>NC_091622.1:31081629-31706629 GCF_027580195.1 Bos mutus | reverse complement strand
CATAAACTTCAGTATTGAGTTCAGTTCAGTTCAGTCGCTCAGTCATGTCTGACTCTTTGTGACCCCATGAACCGCAGCATGCCAGGCCTCCCTGTCCATCACCAACTCCCGGAGTTCACCCAAACCCATGTCCATCAAGTCGGTGATGCCATCCAACTATCTTATCCTCTGTTGTCCCCTTCTCCTCCTGCCATCAATCTTTCCAAGCATCACTGTCTTTTCAAATGAGTCAGCTCTTCACATCAGGTGGCCAAAGTATTAGAGTTTCAGCTTCAACATCAGTCTTTCCAATGAACACCCAGGACTGATCTTTAGGATGGACTGGTTGGATCTCCTTACAGTCCAAGGGACTCTCAAGAGTCTTATCCAACACCACAGTTCAAAAGCATCAATTCTACAGTGCTCAGCTTTCTTTATAGTCCAACTCTCACATCCATACATGACCACTGGAAAACGATAGCCTTGACTGAACGGACCTTTGTTGGCAAAGCAATGTCTCTGCTTTTGAATATGCTGTCTAGGCTGGTCATAACTTTCCTTCCAAGGAGTAAGCGTCTTTTAATTTCATGACTGCAATCACCATCTGTAGCAATCTTGGAGCCCAGAAAAATAAAGTCAGCCACTGTTTCCACTGTTTCCCCATCTATTTGCCATGAATTGATGGGACCAGACGCCATGATCTTAGTTTTCTGAATATTGAGCTTTAAGCCAACTTTTTCACTCTCCTCTTTCACTTTCATCAAGAGGCTCTTTAGTTCTTCTTCACTTTCTGCCATAAGGGTGGTGTCATCTGCATATCTGAGGTGTTTGATATTTCTCCCAGCAGTCTTGATTCCAGCTTGTGCTTCTTCCAGCCCAGCGTTTCTCATGATGTATTCTGCATATAAGTTAAATAAGCAGGGTGACAAGATACACCCTTGACGTACTTCTTACCTATTTGGAACCAGGATGTTGTTCCATGTCCAGTTCTAAATGTTGCTTTCTGACCTGCATACAGGTTTCTCAAGAGGCAGGTCAGGTGATCTGGTATTCCCATCTCTTTCAGAAGTTTCAACAGTTTGTTGTGATCCACACAGTCAAAGGCTTTGGCATAGTCAATAAAGCAGAAATAGATGTTTTTCTGGAACTCTTGCATTTTTGATGATCCAGTGGATGTTGACAATTTGATCTCTGGTTCCTCTGCCTTTTCTACAACCAACTTGAACTTCTGGAATTCACGGTTCATGTATTGCTGAAGCCTGGCTTGGAGTTAAACTTCAGTATAACAGATTATTGTTGTGTCTATAACAATATTGTATTATATGAGTGTAGTTAACCCTCGATTATATACATATACCTTTTTCATGGTCAATTTTAAATTTAGTCCTGGGATATTTTGCTCTAAACATGGAATACATTTCTGGCATGCCAATCCCCATTTCCTGATTTGCCTAGGCTTAGAAACTACAAAGCAATTTGGTATTACCAAAGCAAAGCACAATTACAAAAGTGCAAAATCTGCCATTCGGTATTATCTCTATACTTTTCCCTACATTTGCAGAAACATTGAATTGATGCATATTGCTGACCCTTCCAGAATTGTGGTTTCGGCATGACCGAGTGATTTCATGGTTATATTAGCCAGTTGGCATGAACGTTTTATAGTAAATAAATAGTGTCACTATCAATTATTTTGTCATTATCCACCCTTTTACCTGATAAAATCATAAACTCTTATATGAGAGTGGGAACCCCTGATATGGTGCAAATTTGCTTCATGAAAAAACTGAAGTTCACAGGCTAGCATCCATGACTGACTAAAGTACAACTTGTAAGTTACAGATCTAAGAATAGAACTCAGTTCTTCCCACACTCCTGTAATTCATTCAACACTGCTATATTTAAAATAGATAATCAACAAGGACCTACTGAATAGCACAAGTTATTCTGTCCATTATTCTGTAATAACCTAAATGGGAAAATAATTTGAAAAAGAATAGATATATGTGTATATATAACTGAATCACTTTGCTGTACACCCAAAACTAGCACAACATTGTTAATAACTCTAACACAATATTAAGTAAAAATTTAAAAAGATAAATCCCACAAAAATTCATAATTTAAAAAAAACAATCAATACTCAATGTAAGTCTAATATGTACCAAGCTCTGGGAAATTTATTTGCTATTATGAGAGTCAGATAACTAAAAAGTAAGCAAATTAATAAAGTAGATAATTACATACTGAGCCAAGAACTATGAAGGAAACAAACAAGGTGATCTGTGAAAGTATAATTGACAGGTGAGGTAGTGGTAATGCTAATCTAAGGTATAATGACAGGAGTTGTCTCTATAGAGATGACCTTTGATGTGAAATCTGATTCACAGAAAGGAGTCAGCCATGAAAAGAACTTGGAGAGAAGCATTCTACAGAAAAGTAACATGGAATGTAAGAACTCAGAGTTAAGAAAGAACTGTGATTTCCAGAAGCAGAAAATAAAGTAATGTAATGGGAGCATAGTAGGAGATGAAATGCAGAGGTAGGAAGGGACCAGGTGTTTATACTTTATACTCTTTATATAGAGTATATATATATATATATATATATTTTATTTTTTTAATTTAATTTTATTTTTTAACTTTACAATATTGTATTGGTTTTGCCATATATCAAAATAAATCCGCCACAGGTATACATGTGTTCCCCATCCTTAACCCTCCTCCCTCCTCCCTCCCCATACCATCCCTGTGGGTCGTCCCAGTGCACCAGCCCCAAGCAAACAGTATCATGCATCGAACCTGGACTGGCGACTCGTTTCATATATGATATTATACATGTTTCAATGCCATTCTCCCAAATCATCCCACCCTCTCCTTCTCCCACAGAGTCCAAAAGACTGTTCTAGACATCAGTGTCTCTTTTGCTGTCTCATATACAGGGTTATTGTTACCATCTTTCTAAATTCCATATATATGCGTTAGTATACTGTATTGGTGTTTTTCTTTCTGGCTTACTTCACTCTGTATAATAGGCTCCAGTTTCATCCACCTCATTAGAACTGATTCAAATGTATTCTTTTTAATGGCTGAGTAATACTCCATTGTGTATATGTACCACAGCTTTCTTATCCATTCATCTGCTGATGGACATTTAGGTTGCTTCCATGTCCTGGCTATTATAAACAGTGCTGCAATGAACATTGGGGTACACATGTCTCTTTCAATTCTGGTTTCCTCACTGTGTATGCCCAGCAGTGGGATTGCTTTATATACTGTTTATATAGCTCTTTATACTTCAGGAATAAAAATAGATTTCATTCTAAGTGAAGTCGGGAACCTTCTGAAGAGCCTTAAGCATACATTATCCAATTTGCCTTTCATAGAGAAAGAAGAAGAATCCCCTATAGGGAAGCAGGAATGAAATCCATTACTATAGTTTAGGTGTGAAACTATTATAATTTGGACTAAAGTGTTTGCAATGGAATCAAAGAGAAGTGGAAACATTCAAAATATTTGTTTCTGTTTTAAAATCAATAGAATTAGTTGATGGGTTGGATAGGAATAGAAAAAGAAAGGTAGAAATCAAGAATGATGCCCACATTTCTAGTCCAAGTAGTTTTATAAACTAGGATGCTATTTATTGGGATATAAAAGGAAGGCTAGAAATAAAAGGACGAGTAATTGATAAATAATTTTTTGTTTGTTTTAATATAAATTTATTTATTTTAATTGCAGGCTAATTACTTTACAATATTGTAGTGGTTTTGCCATACATTGACATGCATCTGCCACGGGTGTACATGTGTTCCCCATCCTGAACACCCCTCCCATCTCCCTCCGCATCCCATCCCTCTGGGTCCTCCCAGTGCACCAGCCCCCAGCACCCTGTCTCATGCATCGAATCTGGACGGGTGATTCATTTCATATATGATAATATACATGTTTCAATGTCATTCTCCCAAATCATCACACCCTCTCCCTCTCCCACAGAGTCCAAAAGACTGTTCTATACATCTGTGTGTTTTGCTGTCTCACATATAGGGTTATTGTTACCATCTTTCTAAATTCCATATATATGCATTAGTATACTGTATTGGTGTTTTTCTTTCTGGCTTACTTCACTCTGTATAATAGGCTCCAGTTTCATCCACCTCATTAGAACTGATTCAAATGTATTCTTTTTAATGGCTGAGTAATACTCCACTGTGTATATGTACCACAGCTTTCTTATCCATTCGTCTGCTGATGGACATCTAGGTTGCTTCCATGTCTTGGCTATTATAAACAGTGCTGCGATGAACATTGGGGTACATGTGTCTCTTTCAATTCTAGTTTCCTCGGTATGTATTCCCAGTAGTGGGATTGCTGGGTCACATGGCAGTTCTATTTCCAGTTTTTAAAGGAATCTCCACACTGTTCTATATAGTGGCTGTACTAGTTTGCATTCCCACCAACAGTGTAAGAGGGGGTTCCCTTTTCTCCACACCCTTTCCAGCATTTATCGCTTGTAGACTTTTGGTTCACAGCCATTCTGACTGGTGTGAATGGTACCTCATTGTGGTTTTGATTTGCATTTCTCTGATAATGAGTTATGTTGAGTATCTTTTCATGTGTTTGTTAGCCACCTTTATGTCTTCTTTGGAGAAATGTCTGTTTAGTTCTTTGGCCCATTTTTTGATTGGGTTGTTTATTTTTCTGGAATTGAGCTGCAGGAGTTGCTTGTATATTTTTTAGATTAATTCTTTGTCAGTTGCTTCGTTTGCTATTATTTTCTCCCATTCTGAAGACTATCTTTTCACCTTGCTTATAGTTTCCTTCATTGTGCAAAAGCTTATAAGTTTAATTAGGTCCCATTTGTTTATTTTTGCTTTTATTTCCAATATTCTGGGAGGTGAGTGAGTCATAGAGGATCCTGCTGTGATGTATGTCGAAGAGTGTTTTGCCTATGTTTTCCTCCAGGAGTTTTATAGTTTCTGGTCTTATGTTTAGATCTTTAATCCATTTTGCGTTTATTTTTGTGTATGGTGTTAGAAAGTGTTCTAGTTTCATTCTTTTACAAGTGCTTGACCAGTTTTCCAAGCACCACTTGTTAAAGAGATTGTCTTTTCTCCACTGTATATTCTTGCCTCCTTTTTTGAAGATAAGGTGTCCATAATTGCGTGGATTTGTCTCTAGGCTTTCTATTTTGTTCCATTGATCTATATTTCTGTCCTTGTGCCTGTACCGTACTGTCTTGATGACTGTGGCTTTGTAGTAGAGCCTGAAGTCAGGCAGGTTGATTCCTCCCATTCCATTCTTATTTCTCAAGATTGCTTTGGCTATTCGAGGTTTTTTGTATTTCCATACCAATTGTGAAATTATTTGTTCTATTTCTGTGAAAAATACCATTGGTAGCTTGATAGGGATTGCATTGAATCTATAGCTTGCTTTGGGTAGTCTACTCATTTTCACTATATTGATTCTTCCAATCCACGAACATGGTATATTTCTCCATCTATTTGTGTCCTCTTTGATTTCTTTCACCAGTGTTTTATAGTTTTCTATATATAGGTCTTTTGTTTCTTTAGGTAGATATATCCCTATGTACTTTATTCTTTTCGTTGCAATGGTGAATGGAATTGTTTCCTTAATTTCTCTTTCTGTTTTCTCATGGTTAATGTATAGAAATGCAAGGGATAACTGTGTGTTAATTTTATATCTTCCAACTTTACTATATTCATTAATTAGCTCTAGTAATTTTCTGGTGGAGTCTTTAAGGTTTTCTATGTAAAGGATCATGCCATCTGCAAACAGTGAGAGTTTTCCTTCTTCTTTTCCAATCTGGATGCCTTTTATTTCTTTTTCTGCTCTGATTGCTGTGGCCAAACTTCCAAAACTGTGTTGAATAGTAGTGGTGAGAGTGGGCACCCCTGTCTTGTTCCTGAGTTTAGGGGAAATGCTTTCAATTTTTCACCATTGAAGATAATGTTTGCTGTGTGTTTGTCATATATAGCTTTTATTATGTGAAGGTGTGTTCCTTCTATTCCTGCTTTCTGGAGGTTTTTTTTTTTTTTATCATAAATGGATGTTGAATTTTGTCAAAGGCTTTCTCTGCATCTATTGAGATAATCATATTTTTTTTTCCTTTCAGTTTGTTAATGCCGTGTATTACATTGATTAATTTGTAGATATTGAAGAATCGTTGCATCCCTGGGATAAAGCCCACTTGATCATGATGTATGATCTTTTCAATATGTTGTTGGATTATGTTTGCTTGAATTTTGTTAAGGATTTTTGCATCTATGTTCATCAGTGATATTGGCCTGTAGTTTTCTTTTTTTGTGGCATCTTTGTCAGGTTTTGGTATTAGGGTGATGGTGGCCTCATAGAATGAACTTGGAAGTTTACCTTCCTCTGCAATTTTCTGGAAGAGTTTGAGTAGGATAGGTGTTAGCTCTTCTCGAATATTTGTTCTTTGTGTTTGATCTTTGTTAATTTGATTATTATGTGTCTTGGGTGTTTCACCTTGGGTTTATCCTGTTTGGGACTCTCTGAGTTTCTTGGACTTGGATGACTATTCCCTTCCCCATTTTAGGGAAGTTTTAAACTATTATCTCCTTAAGTATTTTCTCATGGTCTTTCTTTTTGTCTTCTTCTTCTGGGACTCCTATAATTCGAATGTTGGGACATTTAACATTGTCCCAGAGGTCTCTGAGGTTGTCCTCATTGTTTTTATTTCTTTTTTCTTTTTTCCTCTCTGTTTCATTTATTTCTACCATTCTATCTTCTGCCTCCTTCATTCTACTGTTGGTTCCCTCCAGAGTGTTTTTGATCTCATTTATTGCATTATTCATTATATATTGACTCTTTTTTAATTTCTTCTAGAAATAAATAATGCATTTCTTGCATCTTCTCAATCCTTGTCTCCAGGCTATTTATCTGTAACTCCATTTTGTTTTCAAGATTTTGGATCATTTTCACTATCATTATTTGGAATTCTTTATCAGGTAGATTCCCTATCTCTTTCTCTTTTGTTTGGTTTGGTGGGCATATCCTGCTCCTTTACCTGCTGAGTATTCCTCTGCCTTTTCATCTTGTTTATATTGCTGTGTTTGGGGTGACCTTTCTGTATTCTTGAAATTTGTGGTTTCTCTTTATTGTGGAGGTTCCTCACTATGGGTGGGGTTGTACAGGTGGCTTGTCAAGGTGTCCTGGTTAGGTAAGCTTGTGTTGGTGTTCTAGTGGGTGGAGCTGGATTTCTTCTCTCTGGAGTGCAATGAAGTATCCAGTAGTGAGTTTTGAGATATCAGTGGGTTTTGTGTGACTTTGGGCAGCCTGTATATTGAAGCTCAGAGCTATGTTCCTGTGTTGCTAGAGAATTTGCATGGTATGTCTTGCTCTGGAACTTGTTGGCCCTTGGGTAGTGCTTGGTGTCAGTGTAGGTATGGAGACATTTGATGATCTCCTATCAATTAATGTTCCCTGGATTCAGGCGTTCTCAGGTGTTCTCAGGATTTGGACTTAAGCCTCCTGCCTCTGGTTTTCAGTCGTATTCTTACAGTAGCCTCAAGACTTTTCCTACTATACAGCACTGATGATAAAACATCTAGGTTAATGATGAAAAGTTTCTCCACAGTGTGGGACACCCAGAGAGGTACACAGAGTTACATGGAAAAGAGAAGAGGGAGGAGGGACATAGAGGTGACCAGGAGGAGAAGAGGGGGAATCAAAAGGGGAGAGAGCAAGCTAGCCAGTAATCACTTCCCTATGTGCTCTCCAAAGTCTGGATCCCTCAGAGATGTTCACAGAGTTACACAGAGAGGAGGGAGAAAGGAGACAGTGGTGGCCAGGAGGAGAAGAGGGGGAATCAAAACGAGAGAGACAGATTCAGCCAGTAATCAGTTCGCTAAGTGTTCTTCACAGCTCAGAAAACCAAAAAGATTCACAGAGTTGGGTAGAGAAGAGAAGGGGGAGGGAGGAGATAGAGGCAACCTGGTAGAGAAAAAGGCGAGTCAAAAGGGGAAGAGAGCAATCAAGCCAGTAATCTCGCTCCCAAATAAAAATAATTACTGAAGATTGGGTTCTTAAAGTACAATTAATAACAAATACCAAAAAGTGAAGATTAAAAATCTAGAGTAGAGGTTAGATTCTCAAAAATACAATATTAAAAAAACAAAACAAAGTCACAAAATTATAATATATATATATATATATATATATGAAGTTTGCTTTAAAAATAGGGTCTTTTTTTTTGTAAGGTAATAGTAGTTTATAAAAATGAAAATTAAAAGAGTAATAGAGGATTTAAAATTTTTTTTAAAAATTAAATTTAAAAAATTATAATAGTAAAAATGTATCTAGGACTTTCTCTGGAGCTATTGCGGACAGTGTGGGGTCAGTTCATTTTCAGATAGTTCCTTCATCTGGCTTATACTTCTCAAGATCTATAGGCCCCTTCCTATGTAGTCAGTGCTAACTACAGGGTTTTAATCTATTGCCCCTGTCACTTCCAAAGTGGTTCCCTCTATTTATTTTAGCTTCCGTTTACTGGTCTCTTCAGTGTCTAAAATCTGCCCTGACACAAGGGGGCGGTGGTGGTCACTTTTTTTAAACTCACTTGTTCAGTCGTGCTGTGGGGAGGGAGGAGCACTGCAAACAAATATCACTGACATGTGTAGGGAGTGCTCGCAGTGTCTCGGCCACACTGATTTGCTCTGCTCACGGCGTGTGTGCTTTCCCAGTCTACATTGCTCAGGCTCTAGGTTGGTTTGCGGGGAACTGTCTGAGGCGGGCCCTGGGTTGCATGCACTTCCCAGGTCTAAGCTGCTCAGGTTCAGCTTCTCGGGTACTCCACAAAGGCACAGACTTGGCTGGGCCTGCGTTTTGTGCCCTTCCCAGGTCCAAGCAACTCAAGTGACCAGGTGCTTGGCGAGCACAGTTGCACCCAGTTGGAGGCTGCATCTTATCCCCTTCCCCATCCCAGCCACTCAGTTATATGGGTTACCAGGGGCACTCCTTCTCAGGTGTGCCATGTGTCTCTTCTAGGGAGCTGATCTCTGGCTGTGATCCTCCTGGCAGATGTCAACCATCCAGAACCCCAAGAAGTCTTGGTTAGCAATGAAGCCTGCTTGCAGTTTGGTAGAGGATGCCTCTCTGGGGCTGTGATTGCCCCTTTCAGGCTCTGGCTGCCCTCGCCTGCCTGTCTCCGGTGGGGGATGGGCTGGTCCACAGCCAGCTATCTCTGCTCAGTCCTTTGTTCTGTTAGTGGGCCTGGTGGTATCTTGCTGCTGCTAAGTCACTTCAATCGTGTCCGACTCTGTGCGACCCCATAGACGGCAGCCCACCAGGCTGCCCCGTCCCTGGGATTCTCCAGGCAAGAACACTGGAGTGGGTTGCCATTTCCTTCTCCAATGCATGAAAGTGAAAAGTGAAAGTGAAGTCGCTCAGTCATGTCTCACTGTTAGCGACCCCATGGACTGCAGCCTTCCAGGCTCCTCTGTCCATGGGATTTTCTAGGCAAGAGTGCTGGAGTGGGTTGCCATTGCCTTCTCCAGGCGGTATCTTAGGTTAGGGCTTTTCACAAGATAGCTATCCCACCATCTGGGTTGCTATCTGAAGTTAATTCTTTCAGATTGCCCTCGGGGCATTCAGGCCCTGTCCTTACCCTAAGCAATGCAGCCCGCACCTCCCTGTCCAGTCCCCGCTTGCTAGTGGCAGATGCGAGCATCTGGGCTGCTTCTCCACTGGGAGTTGCTATTAGGCACATAATCTGTGGGTTTTATTTATTTATTTATTTTTCCTCCCAGTTATGTTTCCCTCTGAGATTCCAAGGCTCACCACAGACCCACTGGTGAGACTGTTTCCTGGTGTTTGGAAACTTTTCTCTTTTTTAAGACTCCCTTCCTGGGACTGATCTCCATCCCTACCTCTTTTGTCTCTCTTTTTATCCTTTATATTTTGTCCTACCTCCTTTCGAAGACAATGGGCTGCCTTTCTGGTTGCCTGGTGTCCTCCGCCAGCCTTCAGAAGTTGTTTTGTGTAATTTGCTCAGCGTTCAAATGTTCTTTCAATGAATTTGTCGGGGAGAAAGTGGTCTCCCTGTCCTATTCCTCCGCCATCTGAGGACCACCCCTGCCCCCACCCCCAGATAAATAATTCTTTTCACAGTATGTGAAGTTTGAGATGTTAGATATACAGTCAAGAGGGAATTTCACCAGGGAGATCAGAGAGAGTGAAATCTTGGCATAAGTAATAAATTTTGTAGTATTACTGGACATAGGTATCAGCAAGATCGCCAAAGAAGAATCTATGTAGAGAAGAGAAGATTCAGAACTAATCCATGGGAAAGAGAACACAGGAGAGGGAAGTAAGAAGGAATATCTAGAGGTGTAGGAGGAAACCAAGAAGCATGACTTTCATGGTAACCGAGAGAGAACAGTTAATAAAAGAGGAAAGGACAGTGATGTAGACCACTGCTACTGCTTAGAAAGCCTCTATTATAAGTAAGTGGGATCTAGTAATTTGAAGGGACTAATATATGTTCTAAAGTATTCAAACTCAACAGCTATTTACCTCAACAGTGAGAGACATAGGATGTTTTCTTTATAAAATGAAAGCTTATAACAACTGAGTTCCTTCTCAATACCTCTGTGCAAAAGTTAAACCTTAACACAATATTGTAAATCGACTATACTCCATTAATTTTTAAGTCAAACCTTTTTTTTTTTTAAAGCTATGATCATCAAAATCTTTGACGTGCTCAGTTTGAAGACTATCATTAAACTGCTATGTAACTGAACCCTGACATGCTCATTTTAGATTGCCAGATGCTCTGTATATTGTTTTTTTTTTTTTTAAGCTTTCCCCACATTGGCCAATAGCCTCAGATATGCAGATGATACCACCCTTAGGACAGAAAGCAAAGAGGAACTGAAGAGCCTCTTCATGAATCTAAAAGAGGAGAGTGAAAAAGCTGGCTTAAAGCTCAACATTCAAAGAACAAAGATCATTGCATCTGCTCCCATCACTTCATGGCAAATAAATGGGTAAACAATGGAAACAGTGACAGACTTTATTTTCTTGGCCTCCAAAATCACTGCAGATGGTGACTCCTGCCATGAAATTAAAAGACACTTGCTACTTGGAAGAAAAGCTAAGACAAACCTAGACAGTGTATTAAAAACCAGAGACTTTACTTTGCTAACAAAGGCAAAACTTTTGTCAAGTCAAAGCTATTGTTTTTCCAGTGGTCATGTACAGATGTGAGCATTGGAGTGTAAAGAATGCTGAGCACCGAGAACTGATGCTTTCTAGCTGTGGTGTTGGCGAAGACTCTTAAAAGTCCCTTGGACAACAAGGAGATCCAACCAATCTATCCTAAAGGAAATCAACCCTGAATAATCATTGAAAGTACTGATGCTGAAGCTGAAGTTCCAATACTTTGGCCAGCTGATGTGAAGAGCTGACTCATTGGAAGAGACCCTGATGCTGGGAAAGACTGAAGGAAGGAGGAGAAATGGATGACAGAGGATGAGATGGGTTGGATGGTATCACCGATTCAATGAGCGTGAGTTTGAGCAAACTCCTGGAGATGGTGATGGACAGGAAAGCCTGGCATAGTGCAGTCCATGGAGTCACAAAGAGTCGGACACACCTGACTGACTGAGCAACAACAACCACACTGGCCTAGAACAGTCATATGTGCATAAACTTCTATCACAGTTTTATTTCTAACCCTCCATCCATGTCTGTTCAGTCTCTGCAAGCGCCCTGATAGCAGGAAGAACATTATTCTTGTTCACTGCCCTGCCAGCCAATATCTGGAATATAGTTGTCACTCAAACAAATATTTGGTGAGGGAGCTTACTTGTTTTTACTCCTACTTTGCTGTTTTCTCTGATTATCCTGTTTTGTGATCTCCAGCGGACTAGCTTTCTGGGGACCCCTCTGGATTATCTCATTTCCTTAGCAGGGACAAAATAAATCATGGCTGCTGTTATTAGAAGACTACACTTCAACAGAAGCACGTAGAGCCCATTTTTAAAAAGAACAGAGGGATTTAGAAAATAATACAACCTATCTCATTGCACCTCTAACATGTTAAGCATTTTGCATCTTTCTTTATCATGTGAATTAATCTCTACCTGTGTTGTCCAACATGATAGTTGCTAGCCACATGTAGCTATTGAGTATTTGAAATGTGGCTAACAAATTGTGATATGCCATAAATATAAAATATACCAGATTTGAAGATAGTATTAACCAGAGAGTGTAAAATACATCATTTTCAGTGGTATACTGCTTATATGGCTGAAATAGTAACATTGTGGATATGTCCATTTTAATAAAATAAATTACTAAAATGAATTCTATCTTTGAAGAAGATTGTTTAAGTGCATATTAGAAAGTGAAAAATCATATATGTGGCAGTGCTGTTCTATAATTTTGATACACAAAGCAGGGACCTTAGACCATGGCATAGATATCACTAAAGATAATATTAGACATGCAAAATCTCAAGCCCTTTTCCAGACCTATGAATCAAAATTTGCTTTTTAACAAGATCCCCAGGTAATTTCTATGTATACTGAAATTTGAAAAATGCCACTCTATCGATTGTTGCTGTATCCAAAGAGCAAGGTATGATTGTGCCATTGAATAGTGATACATCCAACCTCATTTCCTGTGTAATGCAGACTGAAGTCTAAAAACTGCAAGTTCTATAGGGATGCACAGAAAGGTTAATATCAAGTGTGAACCCAGCTTGCAAACTATAGTTCTGCATTTTACACTGCAATGGTTCATGTGCCACACTTTGAAATTAGTGCAAGCAAAAGCCAGCTCACAGTGCTTATGCGTTTTGTTACCTAGAGAGATTTGCATTTAGCAAGCTTAGCTCAGCTGGTGCTTATAAAAAGCCATTGCCAGAATGCCTAAGAAATTTAGTCCCTTATACAATACTTAGAGTGGTCAGCAGGAATGTTAGCAGGCAACATCCCATGTCTAGAGTTAATCTGCTTTATCACAACAGTGTAAGTTAAAAAAGAGCTTGGTCTAGCAGAAATCTGTTTCTGTATGTTGAGGTTGTGATTTTTCCAGGTTGTATGTTACTCTCATACCACTTTTTACCTTAAACATATTATACTGACTTTGATTTTAAAAAATATGATTTTCTCAGCATGTTAATTACAGTACTGTTGTGATAACATCTAGAACCCAATTTTTTGACTATTTGATCTTTACATTTTATTTAGTATTTTTTTGTAGGCTTTTGATATATTTAGATAGAGTTGAGAGAGTAGTAGTTTTAAAAAAATTTTAAACTGTGTGTGGACATATGTCATTTAAGTATTTGCACTTGGAGAAGATCAGAAAATCTTTATTTAGTAAATAGTTTAAAATCATAGAGTTAATTAATTGGTATGATGCTCTGTCTCTAGAAAAGCATGATGGCAATTTTTCATTACATAGGACATATTTTTACCTTTAAAATCATGCAGTACTTAAGCAACAGAGTAGCATTTATATAACTTCTTCATTTCAAATTGAATTGTATTGAAATAAATGAAAAAAGTTAACTTTAAATACAGCTCCTAAAATATGCACTGATTATTTATTTGTTATCATACAGGAGATTTACATTCATGAAACACCCTCTTTAAAAGTTAGAACTAGTTTTTAAGAGTGAGATTTTTTAATTTACTTTGTTTTTCACAATAGCACATTGTGCAAAACAAATTCAAACTCCTAGAAAAATAAAATCTTACCTTTCATTGATATTATTTCAATGATATAAACACTCAAAGTATCAGAATTTGTGCAATTAAAAAATTATTACCATTATTTCAAACATAATATACATTTAATCAAAGCACTGTTAATGAAGGACAGATAATACTGTATTTGAAAATGAGGCCAATTATCTCAAAATATGTAAGTGGTCATTGAGTTTCTGTTCTTTGCTTCCAAATAAGCAAGACACTATTCCCACCTTACTTCACTTAATTTTCATAATGTCTCCATGATAAGTATCTTTATCTCTTTATTAAAGCTGAATTTCAGAGAAGTCAAGTAAATTACAGGCAACTGAAAGCTTAGTTACAGGATTTATGATTGGTCCATTAACAATCTTTCAGTGATATTTGACTCAGTATTTCCTTTTTAAAAACCTTTATTTTATTTATTTATTTTTGGTTGCACTGGATCTTTGTTGCTGCTTTTCTGGGCTTTCTCTAGCTGTGGTGAGCAGGGGCTCCTCTCTAGTTGAGGTGCACTGGCTTCTCATTGCAGTGGCTTCTCTTGTTGCATAACATGGGCTCTAGGCATGCAGGCTTCAGTATTGCAGCACATGGGCTCAGGAGTTGTGGTGCACATGCTCAGTTTTCCAGGAGCATGTCGTATCTTCCCAGAGCAGGAATCGAACCCGTGTATGCCACACTGGCAGGCTGACTCCCAACCACGGGGCCACCAGGGAAGTCCCAAGATACAGTATTTCTTTAGCTTTAACATGATTTTCTTAACCTTTAAGGTAAACAGTTATATATCAACAACTTTTTTTGGTAGTTCTTTCTGAGCATGTCTGCATATACATGTCTTAAGTTACAGAGAATACCACTGGCATAATAATGATTTAGTTCATTTTTCATAAAATGTGAAAACCATACCCTAAGTCATTGATTGATATAAGCTCCTTGTAATATCATAACTACTGAATCCCACATACATCCAAGTTAATATCTATCTGTCATTGGTAATTATTTAATTGTAATACTAAGACATATTGTTCATTTGAATAATTCTTATAATTAGATGTATTCTGTTTATAAATACAGAACAAATCTATAGTTCAAAAGTTTTAATCAAGGGCAAGAAAGATTAGAAATATTAAATGTACAACTAACCTTCATTCCCAGAGGCTTTTTCTCTTTATCTAGTATCTTTATGGATTAAAACTTAATGCAGTTTCTCACTGTCTACATGAGCAACAAATAATATAAAATGAACTGAAGCTGGATTTATAGAAACAATTAAAGTTGCTTATATTTGGTATATAAATACATATGATGATTGCCAAGTATTCTGGAGAGTCATGGTCATAATAATTCAGCAAATTCTTGGGAATATATTCTCTAAAAAATACAACTAATCAATACAATGTATAGAGTAATAAAATGAATACTTTTTTCATTATTCTCACTTTAACTCTTTGTTAAACTGTGAAAACTTATATATATGTAGATCAATAACTGTAAATGGTTTAAATTGTGCAGATAAAAGTAAGCATGCTGACTTTGCCTAGCCCAGACAATGCTGATGGCGGGAAAACTTAGCTTATTTCATTTTTTACAGAAAAGTATCTTCACAGTGTAAAGTAATGTTAAAAAAAAAAGGTGACACAGGAATCAACACCTCTAGGTGATAAGTAGGAGTCTCATTTTTACTCTCCTATCCTCCCTTTCCTCTGTTGGATATGATAATGAACTGTGAAATGGTCAAAATGGAGGGAGAAAAAAGAATGTAGCTAATTCCCAAACTGGATAGTGTCAAATTCAAATTTTCTAGAGTAACATCAGCTGTTAACATTAGTGATGGATGTCATATTGCCAAATATATAATACTCCCTTTCTAGAAATATAGTAATATAGAGATTACATATCCATTTCTTACAGTGGTTTTAGGCTGAAAAATTTGAGGTGAGTTCAAATTAATCTATGAATATGTAATTTTAGCAGCTACCTAATATTATGTGAGTGATAGAAAATTACTTGCATTCAGTTGAATAACCTGAGGGCTAAAAGCATCAGAATCATTCTCGACACTCCCGTTTTATTATTGTTCACATCAGATTTGTCCCCAAATCCAGATTCTTCTGCTTTCCTCTTATCCTCATCGTCCTTGCCTTATTTTAATTTATCCTCTGTCACTTGACGTTTTGCAATATCCTTTTTTCTGCTCTTACATTTTTCTTTTCTCATTCCATTTTCTACATTCCTTCTTGGTTATTTCTATTCCTTTTTTTTTTTTTTTGTAAAGTTTGCTGTATCATAGTTCTATGACTACAGTCTTGTGTAGAGAAATAAAGTAATAATAGGTGTTAAGGAATGCCATGTATCAGGGTTCAGTTCAGTTCAATTCAGTTCAGTTGCTCAGTCATGTCCAACTCTTTGTGACCCCATGAATCACAGCACACCAGGCCTCCCTGTCCATCACCAACTCCCGGAGCTCACTCAAACTCACGTCCATCGAGTCGGTGATACCAGCCAGCCATCTCATCCTCTGTCGGCCCCTTTTCCTCCTGCCTCCAATCCCTCCCAGCATAAGAGTCTTTTCCAATGAGTCAACTCTTCGCATGAGGTTACAGATAATCAAAGAAAAAATGCTTTCAGTTTTCAATTTAACAAAGACTCTTTAATTAGGACTCTTTAGAAAGACTCATTAACCTTTCAGGAATATAAAAGGTAACAATATAATCCTCTTCTGAACGTTTCAGAGCAGACAAGAAGCATGTATTCTCAGTTCTAGGAATGGAGGCCTGGTTCACTTCTGGAAATGGGAAGCAAAGCATCTCCTCATAGATAGAAAGAGAAATCTTCCACCTGTGAAAAGTAAAGGTGATGTTCAATATCCAAAGCTGAATTGCAACATTCCAACATGTATGATAAAATATTCCACTCATGAGTGAGTCAATTGTTATCAGTCAACCATGTCATCTTGTAGAGTTTGAACATCCTACTGAAGTTATATATCAATTATAGAAGTTGACAAAAATATTACCATATATCATGTATGTGATAATTTCTACATCTGAGAAGGAAAGCATCCATAATGCATTTTCATTAAAGGCTCAAATAACAATCTGCTTAATCCTTACATCCTCATGCAAATGACTTATGAACAGTTTTCAAAGAAAGAGAGGAACATAAAAATGTACTACAGCCAAGGTATGCATTGATGAAACAGGTAAGATTGATTTTTATATTTGCCTGGGGATGTGGATCACTTCCCTGAATCTGGTTTGCGTTAATTATGTTAATGGACTATGGATTGAATTTCATATCTAAGTCCCAATTTTCAAATCTTTATCCTCAGGGGGAAAGTATCTCAAGAAGAAAAATCTATATTTATAAGCCATCCCAATATCAATATGCAGTTTGACACATTGCAAAGTAAGAAACCCTAGGGAGAATACTATTTACAAAGACATCAAATACTTTCAGGGGAGATTCTCACAGAGGTGTATGTTTGAATTAATTCAGTCAGTAATCCAAGGAGTTAAAGATATGTGTTGAGGCTATTACTTTATGCCTGTCTTTCTGGGTATTGAGATACAGCAGTTAAGCAGATAGACAATTAATACTCAGTTATCAATGGTGTTATGATGGCAGACAGACAGCATAGTAGAAGAGCAATATGAGTTTCCAATGATTCAGAAAGAAAAACATGAGCATATGAGAGAAATGGATTATGCTTGTATATATGATTTAAACTGGCTTATTGTGAGAGTAAGTTATCACATGAAATTTTGGCCCATTTTGAAAAAAATATTCACAACTTTTTTATTGACTGGGAAGAGACCTTATAGAGCATCTAATTAAAGTTTCATATTTTGTAGGTGAAAAAACTGAGGCTCAACAAGATTATATCTTGTCAAAAGTCACACATTGAATTAGAAGGTAACTCGAGTCTACCTCATCCCCAGTCCTTGCTCCTTTGATCATCCAGTTTTGACTTCTGAAAGGCCACAAAACCTCTTATCCTTGACACAAACAGAGGTCTAGTGAAAGAGTCTTCCTGCTCTTCCTACTCTAGTTTTAGTGCACTCTTCTAAAACACAGAGACTAATTGGCCAGTGTGAGTTTCATTAGAGAGCGAGACTTATCTCATTTCTACTTAATTTATCTATATAGACAATAACCAGAAAAGATTTTAGTGTTAAAAAGGCATAATTGACATAAATGTAAAAGAAAGTATAAAAATGAACTAGTATTATAGCATATACCACTGTAATAATTGTTGCAGGAAAGATCTACTAATGGATGCTAATGTTAGTGGTCAAACATTTGAGGAGAAAGAGGATAGAAAAATAATTAGTAGAATCTCAAAATATCCACCCTTCTCATAGTTATCAGGTAGAAAAGGAGAATAGCAGTGAAGAAACCTGTCAAGCAGTTTGTCAAGGTCAATACCGTTAGTAATAAAACATGCTCATATTATTTAGCTTGGTAACACAGCATCATTTCTCTGGTATTTTCTTACCAAAAACTATATAACATCAACATAATTGTGAGAAAATAAAATTGAGATAGACTCCAAGAAACAGCTGACCACTACTTATCAAGTATCGGGATCATAAAAGTAAAGGGGAGACTGAAGGGTTGTCATGGATCCTGGAATAGAGAAAGGATAGTTGGTGAAAAATAGAAGAAATTCAAAAAGTTCTGTAGTTTAGCTAATAGCAGTGGTATGCTGAGACTGACTTGAACCACCCAACAGGAAAACTGTGTAACTTCATGTATAGGAAAATTCTGTTGGTAGGTTTAAATAAGTCATGGTAGATAGGAACACAAAGACATTGGCAAGTGGTAAAAATTAGGACTTCCCTCCTCCAGTTCCTGGAAGACTGCTTTAGCAGCACATCACTGGTTAATAGTGGTGTGCTAATGTTAAGTTCCTGGTTTTCATAATTGTGCTAAGATTATATAAATTAACATTAGTGTTAGTCACTCAGTCGTATGTGACTCTTTGCGGCCCCATGGACTATAGCCCGCCATACTCCTCTGTCCATGGGATTCTCCAGGCAAGTATAATGGATTGGGTTGCCATTCCATCTCCATTCAAGAGTGTAAGTGCAATTTAAAACTCTTTAAGTTCTGTGAGGCTTACAAGCTTGAATCTGAGTAAGTACAAATTTTTAGATTTGAGGCACTTGGTGAATTGACAGAAACTTTGAGTGGGATTGGATTCTAATTTTTACTACCTTCCTCCTCTTCCTTGTGTGTGTGTGTGTGTTTGCTTTGTCATGAATCAAGCCCTTGAACCTGAGATTTTCCAGGAGTTAATCATAAAATAATGTATGCCCTTAAATGAGCTAATTAAAGAAAGTTTCAAAATAGACTCTACAAAGAATGGAACCTTTGCAAAGATCTTTTCATGTCTATTTAAAAATGACTCATTTAGTGAACATTAATCACTGATTGTGTCCCAGATCTCCTGGTTCTGAAAAGAGAGTATTTTTATATATTATAAATGAGGGATCTGAATCTCTGAGATATTGTAATTTATCTTAATTTAGTAGGCAGTGTAGGAAGGCTTTTTCACTGGACTTCTGTTTGTGTCAAGGATAAGAGAGGTTTTATGGCCTTTCAGAAATCAAAACTGGATGAACAAGGCAGCAAGGACTGGGAATGAGGTAAACTGGAGTTATCTTCTAATTCAATATGTGACATTTGACAAGATATAATCTTTTTGAGTCTTAGTTTTTTCACCTACAAAATATCCCATGTCCAAGGGCAGAGAAGCCCTAGCAAGACAGTAGGTGCTGGAGCAGCGGCTGTGTGGCACTGGAGTGACTTTGAGGAGACAACCCACGTCCAAGGGCAAAGGAGAAGCCCCAGAAAGATGGTAGGAGGGGTGAAATCATGTTTAGAATCAAACCCCATACTGGCCAGAGACACTCAGAGGGGCCAAATATACCTTGTGCACACCAGGACCCAGAGACGCCACAGAGACTGAGACAGAACTGTGTTTGAGTATCTCTTGTGGGGATACAGGTCAGCAGTGGACTGCCACAGGGGCCAGGGCTCTGGGTGCAGCAGAGTTGGGTATGGCATAAGCCATCTTGGAGGAGTCGCCATTAACCCCACCATAGTGCCACCAGAGCCTACACAGGACTGGGAAACAGACTCTTGGAGGGCACATACAGAACACTGTATGCACCAGGACACAGGAGAAAGGAACACTGACCCCACAGGAGACTGACCCAGACTTGCACGTGAGTGTCCAGGAGTCTGCAGCAGAGGTGTGGGTCAGAGATGGCCTGCAACAGGGACAGGGGCATTGAATGCAGCAGTGTGTGCACAGGACATTTTGAAGGAGGTAGCTATTATCTTCATTACCTTCACCATAGTTTGGCCTTAGGTCAACCAGAGAGAGGGAACATAGCCCTGCTCAACAGAAAATTGGATTAAAGATTTACTGAGCATGGCCCCGCCCATCAGAAAAAGACCCAGTTTCCCAGTCAGTAGTCAGTCTCTCACCATCAGGAAGCTTCCATAAGCCTCTTATCCATCTTGATCAGAAGGCAGACAAACTGAAAACCACAATCACAAAAAACCAACCAATCTGATCATATGGACCACAGTCTTGTCTAACTCAATGAAACTATGAGCCATACTCATAGGGCCACCCAAGAAGGACAGGTCATGGTAGAGAAGACAAAACTTTGTCCACTGGAGAAGGGAATGGCAAACCACTTCAGTATTCTCACCTTGAGAACCCTATGAACAGAATGAAAAGGCAAAAAGATAAGACACTGAAAAATGAACCCCACAGGTCGGTAGGTGCCCAATATGCTACTGGAGATCAGTGGAGAAATAACTCCAGAAAGGATGAAGAGATGGAGCCAAAGCAAAAGCAACCCCCGGTTGTGGATGTGACTGGTGATGGAAGTAAAGTCTAGTGCTGTAAAGAGCAATATTGCATAGGAACCTGGAATGTTAGATCCATTAATCAAGGCAAATTGGAAGTGATTGAACAGGAGATGGTAAGAGTGAATGTCGACATTTTAGGAATCAGTGAACTAAAATGGACTGGAATGGGTGAATTTAACTCAGGTGACCATTATGTCTACTACTGTGGGCAAGAATTCCTTAGAAGAAATGGAGTAGCGATCATGGTCAACAAAAGAGTCCGAAAGTCAGTACTTGGATGCAATCTCAAAAATGACAGAATGATCTCTGTTCGTGTCCAAGGCAAACCATTCAATAGCAGAGTAATCCAAGTCTGTGTGCCTCTACCAGTAATGCTGAAGAAGCTGAAGTTGAATGGTTCTATGAAGACCTATAAGACCTTCGAGAACTAACACCCAAAAAGATGTCCTTTTCATTATAGGGGAATGGAATGTAAAATAAGGAAGTCAGCAGATATCTGGAGCAATAGGCAAGTTTGTCCTTGGAGTTTAAAACAAAGCAGGTCAAAGGCTAACAGAGTTTTTCCAAGAGAATGCACTGGTCATAGCAAACACCCGCTTCCAACAACACAAGAGAAGACTCTACACATGGACATCACCAGATGGTCAATACTGAAATCAGATTGATTATATTCTTTGCAGCCAAAGATGGAGAAGCTCTATACAGTCAGCAAAAAAAAAAAAAAAGACTGGGGGCTGACTGTGGCTCAGATCATGAACTCTTTATTGCCAAATGCAGACTTAAATTGAAGAAAGTAGAGGAAACCACTAGACCATTTAGGTGTAACCTAAATAAAATCCCTTATGATTATACAGTAGAAGTGACAAATAGATTCAAGGAATTAGATCTCATAGACAGAGTGCCTGAAGAACTGTGGACAGACACTCATGACATTGTACAGGAGGCATGGATCAAGACCATCCTCATATAAAGAAATTCAAAAAGGCATACGGTTGTCTGAGGAGGCCTTATAAATAGCTGTGAAAAGAAGAGAAGCAAAAGGCAAAGGAGAAAAGGAAAGTTATACCCATTTGAATGCAGAGTTCCAAAGAATTGCAAGGAGAGTTAAGTAAGCCTTCCTCAGTAATCAATGCAAAGAAATAGAGGAAAACAATAGAATGGGAAAGACTAGAGATCTCTCCAAGAAAATTAGAGATACCCCAAGGGAACATTTCATGCAAAGATGAGCACAATAAAGAACAGAAATGTTATAGATCTAACAGAAGCAGAAGATATTAAGAAGAGGTAGCAAGAATAAGCAGAAGAATTATATTTAAAAGATCTTTAAGATGCAGATAATTATGATGGTGTGATCACTCACCTAAAACCAGACATCCTGAAATATGAAGTCAAGTGGGCCTTAGGAAGCATCACTACAAACAAAGCTGGTTGGATCAGCTTTGTTGTGCTATTCAGTTGAGCTATTTCAAAGCCTATAAGATGATGCTGTGAAAGTGCTGCACTCAGTATGCCACCAAATTTGGAAAAATCAAAAGTGGCCTCAGGACTGGAAAAGGTAAGTTTTCATTCCAATCCCAAAGAAAAGTAATGCCAAAGAATGTTCAAACTACTGCAGAATTGCATTCATCTTACATGCTAGTAAAGTAATGCTCAAAATTCTCCAAGCCAGGCTTCAACAGTATGTGAACCGTGAACTTCCAGATGTTCAAGCTGTATTTAGAAAGGGCAGAAGAAACAGAAATCAAATTGCCAACATCCGTTGGACCATCAAAAAAGCAAGAGAGTTCCAGAAAAACATCTATTTCTGCTTAAGATTATGCCAAAGCCTTTGACTGTGTGGATCACAACAAACTGTGGATAATTCTTAAAGAGATGGGAATACCAGACCACCTGACCTTCCTCTTTTAAATAATCCAATTTTAAATAACACCAGAAATCAAATAATTGTCTTATATAATGGTTTATTCATGCTCCTTATTCTAGATGTAGTCAAAATCTCTGGAAGGTATAGAAAAGTAAAATGATAAATTGTAGCAATAATATGATAAATTGAATAGTGGTGTAATGAGCAAAATGTTACAAAGAGCCTATAGGCATTCACTCTACTTGAAAGCTGTAAAAATGTTTATAGAGAAAAGCTGTAACCAATATAAGAAAAGGAATAGCTTCATAATTAACACCTATTATGCATACATGCACAATTTTACATTTACCTGAATAATAACATTATTAGATATAACATTTAGCCCTACATCAATTCGTAAACAATTAGCTTGAAGTACATATCAAATTCCCATAGCTATTTTATGTGTATAAAAGTAAATATGTATATCTGTGAAATGTATGTATATATTGTTATATGAGCATTTGTATATGTGTATATACATGTAAAGTATCATACAAAGGAGAATGAGAGGGACATGAGGATAATGCAGTCTTTATGAATCATATTGTGACAACTTCACTGTGATGGCCTAACACATAAATTAGACTTTCTCATGGCTTTCAAATTCCAATTTAAAATATTGGATGGATGTTAAGCTGTAGAAGTTTATGTATTTGGTATGTAATGCCTTTTTAATATTATCAACACAGCTGCTTTGGTCTGAATTTTTGATCTCACATCAGAGCTAATTTTAATAGAAGGTGACCATTTTCTGATCCCGAATAATTTACACACCAGTGTCAGCATCTGCTGCACGAGTACCATAATATGAACCTGATCATTTTTGAGCCCGAGTCTTTCACACAATTCATCATAATTTATTTTGGTGACATACACTTATGACTTTCAGGTGCTACATCTTTGTACTGAAAAATATTATGTTTTATCAATTAAACTAAAAATAAGCCATCTGTGTATGTTTTATTCAGCTAATTTTGAAGAAATGTAGAACATACACGTTTCAAGATTACAGCTGTGTTTATGAAAAAGTTTTACTTTATTAAAAAATAGGCATCAGTAATTGAAAGACAATAGCCTAGATGACAGAAATTTACTGAAATCTCCCTGTAAAGAGAGAATGTAGTACTTTTTCAGCTTTGGAAAAATACTTGCACAGTGACAAACCAAAATAGATACTTGATAGGAAACACTTGAAAGTAGAAATAGGCTAAGTTTATACTTTAATCTTTTCAAAAGTAACCTTGTTAATGATGCTTAGCAAAGATATGTATATCCAAAACTTAAGTAGAAATGATGTTCAAATTTGATCTGTTATATTATCAACGTGTCAGAAATAGTAAATCTCAAGAGCTAATAGACTCACATTGCAAATATTGAACTCCAAATTATGATAATTTGAAATGACAAAATAAAACTAAAGTAAATGATGGCCAATTGTAGTACAGACTCAGAGTGTATGTAAATGTCTGTGACTCAATTGAAATAATAATAGATGACAGTCCTAGAAATGGGTTTGATTATGAATACTGAAATTGCACATTGTTTTCATCACTTTTTGTAGATATACCAAAAAAAAAGAGAGCAACAACTTCCAAAAATACAAGTCTCAGTACATTTCAATCCAAATTATTGCAGCAAAAATTAAGGAATACTGAAATAAAATGACTATCATGAAGAAAAAGGTAATAATAATGATAATGAAAACCATATTGACTGTCTTATTCTGTGCCAGAATTATGCTAAGATTTTAAATATTTTTCTATTATTGATAACTTTAAAATTTGAGTATTTGTTATCTTATTTTTTATAATTTAAAAATATCTAAGACTCATAAATATTAAGCAATGAGCCTATGTCACACAAAGAGTGGGGGAAAACCACAGCTGTAACTTTAAAGGTCAGAATCTTTCAATACTTTTAGAATCATGAAAGAGAGTGAAAAAGCTGACTTAAAACTCAACATTCAAAAAACTAAGCTCATGGCATCTAGTCCCATCACTTCATGGCAAATAGATGGGGAAACAATGGAAACAATGACAGGCTTAATTTTCTTGGGCTCCAAAATCACTGCAGATGGTGAATGAGGCCATGAAATTAAAAGATGCTTGCTCCTTGAAAGAAAAGCTATGACCAGCTTAGACAGCATATTAAGAAGCAGGGACATTACTTAGCTGACAAAGATCCATCTAGTTAAAGCTATGATTTTTCCAGTATTCGTGTATGGATGTGAGAGTTGGACCATTAAGAAAGCTGAGTGCTGAAGAATCGATGCTTTTGAACTGTGGTGTTGAAGACTCTTGAGAGTCTCTTGGACTACAAGGAGATCAAACCAGTCCATCTTAGAAGAAATCAGTCCTAAATATTCATTGGAACGACTAATTATGAAGCTAAAGCTCCAATACTTTGGTCATCTGATGTGAAGAACTGACTTATTGGAAAAGACCCTGATGCTGGGAAAGATTGAAGGCAGGAGGAGAAAAGGACAAGAGAGGATGAGATGATTGGATTGCATCACCAACTCGATGAATGTAAGTTTGAGCAAGCTCCGGGAGTTGGTGATGGACAGGGAAGCCTGGCACGCTGCAGTCCGTGGGGTCGCAAAGAGTTGAACACAACTGAGTTAACTGATACATTTGAAAAGATGAGAAAGTTTTTTTTTTTTTTTTCCAGAAATATACAAGTTATCAAGACTCTATAGGCAAAAGAAAAAACAAAAAATTGCTGCATGCTATATTTGCGAATCATAGATAAACCAATATAGTCAGCTGTTGATCTAACAAAAAACATGAAATCAAAAAGTGGAATAAATGTGGTGTAAATTAGATATCATTAACTTATGAATCTACACTATGGAAATTAAGAAAATCATCTCCGTGCAAATAATTAATGCTGTTTAACCACCCAAAGGCTAAATATAATAACATTCTAATTGCTCAGGTTGGTTTTATTTACGAGCAGTAAACACAATTAAAGAATGTTGCACAGTATAGGGCATGCAACAGTTATAAAGTAGAAGGAATGCTTTTCTTAGATGTGCATTACATTTGTGGATCTGGGATTCTTGAAAGGAATTTTAGAGCTTGGCAACAGTATAATTAATGAATAAAACTTAATTAAAAACTGCCAAAATGTATCAGGAAAATGAGAGATGCACCTGCAAGTAATTTAGGTCTGAGTTGCTGCTACGGCTGCTAAGCCACTTCAGTCCTGTCCGACTCTGTGTGACCCCATAGACGGCAGCCCACCAGGCTCCCCCGTCCCTGGGATTCTCCAGGCAAGAACACTGGAGTGGGTTGCCATTTCCTTCTCCAATGCATGGAAGTGAAAAGTGAAAGTGAAGTTGCTCAGTCATGTCCGACTTAGCGACCCCATGGGCTGCAGCCTACCAGGCTCCTCCGCCCATGGGATTTTCCAGGCAAGAGTACTGGAGTGGGGTGCCACAGCCTTCTCCGATTGCCTTTTCCTAGGTCTGAGTAAAAACACACAAAAGTTAGAAATCAAATCTATATGACATTTAAAAACTCATTCTTAAACAAAAACCTTTATATTAGAGGGTATGTAGACTATTGGAGAAGGCAGTGGCACCCCACTCTAGTACTCTTGCCTGGCAAATCCCATGGACAGAAGAGCTTGGAAGGCTGCAGTCCATGGGGTCGCTGAGGGTCGGACACTACTGAGAGACTTTACTTTCACTTTTCACTTTCATGCATTGGAGAAGAAAATGGCAACCCACTCCAGTGTTCTTGCCTGGAGAATCCCAGGGACAGGGGAGCCTGGTGGGCTGCCGTCTATGGGGTCGCACAGAGTCAGACACGACTGAAGCGACTTAGTAGTAGTAGTAGTAGTAGTAGACTATTATGTCTTTGAGAGTCTTTGTTAAAATATAAAAATGTACTCTTCCAATATTCTATACCAAACCCTTCTGTGAAGGTAACAGAGGTTATATCAGCAATAGTAAGTTGTTCTCTAGTCTCCTAGTCCTATGCATTTATAAGAATAAGGAAGAGTCAGCTGGAATGCCCAGTTAGAATGACTACCTTCCTGTACGAACTTGTATTAGGGAGAAGAGAATAAACCAAGCTTAAAGAACTAATTATTCATCAGACCAAGTATTTGTACACTTGTATTATTTATCAAAGGATGAGCCTCTCTCCTATGGTAAATATGGCACTTTTCTGAGCCACTTTTGTGAATGGTACAACTGTTAGCTACAAGATGACTTAACAATATTCCAGTGATACCTCTGAGAGTAAATGATAAACATTGCTTCATGACAGCTTCATAATCGCTTGCCATACCTTCTCATCATTTCTGGATGCACAACTAATGTGACAGTCCTACTCTGCCACTTGGGGCCCAAATATGTTGATTCTTCATATAACAACTAAACACTTAAAGTATTTTTTTTAATTTTTTATGACTTAGTAGTAGTGTCTAGAATTTATTTTATTTCCTTTGTGGTATTAGAGTCATAAAATGAAATTATCTATCTCTTCTATTTTTTCTCATTTTTAGTATTGTATTTTATAACTATATTTTGTGATTTCTGTAAAATGAGTAATTAATGCACATTAGTGAAACTAATATTTATTGTCAAATTTTGTATTTAAGCCTGGATCATACATGCTTATACATGACTGCTTCTGATTTGACCTGCAAAATGGTGATAGTGAGCAATAAATGCTTTCTACCTCTCTCCTGTATTCACCAGTAGCTAATAATGAAATGTCACAGACTTGAAGATCATTAAACTTATTTTGAGATCCTTTTCAAAATGGATCACCTTTCCTGCTGCTGTGTGCCTTTTCTCCTCTTTGTTGTGACTCATAAATTTTTATGACCTTTTGGCGCTGGAAATCTGCAATTTTTTCCAGAGCTTCACTAGGTACCTTCTAGAAATAATAAAACTCTTGTCACTTTCCATTGCACCTACCTTTCAAGTAAGGCCTACTGGATTCAATCTGTAGCATATTAGATAGAATATTCAATATGCTCAGTTTGAAACATTGAACGCAACATTGGTGTAGCCATTGAGTTATGGTGCTTTAAGCTTGGAATAGATGTTTTTTTAGGCGATTGTCTAGATATCTTGAGAGTAACTGTTTTTTGTTTTTTATCTTTTTTTTATCTTTGAATCTACTTGATTTTGCATCTTGGAAAGAATTACCTGAGACAATTGATACAAAGTTCATTTGGCTTTTCTCAAAAAACAGAGCATTGTAACTACAGTTGTGTTTATAGTTGTGACATTTGTGTATGTGCTCACCCCTACTCATCTCTGTTTCTTAGTCTGTATGGACTTACTCCATGGTTTGGGATGATTTGGGAGAATGATATTGAAACATGTATAACATCATATATGAAATGAATCGCCAGTCCAGGTTCGATGCAGGATACTGGATGCTTGGGGCTGGTACACTGGGATGAACCAGAGGGATGGTACGGGGAAGGAGGTGGGACGGTGGTCCAGGATGGGGAACATGTGTATACCTGTGGCGGATTCATGTTGATGTGTGGCAAAACCAATACAATATTGTAAAGTAATTAACCTCCAATTAAAATAAATTTGTATTAAAAATATTTCTATTACAAAACTACATTGCCTATTGAGAATGCAATGCATTTTAATTTTTTTATTATGGTAAAATTCACATAATATAAAACATACTATTTGAGCCATGTTTAACTGTATAATTCAGTGGCACTAAGTGTATTCACACTATTGTATAACTCTCACAATCATCCATCTCCCAAATTTTCAGCTTCATAAACTGAAACTCTGTCCCCACTTTAAACACTAACTTCCCATTCCCCCTCCTCACTTCCTCTACGCCTCAAGCCTCTAGCATCTAACAATGTACTTTCTAATCTATGAATTTGACTATTCTTGTATAAGTGGAATCAAACACCATTTGTCACACCCTGAGCAGCCTGGTAGGCTATTGTCCATGGGGTCACAAAGAGCTGGACTTGAATTAGTAACTAAGCAGCCACACAATGTATATTGGAGTGCATTTTTAAGGTTAACTTAATATAGTTCCCACAAACAGACTGTACCTTCTGTTTTCCCCTTGTGCTATACCGTAGGTTCTCAGTTACCTGGTTTATGAATAACAGTGTATGTATGTCAATCCCAGTCTCCCTATTTATCCTACCACCTATGTATTTTTAATATAATGTCCGTGTCTTTATTTTTTCGTACCCAATATCAAAGTCACCACTGAGCTCCATCTCTGGCCCACATTTCTCCTGAGCTCTTATAGATTGAGAAAAATACTTCTCAAATATCCCATTTCAGTCTGAATCATATATAGTCTCTAGAGTACATTCTTCACGTTGGCAATTTGGAAAAGAATGATTAGGCTTTCAGAAAATGATTGTCTTATTTTTGGCCCATGGGTCTCAGTTCATTGATTATTCTGTGAAATTTTGACAACCCCAAGACCATAGAACCCAGAATTAATTCATTTATTCAACAAATATTTGTTGACCATCCACTGTAAGCTAGGTAGACTTTCTGCTAGATCCTAGATATAAAGAGTTTATAAAATATGCAAGAACTTGCAATCATATTTTTGTTATGATTTAAGTATGCTGTGAAGTAAATGTAGGTTTTCTTGTTTCAAAAGGAAAATACACTTCTAATTTTCCTAAGGTTTAAGCTATAAACATTAGGGAATTTAACTGATTTGATTGTCCAATCAGCATGTAACTTTAGGGGCTTGTAGAAGGAAATCTCTGCTCTTTCTCTAATGTCTGAGGATACAATGAGTTTGTACTTAAAACTTGAATATAGTTGAAGACATACTGTTTTCAGTTTAACGACCATGAAAACAATTTAGAATTATATTTAAAATATGGAAATTAGAGTAGATGCACAAAGAGAATGAAAAGAAATCAAACTGAAACCTGGCCAGTAATGAATCACAAAGGAAGGTATAGCTAGCTAGATAAATGGATTTTTAATCTTAAATCCACTTTGTTTAATAAATTCAGTGATGTTATTATTACATAATAATGCTTGAAAAGAATGCAAATAATGTTTCACACTTTAAATTATCATTGTTAGTAATTTTGATATTTTGTTGGAAGTGCCAGCTCTCATTTGATCTTCAAAAAGTATAACATATGGGACTGGGACCCAAAATTGATTAATGACTCAAGATGATTAAAGACTGTGTTGTAAGGCCAAATGGCACATAATCTTTCACATTTGTGCCAACAAAGGCATTTTGGTATGTCTCCTGGTTGCCGCCAAGTTCTATGGTGAGAATCCACCAAATAGGCCCTGGCAACGTGTGCTGGAGCAAGCAGTTCATGAAGACTTGGGAGTGCATTCTCCCAGCTCTACTGTTGCTGAGTTCAGCCAGCCATGGTGGGAGTATTTACATCGTAGAAATTGGCACATGCCACAAACAAGTTTTTTCTCCCAGAAAGTCAGTCATAAAACATTATCCAGACACAACCGGTTCTGGTGGAATGAAAAACCCTGCAATGGCCCTTTTGCCTCCTCCATAGTTTCCTCATAGAAATTGGAGTCAAGCATAGCATCTCAGCACTCAGGTCTGGGCACCACTTCTGTGGACCAGAGAACTCTTGTTCTGTCTAATGTGAGCAAACTCTTTATATCAATAGAGGTGAGAAAATTGTTGACTCTTTGTCATAGGGAGAGAAAACTCTTCCTCCTATCTGTTTCCCTTTTCCACCTCTCTCCTTTCATATGTGTACAAACAAAATACCTATGTGTGTTTTTACTTATTTTTTGAAATTCAGACCACATCATTGTGAGAATAGCTGACTTCCAAGAAAAAGAGACTTTGATTTTATTGTATTTATTTAAAGTCGGAGAAGTGATTTTAACAGAAGTAAAAAGGCAGGGTCTTGTGTAAGCAAGATTTATATAATACCAAAATTTATATAGTATAATAATATACGGGCTTCCCCGGTAGCTCAGCAGTAAAGAAGCTGCCTGCAAAGCAGGAGACGCAGGAGACTTGATTTTGATCCACTCCAGTATTCTTGCCTGGAGAATCCCATGGAGAGAGAAGAGCCTGGTGGGCAATAGTCCACAGGGTCACAAAAAGTCAGAAACGACTGAAGCAACTGAGCACACATGCACATAACAATGTGCAGTTATGTGTAATACTAGTATAAGTTTAATATATTAAATTGCTTGTTACTCGAAATGATATATGCTATTTGGTATAATTTTGTATCACTTGAAAATTATTCAGCTACATGCTACAATATGCAAAGATACTTCTATATAATGAACAATTCTAGCTTTTTTCCTCTTTTGGATTTCTGGGCACAGTGCTACAATATGCAAAAATATCTGGATAATGAATGATTCTGGCATTTCTCCTGTCTGTTAGATTTCTTGTTTGGACAACTTAATGGTCCACTGATATCTTTGATGTTCTATGTAATAACATCTTTATTGTTCTTAAAAGTTTAATTATACTAAACTGTAATAGCATTGACTTTTTCACTCAGAAACATTCATCTTACTTCAATGTTTGCTATCAAAAGATATATTCAGTCATTTCTTTCATGTAATCTATCATGCCATAATATCACAGAAAACCATGAAGCTCAAATCTGAGTCTGGTTCTGACACCTGGAGAAGAAAGTTAACCTTACATTGCAGTGTACATTTCCACTGCATTGTACATCCTCTAAGTTGTCTGGAGATTGATGAAATAAAGCTCCTCATCCTACAAGTTGGATATGGGGAATGAGAAGCCAGGAAGTCCTAGAGTCTTTTAGATCACTCTGATTCCATCTAGTAAATTACCTTTCTCTAAGATATTTTCAAGGCTAGAAATGATAATGTACTTACAAAAGGCCATTATGACTTTTGTCCACTCATCAGAGTAGGTCTAATGTAATACAGCCAATATGAAAGTCTAAATGCATCTCTATGAGTGTCAAGATGGCAGCAAATGCATTTTCCTTCTCTAGTTGACAATTTCTGCTCCTGTCCCTCGCATTCTTACCAGAAAGACAGTCAGTGAACAGATTATTCTCTCCAGAGGATTTTCTTACAACAGATAACTGTTTAACAGAGAGCCATGCTGCTAAACATCTGAAAGTTTTAAAACATGCTTATCCATCATACAGAGAAGGCCATGGCACCCCACTCCAGTACTCTTGCCTGGAAAATCCCATGGATGGAGGAGCCTGGTAGGCTGCAGTCCATGAGGTCGCTAAAAGTTGGACACGACTGAGCAACTTCACTTTCACTTTTCACTTTCATGCATTGGAGAAGGAAATGGCAACCCACTCCAGTGTTCTTGCCTGGAGAATCCCAGGGACAGGGAGCCTGGTGGGCTGCGGTCTATGGGGTCGCACAGAGTCGGACACGACTGACGTGACTTAGCAGTAGCAGTAGCAGTATCCATCATATCTTAGCTAGTACTACTGTCTTGATAATTATAAACTAGCCACATTGTGTTTGATATTGTATCCCTTTGAAATGATATCACTATGTTCTTTTAGATGCTATACCTTGAATAATGGGATGTGCTGTATGACACAGCACAAGTTGTGCAGCAACAGTTAGACTTAACAGTATCACAGCAAAACCATTGTGTATCAAAGCAGTGAAAGAGTTCGTGTGTTAAGAATCATTGTCCCCCAAGTAAGAGGGTTAATAAAAATCTATGTGTTAGGTGAAAGTTTGGTATTGTCAGAAGAGTAAAATACAGGAGCAGGAAGATCTGGGCTCTGATCCAAAGACTCCCCCTATGACTGTGTAACCCTATGACAAAATTACTTGTGATGAGTTGGGAGTTAGAAGGGGCTTCCAGTGAGGTCCTAAACCTTAGTGAAGAGATCCTTAAAATTATAAAATATTCACTCATAAAAAGCAAAGAGACATATTATTTTATCCTGATATTATTGAGAAGAAACAGCTTTATGGGAGAAGTTGTTATATGTAACACACTTTTAAACCTCAGGTGGTTGAGGGAAGTTGGAGAGATTATGAATTGTGATTCAGCTGTCAGAATGAAGGCAGTGGTCTAACCTCTCTTTGAAGGCTCCATGGTTTGGGGAAACATTTTGTCACTCTGGCTGTCAGTTTCTTTTTCCATAACATTATGGGTTTGAAATAATCTTATAGGCTCCAAAATCAAAAGACGTTTGTTCAGAATTTCAGCTCTGTAACTTACTAGTCATGTGATACTAGCAGAGCAGCTAAGACTCTTCTATTGACAGATATCAGGAAATCTAACTTTGGCTCAAAAAAAAAAAAGGGGGGGGGAGAGAGAGAGAAAGAAAAGCAAAGCAGAAGAACAGAATAATGGAATTATTTATTGCTCACATAGTATGGTAATCTCTAGGAAACATTTGTGAAACCATATCACTAGACCTCGCTTCCTTTGTTCTGATGACTTAGAGCAGCTATGGCTTTACCTGCCCTCAAGTTCATATATTTGGAAAAAATTAGATCAACTTGAGTCACATCCTGAATCTATCCCTGTAGTTAGGTGGATTCTTTGGGCTGACAGATCATACCACAGTCTAATACTCTAGCTCTTACTCCCTTGAAATTAATGGAGTTGTGCAACACTTAAAGTTACTTTTTAATTTCCTGAAATGAAATCAATTATCTAGGATGAATTGTTGCATTAAAACATTTACTAATTATAACAATCATGCCTTGATTTTATGTCATTGGTAAACAATATTGCTTAATCGTATTTTGAACTGTTTTCATCCATTTTATGGGAAAAAGAGCCATATTCTCTATATCATAGTGAAGTAAAAAGTCTGAACGTGTTATTTCTGTATTTCCCTTGCTTTTCAAATTAAAGCATGAGTGCTTTGAAATTTAATTGAGACCACTGGGACCAGAGGGTCTTTGCATTAAGAAAGTTAGGTTTCCACATGTGTGCAGTTTAAGTTAATTGCAGTGTAGTATGAAATATGTGTGATGAAAAATTCAGGAGAGAGAAATTTAATTTTCTTTGCCATGTTTCTAGCAAACATTTTTAGTATTATTGTTAAAATAAGCTTAAATTATTTACAGATTTATATTTATTAAGATATAACAACATGTACTCAATAATATTAAAATGATTAAGAGTCAATGTATGAATTGATTTCTTTCTTTTAAAATTTAAATTTATTGAGTGTAATTGGTAAATAAAACTGTAAGATACTTAAAGTGTATGTCATGGTAATTTGATGTAGGTATACATTGTGAGAGAATTCCCTTCATTGAGTTAGTTAACACATCCACTACCTCAGATATTTATCTTTTTGGGGGGCCAGGAGAATATTTAAGTTAATAATAATAAAGCTTTATCAACTATAGCCAACACGTTGAACTTAGATCTTTAGATCTTAGTCATAACTGAAAGTTTAAACCTTTTTATCCTATTTCCCCCACTCTTGAGATAATTTTTTTCTTCTGACAATTTATGAACTCATCTTAGAAAATATTTATGTGCATTGTATGTATATTAAAAAATAACATTTTTAAATAGCTAATTATTTTATATAGGTTTTAATTGTAATCACAAGTATTTTATTGTAGAGCAGTGCCTACATTTAGAACTTCCCTCTTAGAATTTAATTATCAGACTCTTATATGGTAATTATTTAAAGAAAATTATAATATAGCTTGACATCCTTATTTTAATTGTTCTTTGTAATAAGTTACTTAGCTGATCAATTATTGGTGTCTTAATTCTTGCTCGAAATTCCAGTTTCTTTTTAATGTATTTTTCCCCAGATGAAATGAAAGTTCATTGTATGATTTTTTAATATATAGAAAATTTAAAAAAAGTAAAAAACAAACTTCCTTATTTTTAACACAACCTCTTTCAAGCTTTCAAAGTTTGTGTATATTACTCATGCATATTTCTATGCAACAAATCATGTATGATATTTTAACTTCACCATGTTTACAAAATGGTCTTCATTTATTGTCAAATATTTCTCAAGTTCCTACAAAGTAGGGTGACTGAAGATTCCAGTTTACCTGGAATCTTCCTGTCTTCCTCAATGAAGATCTCAAATGCTGGGAAACCTAATGTTGTTGTTCAGTAACTAAGTCATGTCCAACTCTTTGTGACCCCATGAATTGCAGCACACCAGGCTTCCCTGGCCTTTATATCTTCTGATAGTCCCTAGCAAACTAGGATCATTGGTCACCCTACTAGGAAGAGAGAAATGAAAACCAATATACTAAAATAACTTTGAGTTTAGTGTGGGAATGATAGGATATATTCTAAGGTTTCCATATTTTAAAATCTTCATTTATTACTATTTTTTGTGACACTGCATAATTTTTCAGTTGTATTTTTGTAACAATAAACTTTTGTAGTGTCAATGTAAAAGAAGTTTATAAATCTATTTCTTTAACTTAGACTTTTGAATCATGTCTCACTTTTACGGTTGTAGACAACAGTGATGAGAACGTATCTGACTACAACTCTTTTTGATGTTTATGATCTCAAGATAGAATCATATGATACGATATTGATGAGATAAAGACTATAAATCTGTTAGATGTCAGATACATGCTGCTAAGTTGTTTTCCAAAAATATGTTAACACTTTATATTTCCATTTATATTTCTCAGTTAAACACTAAATTTGTTCATCTGGAATAATTTTCCTATAGTTTATGGATCAAACAATATTCACCCTGGTTTCCTGAAAAATAACTCTTCAGTTCAGTAGCTCAGTCGTGTCCGACTCTCTGCGACCCCATGCTGCGACTCTCTAGCCCTGCAGCACGCCAGGCTTCCCTGTCCATCACCAACTCCTGGAACTTACTCAGACTCATGTGCATTGAGTTGGTGATGCCATCCAACCATCTCATCCTCTGTCATCCCTTTCTCCTCCCGCCTTCTATCTTTCCCGAAGTCTTTTCCTATGAGTCAGTTCTTTGCACCAGGTGGCCAGAGTATTGGAGTTTCGGCTTCAGCATCAGTCCTTCCAATAAACATTCAGGACTGAGTTCCTTTAGGAAGGACTGGTTGGATGTCCTTGCTGTCCAAGGGATGGACAATAAAAGGAACCATGCTTCCATTGCCAAATGAGTGTTTTAATTAAATGTAACAATTTTGTTGAGACTTCAAAATCTTTGTCTCCTTAGGCTCTAAAAATGGATTTCCATTTGGAATTTTAACAGGTAGTTGTATTAGAAAAATTATCAGTTAGAAGAGCTGATAACATTATTAGGATTTAGAAACTCTTTATCTTACTTCAGGAGATGATACATGAATGAATGACAGTAGTAACTTGTTTCCTTTGTAACTGGAGGCTTTGTTAGTCAAGGTCTTCACATAGAAACTCCTTTTTAAAAGCTTCTGATACCAGATTTTCAAAAAAAGTTTAAAACTTGGCTGAGGATTATTTAATACTATGAGTTAAACTGTAGGATGAAGATTCTGATAGAGCTTTCATTTTCCCAGGAGAGAGAAAACTCTAGCTTAATGAAAAATACATACAGTCTAATTAACTCTGATGTGATCAAATACAGGTATTATCCTTTGGCTCAAAGTAGCCTAGAAAAAATAATTTATTAAGATGTTCTTTAACACAGTTCTTTAGCACAGAAGAATAGACTTTTAGCTATATTATAGATATAATTAAATTTTAGACTTACTAGCAATTTGCCTATAATATTTTCCTATTTATACATATATATGTTTCATCTCTTATTGAACCATGATAAATATTGCCAACTAGCTTTTAATTTTCATAAATCAAATATTTAATCAAACTTGAAAATGCAGAACCAAAACAGTTTTACCAGTATTTAAACACTTAGCACAGGATAAGGACATATTTACTTTGGCTTAATAATTTTATGCTAGCAAGTAGGTGTTTAATATTACATAACTATCACAACTTTTTGCCTCTAATATTCAGAATACATTTTAAGTTAAAATTGACTCATGAGAATGTGAGGCCAGGACAAAAGTTGTACTAAAAAATAAAAATTTCATCGGTTAAACATACAAGTGTATTGCCTTTATTCTTTCATAAAATAGAACCACAATATACCTTATTTCAACACAAGCTCTCCTTTCTCATAATGGCTAAAATAGGAGCATATGATAAAGTAAGTGAAGGGGAACCGAAAGATGCAGTAGAACTAAAGAAATATAGATTATATTCATATTTAAAATGAGTTGCAATGTAGGTATCAGAGTTGTACTATCTTCTGAGTAGCACCTATACGAATAAATAGGATATGAAAAGCCTTTGCATAATAGTGAACATGTCAGTTGTTGAAATTGCATAAATACATTAGAAGTTTCCTGATTTACTTGGTAATAAATATAGTTATATTTATTAAGCATTCAAAGTTTTTGAAAATATCATCAAATCTCCAAATGAATGAAAGACATACTGAAGAAAAGAGGAAACTTTTTGAGACTCTGCCATGTTCCAGTATCTGCTTGGTCAGTAAATTTACTCAAAAATTCTATGAAGTAAAATAATAAAGTAAGTTTAGTCAAAAGTGAAAATGTTCAGTTAAGCAGATGGAGATTATTCAAGAAAATCTCTCCATCTCAAGCAGCTTAGTTTAATCACATTTCTAAAGTCTCCTTTGTCATATAACATTCTCAGGTTCCAGGAAATAGAACCTAGATGTCTTTGGGAGGAAATGACAGCCTATCAAAAAGATACAAATCAATAATCATTAGTATCATCACTATATATTTGTGTTCATTGTTTTTAATGTTAACTAAAGTGAACACTTTACAAGACAATTCCTTCAAAAAGAGTAAAACTTGTGAGTTCCCAAATTAATTCATTAATATTATCAGCCATTACTCAGAGACCCATAATCTTTTGAAACTTTAAATGTCTTTAATGTAGTATGGTATTATATGACTAAATAGCAGTCTAACACAAATGATCTCACTGAGTTCTCTTTTTTGCCTACTTCTGTCTAAGTTTATTTCTCCAAGGCAGGATTAAATTTATTAAATTCTCCAAACCAGGCTTCAACAGTACATGAACCATGAAATTCCAGATGTTCAACCTGGATTTAGAAAGGGCAGAGGAACCAGAGATCAAATTGCCAACATCCGTTGGATCACCGAAAAAGCAAGAGAGTTCCAGAAAAACATCTACTTCTGCTTTATTGACTGCGCCAAAGCCTTTTACTGTGTGGATCCAAAAAAAAAAAAAAAAAAAAGTGGAAAATTCTTAAAGAGATGGGAATACCAGACCACCTTACCCACCTCCTGAGAAATCTGTATGCAGGTCAAGAAACAACAGGTAGAAGTTGATATGGAAAAACAGGCTGGTTCCAAATTGGGAAAAGACTACATCAAGGCTGTATATTTTCAACCTGCTTATTTAACTTATATGCGGAGTACATCATGCGAAATGCCAGGCTGGATGAAGCACAAGCTGGAATCAAGATTGCCAGGAGAAATATCAATAACTTCAAATATGGAGATGACACCACACTTATGGCAGAAAGTGAAGAACTAAAGAGCCTCTTGATGAAAGTGAAAGAGAAGAGTGAAAAAGTTGGCTCTAAGCTCAACATTCAGAAAACGAAGATAATGGCATCCAGTCCCATCATTTCATGGCAAATAGATGGGGAAACAATGGAAACAGTAACAGACTTTATTTTGGGGGCTCCAAAATCACTGCAGATGGTGATTGCAACCATGCAATTAAAATAGGCTTGCCTCTAGGAAGAAAAACATGACCAACCTAGACAGCATATTGAAAAGCAGAGACACTACTTTGCCAACAAAGATCCGTCTAGTCAAAGCTATGGTTTTTCCAGTAGTCATGTATGGACGTGAGAGTTGGAAAATAAAGAAAGGTGAGTGCCAAAGGATTGATGCTTTTGAACTGTGGTCTTAGAGAAGACTTTTGAGAGTCCCTTGGACAGCAAGGGGATCCAATCAGTCCATCCTAAAGGAAATCAGTCCTAAATTTTCATTGGAAAGACTCATATTGAAGCTGAAGCTCTAATACTTTGGCCACCTGAATGGAAGAACTGACTCATTGGAAAAGACCCTGATGCTGGGGAAGATTGAAGGCAGGAGGAAAAGGGGACAACAGGGGATAAGATGGTTGAATGGCATCATCTATGGACATGAGTTTGAGCAAGCTCCTGCAGTTGGTGATGGACAGGGAAGCCTGCTATGCTGCTATGCACGGGGTTGCAAAGAGTCAGACATGACTGAGCAACTGAACTAACTGAACTGGTCTAAATTTAAGAAATATACAAAGTATGGTTAAGTTTTATACATTCAGTTTCCATGGCTCTGGTCACAATTACTGAAATCATTTTATCTGGGGAAATCTTGCATACATTTGTGAAATTACCCTTTTTTCTAATCTCTCTTCCCTATTATGACCAGTACCATCATGCTCATCAACCTTTATGTGTGGAAAGATTTATCTGGACATGATTTATAGTAGTGTTAAGAGAGAAAAAAAAAAAAAAACTTAGGAAACATTTTTAAGAGTTAAAGATAAATAGTTGTGTCTTCTCAAAGCAATTATGCTAATATACATTAGTAATCTCCAATTTAGTATGTGATATTTCCATAACTATAAAGTTAATCATAGACATTTTTTGTACTTGGAGCCTCAATTGATACCTTCAGCAACTAGTGAATGAAAGAAATACTACAAGTTTAATTTGCCAGGCTTTTTACAATTATGAAATCTGAAAAGCTCTAAAAACTAAAAGATAATTCTTAACTTACTTAGAACCATTCAGAATGAAAACTAAATGTGAACGATGAAGTGTCTTTTTGTTTGTTTTTTCTTATGACTTTTCATCACATATATTGTGGCTATTGACACCTTTCCTATAGAAGTATGAATATGCTTCATTTTTGTATTCTGATGAAAACCCTCATGGTATTTTTTAAATTAGTTTATTTATTTTACTTGGAGGCTAATTGCTTTACAATATTGTGGTGGTTTTTGACATACATTCACATGAATGAGCATGTGTTCCCCATCCTGAACCCTCCTCCCACCTCCCTCCTCATCCCATCCCTCAGGGTCTTCCCAGTGCACCAGTCCTGGGCACCCTGTCTCATGCATCGACCTGGACTGGCGATCTATTTCACATATGATAGTATACATGTTTCAATGCTATTCTCTCAAATCATCCCACCCTCGCCTTCTTCCACCAAGTCCAAAAGTCTATTCTTTACATCTGTGTCTCTTTTGCTGTCTCACATATACAGTCATTGTTACCATCTTTCTGAATTCCATATATATATGTTAATATACTGTATTGGTGGTGTTCTTTCTGACTTACTTCATTCTGTGTAATAGGCTCCAGTTTCATCCACCTCATTAGAACTGATTCAAATGCATTCTTTTTAATAGCTGAGTAATATTCCATTGTGTATATGTACCACAGCTTTCTTATCCATTTGTCTGCTGATGGACATCTAGGTTGCTTCCATGTCCTGGCTATTATAAACAGTGCTGCGATGAACATTGGGGTAAACATGTCTCTTTCACTTCTGGTTTCTTCGGTGTGTATGCCCAGCAGTGGGATTACTGAGTTGTATGTCAGTTCTATTTCCAGTTTTTTAAGGAATCTCCACACTGTTTTCCATAGTGGCTGTACTAGTACTAGTTTGCATTCCCATCAACAGGGTAAGAGGGTCTGTTAAGATTTTCTATTTCTTCCTGGTTCAGTTTTGGAAAGTTATACTTTTCTAAGAATTTGTCCATATCTCCCAAGTTGTCCATTTTATTGGCATATTGTTGCTGATAGTAGTCTCATATCATCCTTTGTATTTCTGTGTTGTCTGTTGTGATTTCTCCATTTTCATTTCTAATTTTGTTGATTTGACTCTTCTCCCTTTTTTTCCTTCATGAGTCTGGCTAATGGTTTGTCTATTTTATTTATCTTCTCAAAGAACCAGCTTTTAGCTTTGTTGATTTTTGCTATGGTCTCCTTTGTTTCTTTTTCATTTATTTCTCACCTAATTTTTGTGATTTCTTTCCTTCTACTAACCCTGGGGTTCTTCATTTCTTCTTTTTCTAGTTGCTGTACATGTAGAGTTAGGTTATTTATTTGATTTTTCTCCTGTTTCTTGAGGGAAGCTTGTATTGCTGTGAACCTTCCCTTTAGCACTGCTTTTACTGAATCCCATAGGTTTTGGGTTCTTGTGTTTTCATTTTCATTCATTTCTATGCATATATTTATTTCTTTTTTTATTTCTTCTGTGATTTGTTGGTTATTCAGAAGCATGTTGTTTAGCCTCCATATGTTTGTATTGTTAATAGTTTATTTTCCCTGTAGTTGACATATAATCTTACCACATTGTGATCAGAAAAGATGCTTGAAATGATTTCAATTTTTTTGAATTTATCAAGACTAGATCTATGGCCCAGGATGTGATATATCCTGGAGAAGGTTCTGTGTGCACTGAAAAAAAGGTGAAATTCATTGTTTTGGGATGAAATGTCCTATAAATATCAATTAGGTCTAACTGGTCCCTTGTATTATTTAAAGTTTGTGTTTCCTTGCTAATTTTCTGTTAAGCTGATCTATCCATATGTGTGAGTGGGGTATTAAAGTCTCCCACTATTATTGTGTTACTATTAATTTCCCCTTTCATACTTGTTAGCATTTGCCTTACATATTGCAGTGCTCCTATGTTGGGTGCATATATATTTATAATTGTTATATCTTCTTCTTGGGTTGATCCTTTGATCATTATGTAGTGTCCTTTTTTATCTCTTTTCATGGCCTTTATTTCAAAGCCTATTTTATCTGATATGAATATTGCTACTCCTGCTTTCTTTTGGTCTCCGTTTGTGTGAAATATCTTTTTCCAGCCCTTCACTTTCAGTCTGTATATGTCCCTTGCTTTGAGATGGGTCTCTTGTAAACAGTATATATAGAGGCCTTGTTTTTGTATCCATTCAACCAGTCTTTGTCTTTTGGTTGGGGAATTAAACCCATTTACACTTAAGGTAATTATTGATAAATATGATCCCATTGCCATTTACTTTGTTGTTTTGGGTTCGAGTTTATAAACCTTTTGTGTTTCCTGTCTAGAGAAGATCCTTTAGCATTTGTTGAAGAGCTGGTTTGGTGGTGCTGAATTCTCTCAGCTTTTACTTGTCTGTAAAGCTTTTGATTTCTCCTTCGTATTTGAATGAGATCCTTGCTGGGTACAGCAATCTGGATTGTAGGTTTTTTTTCTCTCATCACCTTAAGTATGTCCTGCCATTCCCTCCTGGCCTGAAGAGTTTCTATTGAAAGATCAGCTGTTATCCTTATGGTAATCTGCTTGTGTGTTATTTGTTGTTCCCTTGCTGCTCTTAATATTTGTTCTTTGTGTTTGATCTTTGTTCATTTGATTAATATGTGTCTTGGGGTGTTTCACCTTGGGCTTATCCTGTTTGGGACTCTCTGGGTTTCTTGGACTTGGGTGGCTATTTCTTCCTCATTTTAGGGAAGTTTTCAACTATTATCTCCTCAAGTATTTTCTCATGGCCTTTCTTTTTGTCTTTTTCTGGGAGTCCTATGATTTGAATGTTGGGGCATTTAACATTGTCCCAGAGGTCTCTGAGGTTGTCCTCATTTCTTTTAATTCTTTTTTTCCTTTTTCCTCTCTGCTTCATTTATTTCCACCATTCTATCTTCCACCTCACTTATCATATCTTCTGCCTCAGTTATTCTACTGTTGGTTCCCTCCAGAGTGCTTTTGATCTCAGTTATTATGTTATTCATTATTGATTGACTCTTTTTTATTTCTTCTAGGTCCTTGTTAAACTTTTCTTGCATCTTCTCAATCCATGTCTCCAGACTATTTATCTGTAACTCCATTTTGTTTTCAAGATTTTGGATCATTTTTACTATCATTATTCTGAATTCTTTTTCAGGTAGATTCCCTATCTCCTCCTCTTTTCTTTGGTTTGGTGGGCATTTATCATGTTCCTTTACCCACTGAATATTTCTTTCCCTTTTCATCTTGTTTAGATTGCTGTGTTTGGGGTGGTCTTTCTGTATACTAGAAGTTTGTGGTTCCTCTTTATTGTGGGGTTGCTCCCTGTGGGTGGAGTTGGACAGGTGGTTTGTCAAGGTTTCCTGGTTAGGGAAGCTTGCATCAGTGTACTGGTGGGTGGAGCTGGATCTCTTCTCTCCGGAGTGCAATGAAGTGTCTGATAGTGAGTTTTGAGGTGTCTGTGGGTTTGGTGTGACTTTTGGCCACCTGTATTTTAATGCTCAGGATTATGTTCCTGCAGTGAAGAATTAGCTTGGTATGTCTGGCTCTGAAACTTGTTGGCTCTTGTGTGGAGCTTGGTTTCAGTGTAAGTATGGAGGCTTTTGGATGAGCTCTTGTCAAGTAATGTTCTCTGGAGTCAGGAGTTTTCTGGTGTTCTCAAATTTTGGATTTAAGCCTCCTCCTTCTGGCTTTCAGTCTTATTCTTACAGTAGCCTCAAGACTTCTGCATCCATACAGCACTGATGATAAAACATCTAGGTTAATAATGAAAAGATTCTCCAGAGTGAGGGGGACCCAGAGAAGTTCACAGAGTTACAAGGAGAAGAGAAGAGGGAGGTGGGAGATAGAGGTGACCATGAGGAGAAGAGGGGGAGTCAAAAGGGGAGAGAGCAATCTAGCCAGTAATCAATTCCCTATTTGCTCTCTGTAGTCTGGATCCCTCAGAGAGGTTCATGGAGTTCCATAGAGAAGAGAAGAAGGAGGAAAGAGATAGAGGTGACCAGGAGGAGAGAATGAGGAGTCAAAAGGAAAGAGACCAATCTAGACAGTAATCAGTTCCCTTAAGTGTTCTCCACAACCTGGAACACTCAAAGAGATTCACAGAGTTAGTAGAGAAGAGAAGCAGGAGGGAGGAGATAGAGGTGACCTGGGGGAGAAAAGGGAGCATCAAAAGGAGAGAGAGCAATCAAGCCAGTAATCACACTCCTAAGTAAAAATGGGTATTGAAGATTGGATTCTTAAGGGTACAAAATTGATAACAAATACCAAAAAGCAAAGATTAAAAATCTAGAGTTGAGGTTAGACTCTCAAAACTACAATATTAAAAAAGCAAAACAAAATCACAAAATTATTAAAAAAATATATATATATATAAAATTTGCTTTAAAATAGGGTCTTTTTTTTAAAAAGTAATAGTAGGTTTTAAAAATGAAAACTAAAGAAGTAATAAAGAACTTAAAAATAAGAAAAACTTTAAAAATAAAACATGATAATAGTAAAATATATCTAGGAATTTCTCTGGAGCTGTTGAGGGCAGTGTGGGGTCAATTCAGTTTCAGATAGTTCCTTGTTCCAGCTTATACTTCTTCTCAAGGTCTATAGGCCTATTCCAATGTAGTAAATGCTAACTGCAGGGTTTTAATCTGGTGCCCCTGTCACTTCCGGAGCAGTTTCCTCTTCTTTGTTTGTTTTGGCTTCCTCTGTTTGCAAGTCTCTTCAGTGTCTAATTTCTGCCCTGACACAAGGGGGTGAAGGTGGTCACTTATTAGGCTCACTTGTTCAATTGTGCTGTGGGGAGGGAAGAACACTGCAAACAGATATCACTGGCATGTGTGGGGAGTGCTCACAGTGTCTGGGCAACACTGGATTTGCCCCCACTCACGGCGTGTGTGCTTTCCTTGTCTGCACTGTTCAGGCTCCAGGTTGCTCTGCAGGCAAACTGTCTAAAGCAGGCCCTGGTTTGCATGCACTTCCCAGGTCTGAGCTGCTCAGGTTCAGGTTCTTGGGTACTCCACAAAGGCACAGACTCAGTTGGGTGTGCGTTTTGTGTCCTTCCCAGGTCCCAGCAGAACAGGTGACCAGGTGCTTGGTAAGTGCACTCTCCCCAGGTGGGCAATGCGTCGTATCACCTCCCCAGTCCCAGCCACTCTGTTTCCTGGGTGCGCAGCAAGAGCGCCATCTCAGGTGTGCCATGTGTCTCCTCTGAGGAGCTGATCTCAGACCATGACCCTCCTGGTAGATGTCAACTTCATAGGATTCCAGGAAGACTTGGTTAGCAACTGGGAGCCTGCTCACAGTTTGGTGGAGGCTGCCATCTCTGGGCCGAGATCGCCCCTCACCTTCCAGCTCAGGCTGTCGCCCGCCTGCCTCTCTGCCTCCAGTGAGGGGAAGGGCCGGTCCGTAGCCCCCTAGCTCTCCTCTGGTATTTGCTCAGTCGTTTGCTGTGTGAGCGGGCCAGGTTGTGCCTTATAGTTTTTCTTTCAAAAGTTCTCTCTCTCTCTCTTTTTTTTTTTTTTTTTGCTCTCTAGCTGTCCCACAGTTTGGGTTGCTATCTCATCTTAGCTCTCTCAGATTGTCTTCATGGCATTCAGGCCCTTTCTTTATCCTAAGCATGCAGCCCGCATCCCCCTGTTCAGACCCTGCTCACTGCTGGCAGACGTGAGCGTCGGGGCTACTTTTCCACTGGGAGCTGCAGTTAGATGCACAGTCTGTGGGTTTTTGTTTTTGTTTTCCCTCACATTATGTTGCCCTCTGAGATTCCAAAACTCCCCGCAGACTGGCTGGTGAGAGGGTTTCTTGCTATTTGGAAATTTCTCCTCCTTTATGACTTCCTCCCTTAGGACAGGTTTCTGTCCCTAACTCTTTTGGCTCTCTTTTTGTCTTTTATATTTTGCCCTAGCTCCTTTTGAAAAGAATGCACTGCCTTTCTGGGTGGCTGGTGTCCTCTGCCAGCATTCAGAAGTTGTTTTGTGGAATTTGTTCAGCGTTCAAATGATCTTTCAATGAATTTGTGGGGGAGAAAGTGTTCTATTCCTTTGACATCTTGTAATTTTTTTATAAAATCATGTTATATGGACAATATTACCTTTCTAAATCCCTAAGTATTCTGAATATTTAGATATAGCACATTAAGGGATTGCTGATAAATATTTATGGACCTGTATTAAAAAAAATAAAAATAAACTGCATTCTTTCATAGATGGCAAAAAATTCTCTTTTTCTTTAAGTTTGTGACCTCAGATCACAAGTGCATCTGTATCCCTATGTGAGAGTGATACTATAGTTTCTTAGAGTTCTTTGTTCGGAAATAGAAGCAATTTGTAGAGGGTACTCCATTTTCTCATGGCTGATACTGGTACCCTTGCTACATGAGAACTCGCTACATGAGAACTCGGAGTCTGTTGAATTTCTGGAGCAAAATTTGAACTGTCTTCATGCTTACTTAAGGCCACTCTCTGATCTCATCGCACACTGCTTCTGCTGTTTTTCCCTCTCCCACCAGCAAGCAAGAATGTGCATATGCACACACTTGGGAATCCTGTTTCTCCCTTTCTATGTCTTCCTTTCTAGCATGAGGCAAACTGCTATACTACCTCTTCTACTACATAGGACGCTCTCACCTCTCTAAATACCATGTGTCCCCTTCTATTTTCTCCCCTTTAGAGCAAAGCTGCCAAGTAAGTTGTCCAAACTCACACTCTCCTCCATTTGCTCTTCTCTGTTCAACCTTCTCCTATCCACTGAAATTTCTGTTACCAGGATTGCTTTAATCTCTATTATGACAATTCAGTAGTCAATTCTCTGTCCCCATATTACATTATAATTTGATCCAATGAATTTGTTGCTCAGTTTTGAAAGTATTTTTCTATTTTTCTTCCAGTTTCAGTACCTTCTTTTTTTTTTTTTTTTAACTTTCTGCCTACCTCAAGGCTCTTTCACCTGTATCTCTTTCAGACCTCTAAAGGATGTAGTAGCCCACTGTTTGAGTAGTTTGTCTCTTCTCTGCACTAATTGCACGTGATTCTATCTATCCCATGGCTTCCAAATTTGTAAATTTGCCACAGTGTCTTTGCTGTGCCCCAGACTGTCTTATTTGTTGTCTGACTTCAACAAGAATTCCAAACTCAATATTTCCAAAACAAGAACTGTTTATTTTCCTTTACAAACATGTTCCTTTCCTATGTTTAAAATAATTGTTAACATCAGTAAATTACATCATTCATCAAAATGCTTAATCCTTAACCTTAAGGGTCATTCTTGAAAGATAATTTTTCTTATATTCTCAATCAGTAAATGTTGTTGATGCCATCTTCAAAACAGTTCTTTCCAATTCTCTCACTTTTCACCATGATTCTTGCTACTGTCCTAGTCGAAGTTACTGTGGTATCTCCCTTATATTATGCCCAAAGCCCCTATCTATTTACTTTCCATCTTTTGTCTTTTTTAGCCATAGCAAACATGAACTTTTCAAAATGCAAATTAGTTCATACCTCCTTTATCAAAACCTTCAAATACCTTCTCATCACATTCAAGTAAAAAGAAAATTCTTACACCAAATAGAATTCAAAACATGTATTCAAATATGTGTATGTGCATATTCATAGCAGCATGAGTCTCCAAAACCAAAAGGGAAAGGAACTCAAATGTCCATCAACAAATGAATGATTAGCAAATCATGATATGTACATACAATAGATTATTATTCAATCATTAAAAACAAAGTGTTGATTGATGCTACAACGTCAGTGATCCTGAAAAACGTTATGCCAAGTGAAAGAAACCGTCACAAAAGCCCACATGTTGTATGATTCTGTTTATATGAAATATCCTGAATATATAAATCCACAGTTATGGATAACAAGGCTCCTAGTTAGCTCTTCAACCTCATCCCTACCACTCTCCATTTATATCCCCTCTTTTAGTCACATTGGTGATTATTCCTAGTTTCTTAGCATATTCTTATTCAGTTTATTTGTGACTACTTTTTTTTTTTTTCCTCTAGTTGAACATCTCTTAATTAAATCTTGAAATGGCTTGTTTTGGAATCTTCTTAAAATATCACTTCCTTACAGAATATAGCCTCTATATTTCCATAGGATAATAATATCCATAGGATAATAATTTCCATAGGATAACAGATTTCTAAATCCAAATCTCCAAAACATCTTCCAAAACCAATGTAGATTGTAAGCAGCATAAGTACCCACACAAAAGAAATCTCTGATGTAACTAATATTCAGGAAGTATAAGAAGCTTGAAATTACCTGAGGGTAAGGAAATAAATTCCTATCAATATCAGAGTTGGCTCTCACACTGAATCAGGGAGACAGACAGAGACTGTGAACCAAGAGAGAGGCAGTGGAGGCCAAGCAGTGGCTGACAACAGATAAAATAACTCCTACAAAGAAGATACTGAAAATAAGTCCAAGGAAATTCTGAGAACAATTCTAAGAGTAGGTGAGAAGAAATAAAGATACTTGAAATTATGTAGAAGTAAATGTAAGACTCTTAGGAAGAAACCATTTCTGAGCAAGAAGGGGCATATTAGAAGGATGTGGAACATTCCTTGGAGGCTCTGTACTTAACAGGAAAAAGGAATCAAAGAGTTGAATTTAAGAAAAAAACCTACAGAAACAAAAGTGTATCACTATTTCAGAAAGAACCCTACTGTATTAACAGATAACCCTCAATAAAGAAATTTCTTCTCACTTTAACTGTACAACATGCTGTTCATGAACATAGAAATGTGTAAAACCCCAAAGTTCTCTTTTGTCTCTCCCCAGCTATTGTTTGCTCAGGAAAAAATGTTATTTCAAAATGAACAGAAAATTATTGACAACATTTATATCAATCAGTAGATTGTAAAAGGAACAGAGATAATGAGTATGAAAATAATTTAACTGATGAAAATTCTACCCCTCAAACTCTCACACAGAAGAGAAACCAAGAACCAGAGGAAAACTGATACAAAACACCACAAATTTTATTAAATGTCTTTAAAAAACCACTTCCACATACGAAAACATAAGTTTTGAATAAGTGACTCTCAAAAATATAAATGGACAAAATATGAAAGGTTGTGAAGTGAGAGTTGAGTAGAGCAGAAATGAAAGAGAAGGAGAAATAAAACCTCAGTAATAATGATTCAACTGAGAGGTGCCAAAGAAAGAATAGATTCTCACAGGCATTTTTTTAACAAGTGGAATTGATGAAGCAATGAGAGCCCCAAAAAGCACAAACAAAGTGAAAAGCTAAAAATAATTAGAGAAAAACATGATAGATATATAAGAAGATACAGATTTCTTAAAGTTGGAATCCTTAAAGAAGAGAACTCAAACATAGGAACAGAAATAAAAATAAAGGCTTAACTTAAGAGAGTTTTCAGAAATAAATATATTCAGTTATATGTTGAAAGGGCACATTTCATTAACTGTTAAATACACAATAGAAAACGTTTAGCCTTTACAGATATGTTTTAAAAGTCCTCTGGGTTTCCAAGTGAAAAGACCCAGTTCTTTCCAAAAGAAAGAGAAACCATGTTGGCATCAGAATTCTCCACAACAATTTTCAATACGATTACAATGGAACTCTGCTTTCAAAAAAAATACAAAGGAAAGACTGTGTGAACCAAGCTTTCTTTCACATGTCAAGGTTATTGAAAAATAATATTAAACTTAAAAGAACTTAGAGAATTCTGTACTCACTAGGGGCTGAGCTTTTACCAACTTAGTGGTTATTAGTTAAACTTTGACAAAATGATAGATGGTAAACATTGAATATATTTAATTGTAGATTTAAGACTTAAAGATATGAAAAAGGATAGAATAATAGTAGGTAAATATGGTCTACCTAATTAGGAATTTTGCAACTGCAAATAAATGTAGGATAAATAAGAGGAAAATGGAAAAGAAGATATTAATTTTCATAAATCTGATAGATATGAGTCAAATGATAATTTTCAAATCTTAATTCAGTTCAATTCAGTTCAGCCGCTCAATTTTGTCCAACTCTTTGTGACCCATGGACTGCAGCACGCCAGGCTTCCCTGTCCATCTAATTAACTAATTAACTAGTCTTAAATAGTTACCTAAATAAAGAAAAAAGTGGACTAAGAGCTTCATTAGTGCTTAACCCTCTCTCTCAAAGAGCTCACATTGTTTTCTAGGAAAGTTATTGCATATAAATTCATGATTTCTGTTATAGCTGATCTCTGAAAAAGTTTTTTTAAAGCAACATTTAAAAAAAGGGAATGTCTAGATGCCAGAAAGGAGTTTTTGCATAAAAAAATAATGAAAATTCTATTTTGAATTTAGAAATATGTTGAAATTCTGGGCAAGAAATCATATACTGTATTTATAAGTCTACTGTTTGTTGGTTAAATTTTACAGAAATATAAATATGTCTTTGCAAATGAAGTAGTGGCCTTTGAAATATCCTTAGTTAAATTCTTATTCTATTTGGAATAAGCCAAAATAGTTTTGTTTCCCTTCCTTCCTCCCTATCTCCCTTCCTTCCTTCCTTTTCTTCTGAAAATGAATATTTTTAAAATCATTTTTGCAAATTGTATGTGTGTGTTGGTTTTAATTTTTGAAATTTATTTTTTTCTGTTTTTGTCCTTGTTTGTATGTTTTGGTGGTATTGATCATGATAGCAGTGGTGTTGAGATTTCATGTAAATCTTCTACTTCCAAATGCATTTTGAAACACAGTGTGTAGTAATTTTCCTTTTGTGTTCCTTTGCATTGGCTATAGCTGGCTGTTTTTCAATTTTTTGCTTAATGAAGTAAAAAACAATATAAATGAAATTTCTCCTTGCAAATGAATCTCATCCTTGCAAATGAATCTCATCCAGCTGCATTAAACTATGAAAGAGCTCTCAGGAAAGACTACACATTAATTTTCATTTCGGTAATATTTTGCAAAGAGGTTCATGGACCTTAATGTCCTTCAGATCATCATATGCTGCCATCACAAAATATCAGGTCCATAGAGAAATGATCCTCTGTGTTTTTTAGGAAGTTGAGAAAATACCACTAAGTCAACTCAGATAATTCCATTTCCTAAATCAAGTACTTCTGTGATTTGATGGCATAAAAATGGAAATGTTTTTAATTCTTTGTACAACATCTAGTAGAATTGGCAATAGATGAATAGAAGAATGAATGGATGTGAGTGAACTGAAGGAATGTTTTGAATGAACTAAATGACCTTTTCTACTCCAGGAGAAAACAATATGTACCTGGTAGGCAGGATGATGTCTTAGTTTACCACAGTCACCCTAATTTAAGGGCTGCTTTGCATGGGGAGGAAAAATAATCAGGAACTGGTGAGAGGCTAGACAGAAGCATGTTAAAACCAAGGACTTCAGTACTAAGGACTGATCTTCAATAAGTAGGGTACAGGTATTCCTCTTATAATGTTTCTTGTATGAAAGCATAAAGCCATGCCTGGATAGAAGGAAAACGCTCTTCCAGGAGAAAAGTCTATCTTTTTCTCTTTAATACATAATGTTTGTATAATTGTTTGGCGATTTCATTCTTCTTTGTCAGGAAGAAATCAGTAGTTTGTATTATATCTTTTAATTTTTGTAATATAAGGAAGTGAATTCTGTTTGTCCTCCTCTCTCACAGTATCTGCATTTGGTTCTTTTATTCTTACCATCATGAGTTGGAGAACTTGGTTTCTGTGCTTCTCTTTACAATTATTTCTGGAAAATAGATACTCTGTTCTCACTTCTGAAAAGTGAAAGTAACTCCATCATGTCTGACTCTTTGCAACCCCATGAGTCCACAGAATTCTCCAGGCCAGAATACTGGAGTGGGTAGCTGTTCCCTTCTCCAGCAGATCTTCCCAACCTAGGGATCGAACCGTGGTCTCCTGCTTTGCAGACAGATTTTTTAACAGCTTAGCCACCAGAGAAGCACTCTCACTTCTGAAATACTGTTAATTGTCTTGTACTAGAATTTACTCTTGTGATGGGACAAACAAAGTCTGTGTAGTCTTTCCCTGCATTCAACATGGTGCCTTGGAAATCTGTGAGACTCTCCTTCATTGCTACAATCTCTCATTCCAACTATTATACCTCTAGTTTTGGCTGGTTCTCCTTGTTCATTCCTCTGAACGCCTTCTTTCTAGTTTAGACAATATTAATAAGAATTATCAATCCTATCAGTTAACCTACTTTCCACTTTTTTGAGGAGAAAAGGGAGTTTTAATAGTTCCCTAGTGAAACATATAATTTCTGTTAATTCCAGTTTTTGTTGTTTTTTTTTGCAAAGAAATAGAGGAAAACAACAAATGGAAAAGACTAGAGATCTCTTGGAGAAGGCAATGGCACCCTACTCCAGTACTCTTGCCTGGAAAACCCCACAGATGGAGGAGACTGGTGTGCTGCAGTCCATCAGGTCACGAAAAGTCGGACACGACTGAGCGATTTCCCTTTCACTTTTCACTTTCCTGCATTGGAGAAGGGAATGGCAACCCACTCCAGTGTTCTTGCCTGGAGAATCCCAGGGATGGAGGAGCCTGGTGGGCTGCCGTCTATGGGGTCACACAGTGTTGGACACGACTGAAACGACTTAGCAGCAGCAGCAGCAGCAGCAGCAGCAGCAGAGATCTCTTCAAGAAAATTAGAGATACCAAGGGAACATTTCATGCAAAGATGGGCTCGATAAAGGACAGAAATGGTATGGACCTAACAGAAGTACAAGATATTAAGAAGAGGTGGCAAGAATACACAGAAGAACTGTACAAAAAGATCTTCATGACCCAGATAATCACAATGGTGTGATCACTCACCTAGAGCCAGACATCCTGTAATGTGAAGTCAAGTGGGCCTTAGGAAGCATCACTAGGAACAAAACTAGTGGAGGTGATGGAATTCCAGTTGAGCTATTTCAAATCCTGAAAGATGATGCTGTAAAAGTGCTGCACTCAATATGTCAGCAAAGTTGGAAAACGCATCAGTGGCCACAGGACTGGAAAACTCAGTTTTCATTCCAATCTCAAAGGAAGGCAATGCCAAAGAATCCTCAAACTACCGCACAATTGCACTCATCTCACACACTAGTAAAGTAATGCTCAAAATTCTCCAAGCCAGGCTTCAGCAATACGTGAACCGTGAACTTCCAGATGTTCAAGCTGGATTTAGAAAGGGCAGAGGAACCAGAGATCAAATTGCCAACATCCGCTAGATTATGGAAAAAGCAAGAGTGTTACAGAAAAAACATCTATTTCTGCTTTATTGACCATGCCAAAGCCTTTGACTGTGTGGATCACAACAAACTGTGGAAAATTCTGAAAGAGATGGGAATACCAGACCACCTGACCTGCCTCTTGAGAAATTTGTATGCAGGTCAGGAAGCAACAGTTAGAACTGGACATGGAACAACAGACTGGTTCCAAATAGGAAAAGGAGTACGTCAAGGCTGTATATTGTCACCCTGCTTATTTAACTTCAATGCAGAGTACATCATGAGAAACGCTGGGCTGGAAGAAGCACAAAGTGGAATCAAGATTGCTGGGAGAAATATCAAACACCTCAGATATGCAAATGACACAACCCTTATGGCAGAAAGTGAAGAGGAACTAAAAAGCCTCTTGATGAAAGTGAAAGAGGAGAGTAAAAAAGTTGGCTTAAAGCTCAACATGCAGAAAACTCAGATCATGGCTTATGGTCCCGTCACTTCATTGCAAATAGAGGGGGAACAGTGGAAACAGTGTCAGACTTTATTTTTTTAGGCTCCAAAATCACTGCAGATGGTGATTGCAGCCATGAAATTAAAAGACACTTACTCCTTGGAAGGAAAGTTATGACCAACCTAGATAGCATATTCAAAAGCAGAGACATTACTTTGTCAACCAAAGTCTGTCTAGTCAAGGCTATGGTTTTTCCAGTGGTCATGTATGGATGTGAGAATTGGACTGTGAAGAAAGCTGAGCACCAAAGAATTGATGCTTTTCAACTGTGGTGTTGGAGAAGACTCTTGCGAGTCCCTTGGACTGCACGGAGATCCAACCAGTCCATCCTAAAGGATACCAGTCCTGGGTATTCTTTGAAAGGACTGATGATGAGGCTGAAACTCCAATACTTTGGCCACCTCATGGGAAGAGTTCACTCATTGGAAAAGACCCTGATACTGGGAGGGATTGAGGGCAGGGGGAGAAGGGGACGACAGAGGATGAGATGGCTGGATGACATCACCGACTTCATGCACATGAGTTTGGGTGAATTCTGGGAGTTGGTGATGGACAGGGAGGTCTGGCGTGCTGAGATTCACGGGGTCGCGAAGAGTCGGACACGACTGAGCGACTGAACTGAACTGAACTGAAGCCAGTTAGAACATCACTTTTTTGCTTTTTCCTGTTTGTCTTTCTCTTCATCTGTCCTTTCAACGCCAAGAGAGGCAGAGATGTTCTTTTAATCAAAACTATAGATTCACATACATCCTCTTATGCAGACACATATACATATATTACTTAGCATCATTCTTGTACTGTATACTTAAGGTCTCTATTCATACTTTGATCATCTACACAAAAGTAAGACAGATAAATGAAAATATCTGAAAAAAAAAAAAAAAAACAACCATGATTAATCTACTTAACTCTAGGGCAACCTGGTTCAAATCCACCTACATTTGGTAAGTACAATAGCTCACTGCCACATCATGGTCTGTACATATTATCATCCAGGGCTTGAAATTTATAATCATCTCTGTATCAATTTCACTAGTAAGGCAAGATGGCTGGGTCTTTGATAAAATATACTTATTATTAAAAACTGAAGAGGATACTGTAGTGATGATTAAAACTTTGATTTTGAAATTTCTTAAACTATAGTTGTGTTCAGACATGAAAAATGATTTGAGACTGCCTTAAAATATGTTTTTTTTTTTAGTTTGCTTATCCAAGATTATACTTACTATGGAGAAATAAAAACCTTTTTCTGAAGAAATGAGAAAGTTGTAGTTGAGCCAGACCTTAAATATGTATGTGTGCATATGTGGTTTATGCACACACACACACACACACACATAAATTTATATATTATTGTTAAGCATGAGATTGAAATAATTATAAGTTAAAAATAAAGCACCTTTAAGCGTTACTATTTTGACAACTTTGCTGAATTGAAATGAAAATTTTATATATAATTGCTTACTTTGGCAGTATTGATATGAGGATTGCTATTTATGTGACAGAAACATTTGTAAACCATCTGACCTTCTCAAAGAAAGGTTACAGTAGTGATTAGAGAATAACATCTGCTTTCCTTTTAACCCCAGTCTGAAATCAGATCACCTTTCACAGGGATAGAAGAAGTCTGTATAATTAAATGGATTCTAACAAGTAAGCAGATGGTCTTGAGAGATGGTATGGGTGATCATGAGAAGAGTTTTACAGCCTTCCTTGATTTGTTGAGATTTTTTTTTTTAATCTGTATTTATTGTGGATAACTTTATGTTTATTGGCACCATATGCTAATACTATATAAACACAGAATGTCTCCACATTTAGTTAATATTGAATGCATTGAACTTCTCAGTGAGTTTAAAGATTTAAAGTAAGCCATCATCCATCATCCATATATTGCTCATATATGAGATTTTCAGCAAAGGTGCTAAAAAATGTAAGGTTTGGAATTTCCATGTGAAGAAATATATACATTTATATATTTTGTTATATATATATATATACTTGTGTGTGTGTGTGTGAATGACATATTAAAGACTTTCTATATTGGAAATCTTTGCTTGTTTTCAGCCAATATTTTTAGTATATATGTATGTATTCCCTTTACTATCACTAGAAATTCATACTTTGTGACTGCCTATAGGTAGCAGTTGTATATCCTTCCTGTTAAAGCTGCATTGTGGGAGTTCCAAGGTTGTCCAGTGGCTAAGACTCTACACTCCCAGTGAAGGGGCCCTGAATTCAATCCCTGGTCAGGGAACAAGATCCTGCATGCCACAGTCAGGAGTTTGTACTCTGCAGTTAAAAATGCCTCATGCTGCAGCTACTAAAGCTCCTGCAAATCTGGCACACTCAAATACATAAATGAAGTGAAGTGAAGGTGCTCAGTCGTGTCCAACTCTTTGTGACCCCATGGACTGTAGCCTACCAGATTCCACCATCCATGTGATTTTCCAGGCAAGAATACTGGAGTAGGTTGCCATTTCCTTCCCCAGAATAAATAAATAAATATTTTTAGAAGATATCATTAAAAATCTTCATAGGCAAAAAAGGTTACTAGATATTTTGATTACTTCTTAGTTATTCTTAATCATAAATTATTTAATTAATGAACTTAAGTATTTAAAAGTGAGGGATAAATACCATGCAATAATTTATTTTTTTTAAATTATGTGACATACAATATTGTATTAGTTTCAGTTCTGTAACATACTGATTCAATGTTTGTATACATTATAAAATGATCCCCACAATAAGTACAATTACATAAGACACAGTAATTACAATGTTATTGACTGTATTTCCTGTGATGTATATTACAACCTCATTTATTTTATAGGTTAATCCCTTTCAATTATGTTTCCCATCCTCCCACCCTTCTCCTCTCTGATAACCACCAGTTTGTTCTCTGTATCTGTAGTCCTTTTCTGTTTTGTTTTGTTCATTGTATCTTTTTACAGGGGCTTCCAAGTGGCTCTGGTAGTAAAGATCTTGCCTACCAATGCAGGACACATAAGAGATGCAGGTTCAATCCCCGGGTTAGGAAATCCCCTGGAGACAGAAATGGCAACATATTCCAGTATTCTTGTCTGGAGACTCCAATGGACAGAGGAGCCTGCTGGGCTGCCATGGGGATGCATAGAATCAAACACAATTATTTTTTTAGATTCTCTATATTAGTGAAATCATATGGTATTTGTTTTTCTCTGTGTGTATTTTTTCACTTAGCATGATACCCACCAGGTCTATCCAATATTTGAAAGGTAGTTCAGTTCAGTTCAGACTCTCAGTCCTGTCCAACTGTGACACTAGGGACTGCAGCATACCAGGCTTCATGTCCATCACCAATTCTCGGAGCCTGCTAAAACTCATATCCATCGAGTCAGTGATGCCATCCAGTCATCTTATCCTTTGTCATCCCTTCTTCTGCCTTCAATGATTCTCTGCATCAGGTGGCCAAACTATTGGAGTTTCAGCTTCATCATCAGACCATCATCATCAGTGATTATTCAGGACCTATTTCCTTTAGCATTCACTGATTTAATTTCCTTGCAGTCCAAGGAACTTTCAAGAGTCTTCTCCAACACCACAGTTCAAAAGCATGAATTCTTTGGCACTCAGCTTTCTTTATAGTCCAACAATTCACATCTGTACATGACTACTGAAAAAACCATAGTTTTGACTATATGGACCTCTGTCGGAAAAGTAATGTCTCTGCTTCTTAATATGCTGTCTAGGTTGGTCATAGCTTTTCCTCCAAGGAGCAAGTGTCTTAATTTCATGGCTGCAATCACCATCTGCAGTGATTTTGGAGCTCAGGAAGTCACTGTTTCCAATGTTTCCCCATGTATTCGCAATGAACTGATGTGACCAGATGCCATGATCTTAGTTTTTTGAATGTTGGGTTTTAAGCCAGATTTTTCACTCTCCTCTTTCACTTTCATCAAGGGGCTAATCAGTTCCTCTTCGCTTTCTGCCATAAGGGTGGTGTCATCTGCATATCTGAAGTTATTGATAATTCTCCCAGCCATCTTGATTTCAGCTTGTGCTTTATCCAGCCTGGCATTTTGCATGATGTACTCTGTATATAAGTTAAATAAGCAGGGTGACAATATACAGCCTTGACGTACTCCTTTTCCAGTTTGGAACCAGTCTATTGTTCCATGACCAGTTCTAACTATTGCTTCTTGATCTGTATACAGATTTCTCAGGAGGTAGGTCATGTGATCTGGTATTCCCATCTCTTGAAGAATTTTCCACAATTTGTTGTGATCCACACAGTCAAAGGGTTTAGCATAGTCAATACAGCAGAAGTAGATGTTTTTCTGGAACTCTCTTGCTTTTTTTCTTGATCCAAAAAAGCAAGAGATGATTTGCTTGGTTCTTCTTGCTCTGGTTCTTCTGCCTTTTCTAAATCCAGCTTGAACATCTGGAAGTTCTCAGTTCATGTACTGTTGAAGCCTAGCTTGGAAAAATTTGGCCATTACATTGCTAGCATTTGAGATGAGTGCAATTGTGCAGTAGTTTGATCATTCTTTGGCATTGCCTTTCTTTGGGATTGGGATGAAAACTGACCTTTTGCAGTCCTGTGGCCACTGCTGAGTTTTCCAAATTTGCTGGCGTATTGAGTCCAGCACTTTAACAACTTTATGGTTTAGGACTTGAAATAGCTCAGCTAGAATTCCATCACCTCCACTAGCTTTGTTTCTACTGATGCTTCCTAAGGCTCACTTAACTTCACATTCCAGGATGTCTGGTTCTAGGTGAGTGATCATACCATCATGGTTATCTGGATCATTAAGGTCTTTTTTGTATTGTTCTTCCACATATTCTTGGCACCTTTTCTTAATATCTTCTGCTTCTGTTAGGTCCATACCATTTCTGTCCTTTATTGTGCCTATTTTGCATGAAATGTTCCCTTGGTATCTAATTTTCTTGAAGAGATCTTTAGTCTTTCCCATTCTACTGTTTTCCTCTATTTCTTTGCATTGTTCACTTAGAAAGGCTTTCTTATCTCTCCTTGCTATTCTTTGGAACTGTGCATTCAGATGGATGTAGCTTTCCTTTTCTTCTTTGCCTTTGACTTTTCTTTTCTCAGCTATTTATAAGGCCTCTTCAGACAACCATTTTGCCTTTTTGAATTTTTTTTTCCTTGGGGCTGGTCTTTAGTCTTTACCAATGCCTCCTGTACAATGTCATGAACCTCCATCCATGAGGTTAATGGATGGATGAACCTCAAGCCCTGTCTGTCTATCAGATCTAATCCCTTGAATCTATTTGTCCCTTTCACTGTATAATCATAAGGGATTTGATTTAGGTCATACCTGAATGGTCTAGTGGTTTTCCCTACTTTCTTTAATATGTCTGAGTTTTGCGATAAGGAGTTCATGATCAGAGCCACAGTCAGCTCCTGGTCTTGTTTTTGCTGACTGTATAGAGATTCTCCATCTTTGGCTGCAAAGAATATAATTAATCTGATTTCAGTATTGATTATCTGGTGATGCCCATGTGTAGAGTCTTCTCTTGTGTTGTTGGAAGAAGGTGTTTGCTATGACTAGTGTGTTCTCTTGGCAAAATTCTGTTAGCCTTTGCCCTGATTCATTTTGTATTCCAAGGCCAAACTTGCCTATTACTCCAGGTATCTCTTGACTTCCTACTTTTGCATTCCATTCCCCTATGATGAAAAGTTCTAGAAGGTCTTGTAGGTCATCATAGAACCATTCACCTTCAGCTTCTTTGGCATTAGTTATTGGGACCTGCACTTTGATTAAGATGATATTGAATGGTTTGCCTTGGAAACAAACAGAGATCAGAATGTCAGTTTTGACAGAATGCAATTCTTAGCACCTAAGAGCATTTCAGACTCTTTTTTTTTTTACTATGAGGTCTATTCCATTTCTTCTAAGGGATTCTTGCCCACAATAGTAGATATAGTGGTCATCTGAATTAAATTCACCCATTCCAGTCCATTTTAGTTCACTGATTTTGCCAGTGTTCACTCTTGGCATCTCCTCTTTGACCACTTGCGATTTACCTTGATTCATGGACCTAATATTCCAAGTTCCTATGCAATATTGTTCTTACAGCATCAGACTTTACTTCCATAACACATCTACACCTGGGCATGGTTTTCACTTTGCTTCTGTCTCTTCAGTCTTTCTGGAGTTATTTCTCCACTCTTCTCCAGTAGCATATTGAGCACCTACCAACCTGGGGAGTTCATCTTTCAGTGCCATATCTTTTTGCCTTTTCATACTATTCATGGGGTTCTCAAGGCAAGAATACTGAGGTGGTTTGTCATTCCCTTCTCCAGTGGACCACATTCTGTCAGAACTCTCCACCATGACCTGTCCGTCTTGGGTGGCCCTACATGGCATATCTCATAGTTTCATAAGTTAGACAAGGCTGTGGTCCATGTGATCAGTGTGGTTAGTTTTCTGTGATTGTGGTTTTCATTCTGTCTGCCCTCTGATGAATAAGGTTAAGAGACTTATGGAAGCTTCCTGGTGGGAAGAGACTGACTATGGGGGAAACTGGGTCTTTTTCTGATAGGCAGAGCCATGCTCAGTAAATCTTTAATGCAATTTTTTGTTGATAGGCAGGGCTATGTTCCCTCCCTGTTGTTTGGCCTGAGGTCAAACATGCCTCCACAAGAGACACCTGGGCACTCATAGGCAACTCTAACTCAGTCGCTTGTGGGGACACTGCTCTGTTCCCCTGGCTCCTGTTCTGCACAAGGTTTTGTTTGTGCCCTCAAAGAATTTGTTTCCCTGGTCTTGTGGAAATTCTGTAATCAAGTCCCACTGGCATCCAAAGTCAAATTCCTTGGGGTTGTCATCTGCTCTGGGGCTCTATTATGGGGCTAATTGTGATCTCCTCCAAGAGGGATTATGCCACATGCTGCATGACCCAGGTCTGCTACAGTCAGACCCACTGTCCCTCTGGCTGACCTGTTCCTCCGCAGGAGACACTCAGACACTCAAAGGCAGGTCTGGCTCAGTCTCTGTGGGGCCTCTGGGTCCTGGTTCACAAAAGGCTTTGTTTGAGCCCTCCTCTCTGGCAGGTATGGGATGTGATTCTAAATGGGATTTCGCCCCTCCTCTGTCTTCTTGTGGCTTCTCCTTTGCCCTTGGATGTTTGATATCTTTTTTTATGGGCTCCAACCTTCTTCTGTTGATGCTTGTTCATCAGCGAGTTGCAATTTTGGAGTTCTCGCAGGAGAAGATAAGTGCATGTCCTTCTACTCTGCCATCTGTATCAGGCCCTTTTCTAAGTAATTAAATTGTATAAAACCATTTCATATTCATTGCTACCCTATGAAGTAGGTTATTATTTTTATTTACATTAAAAATGTGGACTAATTATGAACCAGGAATTTATAAAGTGTATAAGTTACACTAAGACTAGGGGGATGAAGTGGAAGAGAAAGTCTAAAGATGTTAAAATATGGACAAATTTTGATAGAGCTCTCCAGAAGATCACATTCCATGGTAAAGACTTGATCTAACATAAATAATCATAAACCAATGTATATCGTACTAGAAACGTGCATAAGTAAAATGTTTGAACACTTTGAGAAAAGAAATGAGATAAATTAATCCTTCTGTGTGTCAGTTGAATGGGATATGGGTTTTCTACCTACAATAGGTAACTGGGGATTCTAAACAGAGGGATATGTACAAAAATAATACAAATAACACAAAGTTATTTGAAGGTAAAAGCAAATAGTTTGTGGGGACAGGGGTAGAACTTAAAAAAAAGCAGGATGGTATACTGAGGCTATTTCCTGATTAATTGTTAAATCAGGACAATAAAGGCCCCTTACAGAATTCCAACTAGAGTAGTACCAGCACCACAATTCAAAAGCATCAATTATTTGAACTGTGTTGCTATACAAGACTCTGAAGAGTCTCTTGAACTGCAAGAAGATCAAACCAGTCAGTGGTAAAGGAAATCACCCTGTCTATTCATTGGAAGGACTGATGCTGAAGCTGAAGCTCAAATTCTTTGGTTACATGATGTGAAGAGCCAATTCATTGAAAAAGATCCTGATGCTGGCGAAGGTTGAAGGAAAAGAAGAAGAGGGTGGCAGAGGAAGAGATGGTTAGATAGCATCACCAACTCAATGGACAAGAATTTGAGCAAACTCCTGGAGAAACTGAAGGAGAGTTTCTGTCCTGGCATGCTGGGAAGTCTGGGAATCTGGAACCTTGGCATGCTGCAGCCCATGGGGTCACAAAGAGTTGGACACTACTTAGAAACTGAACAACAACAACAGTCACGTGAGAAACTTGTGTTTTAGAAAGGTCAGTTCTGTAGATAGTGTAGACGATATGCTGAGAGACTAGCAAGGTGAATACGTATTATCCAGTATACTCTTATGTCCCCAGTATATGTGATAGCCAGTATACTCTCAACTAGCTTATCATGAAAAACAATTTGTGGTCAAATGTAGCTGAGAAATTCTCATCACTGATATTGGAGCCAGACTACATGGGCATAAATCCTCTCTTACCAGTAGTTAAGATTTTGATTAGGGTATTTAACAATGAAAAATCTCCACATTTTTAATGTAAATAAAGATAATAACCTACTTCATAGGTTAGTAATTAATATGAAATAGTTTTATACAATTTAATTACTTAGAAAAAGGCCTGATACAGGGAGAATGTTGTTTCAATGTAAACTCTAAACAAAAGTCTTCCCTGGGGATTTATATATGCTATTTAAACCTTGCAGCAGCCCATCAGTTAGATAATATTAGTCCCTTTATATAAAAGTCCCTATCGTTAAAAGTAGATGTATCCACAATTCTCTTTGGCTCCTAAACCCAAGCTCCTTCAACCATACTATATGTCTTGACAATGTTAAAAAAGAGAGGACTTTGAACATGCATAGGTTCACTAAACTCTATAGAAGAGTGAAACCTGGGAAGCTATTAGATCAGATTTTCTTATTGGAGGGTATGAGATCACAAAATAACAATTTCAAAAGAATGGACTTGGTTGATGACAGATTATACCAGAAGGTAAGCATATAGAAGCAATACATACAAATTAAACTCAGAATTTTTCACATCAAAAGGGGAGGAAGAAAATAGGGTAAGTGCACTAGTGGTAGAGAAACTGCCCGCCAGCGCAGGAGACATAAGAGACATGGGTTCGATCCCAGGGTGAGGAAGGTCCCCTGGAGAAGACATGGCAACCCACTCCAGTATTCTCGCCTGGAGAATTTAACGGACAGAGGATCCTGGCAGGCTACAGTCCATAGTGTCGCAAAGAGTCAGACACAACTGAAGAGACTTAGCATGCATGTGAAGAGTTAAGAAACTTTTCTGTGGAATTTGTGTGTGAGCATACAATGTGTGTGTGGGTGTGTGTTAAACATTTCTATTCTTCTTTATATTTGAAAGATAAGTGGGGCTTGGGCATTCTAATATGTTCAGGAAAAGAAACTAATGTAATGAAAAATGATAGGGGGAAAAAAGGAAGACCTGATGTATCAAAATTTGGGGTAAAAGTATCTTCAAAGACATTTCCAGAAATAGGAAGAGATGCCTGTCTCCTAAACCAGGAGGGAATTTAAGGAATATAATGGCCTCCTTTAACTCAGTGACTTGGTAACATGAATCAGTAACATTTTCTAAGTGCTTGCAATGCACTGTGCACTATTGTAAGCACTTTATGTGGATCAATTCATGCAATTCTTATAACAAGCTTTTGAGGCAGCTGTTGTTACAAAGAGGATATGTGAAGTATAGTGGAAGTGCTGGGACTTAAACTTTTATAGTTTAACTTTACAATCGCTGTATTTACTGACCCCAGTGTATTGCCTTTCTGGCTAAACCCCTGGGTGGGCAGTAGTAAATGGGAGGCTGTTTCAGTATTTTTGAATGTTTTAGAATATGGAGGTGTCTGAAAAAAGAGAAATGAAAATGAAAAGGAACTGAAACATAAAGATAGAAGCAAGTGAAAAATGAGGAAGAACAGGAGCCAAAACAGGAGATAGAATGTTAGCAGAAGATTCTAGAAAGAAATCGGCTTAGAGAAAGGAAGAAAGAAATGAAGACAAATGCAAACTACCTTAGATGCTAAGTTAAGTGTGTTATTAAAATTAAACTACTTTAATCATATCTAGTTCATTTATTTTTAGAATAAGTTATCACATTATTAGGTTTGAAATTTAGTCTATTTCTTTAAAAGTTAACTTGCATGAGTAGGTTTAACTATCTTTAAAAAAGAATTGTCCTCTCCTTTGCAATGCTTTTGTCACCTTATGGAGCAGTTGCATGCTAAAGATGAAATTATGCTGAGAAAGATCTGTCTGGAAATACCTATTTGTAAGGATACAGACTGAGTGAAAATGATGAACTATTAAATTTGAACATGCATCAAATATTTTTTATCCTTTTAAAATTACTGATATATTTCAAATGTAATATTGTGCTTTTTGTTGGGGATTTCTAAAGATATTTGGAAAAAAATAAGAATATGATTATTATAATATAAATTAATAAGAATTTTGTTCACAAAAATTAACAACTTAGCAACTTAGGTTACATTTCTTTCCCTATAGAAAAATGAAAGACAGTTTTAGATTTTTTTTAAAATTTAAAGATTTCAAATTTGTAGTTTCATGTATGTAGTATGAAGTACTCAGTGGTAAAGAATCTGCCTGCAATGCAGGAGCTATAGGAACTACAGGTTCAGTCCCTCAACTGGGAAGATCCCCTGGAGGAGGAAATGGCAACCCAATCCAGTATTCTTTCCTCGAGAATCCCACGGGCAGAGGATCCCAGCGGGCTGTCGGAGGGGTTGCAAAGAATCGGACATGACTGAAGTGACCTAGCACACATGCGTATATAGTATGAAATTCACTGCAACATGAAAAATTAGCTTTTGGTTTTGCCATATTCAAGAAAAAGTTGTGTACAAAGATAATGCTGATCAAATGTAAATATTAGTTTTTATTTTCTACTCCCTCTTATTAAAGACTGAGCTTTACAGTTTTCATTCATTACTGGAAAGGGGGAAGAGTTTTAAAATGTAATTCTTCACTACTTTAACTGACTATAAGGATTCCAATGGTTATATTGTTTTGAATGTAAAAAAAAAAAAAGATTATTTTCTTCATTATATTCTGTTTTTTTCCCCTTTAGTAACAGGTTTATTTTCTTTGGTTAATATGCAGCAAAATGAATGAAATTTCATTTTGAAATTTCTATTATTATGGTTAATAAAAAGAAGAAAGTAATAAGTATTCACCATTTTCTTCTTGTTTTTAATAAAATGTAATTGAAAAACAGAACATCTAAATTTCAATCAATGGGAAGATAAAAACCATTATTTACATCAAGAGGTTTTTATTTCAGCTTGGTACTTCCTGTGACTTTAGCTTACTAAGTAAACCAATGGAGACTTCTACAAAGTGTACATTTCTGATCAGGGTCTGAGACAGAGTTTTTGAAGATCAACAATTAAAACACCTATGCCATCTAAAGCTTCAGGCTAAACCTTGATACATTTAGTGTGAAGGGGACTGTAAACCTAATGAAGAGGGTTTTATGTTAGTAAATGAAATTATTACAGAAAATGTTCCAGGACTTCACAATGAATAGCTTGGGGTCATTCTTTGAGGCTTCTCGTAGCATACTGTCTATGCCACCATAGTTACATATCACTATGGTAAGCACCAGTCAAGGTGGGTTTTCCTTGCTTACTTCCTGCTGAGAATTCCTTGCTATTTATCCCATATATTGAAAAGAAAATATATAATATTTACTGTTAATATGGAAATTGAAACTAAAACCAGGTAGTTATTAGAAAAGAGGCTCATCCTATATGCACCCAGATAAGACAATAAGCCTTTTTTCCCCTACCACTGCAGTCTCTTAGCAGTTTTATAGATAATTTCCTTGATTGTTAGTAAGCAAATGGGTTATAGAAGTTGAGTGGCATAGGTCTTCTTTAGGGATTAAAATCTAACTGCATTACAGGTGAAGAACACTTATAGAATTTGATTATATTAAATATCCTACAAATTTCACTGTTCAGTATAAGTTATTTTTTTCTTGAACAAAGACATATAATCATTAGGCTATGAAATATTGGAGAATACCAAACAAGGACATTTCACCAGTTTGTTGTGAATAACTGCTTTTAATTTAAAATACCAATGTCCTTTGTTTAAAAATAAAAAAGAGAAAAGATCTACAGTAAAGTTTCAGTTGTTCGGGGACTAATTGTTAGCAGGTCATTTGTCTAGATAATACTTAATTCTAGATTTGCCTTTAGCTTTCACTATAGTGGTATCATTGGTCTCTATCTTTTTATCCTGAGAAGAAATATAAAGAAATGTGAAACTGGTTCATATCAGGTTGTTTGACTCTGTATTTGGTGAGAGAAAAGGTTGACACTGGATTATAGTAAAGCTGTTATTTATTTTGAGTTGTTATGCATCCATCACTAGTTTTCACTAAGGAGAAATTAGCTGTGATTTACCCACCAAGAGATAAATTCCACTTTAAGAGCAATTTATAAAGCTTGGAGACAGCCATGAATTTTAAATAATACAATTCATCAGGTCTTAACAATGGACAACCAAAACTAACTAATCAAAATCTAATTTTACCATTGGCCCAAAAAGAAAGTAAGTTAAGATTTCCCAGATCCTTTTTTTATTGTTGCAGTAGGTTCTTGCCTTTCTGATCGTTTCGCTTTCCTCTACTGTGTCTAGCATGGTGGTCTATCAACGGAAAGCTAAACATCCAAGTAAACTGTAGCAGAGCATTGACATAAGCTCAAGTAAAGGAAGACAGACTTCAACTCTATACAAAACTTACATGAAAGGTCAAAAATCTTGACTACATTCCTATATGTTCTTATCCCCAAATTAGAAAATGCAGATTGAATTTTATTTTGTTTTACCATATATGAAACTCAAGAAGGAGTTAAGCATATGTCAATTAGTATCAGAGAATCTGGAGAAAGCTTTATGGTGTACATTATAAAATTCTTTATATTGATCAGTGATTTCCAGACTGAGTTCCCATGTATATTCTCAGAGATAGACAAGTCTCCATTAGGTTTTACTTTTAACTTATTTCAATGTGTACATAGACATCTATATATCCTCATATATATCCATATTTATACCAGAAAAACAAGAACACAATTTTTTAGCCAAGTACCTTCAAGACCTTTTTAGTCTACATTTGCTTTTATGTTGGCATCAAGTGAATAAGAGTTTTGATTATATGTTGGCTTGAGTTTCTCAGTCTGGCATCCAAGAACGTATTCTTGGGACCTGAAAGTTTTTAACTTCAAGAAATAAGCCGATTGCTGCCGTCATTTGTATGCCGGTAGTAAAATACTGGGTGAACTGCTGATCATAAAGCAGCAGGAAAATGACTGGCATTTAGCTTATCATCATAATCTCCATGTTCATATCCTTCTCCTTCCATAAGATTTTGTCTTAAAATAGCCTATAAAGGCAGAATACAGCCAGCCAACCTGGACTTGACCTGACTTTCCTAGCCTCATTGGCACTGCAAATACCTCTTCCCAAATGGCTAGGAATACAAATCCAAAGCCTGAGAGAATTCTCTTGAATGGTCCCCTTGCCTTTAGCTCTGTTTCCTCTTACAAGCTCCAGATGGCATATTTTCTTATATAAAGTCCAAAGCTTAGTAAATGTTTCAAGAAGGGTAGAAGATTATAAACAGTATAGGTTTATAATTAAGAGAATGAATTCTGGAGCCAGCTTGCTATGTCCACATTCTTTGCTCTGCCACATTAAATTTACAAACTGTATTACTGGATAATTTACATTGTTAAATATTAATCATATTTAATATTTACAGGTAATTTAATGTGAAACCAAAATTAAAATTTTCTTAAGGTGTAATATGAGTGAAATGTAGTATTACAATTATGACAGTGTCCTCATGATTAAAATAATGGTATGAGGCTACCTAGGCTAAATAGATGGTCTCATCTGATATCCCCATGACTTTTTTTTAAGCCAACAGATGACTTTCATTTTAATTTTATTAGGTATAAAAGGAAATCTTAAAGTTTTATTTAAAATATGAAGGAATCCTCCTGTTTGCTTAGAGATATTAATTAACATCATTTTATCTCAAAATCAGTAAAAATTCTCAAGTAATAAGCTACTGTACATTATGGATTCTCATTATTAAAAAAAAAGATCAAGAATTTGGTTTTGTATAACATTGCTGATCATGATCAACAAAGACTGCACTGTCAAATGTGGGTTTAAAATGGAATCATACATATTCATACCAAAAGAAATCTAAAAACGATATTCAACTAGTTTTTATATTCAGGGAAAAACTCATAAAACGTCAGATTCCTGACAACTTTTTATTATACAGTATATTTATTTGTATTGTTTGTATTTTTAAAAGAAAATAAATTGTTAGTAATCCTAATTTAAATACAGGCAATTGTGTTAATTGTTAAAATTAGCAATTAGTTAATTGTATTAAGTGTAATAACAATTAATATTTGAAGTACTTTTGTAGTTTTTATATTTTTACACCTAACATGAGATTCTGAAAAATAAGATTTACATTTTTATTTGTGACAATAACTAGAACATTATTTTATTTTATTTTATTTTTTTTTTTTTGGGTTGGTGTTTTGTTTTATTTTTTTTTAATTTTATTTTTATTTTTAAACTTTACATAATTGTATTAGTTTTGCCAAATATCAAAATGAATCCGCCACAGGCATACATGTGTTCCCCATCCTGAACCCTCCTCCCTCCTCCCTCCCCACACCATCCCTCTGGGTCGTCCCAGTGCACCAGCCCCAAGCATCCAGTATCGCGCGTCAAACCTGGACTGGCATTATTTTAAAAGCTTACTATGTAATATTAACAGTCAAATTTGAAATTTCACAGATGCTTATCTAAAGTTTTTCACTAAACAATGGGAAAATTAATGTCTTAAAAGAAAATCCAAACAACAGGGTAAGTAATTTAAATCATCAAAAATGTCAACAATATTCAGTTCAGTTCAGTTCAGTCTCTCAGTTGTGTCCGACTCTTTGCGACCCCGTGAATCGCAGCACGCCAGGCCTCCCTGTCCATCACCAACTCCCGGAGTTCACTCAGACTCACGTCCATCGAGTCAGTGATGCCATCCAGCGATCTCATCCTCTGTCATTCCCTCTCCTCCTGCCCCCAATCCCTCCCAGCATCAGAGTCTTTTCCAATGAGTCAACTCTTATAAAGAAGATGAAAGTGTTAGTTGCTCAGTCATGTCCAACTCTTTGTGACCCCATGAACTGGAGCCCACCAGGCTCCCCCGTCCCTGGGATTCTCCAGGCAAGAACACTGGAGTGGGTTGCCATTTCCTTCTCCAATGCATGAAAGTGAAAAGTGAAAGTGAAGTCTCTCAGTCGTGTTCGACTCTAAGCGACCCCATGGACTACAGCCTACCAGGCTCCTCCGTCCATGGGATTTTCCAGGCAAGAGTACTGGAGTGGGGTGCCATTGCCTTCTCCAGATGGATGGATAGATACATAATAAAAGTATCTATGAAAAAACTAATATTTACTTTTGATAACCATTTGCAAAATGGAAGAAAAATTAGAAACTTGATTCTTTTTTTTTCATGTAAAATAGGAAACGTTAAAAAGTTTCTGTGTTTTCAGCTCTGTAAGAATGTATTTTGTTTATATAAATTATATACTTCAGTATTTAAATTTACAAACCATAAATATATAAGATATATTAAATGGATTACATCCTAATTATTCTCTTTGGCTATAAGGTTTTTATACAAAATAAGAGTCATTCTACTGACATTTCTTTGGAAGGAATGATGCTAAAGCTGAAACTCCAGTACTTTGGCCACCTCATGTGAAGAGTTGACTCATTGGAAAAGACTCTGATGCTGGGAGGGATTGGGGGCAAGAGGAGAAGGGGACGACAGAGGATAAGATGGCTGGATGGCATCACTGACCTGATGGACATGAGTCTCAGTGAACTCCGGGAGTTGGTGATGGACAGGGAGGCCTGGCGTGCTGCGATTCATGCAGTCGCAAAGAGTCAGACACAACTGAGCAACTGATCTGATCTTATCTGACTGACAATATACATAGCATTGTTTTGTCTCCTTCTATTTTCTTCTGAAAGATGAGTTTTTTCAGAAAACGTGAAGGCCATAAAGATAAGAGTAAGGACCCAAAGTTAGGAATATGGGCTTAGACTGTGTCAAGTAGTTAATTAAATTAATGCAGTGACATAAAAAGTGCAATTAATTTATTATCAAAAATTATAGGAACTCTTGTGGATGATTTTTCTCGTAATAGGTTGTCTTTTGAAAGTTTATCAGTCAGCAGTGTTTAGGTCTTCCCCATAAATAATTTTTAATTGAGAGTTGAATGACAATTAATATAAAGTAAGACACTAGTTGTCGTTGTGTTGTTCTTAGTCATTCAGTCGTGTCCATATCAGACTTAGATGAGTACATCACTTTATTTTGAATGAAGCACCATCTTTAGAGTTTACTATTAAAACTGTTTTTTAAAAGAGATAAATGAAAATTAACTGCCAGTATTTTCTAATATTATGATAAAAGAAAAATACCTATGGTTTGAGAGATAAATGGAAGAGTAAGAGCTGAACTTCTTGCAGAAAATACTAGGGGAGTGTGTGTGTGTTTGTGTGTGTGTGTTCAGTTCAGTTCAGTTCAGTCGTTCCGTCGCGTCCGACTCTTTGAGACCCTATGGACTGCAGCACATCATGCTTCCCTGTCCATCACCAACTTTCGGACCTTATTCAAAATCATGTCCATCGAGTTGGTGACGCCGTCCAACCATCTCATCCTCTGTCGTCCCCTTTCCCCCTGCGTTCAATCTTTCCCAGCATCAGGGTCTTTTCCGGTGAGTCAGTTCTTCACATCAGGTGGCCAAAGTATTGGAGTATCAGTCTTTCCTATGGATATTCAGGACTGATTTCCTTCAGGAAAGACTGGTTGGATCTCCTTGCTATCCAAGGGCCTCTCAAGAGTCTTCTCAAACACCACAGTTCAAAAGCATCCATTCTTCAGCGCTCAGCTTTCTTTATACTCCAACTCTCACATCCATACATGAGTACTGGAAAAAGCATAGCTTTGACTATAAGGACCTTTGTTAGAAAATTAATATCTCTGCTTTTTTAATATGGTGTCTATGTTGGTCATAGGTATGGCCTAAGCCCTCTTGGAGGAGGTTGCCATTAACCCTGCCATAGAGCTGTCAGAACATACACAGGACTGGGGAAACAGACTCTTGGAGGACACAGAAAAAACCTTGTGCACACCAAGACCCAGGAGAAAGGAGCAGTGACCCACAAGAGACTAACTCACACTTGCTCATGAATGTCCTGGAGTCTCTGGCAGAGGCATGTGTCTGCGGTGGCCTGCCATGGGCACTGAATGGGACAATGTGTGTGTGGGACCTTTTGAAGGTGGTCACCATTTTCTTCATTACTTCCACCATAGTTTGACCTCAGATCTAACAACAGGGAGGGAACACAGCCCCGCCCATCAACAGAAAATTCCATTAAAGATTTACTGAACATGGCCCTGCCCATCAGAACAAGACCCAGTTTCCCACTCAGTCAGTCTCTCCCATCAGGAAGCTTCCATAAGCCTCTTATCCTTATCCTTCAGAGGGCAGACAGAATGAAAACCACAATCACAGAAAAACTAATGATACTGATGACATGAACCACAGCCTTGTCTAACCCAGTGAAACTATGAGCCATGCTGTGTAGGGCTACCCAAGACGGATGGGTCATGGTGGAGAGTTCTGACAAAATATGGTCCACTGGAGAAGGGAATGGCAAACTACTTCAGTATTCTTGCCTTGAGAATCCCATGAACAGTATGAAAAGGCAAAAAGATAGGGCACTGAAAGATGAACTCCCCAGGTTGGTAGCTACCCAATATGCTACTGGAGATTAGTGGAGAAATAACTCCAGAATAAATGAAGAGATAGAGCCAAAGCAAAAATAACACCAAATTGTGAATGTGGCCAGTGATGGAAGTAAAGTCCAATGCTGTAAGAGCAATATTGCATAGGAACCTGGAATGTTAGGTCCGCGAATCAAGGAAAATTGGAAGTGGTCAAAGAGGATGTGGTGGAAGTGAACATTGACATTTTAGGAATCAGTGAAGTAAAATGGACTGGAAAGGGTGAATTACCTCAGATGTGTGTGTGTGTAAATTGACACCATCTAAAAATGATTTAAGTCAATACTTCCTAGGTGGTGCTAGTGGTAAAGAATCTGCTTGCCAATGCAAGAGGCATGTGAGACTCAGGTTTGAGCCCTGATTTGGGAAGATCCCCTGGAGGAGAGCATGGCAACCACTCTGGTATTCTTGGCTGGAGAACTCCATGAACAGAGAAGCCTGGTGGGCCACAGTCCCTTGGGTCGCAAAGAGTCAGTTACCACTGAAGCGACTTAGCACACAAGCATGTGTGTGTGCATGTGTGAGTGTGTGTGTGTGTATAAATAGACACAATCTGAAATGATTTAAATAAGTTATATTTACTTGTAATAAGAAGAGATATATAGATGGCATCCGGTCCCACCACTTCATGGAAAATAGATGGGGAAACAGTGGAAACAGTGTCCGACTTTATTTTTCTGGGCTCCAAAATCACTACAGATGGTGACTGCAGCCATGAAATTAAAAGACGCTTACTCCTTGGAAGGAAAGTTATGACCAACCTAGATAGCATATTCAAAAGCAGAGACATTACTTTGCCAACAAAGGTTCATCTAGTCAAGGCTATGATTTTTCCTGTGGTCAAGTATGGATGTGAGAGTTGGACTGTGAAGAAGGCTGAGCGCCAAAGAATTGATGCTTTTCAACTGTGGTGTTGGCGAAGACTCTTGAGAGTCCCTTGGACTGCAAGGAGATCCAACCAGTCCATTCTGAAGGAGATCAACCCTGGGATTTCTTTGGAAGGAATGATGCTAAAGCTGAAAGTCCAGTACTTTGGCCACCTCATGCGAAGAGTTGACTCATTGGAAAAGACTCTGATGCTGGGAGGGATTGGGGGCAGGAGGAGCAGGGGACGACAGAGGATGAGATGGCTGGATGGCATCACTGACTCGATGGACGTGAGTCTCAGTGAGTTCCGGGAGTTGGTGATGGACAGGGAGGCCTGGGGTGCTGCCATTCATGGGGTCGCAAAGAGTCGGACAGGACTGAGTGACTGATCTGATCTGGACATAGATGAATAAAATTTCCAAATCGGCTCTAATGACAGTTCTGTGGCTAAAACACCAATTATGACTTAAAAAAAAATTAAAAGTGATTTTTACATCAGAAGATAAGTGAGCTTTTCATAAAATGTTCCGTTTCAGACTTGTAAATGGATCATTTAGCTTTTAGGAAAGTTCACATGATTTATCTTAATGAAATTAGCTCATGGTGTATTTCAACTGGCTGTAATGAAAATTTAATTTATTTAATTATATCGTTCTTATATTTTCTTAACCCATCACTTCTTAGTGCAGTGTTTTGAAATCATGACATCTGCTTTTACATTGTTTGCTATGGGAAGGTTATGTAAACTTCTTTATCTTAAGCGTTACATCCAAGATATTTGATCTTTTATTTGCTTTACGTTGTTATAATGATATAATAATACATACTTATATTTAAAAATTAAGACCAGTACAGAAATATAGAGAGCAATCCTTTACTGTAGCATCGTCATTCCCTCTCTGCAGAAGTTTATGTATCTTCACATAACATTTGTGAAAACTGAAGCAAATATAAAAAGTGTATGTGTATATATGTATGTGGGCATGTGTATATGTGTATATATATATATAGATATAGATGCATATGTTTGCTTAAATATATGCTTGTTCATGTATATGTGAATTCATATGGATGCTTATGAAGTAAAGTGAAGTCGCTCAGTCATGTCCAACTCTTTGCGACCCCATGGACTGTAGCCTACCAGGCTCCTCTGTCCATGGGATTTTCCAGGCAATAGTACTGGAGTGGATTGCCATTTCCTTCTCCAGGGGATCTTCCTGATCCAGGGATCGAACCTGGGTCTCCCGCATTGTAGACAGACACTTTACCGTCTGAGCCACCAGGGAAGTCCTAAATACGTATGTTTATATGTTTGCTTAAATATTTACATATGGATATATAGAGAAGAGAGTCAGTTCTTTATAATACATTGAACATATGATTTGAAACTTTTCTTTTATAAAATTCTAATATATCTTTAGTTGCTCAGTAGTGTCTAACTCTTTGCGACCTCTTGGACTGTAGCATTCCAGGCTTCCCTGTCCTTAATCTCCTGGAGCTTGCTCAAACTCATGCCATTTAACCATCTCATCCTCTGTCATCCCCTTATCCTCCTACCTTCAATCTTTCCCAGCATCAGGGTCTTTTCTAATGAGTTGGATCCTCGCATCAGTTGGCCAAAGTATTGGAGCTTCAGCTTCAGCATCTGTACTTCCAATAAATATTCAGGGCTGATTTCCTTTAGGATTGACTGGTTTAATCTCCTTGTAGTCTAATGGACTCTCAAGAGTCTTCTCCAACACCACAGTTCAAAAGCATCAATTCTTAAGTGCTCAGCCTTCTCTGTGGTCCTCCTCTCACATCTATACATGACTGGTGGAAAAACCATAGCTTTGACTATAAGGACCTTTGTTGGCAAAGTAATATCTCTGATTTTTAATACACTGCCTAAGTTTGTCATAGCTTTTGTTCAAGGTATCTTTTAATTTCATGACTGCAGTGATGTTGGAGCCCAGGAAAATAAAGTCTGTCACTGTTTCCATTGTTTCCCCTTCTATTTACCAGGAAGTGATGGGAACGGATGCCATGATCTTCGTTTTTTAAATGCTGAGTTTTAAGCCAGCTTTTTCACTATCCTCTTTTGACTTCATCAAGAGGTTCTTCACTTTCTGCCATCACTGTGGTGTCATCTGCATATCTAAAGTTATTGATATTTCTCCTGGAAATCTTGACTCCAGCTTGCACTTCATCCAGTCTAGCATTTCACATGATGTAGTCTGCATATAAGTTAAATAAACAGGGTGACAATATACAACCTTGACGTACTCCTTTCCTGATTTGAAACCAGTCTGTTGTTCCATGTCCAGTTCTAACTGTTGCTTCTTGACCTTCATACAGATTTCTCAGGAGTCAGGTAAGATGGTCTGGTATTCCCATCTTTAAGAATTTTCCACAGTTTGTTCTGATCCACATAGTCAAAGTTTCTGTGGGATAAAGCAAGGGTGGGATGATTTGAGAGAATTGCACTGAAACATGTATATTACCACATGTGAAATAGATCACCAAGCCAAGTTAGATTAACAAAACAGGGCACTCAAAGCCGGTGCATGGGACAACCCTGAGGGATGGGATGGGGAGGGAGGTGGGAGGGGTGTTCAGGATCGGGAACACGTGTACACCCATGGCTGATTCATGTCAATGTGTGGCAAAAACCACCACAATATTATAAAGTAATTAGACTCCAATTAGAATAAACAAACTAAAAATTAATTAATTAATTAATTAATTTTTAAAAAAGGCTTTAGCTGAGTCAGTAAAGCAGAAGTAGATTTTTTTATGGAATTCTTTTGCTTTTTCAATGATTTAACAGATGTTGGCAATTCGATCTCTGGTTCCTCTGCCTTTTCTAAATCCAGCTTGAACCTCAGAGTTCTTGGTACACGTTCTGTTGAAGCCTAGCTTGGGTAATTTTGAGCATTACTTTGCTAGCATGTGAGATGAGTGCAATTGTGTGGTAGTTTGAGCATTCTTTGGGATATGATGAAAACTGACCTTTTCCAGTCCTGTGGCCACTGCTGAGTTTTCCAAATTTGCTGGCAGCAAATTGACTGCAGCACTTTCACAGCATAATCTTTTAGGATCAGAAATAGTTCAGCTGGAATTCCATCACCTCCACTACCTTTGTTCATAGTGATGCTTCCAAAGGCCCACTTGACCTCACACTCCAGAATGTTTGGCTCTAGGTGAGTGATCACACAATCGTGGTTATCTGGGTCATTAAGATACTTTTTGCATAGTTCTTCTGTGTATTCTTGCCACCTCTTCTTAATCTCTTCTGCTCCTTTTAGGTCCATGCCATTTATGATTTATTGTGCCCATCTTTGCATGAAATATTCCCTTGGCATCTCTAATTTTCTTGAAGAGATCTCTAGTCTTTCCCATTCCATTGTTTTCCTCTATTCTTTGCATAGATCCTCATCCTTCTGTTTTTTGCATATATCTTTATCCTCCTATAAATTCAACCTTTTGTATAGGTGCTCCATAATTTATTTTACCACTCATCCATTTCTGAATAATTAGGGGTTTTTTTTCTGGGGTGGGGGGGATTGTCTTGACTTGCATTCTTGCTATTACGAGCAATGGTTTATTGAATGTGTTAGACCAAAAACATTTGCAAAATTTTCCAATGATGAATTTTTAGTTAAGAAGTTCCTAGTTAAATACATTGTGCCTTTAAAATTAGACATATTTTGCCCAGTTATCCTCTAAAATTTTTGTTTCAAAATGCTGTTACAACATTGTGTTGAAACTTACTTTTTTCCAACATGATAATTTCAAATATTATAACTTGTCTTAATCTTCCTTGTTTAATTCAATATCTATCTATAAACAATTATTATTTCCTTTTTTCAAATATTTGTTTATTTATTTATATGGCTGTCTGCATCTTTGTTGCCGCACGGGCTTTTCTCCAGATGCGGAGAGTATAGGCTACTCATTGCAGTGGCCTCTCTTGTTGCAGAGCATGGGCTGTAGGGCCCATGGGTTTCAATATCTGTGCCCCCAACAGCAATAGTTGCTGTCTCCCAACCAAGCACAGGCTCAGTAGTTGTGCCACATGTCTTAGTTGCTCTGTGGTATGTGGGGTCTTCTTGGATAAGGGTTTGAACCTGTGTCTCCTGCATTGGCAAGTGGAGTCTTTCGTTTTTCTTATTTTGTTCATCTCTACTTGATTTCAAAAACTATTTATACAGTAATGACTTTTTCCTCTGCTTGCTATGTGTTTTGCAAATGTCCCCTCCAGTGGGTCATTTAATTTCATTTTTTCATTTCTTGTATGACTTTCAATTGGGAGTTTAACATTTTTAAAACATATTATTAATACTCAGTATCATGTCATTACACAACTGCAATCAAATACAAAAGCTAACAATATGCTGGTACTATTTAGGCATAGATAATGAATTTGTGCTTCTTTTTAAGAACATGTAGTTAAGAGATTAAATTATATGTCCTACAGTTTTACATATGTGTGTATTGTATCTTTGGAGAGTAAAAATTAGTGGGTAGAAACAGCTGTTTTAGCATCTATTGGTATACTGTTGCTTATAGTTTCTTGAATGATACCTTATATGAAAGAATTTCTCCAAATGTTAATAAATATTCCAAGAAAAAGAAAAATCAGTAGTGAAATATTTGTGAAAAAACTGCATAAGATATTCATTTCCTGGACGTTTACAGTTGGGCATCGAATATTTGAAGAAGGCCAATCATGAGGAAATGTGTTTAATTTCAGTGTTTCTCAAGTCATTCACCCACACGTCATTTCCTGATAGAACACTTTTAACAATTCTCTGAGTGGAGATTCTAGCTGAGTTAATACTGCAGTCTTTTCTGACAAAGGTGTTTAAAGTCTGAAATTGTAAAAAGAGGAGTTGATAGCATTCCAGATATGAGCTATAATTTTAATAGCTTATCCTATGACTTAAAAAGCAGTGATATATGCCTTTAAATGGGGATTAAGACAGTGATTTAACAGCCCGAATATCTTGCACTGAGATGCTTTTACTCTTCCTTAAATCATATAAGCTGGAAGTATATGAGAATATGAAGTGTGGTACTTTTCCTTCTTGGATGTAGAGAAGTCAGGGTAAAATAAATTTTGAAAAAACATATTTACCGTATTCTTAAAAAAGGAAGAATATTCTACTGTTGTGCTTCTATAGCACTCAGAAGTCTTTAACTATATAAAACTTTCTATAGTTCACTGAAACATAATAAAATACTTAGAAGCATTACTTTATTCTTTTTTTCTCTGAATTTCTTCCACTAGCTCATTTTCTAGTGGGAAAAAGAAAAAGGAAAGCCTTTATATCAGAAACAATTTACGAACCATTTCAACTAAGTCTCCTATTGGCACAAAACACAATAAAAAGCCTGACTAAGAATTGTATTCTTTGCCTTATTAATTCAAATTCTGTCACTTCTTGTTATAAATGCCATTATTTCAAGACCTACTAAGATCATTTTAGTTCCCTAAGTCATCATTAGTAATACTCCAAAACATGTTAAGCAAACATAGTCTAATCAAATGAGACCTGAATCTTTCTAGGAGACAAATATATACCATTTTGTATTTCAATTCAGTCCAGTCACTCAGTCATGTCCAACTCTTTGCGACCCCATGGATTGCAGCATGCCGGGCTTCCCTGTCCATCACCAACTACGGGCATTTGCTCAAACTCATGTGCATTGAGTTGATGATGCTATCTAGTCATCTCATTCTCTGAGTCTATCAGTTTGTATTTATGAGTATTCAATAGATGTTGTTGTTCACTTACTAAGTCATATTTGACTCTTCAGGACGCCATGGACTGAAGCATGCCAGCTCATCTGTCCTTCACTATCTCCCAGAGTTTGTCAGATTCACGTCCGTTGAGTTGGTGATACCATCTAATCTCATCCTCTGCTGTCTCTTCTCCTTTTGTCTTCAATCTTTCCCAACATCAGGGTATTTTCCAGTGAGTTAGCTCTTCACAGGCCAAATTATTGGAGTTTCAGCATCCATCCTTCCAATGAATATTCAAGGTTGATTTTGTTTAGAATTGACTTGTTTGACCTTCTTCAGTCCAGAGGACTTTCAAGAGTCTTCTCCAGTACAACAGTTTGAAAGCATCAATTCTTTGGCTCTCAGCCTTCTTTATGGTCCAACTCTCACATCCATATATGACTACTGGAAAAACCATAGCTATGATTGTATGTATCTTTGTCGGCAAAGTGATGTCTGTCTGACTTTTAATATGCTGTCTAGGTTAGTCATAGCTTTTCTTCCAAGGAGCAAATGTCTTTTAATTTAATGGCTTCAGTTACTGTCAACAGTGATTTTAGAGCCCAAGAAAATAAAATGTGTCACTGTGTCCACTTTTTCCCCTTCTGTTTGCCATGAAGTCATGGGACTGTATGCATGATCTTTTTTTTTTTTTTTAATTTTGCGTTTTAGACCAGATTCTTCACTAATCTGCAATAAATTTTCAGAGATTTTAATGTTAAGGAATGATCTTGATTCTTTCTTTAGAGTCTTAGGACATAGCCGTTTAGGACACTAGTCACATATGTATATCATAGACCTTATTATGAGAACTTAAAAAATACATGTTAACTTAGTTATAATTTCTTGACTTCTGGGGATTTAAAATTCTCTCCTGAAGTTATGAAAATTTGCCTATATAATTTATTTCAAATTAAAAATTGTATAGTTTAACATAATACATGAAGATGTTTATAAAACAGGTTTTAAACATGGCAAAACTCATGTATTTCACACTATTCTATGTTTTTTAATGTTCCTTAATTCTACAGTTTGATTTGAGTGGTGACTTCACTGGCAGATGCAATTGTCAGTATTAATGAACTGAACGCTTAAGAGCTGTGTATATGAAAAGTGAAAGTGAATTCACTCAGTCTTGTCCGACTCTTTGCAACCCCTTGGACTGTAGCCCACCAGGCTTCTCCATCCATGGGATTTTCCAGGCAAGAATACTGGAGTGGATTGCTATTTCCTTCTCCAGGAGATCTTCCCAACCCAGGGATTGAACCTGGGTCTCCCACATTGTAGGCAGACACTTTACTGTCTGAGCCACCAGGGAAGTCTCGTTGTATGGAAATTAAATCTCAATTTTAAAGAGTATTTTAGTTACCATTGATTCTTTCTTCTACTCCTGATAGCCAACCTTTCATCCATCTACTGCCACATTGTTGTAGTAATATAAGGATTACTTTAATATAGCATTGTTTGTTTGTCAGTGGAGATTAAATATCCTAGATTACAGTGAAACAAAAAGATGAAGAAAGAGGAAAAGAAGGAGGATGGGGCTTTCTCTGTGATGCAGATAACTCTAATGGCATTGGGCTCTATTTGATTCTTATCCAATAAATGTATTTAGAGTATATTGCTTAATGATAATGTACTATTCAGCACAAATTTAGCAGATGGTATGCTCTCTATAGAGATGGCTTCCCTGGTGGCTCAGAGGTTAAAGCATCTGCCTCCAATGTGGGAGACCTGGGTTCGATCCCTGGGTTGGGAAGATCCCCTGGAGAAGGAAATGGCAACCCACTCCAGTATTCTTGCCTGGAGAATCCCATGGACGGAGGAGCCTGGTGGGCTACAGTCCACGGGGTCGCAAAGAGTCGGACATGACTGAGCAACTTCACTTTCACTTTCACATGCTCTCTATAAATATTTGTTGATGGAACAAAGAGGGGAGAGATAGGAAAAGAGGGAGGGAGGGAGAGTGGAAGTAAAGGAAGAAAGAAGGAGAAAATTTTAACCTAAGCCTACAAAAGCATTTGGAAACATTTCAGTTTACATCTCTGTAAAAAAAAAAACAAAGAAAGAAAAACTTCTCTGTAAGTTTATGCTGAACACAATTTTAGGAAGATGTTCCAAGTATATATTCTTTAGGATTTAATATAAACTTTTAAAATATTTATTAATTCCTTGATATACTATAGGACCCATTCCCTATTCAGGAATTAGTAAGATGAACTAGAAATATAGGTCCATAGAGAGTAGTCCCTTCAACCTGTAGATATTTTTTGGCTTGTCTCATTTACATTCTTATTACAAAATCAGGTTCCCTAGTTGTCAGCTAGGGATGGCATACGGCTTTATGTAATATAAACCTGCCAGTATCAGGTAGGATTTAAATATGTAAGTAGATCATTTTTTTTATTGCTGGTGAGTTATAGTCTGTGGGGTTGCAAAGAGTCGGCACAGCTGAGCACACACACACAAACACACACACACACACACTGAGAGATCGTTCTTTTAGGTGGTTCAATATGTACCATTTACCATTTATAATATTAAAATAGTTTAATTTTTAAAGTTTCTAAGATTAGTACTAGATTTACTGTTAGTGAAGTAGGTTTAAAAAACAGTCAGAAATAGACTTTAAATATAAGCATTTTAGCTAAGCAACATGGTCCTAACATAATTGCTTTCCATAAGCAAATATGTACTGAAATATGAAACATGATCTTTATCAAGTTATTCTACATTTATTTTTTCATGTGTATTCCTGTGTTAACTCTCACCTCTCCACATTAAAATATTACAGATTTAAGAAGATGGACCAATTTGAATTATAGATATGGACCCATGTTAATTTTGAAAAAGACAATCAGTAATTGTGTTTGAAAGCATATTCATTACTCAGAGTAGAATGAAATGTAAAGAAAATAAATAAAATTCATTTAAAAAATCCTTTCTGAAATCTTACTTCCTTTCACTAATAGAAGCAGTGTAATAGCAAGAAAATACATGTATTTTTGATTAACGAATTGAAAAAGAAAGTGGCTTTTCTTCCTCTTTTTCCATAATCACTATCTTCCCTTTCATCAGTTACAATCATTAGGATTTAACAGGGATTTATTGATCTTAGTTATAATCTCCTTCTGCTTTATTCAAATGCTTTCTGAGATTTGCTTTGTAACTTAATGTTACTCTTTTACACAGTAGGCTCATTATAAAATGATTTATAGGGCACATTTGTCCTCATAGTCTACTTGAAGCATGGGACAACATATGGATCATCGGGAAATAACTGTTCTATTTGAAGGTAAACATGTCTCATCTGCACAGAGTCAAGAACAGATGCTTTACACATGAAGCATCCCTGTATCCAGGGTTGGCTTTGTTTCTTAACCCATGAATATTTGCCACCTCATAAGGTATGGGCGACGTGGCTATGTATATTTAAAAGTTTGAAAATCAGTTTCATTGTATTCTAGTCCACAAGCACTTTGAGATTTACTTTGGTAGTATATTAGTAGAATGTTGTACAAAAGAGTTTTGAGAAGAGAGTTGCAGTGGTTGTGTGTGTGTTTGTTTTCCAGCATTATAATCCTTTGAAATTTAACCTCCAGCCATCACTTGTCCTTGTGTGATAGGCATTTTGAATTTTTGATGCTGGATAAATGGGTTTTCTATATTTTTGAAAGAATATAGGAAATTGTATTCTACATTTTGTATCTGGTACTAGTTGCCAAGATCAAACATTTCCTTTCATTTATAATTTTATACTTGCACTGTGCACGTTTTAACTTGCCTATTATTTGAAAATACAGAGAAAATACAGTGACCTGAAACGATGCCATTTTTACCAGGTAACACCAAGAATAGGCGGGCCATGGCAATGGAAAGGATGTTTGTACAGGTGTGAAGTACAGAAGTTTTTCATAATTGAAAGGAGAATAAAAAAAGGAGAGAGTAAGAAAATTGCCTCTTGAATGTACATTGGCAAATCAACCGAAGAATGCAACCAACGTTTTCCTTTTTCTTACATGCAAAATCATTTTTTCTGTTCTTCTGGAATTATATGTATGGCAGCAGTGCTTTTGTGGTGGTGGTGATGTATCTCTTTTCCCTTGGCTGCTATTTATTTCAGATGGCATTAATAGGTATTTTTCAGTGGTTAAAACAGTCGTAAAAATTCTTTGGGTCTATGTGCCCAATGTCTTAGTTTGATTCACTAAGGCGCAGCAGTAAGACACTCTATTTTTCACATTTTATTACTAATTCTAATATTAACAAAGAAAGCACTGAAGAGAAAATAAGTGAGATAGTACAATTTCATAGCATGCTTAGAAAATAAAAATCCAAGTAAGTACTATGTTTCACTGGACAAAAGATGTGTATACCAATGGTTGTATGCATACTGAACTGCTGGCGTCTTCCTGGACTTTGCATAGGATGTCCACAGGTACATTTTATTGCTCGTTCCTACTAGTATTGTGTTTTCACAGTGAGAATTCTTAGCAATTCAAAACACATTCATATATTATTATCTTAATTCTAGAGATGAGGGAAAGGTTAGATTCATGCTAAAATGTGCAGTTTTTTACAATGAAATTCAGAGCTTAATAAACATTTTTTCTATCTCCAAATTCTTTTTTTGAGATTAGATAGCAATATACTGAAATATACATGTTACCTTGTATTATTTTGTTAAAATAGAGAACTAAAGAATGCATTTTAAAACTTAGGACACAGTTTTTATTTTTTCCATAGAAAATTGTTAATGCAGAAACTCCAGGAGCACAACACATACTTATTCACAAGAATGGAAAATTCAAATCTTGATCTAAGTAACCTAAGTTGCTGTTTTATTTGTAACATTGAAATAATAATAATGATAAATGTTTTTTAAGTTTGTTATCTCTGTTCCTCATTTGGCAACTAAGAAATGAGAAGAACACAAAGACAATGTAATGCCTAATTAAAGCTTAGAATCTAGAAGAAGAGATTCAGGTTCTTCCTTAATTTATTTACCCAACAAATATTCATTTAATACCTATAGTTTACCAAGTACTATTTTGAGCATGAGAACACTGAATAAATTTGACAAAGCCCACAGACTCATAATGCTTATGACGTGGTAAGGAAGACACCAATAGACACACAAGTATATCAAAGATAGTGGCAGGTAGTGACAGACAGTGCTGGTTTCCATATAGTCTTTAAAGAAGGCATTTGGAGCAGAATCTTGAAAGAAGTGAAAGTGCGTTTCTCCAGAAGCATTGGGATGACACTGGAAGCAGTCAGGTGCTTAGATGGACGTGGAACAGCCCCACTGGCTCTGCTGGAAGAGACTGAGTGAGTGCTAGAGTAGTAAGAAAAGAGCCTGGATAGGGTTGCAAATGCTGGATTGCATAAGGCCTTTTTAAGGAGGAGTGACATGGTGGATCATGTTTTATAAGGCAGACCATGGAATCTTGGAGTACTGTGATAATAGTGGATATGCAAAGAGAATCCTATTTGGGACTCACTGAAAGCAGACCAGCCACATTTGCTGATGAACTAAACATGGCTATGAGATAAAGATAATTTTCTCTGATGGTTTCTAAGGTTTAGGATTTGCACAACCCTTAAGGTAAATGGAAGTATAAGATTTGGTTTGGGGAGGAGTAGGAAACCAAGAGTCCTAATTTTCGTTGTTGTTGTTGCTTATCTGTTGATTTTTTTTTAAAGAAATATAATTGTAATAGACTAAGAAGGCAATTTGATGTGGAAGTCAGGAAGATATTTGTAAAAGAAAAAGTATACCAGAGTTAAGCAGGCAAAAGAGACTTTATTCAAGTCATTTACAATTGGGATCAAGACCGTTGCAATAGGGAAGAGAAACTGCACTAAATTCCATTGAAATAAAAGGGTGAAGAATTTTTAAGCACTGGAATGAATAGTAAAAAAGTACTAAAAGTACTGGAGGACATTAGCTGAGAGGTTGGTCAGTGTGATTAGGTCACTTGTGTTTGCTACTTGGTGCTTATGGAAGTTAATCTCCTGTCTTCCTGAAGAGACTGGAAGGTAGGGGCCTTCTATTTTCTGATGATGACAATTTAAAGGGATGGTTTCCAGGTCTTTGGGAAAGACAGGCCTGAGTTGTAAAACCAACGAGAGACTGGGGAAAGATTTGCATCTCAGTGATGCTGAGAAGAATTTACAAGTGTCCTAATGTAAATACTTAGCTAAAGAGAGAGAGATCCAGGGCTATGGTCAGGAAGAAACCTCTCTAAAACTTTAGTTTAGCACACTTGTTCATCCCAAACTTATGACTATACCATATTATGACAATTTGGGGGTGTTTTGTTTTGGTTTGGCCCATCCAGTTCAAAGAAAAAGGAAAAATCTACAAAGTTCAAAGAAAGAAAATTTTTCATCAGTTGAATTTTGAATTATAGGTATCTTTCAAATCTTTTCTTAATCTCATATCTTTAGGCAACTATATGAATCTCTTTTGCTCACTGTAGTATCCAGAGCACTTGGAAAAGGGGGGACTAGTATTTAGTGGATGCTTGAAAGTACTTGTAGACTGAAGAGCATACATAGAAGCTGAGCTTAAGGTCAATGCATAATCAGACTTTGTTACCTTTATTATTGTCTGTCATTATCTTTGTTTCTTCCTTCTATATGGAATTTTATCACAACCCTAGCTCTAACGTTCTTCATTTCCATTTTAAGAGTGATATGGTATATTCTCTTGGATCCCCAAAATGTTTCACTATGAATCACCAACTAAAGAATATATACTAGGCAACTGTCAAATAAACACAAAGTCCTTATTAGTAAGTCATTTACAAGTAATAAGGGAAAACCCCTAAATCCATTTAAAATTTCATAGTTCCATCATGTAATTTGTGAGTAAAACACCCAATCATATAATCATATCAACTATTGATATTAAATAACATCTTGCGGTCCATGGGACAGCTGTATCATATGATTCTCTGTCTCCTAGCTATCTGTTTCTTTCCCACTTTGCTCTCTGCCATGACTGGTTTCAGGTGTGCATGACCTGTGCTGTCTCACCAAATCCCACAGTTAGGAGGCCTCATGTTTGATTTGGTGCTCTACTGTTTCTGTCTTGAATTTCTTAATAGCCTTTGCTCTAGAAGTCCTCATTTTTATTTTTGTAAGTAGGCCTTAAAATTATGTAGTCGGTCCTGCTCTCAGCTCCCACTTGGAGAATCTCTAGCAACAGTAACACATGTAAATGATACATTTAAAAAAGAATGACTTGCAGTTTCTAAAGCCCAGAAAAATTATGAAGCCCTTATGTAAGGAAAAATTTCATGCATGTAAATATAATTAGAGCAGGAGAATAATGAACTAATACAGTGACTTTATTTGATGAAGAGATTGAGATGAGTGGAATTTCTCAAAAATTTAGATTAACATTGTGTTATTAATCTTCATAAATATCCATCCTGAGTTCCCATTAGGTACAGAAGGAAGCATTTACACATGATTAAAATGAGGCATAGAACAAATAAATTATGAACTTTCCAAGGAAGCACCAACTCTTAGTTTTACACTAACTAATGGTGAATAGAAATACAGAGAAATTTCATTGTTCTTTAAACTTCAAGGTACAATTCAAGATTTACTACCTTCAGTTTTTTTCTTGGATTAAAACCTACCCTTCTGTCTATTAATCATATATTTTATAAATACATTTTGCTAATATTTTAATATAATTGACTCATTAATATGTATAGATTTTGAATTTGAAGGTATACTGAACATTTCAAAACATGACTTCTTAGATAATATGAATATTACTAGTTTTTTATCAGTTCCATATAATAATCCTATATTTTAATACTATGTGTAATTATTATATTGTGATCATGGTAGTATTAAGCAGTGTTTCTTTTTAAAATAAGTCATCTTTTAAAAGATGCAGTGTTTATATTTCAAGATGAAGAAGTAGGATTAGTTAAAACTGTTCTATTAGACAAGAAAAAGAGTAAAAGAGAGATACAAACTATAGATAATTATTTTACAAAAGAGACCACTGTTTATCAATTTTTCAAATGTTTAGTGGAACTTATCAGATTATTTATAATGAGAAAAAGTGAATTCTTGGAAAAGTTGTTTTAATAAAATTAGTTCACTTCTTCTGCCCACTCTTAGAAAAATAATTAACTAACTGGGAGGATATGGTAAAGGAGAAATATGTTTTATTCATGTGCAAGGCTGCTGTTTCTTAGAGATGCAAATAAAATTGCATGTGAATTAACATCTGCTCTTAAAGCACTGCATGTCCTGCTCTGCTAAGGGTACACGGCTGGAGAAATGTATAGAGCATTGTCATCTTTAAATCAAACACAAAATAGAAAGGCTTTTAGTGATACATGTATAATACCATTACTATTGACAAAAGGGAGTTTCTGTTCTATTTCTGGCACCCATTTTAAGCTATAGCTCAATGGTTCTTTAAATGAGAACATAAAATACACAAATATTTTTGTGGCATTTAATCCTGAATTTTTGTAACACAAATTTTTGTTTCCTTTCTTGTTTTACTACTTTCCTTCCTCCTTCTCTTCTTTTGTTCCTGAGAGTGTTTCTTTTGCTCTTAGCAAGTTTTGGGCCCTGTTCTAGGTTTTAGAGACAATGTGGTAATCAGTGGAGCTGACAGTTCAGTGGCCTAAAGGTTTATTTTTCAAGGTCATAATACATCTACATACTGAACTTTTAACGGTAGACATATGAAAATTTGTAAGATGAAAAAATCTGCAACATGAGATGAGAGAGGAGAGAGAAAGAAGATAAAAGAGAGATAAGAGAGGAAAGGAGAGGAGAGAGGGAGAGAACTAATTTATTTTACATCTTGGACATTTAGAGGAGATGGAAAGGTGAAAGGGAGGATGGGATGCGGCATTCCCCATTATGATTGCCTGTCATCATGGAATTTTAATGACAATAAAAATTCTGTTAAAAAGTATTTGATGTGATTCTCTCTCCTATGGATATAGGTTAGGATCTACAATCTGAGAACCTCAGTGACCATCACTTCTTCCCTTTGTAGTTGTAGTCAGTACCATACAGCATGGACATCCTGCTTCTAAGTGGGCTAACGTTGTATTCACTTTAGGGAGAAAAGTACTGATCTCGACTAACTGTACACATTTCTGTACCATTTTTATAGTTGTGATATAAAATTTGCCAGCAGATTCTGTGTGTTTCAATCCAGGCATAATTCTGGAGTAATAAGTTTTATAGAGAGATTAACCTAAAGCAGTGTAAGGAATTCCAAGAGTTCCGGTAGTCTGTAATTCAGTAAGGATGTGAAGAAAGTACAATTTCATAGAGACAGGAGAACTTCTTAAAACACCTCGATAAAATTCAACCTACCTCAGAAGTCCTGTCATACTGTAGCTTATGATTATGAATGTGGGGCTATTTTTAGCTTCAGAGTAGCTCTGATCATTTCAGCTCATTTATAACTTGGAACATTAAAATAGGAAGATTCAGAGGTCAGGACCAAAACCAGAGGATGATTTTGAATTAGTTTACAGGAGTCTTTGCGAAAGAGAGAAGAGAGAGCTAAACCAGCTTGCAGATTTATCTTGGACAGGATCACAGGCGTGAATATTAAAACACCAGTCCATTCTGAAGGAGATCAGCCTTGGGATTTCTTTGGAAGGAATGATACTAAAGCTGAAACTCCAGTACTTTGGCCACCTCATGCGAAGAGTTGACTCATTGGAAAAGACTCTGATGCTGGGAGGGATTGGGGGCAGAAGGAGAAGGGGATGACAGAGGATGAGATGGCTGCATGGCATCACCGACTCGATGGATATGAGTTTGGGTGAACTCCAGGAGCTTGTAATGGACAGGGAGGCCTGGCGTGCTGCGATTCATGGGGTCGCAAAGAGTCGGACACGACTGAGCAACTGAATTGAACTGAAGGTAAGGGTACTTTTCTGTAGACATATTAACAGCAGATTTTTAAAGACTGGAAAACATGACATTGAAACAAATGTTTGCAGAGCAACCCAGATGCATTTTTATACATTGCTCTTAAGTAATTATCTCTTGCTTCTCAGTATTCTAATAGAAAAATAGATATTTCTTAACTATTAATCTTATTGGAAACAATGTTTTCTGTCAGAATGCAAATAAGCTAACTTCCCTTGGGAACAATGTTTCTGTGAAAGAATCCAGTGTAGCAATACATTTGATGTTTGCTTTGTTGTAGATATATTAATAGTTTTGTTTTCTCTCATTAAGGAGATATTCAGAGAAGGAACAAGTTTTATAATATGTAGGCTAAAAGAATAGATACTTCATGCAGTTTGAAAATAGAATCCCATTTCTTGGAAATTACCAGAAACTTAAGCAGTAAAAATAGGCTAGCACCCATGGATTGAGGCATCGCTACTACAACCACACTTTCTATTAAAGGACAGTATCTGCCATAGTTCAGCAGTTCTTTTGGGTCATCTATCCTGAAGGGCACTACAAGTCTTATTTTTGTTATAAACTAGGACACTGATATTAATCACCAAGTTTTTAGGACCTGTGTCAAGAGAAAAAAATTAGTTATGTGGCACTGAAATGTTTTCACCCAAATATCTCTACCCAATATCACACACATACTAATTCACCCTTGTGGAGAGCTGTAGCCAACTGTAAAGTTAAAGGGAGCTAGGTCCACATGAGACCACCCTCTCTTCCGACAACACCTTCAAATGCAGGATATTCCCCAAACCAGCTCAGTTCAGTTCAGTTCAGTTGCTCAGTCGTGACCAACTCTTTGCAACCCCATGAACCACAACATGCCAGGCCTCCCTGTCCATCACCAACTCCCGGAGTTCACCCAAACCCAAGTCCATTGATTTGGTGTTGCCATCCAACCATCTCATCCTCTGTTGTCCCCTTCTCCTCCTGCCCTCAATCTTTCCCAGCATCAGGGTCTTCTCAAATGAGCAGCTCTTCGCATCAGTGGCCAAAGTATTGGAGTTTCAGCTTCAACATCAGTCCTTCCAATGAACACCCAGGACTGATCTCCTTTAGGATGGACTGGTTGGATCTCCTTGCAGTCCAAGGGACTCTCAAGAGTCTTCTCCAACACCACAGCTCAAAAGCATCAGTTCTTCAGCACTCAGTTTTCTTTATAGTCCAACTCTCACATCCATATATGACCACTGGAAAAATCATAGCCTTGACTAAATGGACCTTTGTTGACAAAGTAATGTCTCTGCTTTTCAATATGCTGTCTAGGCTGGTCATAACTTTCCTTCCAAGGAGTAAGCGTCTTTTAATTTCATGGCTGCAATCACCACCTCAGTTCTGTTAATTTACTTTAAGCATTCCCAGAAAGTGATTATACTCATGGTTATGATTTTTAACAGGGACATGATTCAGATAAAATCCTCCAAAGGAAGAAACTTTCAGGGCAGCATCTAAGAAAGTACTAGACATGGACCTTCTGTTTTCCTGTCTCTGTGGAGTCTGGGCAGCCTTGCATTTTTGGCATTGATGTGAGGTAATGTATTCTGAGAATTGTCATCCAGAAAAGCTCACTGCAGCCTTAATGTCTGGAATATATATTAGGGTTTTATTATTTAGGCATGATTGATTGTCCCTGTGGTTGATCACAGGAGGTCTAGTCCCATGAACCAATGCTCTAGCCCTAAATCATATGGCATGCTCACTACCCACCCTAAATATAGTACTCTCTGATGTGGCCAACCTCACTCTAAATCATATTGTCAGTCTACCCAGCATGACCCACGGTTTGCCAGGAAATCAAAGACATTCCAGTCAGTTATCACATTCCCAAGGTCTAGTGATCACCTCCACTAAGTGAAGGCAAAGGCCAGATTTCACTTTAGGAAAGAATCAATTCTTTATTTTAAAGGCCCCAAATATCTATTTGAGTCAACAGAGTAAGTACTTTGACTTCTAGTTTAAATAGGTTCACACACACACACACAAATTAGACTTCATTAACTGAAGTATTGTTCACTCTATTATGATTGATAAGAGCCTATCTAGAGTTGTGGCCACATATGAGGGACAGAGAAACAAAGGAATTGAAGAAGAGTGTATAGAGATTTTACATCATGTATTTATTCATTCATTTGACATTGATTCAGCAAATATATTGGGAGAAAATTACTATGTGCCAAGCCCTCTGCTTGTTGTGATTGAGGCCAGGCATAGACAAACACAGTCATAGAAGACAATAAGCACTATAATGGCAATGGACAAAGTACCTGTGCAAAATAGATGATCAGTTCTGCCTTGAGGGCTTAGCTTCACAGAGAAGAAAATGTTGTGCTGCATTTGAGCAGTTTTGAAAACTGTCCAGCAATCTGCTGGGTTGGTGTTGTGTGGGAAGGTGTACAGAGATACCCAGGCAGAACAGCATAGGAAAAGAAGAATGAAGCAGCATGACACATTTTTAAACATTTAACAACAGAGCAAATTTACAGATGAAGAAAAAACTGTAAGGCCAAAAAAAAAAAAAAAAAGGCAGTTTTCAAATAATAGAAGGCAGTAATACTAGGCCAGGCAGTCATTCTGTCCTGTGTTGTTTCAAAGTGGTTTGTACTTAAACCGTGTGTCAACACTGTGTTTTTCTAAAACCAAGCTTTGGCGCTACAAACTTGAGGGATTAAAAATTCAGGATAAACAAGCCAGCGATAGTAATAACCCAGTCCTTGGCATAGAGTGTGGCGATATTTCACTCTGCCTGGGAAAGCTCTCACAGTTGTATTGCTCATTGAGCACAACTTCTGTACTGCGTGGCTTTGGGCTTGAGCTGCTTTCCGTTCTAACAGTGCTTCTTTATATACTCACCAAACATGTCCTAGTAGCTGTGTGACCTTTATTTAGTTCAAGCTTGACATTACATTACATTTCTTATTTCTTTTCTGGGTAAACTCTATCCCACTGTATACCAAGGCATATAACTCACTCAGTTCAATGTTTCAACAAAAAAGATCACCAGAGGAGTGCACACAGAGTATATTAAACAAACTCAACTAAGAACATAATGAAAATGTATCTGTATTCTGGTATCTGAGTCTATCTATAAAATTTATTCAGTCACGTTTATCTTCCTTATCCTTCTATGAAAATATGGCAAGCTCCATACTTCTCAGTTTATTCTTAGACAGTAAACCCTCTTGCAGTCATTTTAAGAACTAAGAGACACCATTCATTAAAAAATTCCCAAACAAAACTAGTAAAGTATCATATAGTATACAATATTTTTCCTCTCCCCAGCTCAGATCTAGGTGTGAAAGGAAGCCTAAGTTTCCCCCCTTCTTCTCATCCTGTATCTTTAAGTGTCCTGGGCTTGGGGTTGGAAACAGTGGGGGACAGAAGTTACTGGAACTGGTTTCCCATAATTTGTTTTTGTCCCTGTATTAGTTGTCTATTTTTACGTAACGTGTTACCTCCAAATAATTAGCAGGTTAATTAACCATCTCATAGTTCCATAGTCCCTGTGGCTTAGCAACTTGGGCCTGGCTTCCCTTGGTCCTCTTGCTCAGGATCTTCCACAAGTCTGCAATTAAGGTATCTATTGGTGGGGCTACTGCCATCTCAAGGCACAACATCGGGAGAATTTACTTCCATGCTCACTACCATGGCTGTTGATACACTTGAAATACTTTCTGGATGAAAACAAAATCAGTTCTTGCCACGTGGGCCACTCTATAGAGCAACTCACAAAGTGGCCTTCTGGCTTCTCTCACAGGAAAAGGACATGAGAGGCGAATCTAAAACAGAAGTCATTCTCTCTTTGTAAATTAGTCTCAAGAGTGACATCCAGCAATGAGTATTCTTTTTATCAGAAACAAATAATTAGGTCCAGCAATTTCTCATGGGAAAGGGATAACACAAGAGCCTGAGTACTTGGAGATGAGGATAATTGGGGGCCTTATTAGAGGTACCCACCATAGTCTCTCAGAGCCAGGAAGATTTTAAAGGATGATTCTTTGCCTTTTTGAGGGTTTTTATGGGCTTTGGGGAGATTCCTGTCATGGGAGACCTTTCACCCCTGTTTGCTTTCATCCAGCAACACGTCTCTATTTCAAGTAGTCCTGACACGTTCCTTTAGCCTCTCAGCCAAGATGGCCTCATAAGCCTTCTGAGGATCTGAAATCCCTTCTCTCCTCCTATAATGTATATCCGATACACCAACAAATCTTCTGTGTCTTTACACATGTTAGGAGTGCAGGTGATACAAATTTGCATACAGGGCCACAAAATTCAGTCTCCTAGTGTTCTGGCACCTACTTGTGCCCTTTCTACTCTTATGTCTCTTGGGAAAACAATCTTTATTTAAAACAAACAAACAAACAAAAAATACTAATGTGTTTTACTATAGAAAAGCCACCAGGGAAGTCCCATAGAAACAAATACCCTAGGAAAATTCAGTTATATATTATACTTCAGTAATGGAAATCAAAATCATTTAAAATACAATCACTGTCTTCTGGGAAAAATGTTTTTCTTTATTATTTTCCCAATAGTCATAAGGGATAAAGAATTTAACCAATAAAGCCAATATTAGCCAAAATATATAGCACACATAGCTTTAGATACTCTTGCATGCCTGTGTGCTAAGTTGCTTCGGTTGTGTCCAACTCTTTGTGACTCTTATACTGTAGCCCACCAGGCTCCTCTGTTCATGGGAACTCTCCAGGCAAGAACACTGGAGTGGGTTACCATGCTCTCCCTCAGGGGATCTTCCCAACCTAGGGACTGAACCTGTGTCTCCTGCAGCTCCTGCATTGACAGGTGTGTTCTTTACCACTGGTGCCAACTGGGAAGCCCCTTTTTAGATACCCTTTGTTGTTGTTGAGGTTGTCATTCACTCAGTCATGTCCAACTCTTTGTGACCCCATGGACTGTAGCCCACCCTTAGTTATCACAAAAATCAAGTATTGGGTTGTCCAAAAGGTTTGTTCAGGTTTTTCTGTTAAATGTTATGAAAAAAAAACTGAACAAACTTTTTGGGCAACCAATATAATTTACTTTATTTTTTATTAGCAATACTTCTTTCATATTTCTGTCTGGCCTCACACTCTTGGGGAATTTTTGCATTCCACTAGGCTCTAATTGTTGTGGAGTGGTGTTTTAATTTAACAGTATGGCATGAATTCATACTAATTAATAGTGAAAAAATGAAAAGGACTTAGCTTTTATTCTGGAAGAAATAAGCAATTTCACATTTGTTTTACCTAAACACTTGATAACATAGGATAAAAATTTCCAATTTAATTAACTAAAGTTAGTAATGAGTAAGGAATTCACAGTAGGAAAGGCACAAGAACTATGACTATAGATTGTTGTGTCTGAGTATATGTAGCTCTTCTAGTTATTGTGTAACTTGAGCATTCCTTAGTTTTTCAGAACAGTTGATAAACAGAATGTAGATAAATATTATCATTTTATTTTAATTACAAAGTCTGTATTTGAGCATCTGCAAAATATCAAATGTCTGCAACTTAACTTCCATATTTATTTAAGGGAAAGATAGAATTTGATGACTTCCAAAGTCCCTATTATATCTAGAATCCTATAATTATATTAAAAGTTCTGCTTGGGAAAGGAGATAGAACAAAAGGAGTACATTCGTGAACCCTCTCCATATGAGTTATAATGGCTTTAAAGAAAAGATTACTAACAATGAAAGCAGTAACTAAGAAACATGAGGGGTTTTGAATGGTGGTGGTTTTTCAGGCTGTAAGTCGTGTCCTACTCTTTGTGACCCTATGGACTGCAGCACACCAGGCTTCCCCATCCTTCACTAACTCCTTGAGTTTGTTCAAATTCATGTCCCTTCAGTCAGGGGTGCCATCCAACAATCTTATTCTCTGTTGCTCCTTTCTCCTCCTGCCCTCAGTCTTTCCCAGCATCAGGGTTTTTTCCAATGAGTCGGCTCTTCGCATCAGGTGGCCAAAGTATTGGAGCTTCAGCTTCACCATCAGTCCTTCCAATGAATATTAAGGGTTGATTTCCTTTGGGATTGACTGGCTTGATATTCTTACTGAGAGAGTCATTTCCTAGGCAAGTTAATAAGAAGTCCAGGGGTCCCCAAGGAGAGAGGGGTCTAGAATTCTCAAGGAGGAAGAAAGGACAAACTTTTTTTCCTCTACATTCCTTAGGATTATATAATGATAATGTATCCTGCCTGAGGACAGTCTCTGGATTAAACCTTCTCACTAATCCTGTTTTAATTTCATGGCTGCAGTCACCATCTACGGTGATTTTAGAGCCCCCCAAAAATAAAGTCTGACACTGTTTCCACTGTTTCCCCATCTATTTCCCATGAAGTGATGGGACCAGATGCCATGATCTTCGTTTTCTGAATGTTGAGTTTTAAGCTAACTTTTTCACTCTCCTCTTTCACCTTCATCAAGAGGCTTTTTAGTTCTTCTTCACTTTCTGCCATAAGGGTGGTGTCATCTGCATATCTGAGGTTATTGATATTTCTCCCAGAAATCTTGATTCCGGCTTGTGCTTCTTCCAGCCCAGTGTTTCTCATGATGTGCTCTGCATATAAGTTAAATAAACAGGGTGACAATATACAGCCTGGACGTACTCCTTTTCCTATTTGGAACCAGTCTGTTGTTCCATGTCCAGTTCTAACTGTTGTTTCCTGACCTGCATATAGGTTTTTCAAGAGGCAGGTCAGGTGGTCTGGTATTCCCATCTCTTTCAGAATATTCCACAGTTTATTGTGATCCACACAGTCAAAGGCTTGACATGGTCAATAAAGCAGAAATAGATGTTTTTCTGGAACTGTCTTGCTTTTTCGATGATCCAGCGGATGTTGGCAATTTGGTCTCTGGTTCCTCTGCCTTTTCTAAAACCAGCTTGAACATCTGGAAGTTCATGGTTCACGTATTGCTGAAGCCTAGCTTGGAGAATTCTGAGCATTACTTTACTAGCGTGTGAGATGAGTGCAATTGCGCGGTAGTTTGAGCATTCTTTGGAATTGCCTTTCTTTGGGATTGGAATGAAAACTGAGGTTTTCCAGTCCTGTGGCCACTGCTGAGTTTTCCAAATTTGCTGGCATATTGAGTGCAGCACTTCACAGCATCATCTTTCAGGATCTGAAATAGCTCAACTGGAATTCCATCCCCTCCACTAGCTTTGTTCATAGTGATGCTTTCTAAGGCCCACTTGACTTCACATTCCAGGATATCTGGCTCTAGGTGAGTGATCACACCATCGTGATTATCTAGGTCGTGAAGATTTTTTTGTACAGTTCTTCTGTGTATTCTTGCCACCTCTTCCTAATATCTTTTGCTTCTGTTAGGTACATACAATTTCTGTCCTTTATCGAGCCCATCTTTGCATGAAAACTTCCCTTGGTATCTCTAATTTTCTTGAAGAGATCTCTAGTCTTTCCCATTCTGTTGTTTTCCTCTATTTCTTTGCATTGATCACTGAGGAAGGCTTTCTTATCTCTTCTTGCTATTCTTTGGAACTCTGCATTCAGATGCTTATATCTTTCCTTTTCTCCTTTGCTTTTCACTTCTCTTCTTTTCACAGCTATTTGTAAGGCCTCCCCAGACAGCCATTTTGCTTTTTTGCATTTCTTTTCCATTGGGATGGTCTTGATCCCTGTCTCCTCTACAATGTCATGAATCTCAGTCCATAGTTGGGCATACAACTTTATAAAATGTTATGGTTATAGAAATATATGTTATTAATTTATTAGGGAAAACATGATGTCTTTTTGGCCAACAAGTTGTTTGTAATGGCTCATATGATTTTTAAAATAATCTTATTGGAACTATAGTTGATTTACAATGTTGTGTTAGTTTCTGCTGTACAGAAATATACATTATACATATACATCCATTGTTACAAGGAAAACGAACACGTATGTAAAGTAGGAGAAATAACATCTCAAGAAACTATTTTAGCCTGTAATGTGCTCAGTCGCTCTGTCCTGTCTGACTCCGTGGCTCCATGGACTGTAGCCCACCAGGCTTATCTGTCCACAGAATTTTCCTGGCAAGAATACCATAGCGGGTTGCCATTTCCTACTCCAGGGGATCTTCCAGAATCAGGGATCAAACCTGCATCTCTTGCGTCTTCTGCATTGGCAAGTGGATTTTTTTACCACTGAGCCATCTGGGAAGCCCTTAACCTATAAAGTCCTTTTGTAAACAAACCATTGATTCTTTTTTCCCAATGAAAAAGAACATGGCATAACTTTTCACATATATCCTAAAACTATGGTGGACATCAGGCCTGCAGCCACTCTTGGAGGAAAAACAAATATGCAAGAAAGAGGCCCTTCTTACTTATTGTTGCAGTAATACAATTACGGCATTATGAGTGCCTTGCTATAGTCTTTTAACATATTTTGGACAAGCAAGAACATGAATAATGCTTCTTATTGTCTAATTACAAAAGATAATAAGTATCCATCCCATATACACTTCCTTTCTCTTTCCTGGCTAGGATGTCATAGTCTGTTAATGAACAGGTTAGCTGGTGTAATAGATTGAAGTATGACTAAGTATTTTACACCTGTTTATTAAAAGTGATTATGGATTTGACAACTATGTGTCTGGTAACATTCAAAATCATTCAAAAATCAAACTGCAGCTTCTGTGAAAGTGAAAATGAAGTTGCTCAGCCGTGTTCGAACTCTTTGCAACCCGTGGACTGTAGCCCACCAAGCTCCTCCGTCCATGGGATTCTCCAGGCAAGAATACTGGAGTGCGTTGCCATTTCCTTCTCCTGTAGTCCAGAGTAAAATGATGTTTAGAATTCAGTATTTATTAAACTTCTACCATGTGCTAGTTAAAATTATACAGATTAAAAGTGACAATCTGTGTCCTCAATAATCTTACAGTTCATTGGAGAGAAAGACAGATGGTCTAATACATAGTACAAATTCATTATACAAAAGGTGAAAAGGTAACAAAGAGTTGGGAGCACATAAGAAATTGTAAGAAGCTGAGAGCTTCACAGGCCATATTTGAGCCCCCTCTTAAAAAAGAAATACAAATTTACTGCTCAAGTAAGGGGTGGAAAAGTGTTTATTCCATGAAGCATAACAAATGTTCAAAGAACATTTAAAAGACTCAAGTAAAAGAGCAATGTGTGTTTTCTTGAGATATGAAGTTTAATATGAGGAATGATGTGAAAAACCATCAGATGAGTAATTGGAATCTGCTCATGGTAGGTGTGTGAATGATAAAAAGACTGCTGTCACTGCTCTTAGATAACTTATTTTAGAAGAAAAGAAAATATTACATGAAAAAGGGATGAAAATATGATAACATGAGAAGAGTATTTTTTACTTTCCAGAGTTATTTAGATAAGTCTAGAAAACCAATGGTTCATTTTTCTTCTTACACTTCCATTCTCATGATTTTTCTACCCAAATGATCCTTTATTTTGACATAGGAAAAAAAAAAAGAAAGCTTTGTTGACTTCAATAAAGTGTCTGAACTCTGCCTCTTCAGTTTATCTACTGCTAAGCATTGCACAATTTTCAAGAACAGGAACTTAGAAATAAATATTGGTTTATCTGTAGATGATATCTGGCAACTGGATGTCAAATTTGAAAAGAAAGAACTGTAGATGAGGTAAAATCATATGAGAAATCATTACTTTTCATACCAAAAACACTTAGGTTAAGGTCACTATTGTTCTTGGACTTAAAAAGAGACCCTTCAGAACCTCTTTCAAATATAAAAATGAAGAAATTGTTTAAAAAGCATGTACAATAAGCATTGTAGGGAGTAGATGTTCAGATTCTTTTGCAGTGAAGCTAAAATGATATTTGGTTTTGCATTATCATATTAATGTTGAAAATCAAAGAAAATTGGAGGTTTGTTGTTGTTTTGCTACTTAAGCATCCTGGTTAATTAACTCATTATTTCTTATATAAACCTTAGTTTCTTAGATAACCTGGGCATTTTTACAAGGTGCGTTAGTAATCATTTAAATGTATTCAAACCATAATCATGTAGATGATAACCTTGTGGCCTAAAAGAGCTTACATCAAGCTCGTGTGTACTCCAGGGCATTTCTGATCACTGCAAGGTATCATTAGTGTCACAGGAAGTTAGAATGTGTGGCATATATCCTAAAGACTTACATTAGTAGCTTTCTGGGTGCCAATTATGTTATGTCTTAAGGACAGTAAGAAAATAATTTTAATTAAAAAATGCTAATGAAGATTGAGAGAAAATAAGTAATAATTTAAGCAACTACACTTTTGCATTTTATAGTTATTGAAAGACTATGTTTGTGACTTCAAGTTTCATGCATTGAACTTTTCTGTAGGCCATGTATATGGTACAGTAATCATATTTCTGTGCTGCTGTTACTCATAAGGCAGTATATACAAGGTAAAAGAAAATCTGAGAAACTGCAGATTTTTGCTGTGTTTAATTCTTCTGCATGTGTATGAAAGTGAAGTGAAAGTGTTAGTCACTCATTCATGTCCAACTCTTTGTGACCCCATGGACTGTAGCCCGCCAGGATCCTCTATCCATGGGATTCTCCAGGCAAGAATACTGGAGAGGGTTGCCATGCCCTCCTCCAGGGGATCTTCCCACCCCAGGGATCAAACCCAACTCTCTTATGTCTCCTGCTTTGGCAGGTGGGTTCTTTACCACTAGCGCCGCCTAGGAAGCCCTGCATGTTTATAGGCATCTGTCATAGTGCTAAGATCTCATACTCAGCCCAATAATAATACAATAAATTAGCAAGGGTGACTGCCATGCCCCAGCTTTGTATCTAATTAGCCTTGTCCGTATTCCTCTTTGCCTCTGTCTTCATCTTGTTCCTCCCAGTGCCTCTAGTTTTGACATCCTGTTGAATCTGCCTCTATGGTCTGTCTTGGTTAACCCGAGTCCATGGCTTGACTCCACCATCATATTACAGAGATTCAAAACTTCTGTTTACTAAATTTGTACTTAGAATATTTTATTATGCACTTTCTTGGGTCTTTTTCATTTTTCACTCCTAACTATACAGATCAGGAGACAATTTTGTGAATGTTTATCTGAAATGTTATTCTTTTATAGGTTGGTATATTGATTTTCCACTTTATATATATGTATGTATGTGTGTGTATGTGTGTATATGTATATGTATTTACCTAGACATTATGAAGAAATTAATACTATGTGATGAATTTCATGTTACAAGTAGTTATTTTGTAAGCCAAGAAGTTCTGGTACTGCATAATCCCACAGAATTTTAGAATTTAGTGTGACAGCAGTTAAAAAAAAAGAAAAAGAAAAGAAAATTGTTGGAATAGAGCAGGCTTAATTCCTCAGTGTCTTAGAAAAAATGCTTTAATTGATAAAAAATGGCAATCAGAGATACAAACACATGAAGAATCCTTGAAAGTCTTATAGTTTATAAGATGGGCAATAGAACAAGCATTGACATTTGTTGTATATTTGAATCCATGTAATAAACAATCCCTGTTATGAACTTTATATAAGTAAATCACAGTTGTCAAATTCTCTTCTAATATTTGTGTTTCGCACATGTTTTTCTCTTTCTTTCCCTCACAATATTACATAATTTGCACATTTAAGTCATGGCCAATGATGACCAATTACAATCTCTGTCAGTCAGAGATATCTAGCTTTTTTTGATATCTGGCTTTTGTATTTAAAAAAGCCAGGATTCTCTACTGAATTTCTTTTAAAGTTCACATTTTTCTTTACCCAAAGAGCAACATAGTAAAAGATTCCAAGATAAATGAATGCTGAAGGAATTTCAGCGTTTGAGACTCTCATAACCGTTTTAGCCACCTTCCTTTATATATGTTAAAAAGATTTAAAAGTTTATAGAAACTGATTTAAATATTTATTTTTAAATATTTATAAATCGTGTTCAGGATTTCTTTTTGTTTCTGAAAGAGTATTCTGAGGCATTACTCTATGTAATATTTTAATTATTTTTCAATAAGGACAATCCACTGATTTTTCTCATCCTTTCTATGAGGAAACACACATGATATTTCTGAGTCAGATTCATTTAGAATGCACCATACAAGCATTTTTATATCAAACAAAGTCTTAGCTTTGTCTGTTTGCCTTAAGTTTTATAATGGAATCTGTAAAATTTTGTTGCCCGAGTAGAAAATAAATACCTGTGAGCCCACTCTGTTAACTAAATTATTGAATAAATTGATTGAGAGAGAAGAGACAAATTTTCCAGATGGAAGGATCCAGTTAATTTTGTAGCTACTCGCCCTCCAAGCAGAAGGTCTGTAATTCCCTGTTCCTGAGGTGTGTGGTACACAGTGTCTTCTTTCTGAAGTCTAAAATATGGAGAAGAGTAACTACTACAGACAAACTTGACAGACATTGCCTCAGTCTGGTGCTCAAGGCCAATATCAGCAGCCATAAACCTTGTTAATAGTATGTAAACTTGATATGATAATATGATGTGATAGAAATGACACTTTACCCCTGATCTCCCTTCATAACCAATAATCAAAAACCCATCATCAATGTCTTACCATGAAAAAAAAATAAAACACCAAATTCTAGTAATGATGCATCCCACAAAATATCTAATCACTACCCTCAAAACTGTCAAGGTTATGAAAAATAAGACATCTCTGGAAAATTGCCACAACCAAGAGAAACTGAAAGAGAAATGGCAACTGAATGTAATGTGGTATCCTGGTTGGAATCCCAATACAGAAAAAGGACATTAAGCAGAAACTAAGGAAATTTAAATTAACTATAAGCTTTAGTTAATAAAATGGATCAGTATTTGTTAATTAGTTATTATAACAAAGGTATTATGTTAACATAAGATGATCATAATAGGAGAAACTGAATGTGGGATATATAGGAACTCTCCATATACTACCTGCTTAAAATAGCTGTAAATTTAGGTTGGTTCTAAAAATAGTATTTTAAAAAGAAAAGTTGTAGTTGTTATGTACCATGATACCATATTTGAACTGCAGTAGTTTTGTACCATTACTGACAATTATTCACTAAATTCTTCACCCTCGGCTCAGAAATGGTCAGACTTTTTATGCTTACCAGAGATATAGTAAAGTTTTAATCAATACAAAATAATATTTAACAATATTAGTTCAGTGTCATTACAGGAAACAAGCAAATTCACTTTTTCCCAGATGGCCCAATCCATTTTCCTAGATGCCCCAATCATCTAGACGACTGAAAAAACATCTTTTCCAATGATTTCTAATGCCAGACAAATCTTATGGATGACCCCAGTTGGCTATTCTAATTTCTTCCCTTGAACATTCAGATGTACCTTAAAAAAAAAATTAAATAAAATCATATGTCTTAGGAGAAAATGACTCTGGGACCAAAACACTTCTCCAGTTGAACTCAGCAGTGAAGTTCTGGGAAAGAAATGAGTAAAATTTTTTTAAACTGGAAATCAAAGTCTGCAAATATATGCTGACACAGGCTAATAGGTTAAACAATGTGGGTTTTCCAGTAAAGGGTCTTTACTGAATATGTTAGGTGACCCACTTAGATGATGGTGATGCCCCTTGTCATTTTCAGTAAGTCACCTGTGTACTGCTCCCAACTGGCTGGAAGCCCATGTCAAGATTCAATATCTGTGTGCCCGCCAGTCGCTATTCTGAATTTTTGGCTCATACACGAAGTGCTTACCATCATTTCACAAGCAGGAGAGATGTTCCAATCCCTCTTTTCAGTATCCAGCACTTTTCTGCTTTCTAGTGTACCTGTGTCACTTAAGTTTGGAAAGATGTTCCTCTGCCTTTCAGTGAGTCTCTAGTCTGCCTGGAGGGTAGGTATCTCAGGTATCCGGTCCTTCCTTATGGGACTTTGTGAACAAACTCCTATCTGTGGCAAGCAGTTGGCTTCTGGAAAGCACAGTTGTTTGACACTAAAAGTGAAAGGTGACCCCTTTTAGAAATGCCTCCTGCACCCCCAGAACATGTGTGTGTATTTGTGACTGTATGTGAATGAAAATCTGTAGAAAAGTTTCTTGGCCACTACTTATAAACATTTCCGGCTGTGAGGACTATAGGTGAGACAAGAAAGTCTACTGCAAAGTAGTTAAAGGAAAAGAAAGCAAATTCCTTATTTTTCTTGAAGGAGACTTAGAGTCTGCAGTCTTTGTTGTGGAAAGAGACAGTTACGGGCCTAAGGTACAGGCAGGCTTGACATTTCCTTTTCTGGAGCATAGTTTTATCTGAATACAATTACGAAAAAAATAGGAAGAAAATTTTGATCCACTAGAATCTGCTATGATGGAAAAACTTAAACTTATTGAGAGAAATGTTAAATATGGCCTTTGGGGTTCTTAAAAGGCCTTGATTTCCTGGGTGGCTGCTGGCTAAAGCAGATTACAACGTCTGGGTGGAGATTTCTGTATTAGAAGGACAAGTTAAACAGAGCAACTCTCTAATAATACAAATTTATTATAGCACTAAAACAGTGGGAGCCAAAAGCTCTACAAAGTAATCGTGAACTGACATTTTCTTTAAATTTCATATTAAATTAATATAGTGTATAAAGTTATTATTCTGTCTTAAATTGAATTATATTTTTCTTAAAGTGGAAAACTTAAAAATACAGGGAATTTCGGAATAATACATGAGTAGCTTGGTTTTGCCTCCAATAGCATTCTCATCTGGTTATATAACCAGTTATATAACCTGATAGAAAACTATCATGAAAGTACTTACATAATTCAGTTGCGTCAAAACTAACAAAGGATTATAATTTTGTATACTTCATTTTGATTCACTGTTTTCCTTGTGTTTTGTTAATTGCAATTCAAAACATGATTTTATTGATTTCTATATTGTTAGTATCAAATTAACAGATCTGAAAATAGTCTCTAAAGAATTGAAGCATTAATATAACCTTTAGAGCACAGAATTTGTCCAGACAAAAGCCTCTAACAGAATAAATTAATTAAATATGTGTTTATTACTATTACACAGAAAATAAAATATTTATCTTTTTAGAGTTATATCAAGGGGACTGAGGGAAATGAAAAATAGTATGACTTATAAGTGATATAACTAAAATATTTTCTTCCAATATTTCTTTGCCTCAAATATAAAGACACATTCGTCTCTTAGTTGTTTTACATTTTCTAAAGTAATAGTACAACACATGTGCCCAAAGTTAGTCAAAATTGTACAGTCTTACCTGGTAAAGTTCCATGTTTCTACAGAGTTCTTGTCTTTCTATTTATGCTCTGGTAATCACTGGTAATTATTGTACTCTCTCTTTCTGTATTACAATTGGTAGAATAAATCCCTGTGAACATAAAAAGGCCAAGGATAAGTGACATTTAGTATTAAAGAGCATCCTTCTTGAAAGTACATTGCATGATTTCAACAAATATGGTCCTAAATATTTTTGTTCTTTTATCTTATTCCAACCCTGGAACAGAAATATGCATTTATTATTTTTTGAAAGTAGAGATCATTACTAGAAAACAAAAACTGCCTATATGGTCTTTGTAGCTAATAGTGTACAACCTTGCAAATTGTAAGAGTTCAAGATGGTAGTAGCGTCTTCACTTAATTTTGTTGCAACAGCCAGTCAGCCATTAAAGTTTCTGAAATCCCGTTATCTCTTCTTATTCTTTTATTTTTAATTAAAGCTGCAAAGAATCACTGATTGAAATGTCTTTTATCCTCTTATTGCTTTAAGAATTTTTTTTTACCATAGTCTTTTATATTCCTCCTTAATCATGAATGCAAATAAAATTCAAAGTGTAATCAGCAGCTGCTGAAAGAGAGCCCTGAGCAAACTGGGTTGCCATGGTAACCATGAAGTCAGTCCTTGACCAGACAAAGAATAATACCTGGTGTGTGTGTATGGTGTATGTGTGGTGCAGATGCTAAACAACAATTTACAAAGAACAACTGAAAATATGTCAAGGTTTCCCCCCCCCCAATTAAATTGTGCATTTTTAATATTTAGTTTAAAGGTGAATGAATTCAACTGTTGCATTAAATTAGAGGTTATTTTGCATTTGAGACTGGTTAGTCTTATCCTGGATGAAGCTACAGGTATGAAAATGACACTATTAGACAAGAACTAAATGCAGTAAATATTGAATGCCTTCATTTGCAAACAAATAAACAATTAACATAATTATTTGGCCTATTATTGCTGTCATTATCCTTGCCTTCATTTCTCCAACAGGCGTTGCAGCATTTTTTCTCTTGGGAAAGAATTATCTCCTACTCTAAGCTGCTGCGGGAAAGTATTGTTAAGCTTTCTAAATGTTGAATATAAAGGTCATATCACTGAGGGATTTTCAGCCATGAGTAAGCATATTCAGAGAAAATAAGTGTTCCAAGTCACTCTTAATGCAGCAAATGTAATTTTAAACTGACTGCCACAATGTTCGAGTATCTTAATTTCACATGAGTAATGGTCATTGCTCTTGATAATGTCACCGGACTCCAAATGTTAGAAGGACTTTATTAAAACACATTAATAAATCTGTGTAGAATAAAGACAGTTGAATTCTGTGGCTTTCGATTTGTTCTACATTGTTAAGACTCTGAGGGCGAGAAATGTATTTCTGAATAATAAATGAAAACAGTTGTCTTTGCTGGAGAATCTGAATTGAAGTTTAGGACACTTGGACAGACCATATACCACTTGCCAAAGTCATTGGGGAGGCTGTTTCATATGTCAGTCCTCTTTGCCAAGAGGCAAAGATACTGCCATTCTTTTCTGTACATAACACCTCCTGCCTGGAAGGTGCTCTTCGGTGACCCTCAAGTTGGGTCATTGTGATTCTCTCAACTTTTACAGCTCAGGAAATATAAGCATAGAAGGTTTAGTGACTTGTCTAAGGTGGCTGAACAAGTTATTGACAGGGTAGAAATTAGAATTTATTTTTGAATGGAGCAACTTAATGACTTTCAAAGAAGGTATTACTTTTTTTGGAATTAGTGTCAAAAGTGGCAAGAAGACTACCAATTGAAGTTGGTAGAATATAGAAAAATCATTACTATTGATTGTAACCTAAAAAGCTTCATTAATACCATGTATTCTGCCTCGAGTAACAAAGGAAGACAAAGGCTGTGGTTAGCATTTACCCTTTCTTCGTGAGCTTTCATTTACTTTTCCAGTTTTTCTTATACTGTCATTTTGCCATGTACTTTATTGTCCCATCCGTCACTTTCCCTGATCTGCTCAGGCAATCATTGCAAACTGGTTTTCTTTTAATTGGCAATGAATGGTATTAAAGATGTCAAAGAATCATTTTTACCTAGAAAATAGGCAGTACATCTTATCAGAGTTTTTGAACAGTTTATGGTTATTTTTTATATCTTATTGTATGTAGGATAGTTAAATTTCTTTGGAATTGCATTATACTAAAATATTTTTTAAATATTTAAAATTCTATTTATCACTGTATCTGCTTCATGAAGAGGATGACAGTTGGTAGTGCATAATTGATTCAATATAGAATGACAATTTTTTTAACATTCAAGTTAATATGAATCTGAACCAATTCTCTGAATTACAAAATTCAGTTCTCTTGGGCTGCTTCTCATCAGACGTTTCAAAGGAACTCCTGGGCTGTTTCTTCATTCCAAGGAAAGTAGTCTCAGTTTCAATCCTGGAATGTTCTGTCAGTCATCCTGAGGATTCCGTTATTCTCTGTTGTTGCTGTAGTTAATCAGCATTGCATAGGGTCACTCACAAAATCCAGGGCTATCTTAGCAGTGTGGAAAAATGGTGCATAAGCTTTACTCTTTCACTCCCTCACAGCAGTCAGTGTCTCTCCTTTTTGGTTCTGAGGAGGTAGAATCAGCTGCCTTTCATGGAGTAATGGGTCTTCCTTACCAAATCTCTATAGGTAGCATCACAAGCTTCACCCATTGAACTGTTCACTGAAGGCAGAATCCACAGCAGTAAGCCTGTTGAGTAGGATTTTTTACCAATTTCCAACAGGTCCTCAAAGCTAACCACAGCCATATTTTTCTGTTAATATTTTTCCTCTTTTATATTGAACAGAATGAATTTCTGTAAATGACCTCAGATCTTTACCTGAAGGAGGCAGATATCTGAAACAAACAAAAATCATGTATAGATATTTATCACATCTATGAAAAAAGAAATTAAAAAACCTGATTTATAAATATTCACAAAATTAAGATTAAATATGTGGTAGCAATGGGATTATAGACAATTTTCTTTTGTTCCAATATTTTCCATAATATTACTGAATTACTGTATATTGTTTAAAGAAAAAATTAATAAAGCAACGAGTATGCTAATCTTGTCCAGCTTAACATGTAGGGTAGAATAATAAACTTGACATTTAAGAAAGTCCTTTTCTGTTTATATATCACTTCTGTTCTGCCTGACTTCTAATTTTTGATTTGTTGAGAAATTTAGTGAATATAGAAGGCATTCCTACAAGAACAACAGATTTCAAGTTACCTCATAGAGCAGATTAAAAAATGGCACTCTATATTTAAATTTTAAGACATATCATATCTCTTTTATTGTGTAATAATCTCTTTTATGCTTTAGTTGAGTATTATTCAATATTATCATTAAGAGTGTTAAAGAGAAAAGAAAATGCATTGAACATACAAATATAATTTATCATAATCTAATGAAATCTAGAAAGAAGTCTAGTAAGAAATGAAATTGCTTTAAAAAGCCAAAAGAAAATAAAAAGTTTAAAATACCAAATTAGAGTTAGAAGAAAAATAAACTTTGTTTTAATCTTGAAAATAGAAATTTCTAAAAGCTTTTCGAGAAAATGATGTTGCATTTTCTTCATTCTCTCATTTCTTAGCCTCTTTTACACAGATTTAAACCAGTGCTCTTGCCTGGAAAATCCCATGGACGGAGGAGCCTGGTAGGCTGCAGTCCATGGGGTCACTGAGGGTCGGACACGACTGAGTGACTTCACTTTCACTTTTCACTTTCATGCATTGGAGAAGGAAATGGCAACCCACTCCAGTGTTCTTGCCTGGAGAATCCCAGGGACGGGGAAGCCTGGTGGGCTGCCATCTACGGGGTCACACAGAGTCGGACACGACTGAAGTGACTTAGCAGCAGCAACAAACAAGTATTATGTCTTTTTTAAACTTTTCATATCAAGTTACATGGAATAATAAAGGTATTATTATTATATACCTTTATCCCATAAGATTCTACCCTCTCTCCATGGTCTTGCATTGCTGACATTATTAGTTTTGATAAAACAATTCTGGATTTTCCACACTATGATTTTCTACTCATGGTTCCTTTGCTTACCCTCAGAAAGGTAAGAAAAACTTGGAAAAACTTATAATAAATTTGATACTTTACCCAATTTAAAGCTTAGTATTTCTCATACTTTTCCCCCCACATAGAAAAATATAATGCATTTATCTTAAAACAGCCTTGAATGATTCATTCTAAATTTCAAATGATTTTACTAAATGAATTGAATTCTAAGTGTTATGTTTATCTCAAGGAATTAATAAACATCAAAGACTTACATTTTTAGGGTAATATGGTTTTAATACTTTAATTTCATTTACTGAAGAAGACAAACATCATACAAATTCACTGAAATGTCTTGCTTGTGTTAGCTGTAGGCTGCCCTTTTAACTCATTTGCAGTATACACTCTTTTCAGATAGCATCCTAAAAGAGCCCCCTTTATGCTTCTCTCATCTCCAATAGTTACCTTTTGAATTCATGTTCTTAATTTATGACATGCTCCTTTTTTTTTTTTTAAATCCTTTGATGCTATAATGATGCCATCATCTTCTGAGCTCATAAAGGTCCCACACAGGATTATATGTGTTGCAAAGACATCTTTATCTTTCAGAGCAGTTTGGAAACCTGCAGGGGTGTGGAATTACCACAGATGGACTGTTATGCAAAACTAAGTATATCAAGACTCCCAAAACTGAAAGGGGAAAGTATTCTGGGATGTAAAAGAGACATATGTTGCAGCCGTAGATGTTATTTAATGGAGGTCAGATCTATGCACTGATTGTTTTCTATTAGCAACTTAGAGGTGGATGACCATAAAGACTTATGTATGACTCTAAGAGGCCTGAAAGAACCATGTGGGTAATTTACTTGATTAGAGAGCTTCTATTCTCAAAGGAGATAACATAGAGATTAGAATCAGCCAATGCTTGATTGAAATAGGAATACAAATGAGGGAAAATGGATAATTATAATGCTGAGCATACTGGAAAACAATCCATCAGATGAAAGAATAGCCTATCCAAATATTCCAGTTACCCTGAATCATGATCTTCTAAATGGAATAATCTGATTTCAAAGTAAGCAATAAGAAAAGCTACCTATATTCCACAGCTCTCGATTTCTACATACTCTTTCCAACTGTAACTATTTTTTTTATTCTTAGTATATTTTTCATTAGGAATAGTTTATTTTCAGAAGTTCAAACTTACAGGATAACTGAATTGGGAACTGAAAAGTGGAAATGTTACCCATGACTAGTATATTGTATAGAGTGGAGTATGAAGACTCAACTATATAAAGGAAAGAAATGGCCAGAATGAAAGAAGACTGAGTTTCATGACTCCATACTAGTAGTTCTGGTACTAAGTTCATCAGTTAATAATAGAACTTTAGTCAATGTTAATAATAAAGTCAATAATAGAACATTATCAGTGACGCATCCATTTTAAACAGACATAGTACAGCAAGCAAAAAACAATAGGTCTGCAGAAGAGTCCAGTCAGAAGAAATGTTCAGTGTTACAAAAATTATATTTGTGTATGTCTATTTGTTATCAGTGTCTAACTTTCTGGGTAAGTTACTTTTCTAGGGTCAAATAAGGACATAGTAAAAAGGCAGCATAGAATGTATTGCCCTCAAATTTCCCAAAGGACAGAATTTATTGCCCTCAAATTCCCATCTGTTGCCTAGCTACTGTATCTTGTGTTTATAATACCTTAAATTCAAGTATTCTATAGTATAAACGTGAGAATCATAACATTTCTTTTTTTTTTAATTCTGTGAGATAAAACATACGTATTTTTTACCAGGATTGGTTATTGTGATAGAAAGTTGTTCTGGGATTAACATATTATGCATGATTTGTTAAATCCTATGAAAAAAGATATTTTAGTTTTGTGAAAGAATGGTAGCAAGATTAAGAATGTAAATAAAAAGAAGAAGAAATTAAAGGAGGTGTATGTAGTTCTATATAACTCAAGAGAACCATGGGAAAAATACCAAAGGCTACCAGGAAAGTAAATCCATCCAGAAAGAAGTTTGTATGTGTGTGAGTGTGCGCTTGTGTTTGTGTGTGTGTGTGAGAGAGAGATCTCTGTGCATGCTTTCTTTTATCAGGCCACTAACCTTCTAGAAGGCTTCCTTAAGGCTCATTGACTAGAATTGTGTCAGTGAATTCCCCTAGCTTCAAAGTAGTCTGGGAAGAAGAGTTATCTGTTTTATATCTCAGATGTGGAAGATACGTAAAGAAGAAGAGTTGTAGGGAGGGCATATTAGTATCCAATGAATATGATCTGCCCTAAATCTTATCTGCATTTAATATTAATTTTATATTTCACATATGCAGACAACTCACAAAGGATTGCTAGGCAAAGCCATTAAAGTTTATTTTTTGTCAGATAGGCATGTTCAGTCTTGAGTTTCATTCAATTCACTTTCTCCTCTATTTTTAGAAAATAAAATTACACTGAAAGTTGATGTATATAGCCATGTTGTAAAATTCCAATTTTGCTGAATTTTTTCTTTCACTTTAATTTTGCATGTTACACCTTCTGTTTTATTCTTTAGAGTATTTTCTCCCCAAAGAAAGAGGGTTATTAGTGTGTTGCAGTGAAGCTAGTGCATTGAACTGCCAGACAGTGTGCTCTCAAATAAAGATTGCCCGAAATCCTATGTGAAATTGTAAATTTAATAATATGAATAAGTAATAAGCTAAAAAATAAACTAGGTTTAACTTGGTCTCTTCTCAGTCATGTGTTTTCATAATCAGAAGTCATTTTTTTAAGCCGTTGACCATCTTTCTGAATAAACTGTTGCTGTTTAGTCACTCATTTATGTCTGACTCTATAGCTCACCAGGCTCCTCTGGCCATAGGATTTCCCAGGCAAGAATACTGGAGTGGGCTGCCATTTCCTTCTTCTATAAATAAATTACTAAGAAATGTATTTCACTTCAAAGAAAAGTGAATACTTTTTTACAATTTTCTCAGCAATAACCTTCATGGGAATATTTTACATTATTTTTTTCCTTCACTATTTTCCTACTCATCCAATTTTAACAGTGAGACGTGTCTATATTTGTCAATATTTGTTTTTATTTGAACTTAGAATAATTTAACTACCAAGATTTACCAATAAAATATTGCCTCTTTTTTTGAAGAGCAGTTTTACAAATCTGTTGGATTTGGTAACCAGCAAACTCTCTTCTTCATGTGCCATTATGGTTGGACCCAAGAATTCAACCACTTATGCATCAAAAATATTTTGTGGGTAAAAAGTCTCTAGAAAGTTCTGAAAAATAAAACTTGAATTTGCTGTAGCTGATAACATTTACACAGCATTTGCATTATATTTATAACTATTTGCACATCATTTATATCATATTTATTAGTGTTTACATAACACTGATGTTGTATTAGGTGTTATAAGTAATCTAGAGATGATTTTAAGTATCTGGTAGGATGTACAGCAGATCGGTTACATGCAAATACTACACCATGTTATATAAGGGACTTGAACATTGATGTATTTGGTAACTGTTGGGATCCTAGAACCAACATGAAGATACTGATCATATTGCTTAAAGCATGATCTAAGGCAGAATCTCTAGTTTAAAAAAAACAAGAACGTTCTCAGAATCTCTCAATTTCTGTATTGTACAAATTTTCTTTGATAGTATATACTGAATTTTCTTAAAGTTCATCATGTTGTTCTTTTACTTGGTAAATCATGTCTGACTCATGTACCATAGCCTGTCAGGCTTCTCTGTCCATGGGATTTTCCAGACAAGAATACTGGAGTGTGAGTTGCCATTTCCTCCTCTAAGGGATCTTCCCGACCCAGGGATTGACTCTGCATCTCCTGGATTGACAGGCAGATTCCTTACCATTGAGTCACCAGGGAATGTACATATTAACATCTAAAATTGTTTTTAAATATCCTAGTTAAAAGTATCTTTCATTTGGCTCATGTCAAATATGTTTTTCTTTACTCTATGAATGTAATGCAAGGATAAAATACTAAAATAATTCTCTTATAAGAGAGATTGCTATTGCTCATTTCACTTTTGTATCAATGTTAGCAGTACTCATTGCAGCCAAAAAGGCAGTGTATTCAATCTGTTCTGACACCATATAATCATTTGTATTGTGCTTAATCACATTGTAGATAGACAATCCACTTGCAACATTTCACCAAAAAAAAATACATTCTTTCTGTAGAAACACCAGGAGCTCTCTGTGATTTGAGCTTGCTAAGAGACAAGTACGTATAATGTAAATACATCAACCAGGTTAATGAAAGGAGCATACTTCCATTTGATAACATTCAAAATGTAGAAGCGTAATTAAGGCAAATGAGTATGGCATGTTAATATTCCTATCTAGAATAGGAAATGTTTTGCAGATTTCTCCAACTTTTACTAGTGATTGAAATGAAAGTCAGAGTACCTGGACAATTTAGTTGTTTGTTTCAGAGTAAGATGAGCTTGCTTAAATTCATCACAACTGAGATTTGAACTGGAGGCTTGCTTGTTGTGTTTGTATTGGAGGAGGGTGCATTGTAGGATGTTTAACAGCATCTTTAGCATATTCTCTTGCTGCCAGTAGCCTCCCCTAAGTCCTAATGTTAAAAAAAAAAAAAAAAATCTGCAAATATCGCCAAATGTCACCTGAGCGTTCAGAACTGCCCCTAGTTAAGAACCGCTGAACTAATAATGCTCAGATGCTCAGTCATGTCTGACTCTGTGTGACCCCATGAACTGTAGCTCCCCAAGGTCCTCTGTCCATGGTATTCTTCCAGCAAGATTACTGGAGTGGGGCGCCATTTCTTCCTCCAGTGGATCTTCCCAACCCAGGGATTGAAATGGCATCTCTTACATCTCCTGCATTGGATTCTTACCACTTAGCACTACCTGGGAAGCCCCAGTTAAGAACCGCTAGACTAATGGTTGAATCAAATTATTTCAATTTTACATTGCCCAATTTGGACATTTGAATGTTATGGAATATATGAAGAATAATACACTTTTGATACTATGGATATGGCAAATACTAGTTCACTTAACATTTGTCTTTCAAGGAAAATGTAAATATATGTCCTATGCCACATGGAAAGATAAGTGAGGGAGATAGTTTTATTATTCACAAAGTTCTTAAACTTCTCCCCAGTCCGTTTTACAAATAAGTGAAAGTGAAAGTGAAGTCACTCAGTCGTGCCAGACTCTGCTACCGCATGGACAGTAACCAGCACCAAGCTCCTCCGTCCATGGGATTTTAAAGGCAAGAGTACTGGAGTGGGTTGCCATTTCCTTCTCCAGGGGATCTTCCCAACCCAGGGATCGAACCCAGGTCTCTCGCATTGTAGACAGACGATTTACCGTCTGAGCTATCTCATTATCATTATCAAAAATCAAGATCACTAATATATAAACTTGATGCGTGTGTGCTAAGTCACTTCAGTCATGTTGGACTCTTTTGATACTGTGGACTATAGCCTGCCAGACTCCTCTGTCCATGGGATTCTCCAGGCAAGAATACTGGAGTGGTTGCCATGCCCTTCTTCAGGTGATTTTCCCAACCCAGGGATCAAAGCTGTATCTCTTATGTCTCCTGCACTGGCAGGAAGTTCCTTTACCACAAAATTTCACATGGGAAGCCTATAATCCTGTTATTTCTACCTATTATACTGATACCTCATCTTTTTCAAATCATTGAGACAACTACCATTTTTATTGTTTTTCACATAGAATTCAAAGTGCCCACGCACTTTTTTTTTTTTAATTTGCTTTTTCCTCAGAGATCTGTTTCTTTGTATTCTTATCATTTAAATTAAGACCCATAGGGAATCTATGTTTAGTCAGAGCACAGCTAGATATTTTGATGGAGAGAGTTTGCTTTGGCATGAAATGCTGCTGTTTACTTGTAAACCTCTCTGTGTCTGTAATTTGACAGCATTTTAGACTCCCCAGTTAATGAGGCTAGCAGCAGCCTCTATCCTCTGGACCCAGTCAATTTGATACAGGCTCCATGTAGGTTGTCATAGCTATGTTGACTAAAATTGCTGTATTGAGAAAATAAAAATCAAAATTTTCAAATTGTAGAGAAAGAAAATGTCTTGCTAATCTTCCTCTGATTTCTCCCACCCTTACAGATAGTAGATTTCTGACTACTTGCTACATCACTACAAAGTAATGTGTTGAATAGATGAAAATATTAATCAGTTTTTCCTTTTGAATGATCTAGATATTTCAGGAGATATATTTCTTTCCAAAAGTCAAATATTTTCAGTGCTAGTATCAACTTCTCACCATAAACATTATTATGTAATGAAATGGAGCAACATTTATGTTAACTTGATGACATTTGTAATTGCACGAGATCACAAGTGCTGATATGATGGGCCAGAGAAGGCAGGAAGAATTAGATTGTTGTAAATTCTCCAGTATATTTGTGTTCAACAAACGTGTTTTTACCCAGGCTATCTTTTTTAAAATGTCTTTGTTTGTTATTTGTTTTTTCATAAATAAATTTCAAGAATTTACAGAAGCCAGTTGGCTAGTTAATTGAATGCAAGTTTGAATTTAATGCTATGATACAGATAGAGTGAAATGCCATTTTAGAAATATCGCTTTTAATGCTATTTATTTGTCAATTTTTTTTTTTCTGTTTTGGGGGATAACTAGCAAATATCTCAACACTTTAAGGGCCTTACAACAAAAACATTTTTATTACTCAGGTCTGGGTGTGGACTGGAGGGATTCTGATTCAGGCTGAATGTCAAACTCTTTTTTATGACAGAGACAGAAAGCACCACAAACCAGAATCAAATCATGACTACTAACTAGCATTCCATTGGCAATGCAAAGTCACATAGCCACAATAGTCAGGGGAATAAACTCTGGCGATTCAGTGATAGGCACTGAGTATCTTCTGTAGTAGAAGAGTGAAGAACTGGGAACTGCTTGTACTACAAAGACTGAGTTATCAAAATAGACTTAACCAACTCACAAGTATTATTCAATACCTACCCTTACTTATGATTGGGAAAGAATCCAAACATAAGTTAAGCACAGACACAGGAGTCCTCTCTGGAACGGTTTCCCAACAGGTCAGATGCACTTTCTGAAAATACCTTTTTCTACACTGGGACAGCTTGGTTTCAAAGTGATAGCTAAATACTCACAATTTGTATGACTTCTTAGATACTTAGATATTACACTGAGGTAGAGAGACTATATGTTAGTTGATTTTATATCTCTTTTCTAATATATACATTCACTGCTATAAGTTTCTGTAAGCGCTGCTTTCACTCCATCTCACACATTTTGGTAAGCTGTGTTTTCATTTTCATTTAGCTCCAAATATTTTTAAATTCTTTTGAGACTTCCTTTTTGACCCAGGTGTTCTTGAAGAATGTATTCTTTAATCACCATGTATTTGGGGATTTTCCAGTTATGTCCCTGTTACGATTTCTAGGTTAATTGGTCTGATTTCTGTCCTTTTAAATTTGTTAAGATATGTTTTATAGTCCATAATATGGTTTATCTTGGTGAATGTTCCACTGGGGGCTTGAGCAGAATGTGTATATTCTACTGATGTTGGATGAAGTAGTCTATAGATGTCAATCAAATGCGGTTGATTGATAGTATTGTTGAGTTCAACTGTATTCTTAATGTCTTTCTATCTGCTAAATTTGTTCATTTCTGAGAGAGAGTCTTGAAGTCTACTATCATGGTAAAGTATTCATCTATTTCTTCTGGTAGTTCTGGCAATTTTTGCCACATTTAGTTTGGTGCTCTTTTACTAGGTCAATATACAGAAAGTGTTGTTATGACTTCTTGGAGAATTGACCCCTTTATCATTATGTAATGCCCTTCTTTATCCCTAAGACTTTCCTTACTTTTAAACCTACTGTATTTAAAATTAATGTCATGATTCCTGGTTTCTTTTCATTACTATTGTTGTTGTTCAGCTGCTGAGTCGTGTCTGACTCTTTGTGACCCCATGAACTACAGCACACCAGGCTTCTTTATCCATCACTATCTCCTTGGGTTTCCTCAAACTCATATCCACTGAATCAGTGATGCCAGCCAACCATCTCATCCTCTGTCTCCCTTCTCCTCCTGACCTCAGTTTTTCCAGTGAGTCAGCTCTTCACATCAGGTGATATTGGAGCTGAATAAAATGAAATCTGACACTGTTTCCACATTTTCCCCATCTGTTTGCCATGAAGTGATAGGACTGGATGGCATCATCTTAGTTGTTTTGAATGTTGAGCTTTAAACCAGCTTTTTCACTCCTCTTCCACCTTCATGAAGAGGTTCTTAGTTCCTCTTCACTTCCTGCCATTAAAGTGGCATCATCTGCATATCAGAGGTTGTTGATATTTCCCCTGGCAGTCTTGATTGCAGCTTGTGATTCATTTAGCCCAGGATTTCACATAATGTAGTCTGCATGTAAGTTAAATAATCAGGGTGACAATATAAAGCCTTGACGTACTCTTTTCCCAATTTTGAACCAGTCCCTTCTTTCATGTCTGGTTCTAGCCATTGCTTCTTGACTTGAATACACTAATTTGGGTTGTCATTTCTCAGAGTCCCATAATACCAAAATGTTAAATAATAGTATATATGTATGTATCATTTTCTACTGCATTCCAAATCTTTGGTGTCAGTCTTCTAAATACATTATCATACATTTACACACATTTTGCTTTAATGGTTTAGCTAAGTTTGTTTTCAGTCTAGTGATCAGTGTTCTTAAATGTTCTGTGATGAATCAATGGAAGAATAAGCTTGTTCTAAGTTGACTTGCTATTTATTTCTGTTATAGATTTTGCAAATCATTATGTTTCTTGTTTTATAAATGGCAGTAGTTCCCTAAGCTGATTTAATGTTTTTAAGAATGGTAATTGAATATGACATAGATTATCATATATTTTCTTTATTCCAATACAAAGTTAAAAAAGAGAAAATACAGGAAAGAAAAATGTGTTAAACTTTTAGAAGATTTTAGATAATAGTAATCTTTATTGCATTTTTCACTTAACTTATGGATAGGGAAAGAACCCAGGGAGTTCTAAGAATCATGAGAGCATCTGAACTAGTTTTAAAATGATGTAAACCAAGAGATTATATTTAAAGGAAGATCTCATTTAAATTCTGATTAAAAAAAAAACTTGTCACTGTGGGCCATTGACATTGGTTTCTTTTCAGCACAATTATACTGTCTTTGCAAGATGTTTCAGAGATATATGCATTTTGCACAAGTTTATTTACTCACAGTGAGAGAACATTTCAAGCTGATAGCTTTAATTATTTTAGCTGATTCCTGTGATTGCATTCATAAAGGGCCAAAAGAGGTGACTGTCTGTGGATAACCACTCACAGTCATAACTTATGTGTAGCTTTGAGGTATCCCCAGCTTGGAAAACTACTTTGATCTCCTTCAGAAAATACTAGTGAAGAAAACATGTAAGAAATATTGGATGTGGACATTTCCAGACTAATTAAAAACTAAAACTCAGAATGCAAAAAGGAATTTTCATGAAATTTATAATATTCTTGAATTACAGCATCAAACACAGATTTACACATAACAGAAATCTGGTAGTCATTTGTTGCATGAATAGTGACATGAAATTTCCTCTCAGTTCAGTTCAGTGAAGTTCAGTCACTCAGTCATGTCCGACTCTTTGCGACCCCATGAACCTCAGCACACCAGGCCTCCCTGTCCATCACCAACTCCCAGAGTTCACTCAAACTCATGTCCATCCAGTTAGTGATGCCATCCATCCATCTCATCCTCTGTTGTCCCCTTCTCCTCCTGCCCCCAATCCCTCCCAGCATCAGAGTCTTTTCCAGTGAGTCAACTCTTTCACATGAGGTGGCCAAAGTATTGGAGTTTCAGCTTCAACATCAGTCCTTCCAATGAATATAAAGGACTGATTTCCTTTAGGATGGACTGGTTGGATCTCCTTGCAGTCCAAGGGACTCTGAAGAGTCTTCTCCAACAGCACAGTTCAAAAGCATCAATTCTTCAGTCCTCAGCTGTCTTTATAGTCCAACTCTCACATCCATACATGAACTACTGGAAAACCATAGCCTTGACTAGACGGACCTTTGTTGACAAAGTAATGTCTCTGCTTTTTAATCTGCTGTCTAGGTTGGTCATAACTTTCCTTTCAAGGAGTAAGCATCTTTTAATTTCATGGCTGCAATCACCATTGCAGTGATTTTGGAGCCCCTCAAAATAAAGACAGCCACTGTTCCCACTGTTTCCCCATCTATTTGCCATGAAGTGATGGGACCGGATACCATGATCTTAGCTTTCTGAATGTTGAGCTTTAAGCCAACTTTTTCACTGTCCTCTTTCACTTTCATCAAGAGGCTCTTTATCTCTTTTTCACTTTCTTCCGCTTTAGTGGTGAGGAAACCGGTTAAATAATTTTCCTGAAGTCTTACAGATGAAAAGCAAAGGTCCTGGAATGTAAACTCAGGAACATTAGTTTCAGAGCACACACATAATGAGTAAATTTGAGTTTAGATTTTCTTCTGTCTTAAACATCTTTGAAATGTTATTTGTCTTTGTACTATATATTCCATAGAAAATTTACTATATGCTATATAATCCATATATATATACTTTGTACTATATACTATATATTCCACAGAAAATAAACTAATACCAAGATATATTTCTTAAGCATGAACTCTGTGCCAATAAAATAAATAAATAAATAAGAAAAATATATCATTTTTTGAGACTTAAGAGTTACTGTGTTTCTTTAACAAAATATTCTCCAACAAGTTCAGGCCAAATTGATCCAGCTTACATTAAAATGTAAGGCCTATTTGAATAATATTTGCATTCTTAGTTGGTTTCTTTTAAATAAATATCTTGCTTATATTTAATTAGTATCAAGTAGCTATTTAAGTGTAAGCTTCTAAAGAGTTGTGGATACCTTGTGGTGTCCTGTTTTTGTATTGTTTTGGACATGTACTTAATAGTTGATTGAATCAATGGTTATAGACCTTCAACTCTTAAGTGATTACAACCTTTAGTAATCAGTTACCTCAAGAATATACTTCAGTATCCTTCAAGTAAAAGAGTAGAGTGGTGTGATTAAGAGTGATACAAATTACAGTAAAGTATTACTTTGCTGTTAGGAAAGGACTTTCACATACATGTTTTCATTTGTGATTAGCAAAAGCTCTATGAGGCAAATTGGTTGTAATGATCACCATTTGCTTCATAGGTATTTGTGATGGTAAAAAGAAATAAAAAAAGCCTTTGAAATGAAACCTCTAACATCATGGGAAGCATCATTATGTTATTACTACTGTGGATAAAGCATTTCCTTGCAACTGGAGCATTTAACTCTCATTAAAACAATCTCCCTGGATTTCATTTTTGGAAGGAGTTCAGGGTGGTGTGACAGAGAAGGTGCTACAAAGTATAAAAACTTTGCAGTGTTTCATAGAAGGACATAAGGAAGACACTGTCATCCTAATAAATTTAATTTCTAGAGACTTTATTTGATATAAATCCAAATGTATACTAATTTCTTTGTTGATTCTGTCTCTAAAAAAAAGGAAAATTGAAAAAAAAAAGGAAAATTGTTATTAATCTCAATACTATGTTAAAGCTTTTGCTTTTCTCTTTTTTTGTGAGGGAACAAGGTGGGGAGAGTAAAGAGAATGCATTGAATTTAGTGCTCTCTCTTTATATAGATACATATATTGAATTTAGTACTCTCTCTCTCTCATTACACATATAGGATTCCCAGGTGGCTCAGATGGTAAATAGTCCACCTGCAATGTAGGAGACCCAGATTCCATCCCTGGGCTGGGAAGCTCCTCTGGAGACAGAAATGGCAGCCCATTCCAGTATTCTTGCCAGGGAAAGCCCATGGATAAAGGAGCCTAGCTGGCTACTGTCCATGGGGGTCACAAAACAATTGGACAAAACTTGGTGACTAAACCACCACCATCGTGTGTGTGTGTATATATATATATATATATATATATATATACACACACATAATAATATTATAACGTATAATAATATATATATTATGCATTTAGAAGAAAATGATTTTGTTACAAATAGATTAAAAAAAATTTTCTTTGATAGGGTCATAAACTCTTACACAGTGGGGGGAAAAAACTTTTTAATGCCAGGGCATTTTAAACAGGCATATTATAAATAAAATCCTTCATACGCTTTTCATTTTAAGCATGCAGGAATATTCTGTTTTGCCAGTATCACCCAGCCCCAACATGGAAACAAGAAAATATTAGCAGAAATGTCCTTGAGTGAGTGAGTGAAAGTAGCTCAGTCATGTCCGACTCCATGACCAGTTCTCCAGGCCAGAATACTGGAGTGGGTAGCCTTTTCCTTTTCCAGAGGATCTTCCCAACCCAGGGATCAAATCCAGGTCTCTGGCATTGCAGGCAGATTCTTTACCAGCTGAGCCACAAGGGAAGCCCAACAATACTGGAGTGGGTAGCCTATCCCTTCTCCAGGAGATCTTCCCAACCCAGGAATCGAACCAGGGTCTCCTATGTCGCAGGCAGATTCTTTACCAACTGAGCTATCAGGGAAGCCAGAAATGTCATTAGAATCAATCAAAATGGAGGTATGTAAAGCCAAATTAAAGAAACAGAAAACTGTTTTCTATTTCTAGGTCAAAATGCAACCAATTAAGTTAGAATGTGCCAGCTGGAGGAAAGATTGATCAGTGAAAGAAACAAGGGAACAAGAGAGAGAGAAATGTTGGTACTGTGTCTCCTGGGAAACCATCTAGTCTAATCACCACCTTTAATGCACAAAGAAGCTGAAACCCCAAAAGCAAAAGTGAGTCTGTCCAAGGCCATCACTGATTCACATTTGAACAACTAAAAATCAAGATTCCTCACATACACCCTAGGTCTCTAGATTATAGAACCAACATACTTACTTCTCTGAAAGCAGTTTCTAGGCAATAGCAGAAGTACAGGAGGCTTATTTGGTTGCTTTGTTATTTTTTCATGCTTATATCAGTGGCTAGGAAGATTGTCATGTCAGCCTTAGTGTTTTGGTATCGTATCTTCCCTTGGAAGAAACATTATCTTTGTATGTTTAAGTGAATTGCACACAAAAATTAGTTTGAAAGATTTAAATACAGGCCTTTTCAACAACTTGTATAGTGCTGCTAAAAAAACAAACACACACAAAAAACATATAAGAGAAAAGAGGCCATGTGACTTAGTAAAAACCTCTCTTTTGATAAGAGTTGCCACATATTTTATGCCAGGCTTTTCAGGAATTATCTCCTTTCACTTCATAATTCCTGCTAGCAGTGGCCACAATATTAAATAGTGTTTCTGACCTTATGAACTGTTTCATAGCTCTGTAAAGTACATACACACTTTACCCCCCTGAAATAGAAGTGCTTCTGATACTATGTTGAAAGGCATTATTAGTGAAATTAGAATATGATAACAAACTGCAGATGGTAAAAGATTACTTCCTGGAAGAGAATAAATCCAATGCATTTTATGCTAAGTGACATGTGATGATCCATAAATTGTAATACTGGTGATCGATTCACAAACAGAATGCTGTGATCTGGCTACTGCTGCCAACTGTATGTCTTAATCAGATCAAGATAAAATCCCTGATTAAAGACCGAGAAGAAATTAAAATAATTTTACAATTAATTGGACTATATTATATTAGAAAATCATGAGTTTTCATACTTGCTATAATAAATCAAACAAGTAGCCATTTTAGTTCACTTAAAAATTAAAAGTTCTACTTAGTTTAAAACTATCTAAAAAATACACATTTTTAAAAGATTAGTTTAACCAAATTAAAATTTTTAATGAATGTTTATAGATTAAAGAGGTAACAGACTGTATTTGATGTATTATTGCTACAAAAAGATCCATGGAGAATATTGTTTTTAAAGACAAGTTAAATGTTCTAATCTATTACATATTCTATTGTATTCATGCTTTGAAGAAATATTTACTGAGCTCCTCTGTATAGCAAGGACATCTGAGTTTCTATAAATAAAAGCAAAGTGTTTCTTCTTTCATCTCTATTTTTATGGAACGTACTTATGCTAGTCCTGTTACAAGGGATATTTCTAAATAGTGCATGTAAGGAATGCTAAGCAACACTTTCAGTATGAAGGACAGATTCTTCTCACTCTCACTTTTGTCAATTCCATTTAGAATTCTTTATATCAGTAAGAGTAGAATGTTTTTGTAAAACAGGCAGGTTTTTTGAGTAATATTAATGTACTGAAATTAAAGCTGAAAGTAGTAGTGTAATTTGTAATGTAAGTAAGCTATCTTGTTTTATATCCACTTTGGAGGTTGTACTGCAACTATGCCATTCACTCAGTTATTCACTCAGTTAATTCATTCGTTCAATTCATTTAATTCATTCAGTGCCTACAATAGACCAATCTTTGTTCCAGGTTTTGTGCTAAGAAGATAAAGCTCCCCCTCTGAGCAGACAAAGCTCCTGCTCTGATGTAGCTTATATTTTCTTGGAGAAGAAAGAGTGAAAATATAGAAACAAACAGGTATGTAGTAAGATGTTGATAAATGTTAAGAAAAATTTAAGGTCACGAGATAGAGAATAGCAGGGATGTTATAGAAAGAGAGGTTTCAAAAGCACAGACTTAGCATGAGGGCATAAGCTGAAAGAGTATATGGGTAAAAAGCATCCCGGCAAAAGGAACAGAGAGAAAAGAAGCTGAACTGAGCAGAAACAAACTCTTTGTTGGTGAAGTAGAATGAGTACAGCTGAATGTAATAGTTTAGATTCAGAGTTATGGCCAGATGTGAGATTATAGAGGGCCTATGGACATGGAACAACAGACTGGTTCCAAGTAGGAAAAGGAGTACATCGAGGCTGTACATTGTCACCGTGCTTATTTAACTTATATGCAGAGTACAACATGAGAAACGCTGGGCTGGAAGAAGCACAAGCTGGAATCAAGATTGCTGGGACAAATATCAATAACCTCAGATACACAAATAACACCACTCTTATGGCAGAAAGTGAAAAGGAACTAAAAAGCCTTTTGATGGAAGTGAAAGAGGAGAGTGAAAACGTTGGCTTAAAGCTCAACATTCAGAAAATGAAGACATGGCATCTGGTCCCATCACTTCATGGGAAGTATTGTTAACAGTGGAAACAGTGTCAGATTTTATTTTACGGGGCTCCCAAATTACTGCAGATGGTGATTGCAGCCATGAAATTAAAAGACACTTACTCCTTGGAAGGACAGTTATGACCAACCTAGATAGCATATTAAAAAGCAAAGACATTACTTTGCCAACAAAGGTCCGTCTTGTCAAGGCTATGGTTTTTCCAGTGGTCATGTATGGATGCGAGAGTTGGACTGTGAAGAAAGCTGAGTGTCAAAGAATTGGTACTTTTGAACTGTGTTGTTGGAGAAGACTCTTGAAAGTCCCTTGGACTGCAAGGAGATCCAACCAGTCCATTGAAAAGGAGATTAGTCCTGGGTGTTCATTGGAAGGACTCATGCTAAAGCTGAAACTCCAATACTTTGGCCACCTCATGCGAAGAGTTGACTCATTGGAAAAGACTCTGATGCTGGGAGGGATTGAGGGCAGGAGGAGAAGGGGACAACAGAGGATGAGATGGCTGGATGGCATCACCGACTCGACGGACATGAGTTTGAGTGAACTCTGGGAGTTGGTGATGGACAGAGAGGCCTGGTGCTGTGATTCATGGAGTCGCAAAGAGTCAGACACAACTGAGCAACTGAACCGAACTGATGGGCCCTGATAAGAAAGTTCCTATAAGAGGAGTGATTTTTTAATTCATGCTGTTGATGTGTCTGAATGTCATTGCTGTCAAGGAATAAAATATTAGTAAAAGAAATCAAATTATTCATATTGATAATCAGAAGCAGTGCACTCCTTCTAATCAAAAGTGCTTAAAGTCTGTCTAAATGTAATTAACAAATTGAATTTACAAGATGCAGGGTACTGAGTTTCAAGCAAACACTGGAGAAGACAGTGTCTAATCCAGAAGACTGGCATTCTAATAGGTGATTAACACAGATGTTGGAACTGTCAGAAGCATCAAAAATAACTATAGTTATTGTGTTAGCAGGAAAGGTGAATAACATAAATGAATTGTAGGGGAAATGTAGCAGAAAAAATTTAGACTGCAGCAGTATGTGAAATAAATGTAAAGGACTAAATACCTATACTAGGAAAAAAGTCTAAAATTTATGATCACAGCTTCTACCTTAAAAAGAAGAGCAAATTAAACTCAAATTAAGCAGAGAAAAAAGGAAATGATAAACATCGGAGTGGAAATAAATAATATAGAAAATAAAAAAGCAATAGAGAAAAATCAACGAAACCAAAAACTGTTTCATGAAGAAAAAATAATAAAAGTAACAACCTCTAGCCAGACGGACCAGAAACAAAAGAGAGATGATACAGATTACCAATATTATAAGTGAAAGAGTCAGTATTACTACAGATTCTATAGATATTAAAATAACTACCTGATGATATTATGAGCATCTTTATGCTAATAAATTTGACAAGTTAGGTGAAAACAGCAAATTCCTTGAAAGACACAGATTACCAAAGCACACTCAAAAGGCAATAAATAAGCTGAATATGCCCATATCTGTTTTAAAAATAGATTTTACAGTTAAAAACTTTCTCAAAAATAAAACTTCACTTTTAGAAAGTTCTACTACTGAGTTCTACTAAACATTAAGGAAGAAATAACACTAATTAAACACAAATTCTTCCAAAAAGCTAAATAGGTGTTATTCTACTCCAGCTCATTACCAAGGCTGCCATTATCCTTGCAAAGATGATTTAACATTCAGAAATCTATCAATGTACTTGGTAGCTTAGTCAGTAAAAAATCTGCCTGCAGTGCAGATCTGGGATCCCTGGATCAGGAAGATCCCCTGGAGAAGGAAATGGCAAACCACTCCAGTATCCTTACCTGGAAAATCCCCTGGACAGAGGAGGCTAATGAACTGAAGTCCATGGGGTCACAAAGAGTCAGGCATGACTAAGTGACTAACACTTTCACTTTCACCCATATTAAGAGACTGGAGGAAAAACTATTATTTCAATGGATGCAAAAAAAAAGCTTTAACCAAAATCTAACATAGATTGTTGATAAAAAAAACTCTCAGCAAGCTAGTAATAAAAGCAAACTTCATCAACTTCAGTGAGATCATGGTCAAAGAAAAAAATAATCTTACATGTTACCTCATATTTAATTATCAAAGACTGAATCTTTTTCTCCTAAGATTAGGAAAAGGCAAAGATAACTGCTTTTAGCATGTGTTTTCAATATTGTACTGGTGCTAGCTAGTACAATAAGACATGAAAAGGTAATAAAAAGGTTTATATATTAGAAAGAAAGTACTATAAATAAATAAATTTTTTTTTTTTAAAGGAAGAAATACATATATGTCTTTAATTGAAAATTACATAACTATGTAAAAATTGCTCTATTACAGAAAAAGAAAGACTAGTAAATGAGTTTAATAAGATTTTGTAATGCAAAATCAGTATACAATAATCTGATATATTTTGATATTCTAGCCATGGAAAATTAAATTAAATGTAAAAGTGTATTTTTTATATCTAGCAAATATGTATTTTTTGTTGAAGTATAGTTTCATTTGCAAGAGTATATAAATATAAAATAAATAATTTAATAATAATTTGATAATTTTTTAATTCAGCAATAAATTTAACAAAGGAGAGTAAGACTTATTCACTGAGTACTACAAAATACTGCTTAGAAAAAATTTAAGACTGAATTAAATGAAGATATATATCATGGTCATAAATCAGAAGACTCAGTGTTCTTAAGATGTCAAAAATAATTCTTTTATAAGCTCCTAGACTGCTGAAAAAATAATATAAACCATAGTGTAAATAGCATGGCAGTAGGAAATAGAATTATGAAATGGAAGGAAAATGTGATGGCAAGGAATAGGAGCTGAAAGTAACCATGAAAATATAGACCAGGGCCAGTTCACGAAGGGCTTTGTATGCCATGCTAAGAGTTTAAGCTTTTCCTGCAGAAACTGGAAGTCATTGACTGTTTTATCTGCTTTCAGCTTTTAATTTTCAAGTAGTTTTAGATTTATAGAAAATGCAGAAAAATTTGCATAAATAGGGTAAATAATTTATTATATTTCTCATTCCCTTCCACTGATATCAATGTCTTACATAGCCATAGTGTGATTATAAACAACAGGCAGTCAATATTTATTAATACAATATTATTGAATGAACCACAGACCTTACTCAAAATTCATCGGTTTCTTTAATAATATTTTTCTTTTCTAGAATTTTATTTAGGATCCCATATGGTGTTTAGTTGTCATTTCTCTTTAGTTCCTCCAGTTTTTAATAGTTCCTCAGTCTTTTATTGATGGCCTTTAAAACACAGAAATGACATGGTAAGATTTAATAAATAGATATACTTGTTTACATTGTGGATGATTGGAGAAAAGTTAAGTTGAAGGCTGTGAAATCATTCATACCAACTTGGAGACAGTTTTAGTAACTGAAGTGCGATATAGATTAAACTAAGGGACTAGAGGTCTTCTCAGCCTTCAGCTGGGTCAGGAAGAATGCCTGGAAGAGAGAATGACTACCCACTCCGGTAGTCTTGCTTGGAGAATTCCATGGACAGAGGAACCTGGTGGATTACAGTCCATAGGGTTGCAAAGAGTTAGACACGACTGAGAGACTAACACTTTCACTTCTTTTTTCAAGGGATTGGAATCAAATATTTCAAAGAAGAGAATCATTCTGAGAAATATTTAAGATGTATAATTAGCAGTAATGGTTAGCAAGAATTGATATAAAGGAGTATCAGGATTAAGAGAAAAAATATTGAAAAATTAAAAGTAAATATTGAAAACTGAAAGTGACTTCTGAATTTTGGCATTGCTATTCTGGAAAAATGGCAATAACTGAGAGAGCAAAGTAAAATATTATTTATTCATTATCCATTGTCTTCCCCTCACACAAACATAAACACAGAGTTCATCATATCTTTTACCAAGATCTTCATATTTTTGTAATACAAAATATTACAGAATATTGAATATTCTGTCACTTGTCTTGAAAGAATCAGTTCTAAATCCAGGATGTGCCATATTATGAAAGAATAATAATTTTAATAGCTAGAATTTCTGAAAAATCATGGAAAAGTTTTGAAGACAGATTTATAATCCATAATATAATATGGATTATTGTTCTTGTCACAATTGTGTTTACTTTACTCTTTATTAGCTGGGATAATGCATATAAACATCAAATTTTACCTGCATCAACTAAATATAACATTATGCACTCATCTAGTTTCTTTAAATTCCATTGCTATCTTTCCTGGAGTCCTAACTTCTATCAGCTGGTGATCAGTCATAGGGTATCAGATGGTAAAGATAAACTTGTCACTTCATAAGTCTATAGGCTGCATCTCTTACCCCAAACTGAGTGAGTGAAAGTCACTAAGTCATGTCCGACTCTTTGCGACCCCATGAACTATACAGTCTGTGGAATTCTCCAGGCCAGAATACTGGAGTGGGTACTTGTTCCCTTCTCCAGGGTATCTTCTTGACCCAACGTTCGAACCGAGGTCTCCCGTATTTCAGGAGAATTCTTTACCAACTGAGCCACCAGGAAGCCCGTAGGCTGTGAGAAGGCAAAATAGTCCCAAAAGTCAAAAGACTGACAAATGTGATTATATAATAATCTTGTTGTTGTTCAGTTAACGAGTCATGTCCAACTCCTTGCAGTCCCATGGACTGCAACATGCCAGGCCTCTCTGTCCTTCACCATCTTTAGAAGTTTGCAAGTTCATGTCCATTGAATGAGTAATGCATCAATCTCATTCTGTCACTCTCTTCTCCTTTCAGTCTCTCCCAGTATCGTGGTCTTTTCCAGTGCATTGGCTGTTCACATCAGATGGCCAAAGTATTGGAGCTTCAGCTTCAGCATCAGTCATTCCAATGTGTATTCAGGGCTGATTTCCTTTAGGATTGACTGGTTTGATCTCCTTGTATCCAAGGGACGCTCAAAAGTCTTTTCCAGCACCACAGTTCAAAACTATCAATTCTTTAGTGCTGTCTTTATGGTCAAGCTCTCACATCCATGCATGACTAATGGAATGACCATAGCCCATCTTACATCTTCTAAATTGTTCATAAATTTAAAACATAGGAAAGTGAAGGGAGAGATTTTAACATAAAAATAACAGATTAAGGGGTGATCCTGAAAATATGTGAATCTCTCTTACAAATTAATGACAAAAAGCCAACCCATTCAAAGGTCATATTTCTTGCCTAGCCTTCTGTCCTCATTTTACACAACTCTCTGCCACGTTCTCTCTACTCTAGCTACCTGACATTTCTTCTGCCTCTCAGATAATACATGATCTTTCTATCATAGCATTTTTGTATATTGTTTCTTCTAGTTGGAAATATTTTCTTCACCCTTTTTCATTAAAGAAACTCCTTTTTACTGAATTGGTTCCTTATTTATTTTTCATATTGCACCTCCAAATTCACTTCTCCATTAAAAGGTTTTCCTAACTCACAGTCTTTTCATACTATTCATGGGGTTCTCAAGGCAAGAATACTGAAGTGGTTTGCCATTCCCTTCTCCAGTGGACCACATTTTGTCAGAACTCTCCACCATGACCCATCCGTCTTGGGTGGCCCTGCCTGGCATGACTCATAGTTTCATTGAGTTAGACAAGTCTGTGGTCCATGTGATCAGATTGATTAGTTTTCTATGATTACGGTTTTCATTCTGTCTGCCCTCTGATGGAGAAAGATAAGGGGCTTATGGAAGCTTCCTGATGGGAGAGACTGAAGGAGGGGGAAATTGGGTCTTATTCTGATAGGCAGAGCCATGCTTAGTAAATCTTTAATCCAATTTTCTGTTAAAGGTGGGGGCTGTTTTCCCTCCCTATTATTTGACCTGAGCTCAAACTATGGTGGAGGTAATGAAGATAATGGTTACTGCTGCTGCTAAGTCACTTCAGTCGTGTCCGACTCTGTGCGACCCCATAGATGGCAGTTCACCAGGCTCCCCTGTCCCTGGGATTCTCCAGGCTCAAACTATGGTGGAGGTAATGAAGATAATGGCAACCTCCTTCAAAAAGGTCCCCTGCACACACTGCCACACTCAATGTCCCCAACCCTGCAGCAGGCCTTCACCAACCAAAGCCTACGCCAGAGACTCCTGGACCCTCACGGGCAAGTCTGCATCAGTCTCTTGTGGGGTCACTGCTCCTTTTTCTGGGTCCTAGTGCGCACAAGGTTCTGTTTCTTGGGGATGGTCTTGATCCCTGCCTCCTTTACAACCTCAGAAACCTCCATCCATATTTCATAGACAGCATATTAAAAACCAGAGACATTACTTTGCTAACAAAGTTCCATCTAGTCAAAGCTATGGTTTTTCCAATAGTCATTTATGGATGTGAGAGTATACAGGCTTGTTATAGACTATAACTATATAGGAAAATCAAATGACTTATAAGAGGTGCCAGGTTAAATTTTTAGTCCATTTCAGGCTTAGATTATGAATTATAGCTAAAGGCTTGTGATGGCAACAGATGACTGAAAAAATAGGTGACTGAAAATTATTGAGTTCCTTTGATGACTGGTAATCAACCATTTTAATCATTTATATTTTTCATTAGACAAAATTGTCTTAATGCTTTTTAATTATGATTAAATGAATTTTCTCATATTCTTACTTTTTAAGTAGATAATTTTTATTAAATTGGACTTTATAGCACTATTTATCTATATATATTGCTTCTATTTATATATACCTTCTTTATTTGGAGGTATTTGTTCCAAATGATTGTATTTTTGGCAAACTACATTAATAATATGTCAAATTAATGCCATCTTTAATATGCTACCACTCTGATAGTTACTTAAAATCATGCTGACAAAGAATGCTAAATATCTGGACAGATGGAAGCTGGTTTGTGTTCCTGTATACTTAAAACTATAAAAATAAAGATTAGATGCATTTTGATAGATGAAAAAAGAAATAAACAATTATAAATACTATGCTTATGGTTCATTAATGAATGAAATAGGAAAAAAAAAAAAGAAGTTAAACTGAAGTGCTATAGAAAGAATACAAATCTTTCTTATGGGCCATGGAAGCTTACCTTATTTTCTCATCTGTAAGCACTCACTGATTATAAAATTCAATATTGATTAATGATTTCTCAAGAAAACTAATGTAACTTTGAAATATGTCCTGATTTCAAATATGTTCAAACATAGAAACTGCATACATTTTAGAATTGTGGAAATATTATATGTTGCATCTGAGCTGGAGAAACATGAAATAATCAAGTCTTCTTAGTTTGTTATTGTAAATAAAAGGAAGATAAATGTCATTTGGGGGGGAATTTTTATTCTTGTTAACTCTGTATGTCGTCTTTCCCTATTTTTCATCCCCACTCAAAAACTAAGAGAACTGGAAGAATAAGGAGGTTCTATTCCCCAGTTATGGTTATATTTTCAACAATATTATTGGGAAAAAGTAAAGTCAGCAAATATTAGATGTTCTGTAACAATTACATCAAAGAATGTTGTATTTACAACCCACCAAACTTAAACGTTCCAGAAAGGGTTACATACCAGAAGTACTCAGATAACATAATGCAATACATGCCTACCAGTAGAACCTCTGGGTGTGAACTTAGTCACCTGTGTTAAACCTCTACTTTAATATTGATGCAAGGGAGATTTTGGAAACACTATGGTGAATAGATTGGGAGCTTTTTGAGAATAGAACCTGACATATACATTATCTAGTCTCCAAATATGTCCCTGGCATTGGTTGAAAGTTGATAAATATGTGTCGAAGAATAAGTGTGTTAGTTGAACATGCAAAAGTCTTCACGTGACTTAAAATTATTAGAAGAGTTTATATCAGGAAAATATAAATAAGTCAAAAAATATCACAGGGAATAAGTATATTCAAGAAGGATATTGCTGTCCAAAAATATTTTACTGAGATCTCATTGAATATTCAGTAACAGAGAATCAGTTTTAAATTCTTTATAGATATTATTTTAATCACATTTTACTTAATGAAAAGAAGACTCAAACTGATTACTTTCAGAAATGAAGTTAGTGTACACGAACATCATTTAATTGAAATTTATACAGAGAATTAACTGCTAAATGACCAAAAAGGGTGAAAATATTGTCAATTGCTATTTGAAAAAAAGAAGAAAGAAAATGAAAAAAAGCAAAAAAAGAAAGAAGGAAGGGGGGAACAGAAGGATGAAAGGAAGGAAGGAAGGAAAGGAGGGGAGAAGGGAGGAAGGAAAGAAATAAAAAGAAAGAAAAAAGGTGTGCTTTCAGCAATTAAGGCAGGCTTCAAACATCTTTGATAGTGTTACAGTTTCAAACAGCTGGAGTCACAAAACAAGCTAGCTGTGCAGCATCCTCTATATGTTTGAAGGTGTGTGAGTACATGCATGCATAATATAAATAAATCACAAGGCTTGAAGAAATTAGTGGGAATTTCTTCACTTGAAATTAGTGGGAAATTCTTCACTTGAAATTATTGCCATTGAGAAGTCCTTGGCTTGTATTCTTATGATGAAAAAGTGGTAGCTGCACACATAAACATGCTGATATTTCAAATTCTGTTCTAACATTGTATTCAGTGGACTAAAGTATGCATTGTATGGAACTAAAACTCTAAACAAAGCAATCTTCTAACAGTCAAGACATGGAATTCTTAGAGCAGAAGGTACACTGTTTCACTACTAATTTGTGTAGCACTTTATTTTCTCAAATCTCTCTTAGGCTGTCATGAATCTCTTTCTTATACTAAATTTTGTGAAGGGCCCTATGAAGGGTCGATGTCCAGAGGAAATCAGTTTTATTCTCTGCTTCAGCCAACATTCAGAGAAGGCAATGCCACCCCACTCTAGTACTCTTGCCTGGAAAATCCTATGGGCGGAGGAGCCTGGTAGGCTGCAGTCCATGGGGTCACTAAGAGTCGGACACGGCTGAGCGACTTCACTTTCACTTTCTACTTTCATGCATTAGAGAAGGAAATGGCAACCCACTTCAGTGTTCTTGCCTGGAGAATCCCAGGGACGGGGGAGCCTGGTAGGCTGCCGTCTATGGGGTCACACAGAGTCGGACACGACTGAAGCGACTTAGCAACAGCAGCACCAGCAGTCAACATTTCATATAGGTTCAGTTCAGTTCAGTCGCTCAGTCATGTCTGACTCTTTGCGACCCCAGGGAATGCAACACCAGGCTTCCCTGTCCATCACCAACTCCCAGAGCTTAATCAAACTTTTGTCTGTAAAGTCGGTGTGATGCCATCCAACCATCTCATCCTCTGTTGTCCCCTTCTCCTCTCACTTTCAATATTCCACAGCATCAGTGTCTTTTCCAATGAGTCAGTTCTTCGCATTAGGTGGCTAAGATATTGTAGTTTCAATTTCAGCATCAGTCCTACCAATGAATACTCAGGACTGATTTATTTTAGGATTGACTGGTTGCTGTCAAAGGGATTCTCAAGGGTCTTCTCCAACAGCACAGTTCAAAATTATCAATTTTTCAGCACTCAGCTTTCTTTATACTCCAACTCTCACATCCATACATGACTACTGGAAAAATCATAACTTTGACTAGATGGACCTTTATCAGCAAAGTAATGTCTCTGCTTTTTAATATGCTGTCTAGGTTAGTCATAGCTTTTCTTCCAAGGAGCAAGGTCTTTTAATTTCATGGCTGCAGTCACCATCTGCAGTGATTTTGGAGCCCAAGAAAATAAAGTCTGTTACTGTTTCCATTGTTATCCCATCTATTGGCCATGAAGTGATGGGACCAGATGCCATGATCTTAGTTTTTTGAATGTTAAGTTTTAAGCTACATTTTTCACTCTCGTCTTTCACTTGGCATTACGTCTATAAAATTTCAGCTCCAAATATTAATACTACATACAAAAACTTTCGAAAACCTAAGAAAAGCTACTGAGAAGAAATAATGATATATTAAGTATACTTTCAGTCAAGCGAGTACTACAGTGGTTCTACCAACAGTGATGTGATAAAAATGTAAAACAATGGCTGATATTTCTTTACATTTTTATATGGGATTCTAATTTACAAAATGTTTTCATATTCATTTTATCATTCTATCAACATGATTAGATTGAAAAAATTCCTCTCCTCATTTATTGAACACCAAATTGTGTTTTATTCTTACATTTTCATTAAATAGTGGAGACATGGCTGGAACCTCGATATTATGATATGTACTTTATAACCTTTCAATTATGTATTTTCATAGCCTCCTATCTTATGATATAACAATTCACATTAGTCTCTTCCCTTTTTAATGTCAGTTTAATAATTCTGCTATGAACAGTAGATGTTTTTCTGGAACTCTCTGGCTTATTTGATGCTCCAATGGATATTGGCAATTTCATCTCTGGTTCCTCTGCCTTTTCTAAATACAGCTTGAACATCTGGAAGTTCACAGTTCATGTACTGTTGAAGTCTGGCTTGGAGAATTTTGAGCATTACTTTGATAGCATGTGAAATGAGTGCAATTGTGCAGTAGTTTGAACCTTCTTTGGCATTGCCTTTCTTTGAGATTACAATGAAAACTGACCTTTTATAGTCCTGTGGCCACTGTTGATTTTCCACATTTGCTGGCATATTGAGTGCAGCACTTTCATAGCATCATCTTTTAGGATTTAAAATAGCTCAACTGGAATTCCATCACGTCTACTACCTTTGTTCACAGTGATGCTTCCTAAGGCCTACTTGCCTTGGCATTCCAGATGTCTGGCTCTAGTGAGTAATCACACCATTGTGATTATCTGGGTCATGAAGACCTTTTTTGTGTAGCTCTTCTGTGTATTCTTGCCATCTTTTCTTAATATCTTCTGCTTCTTTTGGGTCCATACCATTTCTGTCCTTTATCATGCCCATGTTTGCATGAAATGTTCCCTTGTTATCTTTAATTTTCTTAAAGTGATCTCTAGTCTTTCCCATTCTAATGTTTTCCTTTATTTCTTTGCATTGATCACTGAGGAAGGCTTTCTTATGTCTTGTTGCTTTCTTTGGCATTGTGCATTCAGATGGGTATATCTTTCCCTTTTCTCCTTTGCCTTTAGCTTTTCTTCTCTTCTCAGGTATTTATAAGGCCTCCTCAGACAACCATTTTGCCTTTTTGCATTTCTTTTTCTTGGGGATGGTATTCGTCACTGCCTCCTGTACAATGTCATAAACCTCCATCCATAGTTCTTCAGGCACTCTTTCTATCAGATCTTATCCCTTGAATCTATTTGTCACTTCCATTGTATAATTGTAAGGCATTTGATTTTGGTCATACCTGAATAGTCTAGTGGTTTCCCCTTCTTTCTTCAATTTAAGTCTGAATTTGGCAATAGGGAGCTCATGATCTGAGCTACAGTCAGTTCCTGGTCTTGTTTTGCTGAGTGTATAGAGCTTCTCCATCTTTGGCTGTAATGAATAAAATCAATGTGATTTCGGTATTGACCATCTGGTGATGTCTATGTGTAGAGTCTTTTCTTGTGTTTTTGGAAGAGAGTGTTTGCTATGACTATTGCATTGTCTTGGCAAAACTTTGTTAGCCTTTGACCTGCTTTGTTTTCTACTCCAAGGCCAAATTTGCCTGTTGCTCCAGGTATTGTTGACTTCCTACTTTTACATTCCATTCTCCTATAATGAAAACGACATCTTTTGTGGGTGTTAGTTCTAGAAGGTCTCATAGGTCTTCATAGAACCATTCAACTTCTGCTTCTTTTGCATTGCTGGTCAGGGCATAGACTTGGATTACTGTGCTATTGAATGGTTTGCCTTGGAAATGAACAGAGATCATTCTGTCGTTTTTGAGATTGCATCCAAGTACTGCATTTTGGAGTCTTTTGTTGACTATGATGGTTACTCCGTTTCTTCTAAGGGATTCTTGCCCACAGTAGTAGATAATGGTCATCTGAGTTAAATTCACCCATTCCAGTCCATTTTAGTTCACTGATTCCTAAAATGTCAATATTCACTCTTGCCATCTCCTGTTTGACCACTTCCAATTTGCCTTAATTAATGGATCTAACATTCCAGGTTCCTATGCAATATTGCTCTTTACAGCATCAGACACTAATTCTATCACAAGTCACATCCACAACTGGGTGTTATTTTTGCTTAGGCTCTCTCTCTTCATTCTTTCTGGAGTTATTTCTCCACTGATCTCCAGTAACATACTGGACACCTACCAACCTGGGGAATTCATCCTTTAGTGTCATATCTTTTTGCCTTTTCAACTGTTCACAGGGTTCTCAAGGTAAGAATCCTGAAGTGGTTTACCACTCCCTTCTCTGGTGGACCACGTTTTGTCAGAACTCTCCATCTTGTCCCATCCATCTTGGGTGGTCCTACACGGCATGGCTCATAGTTTCATTGAGTTAGACAAGGGTATCCTATCAGTAAAATGGGGCAAAATGGGCATTTTGATTGCCTTGCATACCTATTCTACGTTTCCACCTGGGGCTGTGCTTTGGGTCAGTGAGTCGCAATTCATTTTAAATGTGAGAGCTCTTTTTTTTTTTTTCTTCTCTATAGTGGGACTACTGCTTTTACAAATCTGACAGCGGACACTCTCCAGTAAAGGGTTCCCTGATGGACAGTGCTATCTGTATTTTCTTTGCCATGGAAAATGTTAAGTTTGTAAATATACTTTGCTTGGTGTGATGGAAAGGATATTGAACAATGAGTTAGAGACTTGCTTCTCTTTTTTTAGGGTGAGTGTTTGTGTCCTTGACAAGTGTAAACCATCAAAGCCTGGGGGCAATAGAAGAGGGATGCATGTCTATTACTTGCTGCTGCCACTGCTAAGTCACTTCAGTCATGTCCGACTCTGTGCGACCCCATAGATGGCAGCCCACCAGGCGCCCCCATCCCTGGGATTCTCTAGGCAAGAACACTGGAGTGGGTTGCCATTTCCTTCTCCAATGCAGGAAAGTGAAAAGTGAAAGTGAAGTTACTCAGTCATATCGGACTATTCGCTACCCCATGGACTGCAGCCTACCAGGCTCCTCCATCCATGGGATTTTCCAGGCAAGAGTACTGAAGTGGGGTGCCATACTTGCAGGCTACACTTACTCCTTGGAAGGAAAGTTATGACCAACCTAGATAGCATATTAAAAAGCAAAGACATTACTTTGCCAAGAAAGGTCCATCTAGTCAAGGCTATGGTTTTTCCAGTGGTCATGTATGGATATGAGAGTTGGACTGTGAAGAAAGCTGAGTGCTGAAGAATTGATGCTTTTGGACTGTGGTGCTGGAGAAGACTCTTGAGAGTCCCTTGACTGCAAGGAGATCCAACCAGTCCATTCTAAAGGAGATTAGTCCTGGGTGTTCATTGGAAGGACTGATGCTAAAGCTGAAACTCCAATACTTTGGCCACCTCATGTGAAGAGTTGACTCATTGGAAAAGACTCTGATGCTGGGAGGGATTGGGGGCAGGAAGAAAAGGGAACGACAGAGGATGAGATGGCTGGAGGGTATCACTGACTCGATGGACGTGAGTCTGAGTGAACTCCGGGAGTTGGTGATGGACAGGGAGGCCTGGCGTGCTGCGATTCATGTGGTCGCAAAGAGTCAGACATGACTGAGGAGACTGAACTGAACTGACAGTTGGTCATAGAGGATCCTGTTGTGGTTTATCTCAGAGAGTGTTTTGCCTGTGTTTTCCTCTAGGAGTTTTATAGTTTCTGGTCTTATATTTAGATCTTTAATCCATTTTGAGTTTATTTTTGTGTATGGTGTTAGAAAGTGTTCTAGTTTCATTCTTTTACAAGTGATTGACCAGTTTTCCCAGCACCACTTGTTGAAGAGATTGTCTTTTCTCCATTGTACATTTTTGCCTCTTTTGTCAAATATAAGGTGTCCATAGGTGTTGAGGTCCTTTAATGGACCAGAACGTGGTGGTCTGGAGTCGATGATAAGAAAATAAAAGAGAGAGACAAAGAGGCTTGCAGTGCTTCACATAGGCACAGGGCGCCCTCTCACGAGGGTCTTGCAAGCCTGGGCAAGAAAGTGAGCCAGTGGGCTCCTGCACTCCAAAGAATTAGCCTGAGAGGGAGAGAGAAAGAAAGAGAGAGAAAAAGAAAGAAAGACATGGGGACCCAAGCTCTGATGGAACAAGGGTGTTTTATTCAACATAGTGTGGGTATATATACTGTCTTACAAGGTAGCTTTGTTCAGCAAAGATAAAGATCAAATTTCAAATTATCAAGGAAACATAAGGCAATCCGTATCAAAGAGAAAGGGTTGTAAATAATCACTTTTACCTTATGGTTCATAAAAAGGAAGAGGGTCATAAATAGTTGCTTATCACCATATGGAAAAACTAACAAAGGACATGCAAGCATTCCTCAGCCCCAGGAGTGGTTTGCCACTCCTCTTAATTCCTGAATATTTGAGAATTAATAAGGAACAGAGGATTCATGACAGGACCAAAACAGAACCCAGGAAGCCTCCTGTTAAATGCTTCCTGACACATAGGTTGTGGATTTATCTATTTGGTTAATATATAAATTATCTATTTTTTAAATGTTTTTATAAATAGAAAATTTATCTATTTTCTGTTTTCTTCCATTGACCTATATTTCTGTCTTTGTGCCAGTGCCATACTGTCTTGATGACTGTAGCTTTGTAGTATAGTCTGAAGTCTGGAAGGTTGATACATCCAGTTCCATTCTTCTTTCTCAAGATTGCTTTGATCTTCGATGTTTTTTGTATTTCTTTACAAACTGTGAAATTATATGTTCTAGTTCTGCAAAAAATATTGTAGGTAGCTTGAAAGGGGTAGCATTGAATCTGTAGATTGTTTTGGGTAGTATACCCTTTTTCACTATATTGATTCTTGTAATTCATGAACATTGTATATTTCCATCTATTTGTGTCATCTTTGATTTCTTTCATCAGTGTTTTATAGTTTTCTATATATAAGTCCTTTGTTTCTTTAGGTAGATTCGTTCCTAAGTACTTAATTCTTTTCATCACAATGGTGAATTGGATTTTCCTTAATTTCTCTTTTTGTTTTCTCATTGTTAGTGTATAGGAATGCAAGGGATTTCTGTATATTAATTTTATGTCCTGCAACTTTACTATATTCATTGATAACTCTAGTAACTTTCTGGTGGAGTCTTTAAGGTTTTCTATGTAGAGGATCATGTCATCTGCAAACAGTGAGAGTTTTACTTCTTCTTTTCCAATATGGATTCCTTTTATTTCTTTTTCTTCTCTGATTGCTGTGGCTAAAACTTCCAAAGCTATGTTGAATAGTAGTGGTGAGAGTGGGCACCCTTGTCTTATTCCTGACTTTAGGGAAAATGCTTTCAATTTTTTGCCATTGAGGATAATGTTTGCTGTGGGTTTGTCATATATGGCTTTTATTATGTTGAGGTATGTTCCTTCTATGCCTGCTTTCTGCAGAGTTTTTATCATATATGGATGTTGAAGTTTGTCAAAGGTTTTCTCTGCATCTGTTGAGATAATCATATGGTTTTTATCTTTCAATTTGTTAATGTGGTGTATCACATTAATTGATTTGCAAATATTGAAGAATCCTTGCATCCCTGGGATGAAGCCCACTTGGTCATGATGTATGATCTTATTAATATGTTGTTGGATTCTGTTTGCTAGAATTTTGTTAAGGATTTTTACATCTCTGTTCATCAGTGATATTGGCCTGTAGTTTTCTTTTTTTTTGTGGCACCTTTGTCTGGTATTGGTATTATGGTGATAATGGCCTCATAGAATGAGTTTGGTAGTTTACCTCCCTCTGCAATTTTCAGGAAGAGTTTGAGTAGGATAGGTGTTAGTTCTTCTCTAAATTTCTGGTAGAATTCACCTGTGAAGCCATCTGGTCCTGGGTTTTTGTTTGTTGCAAGATTTTTGATTACAGTTTTGATTTCCATGCTTGTGATGAGTCTGTTAAGATTTTCTGTTCTTTCTGGTTCAGTTTTGGAAGTTATACTTGTCAAGGAATCTGTCCATCTCTTCCAATTTTTCCACTTTTATGGCATATAGTTGCTGATAGTAGTCTCTTTGATCCTTTGTATTTCTGTGTTATTTGCTGTGCTTTCTCCATTTTCACTTCTAATTTTTGATTTGATTCTTCTCCGTTTTTTTCTTGATGAGTCTGGCTAATGGTTTGTCTATTTTATTTATCTTCTCAAAGAACCAGCTTTTAGTTTTGTTGATTTTTGCTTTTTGTTCCTTTTTTTTTCCTTTTCACTTGTTTTTTTTTTTTTTTTTTTTTACTTATATTTTTGTTCCTTTTCACTTATTTCTGCTCTAATTTTTATGATTTCTTTCCTTCTACTAACCCTAGGGTTCTTCATTTCTTCTTTTTCTAGTTGTTTTAGGAGTAAAGTTAGGTTATTTGTTTAATTTTTTTCTCTTCTTTCTTGGAGTTAAACTTTCTTGGAACCTAAACTTTTACTGATTTTTGGGTTGTCCTATTTTCATCTTCATTTGTTTCTATGAATATTTTGATTCCCTTTTTGATTTCTTCCATGGTTTGTTGGTTATTCAGAAGTGTGTTGTTTAGCCTCCATATGTTTGTATTTTAATAGTTTTTTTCCTGTAGTTGTCACCTAATCTTACCACATTGTGATCAGAAAAGATGCTTGAAATGATTTCATTTTTTTTGAATTTACCAAGGCTAGATTTATGAACCAGGATGTGATCTATCCTGGAGAATGTTCTGTGTGCACTTGAGAAATAGGTGAAATTCATTGTTTTGGAGGTGAAATGTCCTATAGATATCAATTAGGTCTAACTGGTCCATTGTATCATTTAAAGTCTGTGTTTCCTTGCTAATTTTCTGTTTGGTTTATCTATCCCTAGGTGTGAGTGGGGCATTAAAGTCCCCACTATTATTGTGTTACTGTTAATTTCCCCTTTCATACTTGTTAGCATTTGCCTTATGTATTGAGGTGCTCCTATGTTGGGTGCATATATATTTACAATTGTTGTATCTTCTTCTTGGATTTATCCTTTGACCATTAAGTACTGTCTTTCTGTGTCTCTTTTCACAGCCTTTATTTCAGTCTATTTTATCTGATATGAGTATTGCTACTCCTGCTTTCTTTTGGTCTCCATATGCATGAAATATCTTTTTTTTTCAGCCCTTCACTTTCAGTCTGTATGTGTCCCCTGGTTTGATGTGGGTCTCTTGTAGACAGCATATATAAGGGTCTTGTTTTTTGTATCCATTCAACCAGTCTTTGTCTTTTGGTTGGGGCATTCGACCCATTTACATTTAAGGTAATTATTGATAAGTATGATCCCATTTCCATTTACTTTGTTGTTTGGGTTTGAAACAAACTTCTGTGTTTCCTGTCTAGAGAAGATCCTTTAGCATTTGTTGGAGAGCTGGTTTGGTGGTGCTGAATTCTCTCAGCTTTTGCTTGTCTGTAAAGCTTTTGAATTCTTCATATTTGAATGAGATCCTTGCTGGGTACAGTAATCTGGGTTGTATGTTTTTCTCTTTTATCTCTTTAAATATGTCCTGTCATTCCCTTCTGGCCTAAAGAGTTTCTATTGAAAGATCAGCTGTTATTTTTACGGGGATCCCCTCATGTGTTATTTGTTTTTTTTCCCTTGCTGCTCTTTGAGTTTGATCTTCATCAGTTTGATTAATATGTGTCTTGGGGTGTTTTGCCTTGGGTTCATCATGTTTGGGCCTCTCTGGATTTCTTGGACTTGAGTGGCTATTTCCTTCCCCATTTTAGGCAAGTTTTCAACTATTATCTCCTCAAGTATTTTCTCATGCCCCCCTTTTTTTTTCTTTTTTTTTTTTTTGTCTTCTTCTGGGACTCCTATGATTCAAATGTTGGGGCATTTGACATTGTCTCGGAGGTCTCTGAGGTTGTCCTCATTTCTTTTAATATTTTTTCTTCTTTTTTCCACTCTGCTTCATTTATTTCCACCATTCTATGTTCCACTTCACTTATCCTATCTTCTGCTTCAGTATTCTACTGTTGGCCCCCTCCAGAGTGCTTTTGATCTGTCATTTCATTATTCATTATTGATCGACTCTTCTTTATTTCTTCTGGGTCCTTATTAAACATTTCTTTCATCTTCTCAATACTTGTCTCTAGTCTATTTGTCTGTAAGTCCATTTTGTTTTCAAGATTTGGGATCATCTTTACTATCATTATTCTGAATTCTTTTTCAGGTAGACTCCCTATCTCCTCCTGTTTTGTTTAGTTTGGTGGGCATTTATCATGTTCCTTTACCTTCTGAATATTTCTCTGCCTTTTCATTTTATTTAGATTGCTGTGTTGGGTGCCCTTTTTGTAGACTGGAAGTTTGTGGTTCCTCTTTATTGTGGAGCCTGCTTCCTGTGGGTGGGGTAGGACGAGTGGCTTGTCAAGGTTTCCCGATTAGGGGAGCTTGCATTTGTGGTCTGATGGGTAGAGCTGGATCTCTTCTCTCTGAAGTGCAGTGAAGTGTTCAGTAGTGAGTTTGGGGGTGTCTATGGGTTTGACTGGCTTTGGGCAGCCTGTCTTTTAATGCTCAGGGCTGTGTTCCTGCTTTGCTGGAGAATTAGCATGGTATGTCTTTGTCTAGAATTTGTTGGCTCTTGGGTGGAGCTTGGTTTCAGTGTAGGCATGGAGGCTTTTGGGTGAGCTCTTGTCTATTAATGTTCCCTACAATCAAGAGTTCTCTGATGTTCTCAAGTTTTGGAGTTAAGCCTCCTGCCTCTGGCTTTCAGTCTCATTCTTACAGTAGCCTCAAGACTTTTCCATCCATACACCACAAATGACAAAACATCTAGGTTAATGGTGAAACAGTTCTCCTCAGCAAGGGACACCCAGAGAGGTTCACAGAGTTACATGGAGAAGAGAAGAGGGAGGAGAGAGAGAGAGGTGACCAGGAGGAGAAGAGGGGGAGTCAAAAGAGGAGAGACTGATCTAGCCAGTAATCAGTTCCCTGAGTTTTCTCCACAGTCTGGAACACCCAGAGAGAGTCACAGAGTTAAGTAGAGAAGAGAAGGGGGAGGGAGGAGATTGAGGTGACCTGGTGGAGAAAAGTGAGGGTCAAAAGGGGAGAGAGCAATCAAGCCAGTAATCACACCCCTCCTTTTGAAGAGAATGGGCTGCCTTTCTGGGTGCCTGGTGTCCTCCACCAGCATTCAGTTGTTTTGTGGAAGTTACCCAGCATTCAAATGAGCTCTTGATGAATTTGTGGGAGAGAAAGTGGTCTTCCCGTCCTATTCCTCTGCCATCTTGGGACCACCCCCCAAATGGCCAGTTTATTTCATGGAGTTACTTATCATCTAACTTTTCCTTTGAATTTTTCAAGAATTATGTAAAAAATAAAAGTTTGAATCCTGAGAATGTTATATCTAGAATGCATAAGATCTAGAATAAATACTTGAACAATTATGATGTCTTACCTTCTCCAGTGGAATTAATTTTTCCTAATTCTGTCTATATTTACTTTTGGTTTTTAAATTCTTGACTTCAAAAATTGGCATTCTGAAATATCACTTCTGAACTCTTTTTTTCTATATATGCTATGTCTTTATGTTTATTTATAATTTATATTTGTCCTCATTTTAAATATGTTTTGAAGTAAGAGTATATGCATTCACACAGTAGTTAAAATGAAGCTAAAACAGATCATAAACCATGTAGTTGAAATTAGAAAAATTTCAGCTAGAAACCAGAATGAAATAGTTTCTGAAATGCATTATTTTGTTTGACTATGACTTTTCTGTAAACAGGAAAAAAACAAAAACAGTTTCATTTCCCAAGTTTAATATGAAAGCCGAGTGTCATCAAAGTTTTAGGTATCAGAATGACTCTCTTCTCTGTGGCCAGAAGTGCCTTCCTCAAACTCTTCATCTCCCCCTTCATTTATTTACCAGTTTGCATATTATCTCCTTTTGTAAAACCTTGTGTTACATATTCAATAAATAATTACCTTTTCTTTGAATTATACATTGATAATTATATACTGTCACTTGGAGAAGGAAATGGGAAACCACTCCAGTTACGTTGCCTAGATAAATCCCATGGAGAGAGGAGCCTGGAGGGATACAGTCCATGGGATTTCAAGAGTAGGACACGACTTAGTGACCAAACCACATAGCTGTCACTAATTGGATGCCTATCACGTGAGAGGCAAATATCAGACACTGAATTATCTCTGACCTTCACAATAATCCTGAAGGATTCCTGGTTAAATGTCTTCTTTATAGACGATTAAACTGAAAAGAAGAGTAGCTAAGAAATTTATATGAAGTAAGATAGCTGTTAATAATTAGGATAGGATTCTTGATCTGAATCCCAATAGCAGTTTATAATTGAAAGATATCCACATGTAGAATGTTCTTTAAATATATATATATTTCCATAGTTGTATAATAACTGTGTAACCTTTATTTACTATTCTTTGTAAAAGAGAAAACTCATGAAACCTATATTGACATTTGAATATTACTGTACTTTCTTACAGCCTGTGAACTTATGAATCAAGGCATCTTGGCCCTAGTCAGCTCCATTGGCTGCACATCAGCAGGATCCCTCCAGTCTTTGGCAGATGCCATGCATATCCCCCACCTCTTCATTCAGCGCTCCACAGCTGGGACCCCAAGGAGTGGCTGTGGACTCACCCGGAGCAACAGGAATGATGACTACACTCTCTCTGTTCGGCCACCTGTCTACTTAAATGACGTTATCCTGAGAGTGGTCACGGAATATGCCTGGCAGAAGTTCATTATATTCTATGATAGCGAGTATGGTAAGTGTTTGTTACTTGCATGAGTTTTGTCAGCTGGTATTTATATGGCAGTTAATTTTGTTGAATCTTGAAAAACTTGAAGAAGTTATTATTATTTGTGGTTTTCATGTCCTGTCATGTTCTTACAAATCAGGCAACAATGACAAAAAGTTTGTTAAGACCTCAGGTTCAATCTTTTGCATATATTTTGATCTTTCAAATAATAGGAAGTTATTGAAAACAATGCTGTATTTTTTCCTCTTTCAAAAGCATTTATACCTAAATATAATAATAAAAGAATAATTTTGGACAGATCCTAGAACACTTAAAAATATTACATATTTCTATTTTTCAGTTAAAAAATAATCTGAAGTATTTTTCTTATGCTCTTGTATAGACTTTAGAATCTACATAGTACTTAACACTTTGAGGGTCATTGAAATTATAATGCCTTTTATTTATCCTAGCATATTATCTCCAATGTGAACTCTCACAAAAATACTGCTTAGTATAAAGATACTTAATTTATTTAACTTTCCAAGGTAAAACACAAGGCATTTTACTTATATTATTTTACTATATCTTAAGAAGATACTTTGTCTCAATATTTTTACTTGTGCTACATTAACCAAAGTAAGCAAAAATAGGGCTTCCCAGGTATAAAGAACTTTCCTGCCAATGCAAGAGACGTAAGAGACTCAGGTTTGATCCCTGAGTCAGGAAGATCCCCTGGAGGAGGGCATGGCAAGCCACTCCAGTATTCTTGCCTGGAGAATCCCAGAGGAGCCTGGCAGGCTACCATCCATAGCATCACAAAGAGTCAGACACAACTGAAGTAGCTTAGCACGCATTTAATATTAAATAATGAAATAATGTTATTTTTGCTTAAACACTTTTTTCCCAAATAAAAATCTACCTGTTTTCTATCTGACTAATCCCAGAGATTTTCAAATATAGTTTCTCTCTTATTTTTGTCATTAGGAAGAGAGGAAAGAGAGTAGAGATTGCTAGGTTCAAATGAGAAGAAATAAACAGATTTTGATAAGGGATATATACTGTAAAACATGTGCTTCCTTAGAAATTTGCCTTAAGAAAGAGACAGAAAAAAAAATTCCTTTCAGTGTGGATGGGCCTGGTTTTTACAGTTTTTATTTTAAAACGTTAAGATTTATGATCTAAAGTGCAACTTATTTTCATTGCAAATGAAAAACTATTTCAAAATGAGAGTTTTCTTACCCTAATCTGCTCAGCATTTTGAACATAGAGAACAGTTACACAAGAGTGGCCAGGAAGTGACATCAATAGAACCAAGCACAAACAGGTTGGCAGAAAGCTGGAAAGCAGCAAATTGAGCTCCTGTGGACTCCTAGGGAGGGAAAGCAAGTGGCAGCTACATTAGCCCTAAATATTCAAAGGTCACATGGGGTTTGGGCAGCTGAGTTCCATTAAACTTGATGGGTAGACTTCAGCCAAAAGTCTGTGAGACTCTCTAAAAGCACAGTCCTTTGTCCCCAGGACGGAAATCCTTATTTTGTTGCTTAATTCATGTTACTTAGGGGTCACAGAACGAAGACCAAGAGACTAAAATGAATAAAGTAAACAAAAAGGAAATAAAAATAATTGGCTCATTAGTAAAAGTAAGGATGGAACACAAATCTGTTAGTCACTAGTAGAATTACTTAGTGAACATAGTAAACTCTAGCTCTACTGTCAACATACTGAGTATCCCTTTGTCAATTTTTTCTAGTCAGATTATCAATGGATATATAACGACAAATGGTTATCATGACCTCTACTCAAACATAATTTGAAATAATGAATTTTTAAATTCTAAATCTTTATTTAAAAGGAGAAAACACTGCTTAGTTAGTCCTATCAAAATAGTATGTAAAATAAAGAACAGAAAAATAACTTTTGATGATGTTTCTACAAATTAAAATGAGAATTTTACTGTATGATTACAAATATCCATGAGAAAAGAAAATTCCTTGTTATCTTATTACCAAGTCCTACATGGATTACACGTAGGGAATTCTTATAAAAGAAGGCATTTTGATTACTGATAAGTAATTTTTTTAATGTATACTAAATTCATGGTCACACACTCCTTTCCATACATTTGAATTTCCCCATTCTCTTTTCTTTTGCTTTCCTTTGAATAAATAAGATGCTTATAATCATAGTATTTGTATCCTCTGTTAGAACCAGTGTTTGTTTTAGGAATAATGATAACATTTTCCTTTATTCTGATGATAAACTTTATTTTAACTTTTTAATTTAATAATTCATGAAAAAATATCCTGATTGTACTTTACAATCATTTCCAGTAATACTTTTCTTCAAAGAAAATTTTCCTTTGATACTTACAATAAATCTTGCTAGTAAAGAACTAGGCTACAATCCAAAATAAACATCAAGCTATCCAAATATCTTGTATCTTGAAGAAGGCTACATGTATTTACATATACATTCATCATCAGATCAGATCAAATCAGTTGCTCAGTCGTGTCCAACTCTTTGCGACCCCAAGAATCGCAGCACGCCAGGCCTCCCTGTCCATCACCAACTCCCAGAGTTCACTGAGGCTCACGTCCATCGAGTCAGTGATGCCATCCAGCCATCTCATCCTCTGTCGTCCCCTTCTCCTCCTGCCCCCAATCCCTCCCAGCATCAGAGTCTTTTCCAATGAGTCAACTCTTCACATGAGGTGGCCAAAGTACGGAGGAGTTTCAGCTTTAGCATCATTCCTTCCAAAGAAATCCCAGGGCTGATCTCCTTCAGAATGGACTGCTTGGATCTCCTTGCAGTCCAAGGGACTCTCAAGAGTCTTCTCCAACACCACAGTTCAAAAGCATCAATTCTTCGGCGCTCAGCCTTCTTCACAGTCCAAATCTCACATCCATACATGACCACAGGAAAAATTATAGCCTTGACTAGACGAAACTTTGTTGGCAAAATAATGTCTCTGCTTTTCAATGTGCTATCTAGGTTGGTCATAACCTTACTTCCAAGGAGTAAGCATCTTTTAATTTCATGGCTGCAGTCACCATCTGTAGTGATTTTGGAGCCCAGAAAAATAAAGTCTGACACTGTTTCCACTGTTTCCCCATCTATTTCTCATGAAGTGGTGGGACCAGATGCCATGATCTTTGTTTTCTGAATGTTGAGCTTTAAGCCAACTTTTTCACTCTCCACTTTCACTTTTATCAAGAGGCTTTTGAGTTCCTCTTCACTTTCTGCCGTAAGGGTGGTGTCATCTGCATATCTGAGGTTATTGATATTTCTCCCGGCAATCTTGATTCCAGTTTGTGTTTCTTGCAGTCCAGTGTTTCTCATGATGTACTCTGCATATAAGTTAAATAAACAGGGTGACAATATACAGCCTTGACGTACTCCTTTTCCTATTTGGAACCAGTCTATTGTTCCATGTCCAGTTCTAACTGTTGCTTCCTGACCTGCATATAGATTTCTCAAGAGGCAGATCAGGTGGTCTGGTATTCCTATATCTTTGAGAATTTTCCACAGTTTATTGTGATCCACACAGTCAAAGGCTTTGGCATAGTCAATAAAGCAGAAATAGATGTTTTTCTGGAACTCTCTTGCTTTTTCGATGATCCAGCGGATGTTGGCAATTTGATCTCTGGTTCCTCTGCCTTTTCTAAAACCAGCTTGAACATCAGGAAGTTCACGGTTCACATATTGCTGAAGCCTGGCTTGGAGAATTTTGAGCATTACTTTACTAGCGTGTGAGATGAGTGCAATTGTGCAGTAATTTGAGCATTCTTTGGCATTGCCTTTCTTTGGGATTGGAATGAAAACTGAGGTTTTCCAGTCCTGTGGCCACTGCTGAGTTTTCCAAATTTGCTGGCATATTGAGTGAAGCACTTTCACAGCATCATCTTTCAGGATTTGGAATAGCTCAACTGGAATTCCATTACCTCCACTAGCTTTGTTCGTAGTGATGCTTTCTAAGGCCCACTTGACTTCACATTCCAGGATGTCTGGCTCTTGGTGAGTGGTCACACCATCGTGATTATCTGGGTCATGAAGATCTTTTTTGTACAGTTCTTCTGTGTATTCTTGCCATCTCTTCTTAATATCTTCTGCTTCTGTTAGGTCCATACCATTTCTGTCCTTTATTGAGCTCATCTTTGCATGAAATGTTCCTTTGATATCTCTGATTTTCTTGAAGAGATCCCTAGTCTTTCCCATTCTGTTGTTTTCCTCTATTTCTTTGCATTGATTGCTGAAGAAGGCTTTCTTATCTCTTCTTGCTATTCTTTGGAACTCTGCATTCAGATCTTCATATCTTTCCTTTTCTCCTTTGCTTTTCACTTCTCTTCTTTTCACAGCTATTTGTAAGGCCTCCCCAGACAGCCATTTTGCTTTTTTGCATTTATTTTCCATGGGGATGGTCTTGATCCCTGTCTCCTGTACAATGTCACGAACCTCATTCCATAGTTCATCAGGCACTCTATCTATCAGATCTAGGCCCTTAAATCTATTTCTCACTTCCACTGTATAATCATAAGGGATTTGATTTAGGTCATACCTGAATGGTCTAGTGGTTTTCCCTACTTTCTCAATTTAAGTCTGAATTTGGCAATAAGGAGTTCATGGTCCGAGCCACAGTCAGCTCCTGGTCTTGTTTTTGCTGACTGTATGGAGCTTCTCCATCTTTGGCTGCAAAGAATATAATCAATCTGATTTTGGTGTTGACCATCCGGTGATGTCCATGTGTAGAGTCTTCTCTTGTGTTCTTAGAAGAGGGTGTTTGTTATGACCAGTGCATTTTCTTGGCAAAACTCTATTAGTCTTTGCCCTGCTTCATTCCGTATTCCAAGGCCAAATTTGCCTGTTACTCCAGGTGTTTCTTGACTTCCTACTTTTGCATTCCAGTCCCCTATAATGAAAAGGACATCTTTTTTGGGTGTGAGTTCTAAAAGGTCTTGTAGGTTCATAGAACCGTTCAACTTCAGCTTCTTCAGCATTACTGGTTGGGGCATAGACTTGGATTACTGTGATATTGAATGGTTTGCCTTGGAGACGAACAGAGATCATTCTGTCGTTTTTGAGATCGCATCCAAGTACTGCATATCGGACTCTTTTGTTGACCATGATGGCCATTCCATTTCTTCTGAGGGATTCCTGCCCGCAGTAGTAGATATAATGGTCATGTGGATTAAATTCACCCATTCTAGTCCATTTCAGTTCACTGATTCCTAGAATGTCGATATTCACTCTTGCCATTCACCATAGTCCTCATTTTAAGTTCAAACATTAGAATTATACTTGACTTTTATCTTGGTTATCAGGAGTTACTTTCATTAAGGAATGGATTAAGTATCATCCATGGATGGAATCAGGCAACCTGCTGAAGCCAAATGTTATTGAAGATGTATTTTGCTTAGAAAAATATACTTAAAGAAAAAGATTATATTTCTTATCCAGTTTATTAGAGGAACACTTTTTTCAAACGCAGTTAATTGTGATTTTGAGCTTAAATTATGATTTAAGTTGGCTTAAAGCTCAACATTCAGAAAACTAGGATCATGGCATCTGGTCCCATCACTTCATAGCAAATAGATGAGCAAACACTGGAAACAGTGACAGACTTTATTTGGGGGGCTTCGAAATCACTGCAGATGGTGACTGTAGCCATGAAATTAAAAGATGCTTACTCCTTGCAAGGAAAGTTATGGCCAACCTAGACAGCATATTAAAAAGCAGAGATATTACTTTGCCAACACAGGTCCATCTAGTCAAGGCTATGGTTTTTTCAGTAGTCATGTACAGGTGTGAGAGTTGGTCTATAAAGAAAGCTGAGTGCCAAAGAATTGATACTTTTGCACTGTGGTGTTGGAGAAGACTCTTGAGAGTCCCTTGGACTGCAAGGAGATCCAACCAGTCAATCCTAAAGGAAATCAGTCCTGAATATTCATTGGAAAGACTGATGCTGAAGCTGAAACTCCAATGCTTTGGCCACCTGATGCAGAGAACTGATTCATTGGAAAAGACCCTGATGCTGGGAAAGATTGAAGGTGGGAGGAGAAGGGGACGACAGAGGATGAGATGGTTATATGGCATCACAGACCCAATGGACATGCGTTTGAGTAAACTCCAGAAGTTGGTGATTCAACAGGGTGGTCTGACTTGTTGCATTCCATGGGGTCGCAAAGAGTAAGACATGACTTAGTGAATGAACTGAACTGAACTTATGAGTATGAGCCCAGTGTAACAGTACACTATAAATTCCTTAACAGAGAAAATTCAAATCTTTGACTAAGTAAATGGATGAAGACCCAGGTTTGATTCCTGGGTTGGGAAGATCAAGTATTCTTGGGCTTCCCTTGTCTCAGCTGGTAAAGAACCTGCTTGCATTGTAGGAGTCCTGGGTTTGAAACCTGAGTTGGGAAGATTCCCTGGAGAAGAGAAAGGCTACCCACTCCAGTATTCTGGCCTGGAGAATTCCATAGACTGTATAGTCGATGGGGTCACAAAGAGTTGGACATGACTGAGCAACTTAAAAAAAAAAATGGATGGAAAGAGAAATAAAAATGTGAAAGTTTATTTGAATGAATTGACTCAAGATATTTTTTTTAAATACTTGGAAAGAAGTGTTGAACTTTTAAAAATGTGTCATTCAAGAAATATTCATTGTTCCCTTGTTTAGTGAAAATACAAAACATCACATTAAAAATTTTACAGAATTTAGTCTTAACCTTTAAGAAACATAATTAAAAGATAAAATATTTAGAATAGTCTCTTAATAGAGAAAATAGTAAGTTGTGTCATAAATGATATAAACTGAGTGCTGAAGATAGTGTTTAATTTAGGCAGCAGTGATCAAAGAAGGCTTCATGGGTAGACTTGGATCTTGATTATTGCCTCTCAGAATCCTACCTAACTTTCACAGTGTTTGAGAAACAGCAACTCCAATAGACAGTGTGAACAAATCTTATAGAAATAAAAATATTAAAAATAGTATCTCTGAGGATTTTTATTGGCCAGGCACTAGAATAAATATTTTGCATTATATCACTGAATTTTCTCAATAGCTCTATGAAGTAGATTATAGGATTATCACAATTTTAAAAATTGGAAAACAGAAACAACCAATGGGTAACTTGTTTATGAAATATACCTAAGAAGCATCAATACTGAGTTTAAAGTCTGACCAGAGCATGTACTCCTAACCATGTATGAGTATGAAGAGATTGCAGTGAACTATCACACCAGAATATAACAAGGGGATAATCTATTTATAGAGAACATTTATTGATATCCAGGCTCTGTTCTAAATGCTTTATGTGTTCATTTAATTCTCACAGCAGCTCTATGCAGTAGATGATGATGATGATGATGATGATGATGATGGTAATGATATTACAGATGAAAAAAGCTGAGGTAGTAAGAAGTCAGGTGACTTGAAACTAAGTCCCCAAAGCCTGAATTCAAGCACTGATAGTGTCTCTTCCGCTTTCAACTACTGGACTCTTTTGATGCTATAGAAATAATAAGATTAATTTCTGACACAAATTTCTTAAGCATTTACAAATGAAAATGTGTAGAACCATTTTCATTAAAGAGATACAGTAAGTGACTTTAAGCCTGCTGACCTTTAGCATATTAATACCATTCAAGAAAAAATACTGCATATCAGTTCAGGAGGTTTGTTTATCATTGTAAATTTGGAAACAGGACAGTCATTGAGTCAAAGTAGGCTGACTTCTCAACAGAAATAGCTGCTTGCCTATATAATAACTGTTCTCCTCCTTAGGCCAAATCTGCTTGAGAGTGTAATACTTCCAGTTGAAAAACTATAGTCCGCAGATTGCTTACAGCTGGGGCTGTAATGTGATACAGTGAAGAACTGTGAAGGATCTGAGATTTTCGCCCTGCGTGCGTGCGTGCATGCATGTGTGCTCAATTGCTTCTGTCCTGTCTGACTCTTTGCGATCCTACAGACTGTAGTCCACAAGACTCCTCAGTTCATGGGATTCTCCAGGCAAGAAAACTGGAGTGGGATGCCATCCCTTCTCCAGAGGATCTTCCCAACTCAGGGATCGGACCCCTCATCTCCTACATAATAGGTGGATATTTTACCACTGAGCCACTGGAGAAGCCCTGAGATTTTAGCCTACTTGCAAGCTAAATAAGTTAGCCTGCCTCAATTATAGGTACGCTAGCAGAAAACACTAAGCTCCTGAATTAGAGGGAGAGGACTTTAATACTTGGGGCACAGCAAGCAACACGAGCTTTATCTTAATTAAAGCTTTCTGTTCATATTAGACACCATTAAGAAAATAATTAGGCAAACTGTAAACTGGGGAGTAAACTTCAATACATATACCTGAAAAACTTATGCAAATACATAGACTATATAAAAGGCTTAGAGAATTAAACAAACAAAACTACAAAGCAAAAATATGAGACCAACACAGATATAATAACCAAAAGTGTGCAAAAGTTTGTTCAAAGAATTCATATAAGAAGATATATAAACGGCCAATAAACACAAGAAGTGCTGAACGTTTTTAGTCCACAGGTATATGCCAATTAAAATAAGATACTAATCAGTACCCACTAGACTGACTGAAGGCCATTACTACACATGGGAAAGAATGTGGCAAACTGAAACCCTCTACAGAGTTGGATGTAAAAATGTACAGGCGCTTATGGAACCCTTTGGCAATTCATTACAAATTTAAATATTCGTCCACCACGTGACTTACCCATGTCACTTCCAGGTATTTACCAAGATAAATGTGAATGTATATCTTTGCGAAATCGTATATAAAAATCCTTATATTAGCATTATTCATGAAGTCCAAACCTAGAAACAACTTAAATGTCCATAATTTTGAAAATGGTTCAAGGAATTATGGAATGTTCCTACAATGGAATACTATTCAGCAATAAGAAGAAATGAACCATTGAAATATTCAACAATAAAAATTTGAGTGAAATAAGCCTGAAAGAAAAGAAGTATATGCTATAGTATTCCATTTATATGAATTCTGGTAACATACAAAACTAATCTTGGTGATCCAGTCAGAAAGTGGTTGCATCTCTGGGCCAGGAGTGGACAGTCTGAAAAAGGACACATGATAACCTTCTGTGGTACCAGAGATATTCAATTTTTTGTTTCAAGTGCAACACAATAAATCTTTGAACTATACATGTAAGTTCTATTTATTTATTGTAAGTAAACTATAAAAATTAGAAGCCATAACAACCTATTAGATATCTGAAAACTAAAAAAAAGGAAAAAAATAGATTTACTTATAATTTCAAATGAAGTATCAGAATTAAATTGTGATCACTTATTGATTATGGTGTCAGGGACAAAGGGTTAGAATTGAGTGTAGTGGACACCTGGAACCCAGATTTGATAATAGACCAGAATGACTGGAAGAACTTCTTAATCGTCATACCACCTCAGGTCCATCATTGACATCTGAAATCAGAATTTTTGCAAGGTGGGCACTAAATGTTAACACCTCTCCTGATGTTTCTGATGCAGCCAGTTTTGTTCCTAGATAAGGCATCTGGAAGCAAGAAACTTTAGTAGATATCTTCTTCAACATCTTTGATTGGTAGCATTGTTTCCCTGCCAGAATCCTCCAAGCAAGAGAGAACTCACTGTATTCTCAAGGATACTATCTTATAAATGGATACTGGACATTTCTAATTGGCAGAAACCTTTTCTTTTTATAATACTTAAAATATACTGGACAAAATGATTCATTTCTGGAATAATATAAAATAAGTAATCCTTTTGCTTATAATCATTTATCAGTAAGTAAAGAATTGATTATATCCCATGAACCCACTCAGTCTTCTACTGCCTAAGTACCAAGAACAGTTTACTATTTTCAACCTGACAATGTATGCTTCTTAGATAGTCCATCTTTCTAATAAATGCCTTTATCCTTATCTATTTTATTTTTTCAATATTTCTGTATTTGGCTGATATACTGATTACACAATATGCCACATGCTATCTTATTGCCTTGGAGAAGTGAGACCTTTACTGCTTTTTAGCCAAACAAAAAACACTTGTGTTTTCACATAACTTCTGCCTTTTAAATTTTTTATATTAAATCTTTATCGTAAGTACTCGTTACATTGCCCTCCCCTTCCAATCTTGCATCATTTTCAATTTGCTTATCATGCTATTTATGCTTTCAGCCAAATCTCTGAGAGAACGTTTGATCAAGAAGGTATAATATAATACCTAGGAAGATTCATTAGAAGCAATGGTAGTAGTCCAGGCAGGCTCACTGTCAGAGAGGTCTAAGCAAGAAATTAGTTGAATGTACCAGAGCCAACAGCTAGATTCCAGAATCCAGGAGTCTTGGAACTGACAGTCAACAGAAACCAGAAAGTTATAGAAGTGAGTGATCTTTAAAATAGAATAAAAGCATATAGATTGCTTTAATGAGAGGTTTCTGTTTTAAAGATATTGAAATAAAAGTTGAATTTCAGGGATGGATGGGCTGAATAGAACTGATTTTCAAGAGTGACATAAGCAGCAAAGTTGATGTGCATTTCATCTAAAGAACTATTTGGGTTATTTAATTTCCTTTGCCTAAAAAATATTGGTCCCACACTTAATATTAGAATGAACCTACCTGTAGATTTATTATCTGGGTCTAATTGTGGAGCTTGGAGGGGTAATATGATGATAGGGATATAAGCGGCTTGTAAAAGTAATGACACACAGGCATGAACTAACCAAAGGTAGTGATATTTGCACTCTTACTACAGCCTCAACTCTATTTCGATTCATGCATTTGTTTCATTCTCAAGCCAGACAGTTGTCATTGGTAACTCCAAGTTTATTCTTAGAAATTATTACATTAAAAAAGGCCTCTTCCCTTCTTTGTCCATATGTTAATACCATGCATAAAGCTATTTATCCTCCTATAAAGTCTCAAGCTGTGTTTGGGTCCTGTGCTTATTCTTGAACCAAATAATTTGTTCTGGGGTATGCGGGCTCTCAGTCAGCAGTCTGAGTTACATGATGACCCTCTAGGTGAAGGGTATGCATATGTGGACACGTGTGCTTCGCTTGTCAGCTTGAAACAAATAATAAATATGAATTAGATTATTTCGGTTTTATTAATTAATTTTTTAAATCTAATATCAAATTGTAATTTAGATGTTTATAATTAATAAATATTTGTCTTTATAATTCACCACTTAAAATTGCTTTTAAAGTACAATCTTCTTTGGTTCAGTTTCCTTGTTTTTGTTGGTTTTGATCAACCTAGACTTATTTTATGTTCTTAGCTTTTCTGACATTTTCCTGACTGTTTCAGGACAGTCTTTTTCGTTTTACAATAAGACTTTTATCTGTATGTAAATGTATACTATAATTTGTTAAACTAAGTATTTCTGAAAATCAGAGACCAAAATGTATATAACATGTTTTGATAAAAAATATTTTAGGCTGAAAAATAGTAAGTGAAAATGTATTTCTCTTTATATGCAGAAATATTTACTTTTTGACATCCATATGCATAAAAACAAAGAAATAATTCAACTTTAAGGATTAATGAACATATTATTTATGGATTCTTGCCTTCTGCAAATACTATTTAATGATTCCCAAATTAAGGGTCAGTATGTAGTTGAATGACCTGAGGTACTTAAGTACTACCCTCCAGTATATCATCCTTGCTTTAAAAGTTAAATTGTCATATGGTAGAACTCTTTGAAATGAACTTTGGGATGCTATCAGAATGAATACATTCCTAGGAATCACAGTATTTATCCCATTCAGTCTTGATGTAGGTTTAATCAAGGCCCATAAAATGGACACATTCCTCTTAATTTATTGCAAATGTTTATAATTACCCTGAGGGTGTTTTTAAATGTCTGATGACTATAATATTATTAACTCTCTCTCTAGACAGTCTTAAAGTAGTTTATTACTCATTTGGCTACTTTCCAGGTTTCAGTTCTCTCATTTACTTCAATGTACATCAGTAAGTATATAATTAATTCAAGCATCTTATTGAACAATTTTGTTTGCATTTGTATATATTATGTCAGGTAGGTAAAAATAACATATTCTACTGTTTTGGATTTGTACATCAATAAAATGTCCTAAAAATATTGATCCAGCATAAAATGACATTTAACCTAAAAAATTATGATCTAATGTTAAAATCTTCTTATCAACAGAAGTTCTTATCAAACTGACAAGTTCTTATCAAACTGATAAGTTTTTATCAAACAGAAAATCTCAGATCAGATCAGTCGCTCAGTCATGTCTGACTCTTTGCAACCCCATGAATCGCAGCACGCCAGGCCTCCCTGTCCATCACCAACTCCCGGAGTTCACCCAGACTCACGTCCATCGAGTCAGTGATGCCATCCAGCCATCTCATCCTCTGTCGTCCCCTTCTCCTCTTACCCCCAATCCCTCCCAGCATCAGAGTCTTTTCCAATGAGTCAACTCTTCACATGAGGTGGCCAAAATACCGGAGTTTAAGCTTTAGCATCATTCCTTCCAAAGAAACCCCAGGGCTGATCTCCTTCAGAATGGACTGCTTGGATCTCCTTGCAGTCCAAGGGACTCGCAAGAGTCTTTTCCAACACCACAATTGAAAAGCATGAATTCTTTGGCGCTCAGCCTTCTTCACAGTCCAACTCTCACATCCATACATGACCACAGGAAAAACCATAGCCTTGACTAGATGAACCTTTGTTGGCAAAGTAATGTCTCTGCTTTTGAATATGCTATCTAGGTTGGTCATGACTTTCCTTCCAAGGAGTAAGCATCTTTTAATTTCATGGCTGCAGTCACCATCTGTAGTGATTTTGGAGCCCAGAAAAATAAAGTCTGACACTCTTTCCACTGTTTCCCCATCTATTTCTTTTTTTGTTGTTGTTTTATATATATATATATTTTAATTTTATTTTATTTTTAAACTTTAAATAATTGTATTAGTTTTGCCAAATATCAAAATGAATCCCCATCTATTTCCCATGAAGTGATGGGACTGGATGCCATGATCTTCATTTTCTGAATGTTGAGCTTTAAGCCAACTTTTTCACTCTCCACTTTTACTTTCATCAAGAGGCTTTTTAGTTCCTCTTCACTTTCTGCCATAAGGGTGGTGTGATCTACATATCTGAGGTGATTGATATTTCTCCCAGCAATCTTGATTCCAGCTTGTGTTTCTTACAGTCCAGCGTTTCTCATGATGTACTCTGCATATAAGTTAAATAAACAGGGTGACAATATACAGCCTTGACGTACTCCTTTTCCTATTTGGAACCAGTCTGTTGTTCCATGTCCAGTTCTAACTGTTGCTTCCTGACCTGCATACAAATATCTCAAGAGGCAGATCAGGTGGTCTGGTATTCCCATCTCTTGAAGAATTTTCCACAGTTTATTGTGATCCACACAGTCAAAGGCTTTGGCATAGTCAATAAAGCAGAAATAGATGTTTTTCTGGAACTCTCTTGCTTTTTCGATGATCCAGCGGATATTGGCAATTTGATCTCTGGTTCCTCTGCCTTTTCTAAAACCAGCTTGAACATCAGGAAGTTCACGGTTCACATATTGCTGAAACCTGGCTTGGAGAATTTTGAGCATTACTTTACTAGCGTGTGAGATGAGTGCAATTGTGAGTAGTTTGAGCATTCTTTGGCATTGCCTTTCTTTGGGATTGGAATGAAAACTGAGGTTTTCCAGTCCTGTGGCCACTGCTGAGTTTTCCAAATTTGCTGGCATATTGAGTGAAGCACTTTCACAGCATCATCTTTCAGGATTTGGAATAGCTCAACTGGAATTCCATTACCTCCACTAGCTTTGTTCGTAGTGATGCTTTCTAAGGCCCACTTGACTTCACATTCCAGGATGTCTCACTCTAGGTCAGTCATCACACCATCATGATTATCTGGGTCGTGAAGATCTTTTTTGTACAGTTCTGTGTATTCTTGCTATCTCTTCTTAATATCTTCTGCTTCTGTTAGGTCCATACCATTTCTGTCCTGTATCGAGCCCATCTTTGCATGAAATGTTCCTTTGGTATCTCTGATTTTCTTGAAGAGATCTCTAGTCTTTCCCATTCTGTTGTTTTTCTCTCTTTCTTTGCATTAATCACTGAAATAGGCTTTCTTATCTCTTCTTGCTATTCTTTGGAACTCTGTATTCAGATGTTTATATCTTTCCTTCTCCTTTGCTTTTCGCTTCTCTTCTTTTCACAGCTATTTGTAAGGCCTCCCCAGACAGCCATTTTGCTTTTTTGCATTTATTTTCCATGGGGATGGTCTTGATCCCTGTCTCCTGTACAATGTCACGAACCTCATTCCATAGTTCATCAGGCACTCTACCTATCAGGTCTAGTCCCTTAAATCTATTTCTTACTTCCACTGTATAATCATAAGGGATTTGATTTAGGTCATACCTGAATGGTCTAGTGGTTTTCCCTACTTTCTTCAATTTAAGTCTGAATTTGGCAATAAGGAGTTCATGGTCTGAGCCACAGTCAGCTCCTGGTCTTGTTTTTGCTGACTGTATGGAGCTTCTCCATCTTTGGCTGCAAAGAATATAATCAATCTGATTTCGGTGTTGACCATCTGGTGATGTCCATGTATAGAGTCTTCTCTTGTGTTATTGGAAGAGGGTGTTTGTTATGACCAGTGCATTTTCTTGGCAAAACTCTATTAGTCTTTGCCCTGCTTCATTCCGTATTCCAAGGCCAAATTTGCCTGTTGCTCCAGGTGTTTCTTGACTTCCTACTTTTGCATTCCAGTCCCCTATAATGAAAAGGATATCTTTTTTGGGTGTGAGTTCTAAAAGGTCTTGTAGGTCTTCATAGAACCATTCAACTTCAGCTTCTTCAGTGTTACTGGTTGGGGCATAGACTTGGATTACTGTGATATTGAATGGTTTGCCTTGGAAACAAACAGAGATCATTCTGTCGTTTTTGAGATTGCATCCAAGTACTGCATTTCGGACTCTTTTGTTGACCATGATGGCTACTCCGTTTCTTCTGAGGGATTCCTGCCCGCAGTAGTAGATATAATGGTCATCTGAGTTAAATTCACCCGTTCCAGTCCATTTGAGTTCGCTGATTCCTAGAATGTCGACATTCACTCTTGCCATCTCCTGTTTGACCACTTCCAATTTGCCTTGATTCATGGACCTGACATTCCAGGTTCCTATGCAATATTGCTCTTTACGTCATCGGACCTTGCTTCTATCACCAGTCACATCCACAGCTGGGTATTCTTTTTGCTTTGGCTCCATCCCTTCATTCTTTCTGGAGTTATTTCTCCACCGATCTCCAGTAGCATATTGTGCACCTACTGACCTGGGGAGTTTCTCTTTCAGTGTCCTATCATTTTGCCTTTTCATACTGTTCATGGGGTTCTCAAGGCAAGAATACTGAAGTGGTTTGCCAGTCCTTTCTCCAGTGGACCACATTCTGTCAGCTCTCTCCACCATGAGCCGCCCATCTTGGGTTGCCCCACGGGGATGGCTTAGTTTCACTGAGTTAGACAAGGCTGTGGTCCTAGTGTGATTCTATTGACTAGTTTTCTGTGTTATGGTTTCAGTGTGTTTGCCCTCTGATGCCCTCTTGCAACATCTACCGTCTTACTTGGGTTTCTCTTACCTTGGGCGTGGCGTATCTCTTCATGGCTGCTCCAGCAAAGTGCAGCCCTTGCTCCTTACCTTGGAAAATCTCAGTGGGTCACTATTGCTTAACTATGTCACTCTATAATCTCATAAAGCACACTATTATCTTTATTTTTTAAATATAGTACAAGTGACAGGAAATACTCAATTAATGATTCAAATTATTTTGAAGTAAGGGTTGATTAAAAGCCTTTTTCCCCCCTGAGGAAACAAGGCAGTTACAGATTAATCTGGCTATTTATTCTTTGGGAAATTCCATTCAGCTTAATGATGTATCTCACGTGTCCAGTAGTATGATGCATTTCTTTTTATCTAAAAAAAAAAAAAAAAATAAGAATCTAAATATTAATTTTAAAGCTTAGCATTCTGTCATAATTTCAAAGCACCAAGCTTCGCTGAATGAATTCTGAAGTCTCCTGCCCAGTGAAGTCTTCAGTGCATTAAGTGATTAAAAATGATTAAATGCACCTAATCTGCTCAAATGAGGGAGAAAGATGAGTAGAGGAAAAGAAAAATCAGACATACAAAGCCTCAGTGAAAAATCTTTTCTTCTACCAAATTCTGTATTTTAAAAGAATTATTTGAATACAATGATAAGGCTAAGGCTTACTGTTTGAAATGTTCCAGAGAATATCACTAAATTTAAGTTGCAACTACAGTTTTTAAAATGAATAGTATTGTATGATTTTTCTATCTGTGAAAGGGTCTATGTTATCATCAGCTATGTAAAGAGCAAACGTATAGAGGGCAGGGATTGTCTTACTCATCATTCCCTCCTAGGTACCTCTCACAGTGCTTGGCACATATTAAGCGGAGACTAGATTCCAAAAGAGATTTCTTTGATGCTGACTACTGGTTTAGGATGAACAGTAAGATATATATCTGGTTTGTGAGTCAGTTTAGAAATGTATTTATACATTAGATTCTGTTATCCCCTGGGATTTTTCTACCCTAATCTACTTAATTATAAGCCATGTTTAGAGAGAAATTAAGTTTAATCTTACACTAATGATTATAATAAAGCTATCATTCTGCACAATTTAATAAAACAAATCATTGTACTTCAATCAGTCACTACCTCCTAGAGAGTTATTGTGGGAAGTTGGTCTAACTAGGCAACAGTTATCACAGAAATTGCTAGACTATCAAATTCTAAAGGTATTACCTGAATCAACTTTTAGTCCTTATTATGATTTTTTGTTTATTTTCCATTTTTCTGTAGGAAAGGACAGCAGAAGAAAATCATGAACAAGGGGGATTTTTTACTGGGTTAATATAATATTGATAATGAAAATGTACCTTGCATAGAAATTTGCAGTTTACAAACTGCTTTAATATTGCATGTGTGCTAAGTGGCTTCAGTTGTATCCGACTCTTTGCAACCCTATGGACTGTAGCTTGCCAGGCTCTTCTGTCCAAGGGATTCTCCAAGCAAGAATACTGGAGCGTGTTCCCATGCCTTCTCCAGAGGATCTTCCCAACCCAGGGATGGAACCTGCGTCTCTTATGTCTCCTGCATTGGCAGGCGTGTTCTTCACCACTAGCACCACCTGGGAATCCCTGCTTTAATATTTCACACACTATATTTCCTTTTATTAGAGTAACTCAATAATTGAGTGTTATAATTTTCTTTTTTGTACCAATAAGGTCTGGTTAGCTGTTACTTTTCCTCAGCTTCCATTCCTTTGATTTTTACATTTCTTTAATTGGCATTGATCACATTAAAACAATTACTTGTCTAAATTGTTATTCCCTCCACTATACTGGATGTACCTCAAAAACAGGAACTATACCTTCACCTTCATTACCAAACTACCAGATATTTATCAGAAGACTGTGTATAGTCAGTATCCTTTCTCTTGCAAGTGACTGAAGCTCATTTCAAACTATATAAGAAAAAAGTGAAAAAAAAAAAGAATATTTTTTCAATTGAGTTATGCAGTTGGGAAGTCTAAGAAATAACTGGCTTGCCTCTTTCACTTTCACTCATTGGCTACATTCTTCATTTCACACTAGACATGTTGGCTCTTGCAGTTCCTAAACTGCATCATTATAACTTGTGATACAAAAGAAGGACCATCTATTTTTCATTACTCATATCAAATTTCAATCTTGTTTGAATCCTGTGACTATCTGTGAGCTAATTAATTAGGCCAAAGACCATGGAGAGCTCATATTGTTAAAATCAAGATCTAAGGAAGGCTATGTTTCTTTCTAAAGGTTCTTGGGGAGAACCCCTTTTCTTGCCTTTTTTAGGGACCATCCACATTTATTCTTTCAAGATCCCCTTTCTTCATCTTCAAAGCCAGCAACATTCATCTCTGAACTTCCCAGAAGTCTCAGCTTATTCTTCAGTAGTCAGATCTACATCTGACTTTCTTTTTCTGCCTTCTTCCTTTAACTCTAAGTCCTTAGAATTATACTGCTGCTGCTGCTAAGTCACTTCAGTCGTGTCTGACTCTGTGCTACCCCAGAGACAGCAGCCCACCAGGCTCCCCTGTCCCTGGGATTCTCCAGGCAAGAACACTGGAGTGGGTTGCCATTTCCTTCTCCAGTGCATGAAAGTGAAAAGTGAAAGTGAAGTCACTCAGTCGTGTCTGACTCTTGGTGACCCCATGGACTGCAGCCTACCAGGCTCCTCCGTCCATGGGATTTTCCAGGCAAGAGTACTGGAGTGGGGTGCCATTGAATTATACTAGTCCCACTGAAGTAATAGGAGATGACTCCCTATTGTAAGGTCAGGTATTGACAAACCTCAATGTCATCTAAAGCATTAATTCCTCTGTATATAACCTAACCTATTCATAGATTCCAGGGATTAGGACTTGGGTATCTTTGGGAGGTCATATTCCACTTCCTTTATCTTCACTGTTGTTCAGTCACTCAGTGGTGACCAATTCTTTGTGACCCAGTGGACTGTAGCACACCAGGCCTCCCTGTCCTCCACTATCTCCCAGAGTTTGCTCAAATTCATGTCCATTGAGTCAGTGATGTTATCTAACCATCTCATCCTCTGCTGCCCTCTTCTCCATTTGCATTCAGTCTTTCCCAGGATCAGAGGTTTCCCAGTGAGTCAGTTCTTCGCATCAGGTGGCCAAAGTATTGAAGCTTTAGATTCAGCATCAGTCCTTCCAATGAATATTCAGCACTGATTTCCTTTAGGATTGACTCATTTGATCTCTTTGCTGTCCAAGGGACTCTCAAGTCTTCTCTGGTCTACTGGAGAAGGATGACAACCCACTCCAGCATTCTTCCCATGAGAATCCCATGAACAGTACGAAACTTTCCTTTATAGAGTCCAAGAAAAAAGTCTTTTTTTGTCCTAATCTTATGGTTAGTGACTTACTTCATGAGCTTCTACCACTTGCTATTATATAATTATCTGATCAATAGAATGAATAATCACAAGGAATAACTGAAACTACTATTTAAATTTTTGGTATCAATGAATAGCATCTAGTAACACCCACAGGCCTAAAAGCTTTATGAGGTCAGATATCACCATTTATCTTTTTAATTTCTGTAAACTGAAGCACTTTACTCATTTTTTGCCAACTAACAGTAATACAGATGGTGTCGCTGAATAATAATGATGGTTGATCGTATTCACAAATTGACAAAGCCAAAGGCACACTCTGTTTTTTAATGACTTTTCCACATTGCATTTAATAGTGTGATTCAGATTCTTCTCACATCAAACTTACAGTTGCTATATATCATGAGTGTTTGGTGTTATTTTCAATTAACCCAAACTATTATTATTTAACTTCTACATTCCAAGAGTCTAAAACATTACACTTGCCATTTTGGGTAGCTAGCCATCTAAATTTTAGGCAATTCTATCCTATTGGTGGGTGATCTCTTAAGAAGCAATTGGGAACTATTATTAAAAATAATAGCACCTACCATGTTTTAGGCTTCCCTGATGGTTCAGTGGTAAAGAATCTGCCTGCAATGTGGGATACCTGGGTTTGATTCCTGGGTCAGGAGGATCCCCTGGAGAATGGGATGACTATCCATGCAGCATTTTTGCCTGGAGAATTCCATGAACAGAGGAGCCTTTGGGGGCTGCAAAGAGTTGAACAAGACTGAGTGACTAACACATGCACACCAGATTTTAGACTTTACAACTGGATTTTCCATGCAGACACACACACACACACACACACACATCACCACCCTCACTAATTAATCTTTCAAGACATTTATAAATATAAATATTTATTCATTTATAGATCAGAATTTTTTTTTGAAAATTTTATAATCACTTATCTAGGCAGTGATAACTAGAATTACAGACTAAGAACACAGAGAAATAATAGAAATCTTTTATCACATCACTTTTCTGGCCAAATAACAATACACATAGTACTAAATTTCTGGTCAAACATAAAAGATAAAAAAGTCATAGTGTTTTAAATGAAGGGAAAGTCATTTACAAGCTGAATTGGAATCATGCTAAATCACTCTCAGACTGCTTTTCATTCTACACACATAGCCCATCATCTACTTAGATCCTCTACTTAAATTTTTTAAGAGATTAAAGCTGCATTTAAGATAATGTTAAAACCTCTTTCTGGGTCTCACCAGGATCCACCTCATCTGACCTTCTTTCTCCACACAGCTTCACCTAACTCTCCCCTCCTTCTTGCTTACTGGGCTGCAGCTATGCAGGAATCCTTTAGGTACTTTAGACACCAGCTCTTCATTGCCTCGGGGCATCTTCCCAGGCTGTTGTCCTCTCGTCTTGTCTGCTTGCTTGAGCAGTGTCTTCTCATCCTTTAGATCACAGTTTAAACACCACTTTTCTAAAGGAAACTTCCTTGAGTAGTCTAACTAAAACAGAGCCTCCTTCACACCCTGTCAGTCTCTCCCAGCACACCTCGTTTCCTTCACAGCACTTAGTGTGAGTTGTATGTGCCAGTGTGTTTACTTATCTGTTGCGTGTCTCAGTATAGGGAAGGGTGTTCACTGTTGAGTTCTGAACACACAGGATTGGTGACTATATTCAATAATTAGTCAATTGAATTGACTTGAATTTGAAACAATTTTCTTTTTCTCAAAACTAAGAGTATAAGTGATCTGAAGCTTTATGCTCTGGTGTTTTCTGAACATCTCTATTCCAATGTATTTTTGGTTTTGTCTGCCATATTTTTGTGCACAGTTAAGTGATTCAAACTGAAGAAATAATAACTTACAATTCAAAATTGAGGATCTGCTCTGACACATATTTTAAAGGTATATTGGTTCTGAGTTGGGGCCCAGGCTTCTGCATTTTTAATAAGATTTTCAAGTGATTCTGATTCACAGCAGAGTTTGAGGAGGCCTGCTTGAGTGTGAACATGTCCTGTTATGTGTCTACCTGTATCTGCTAAATTTCATCAGATCTAACCCTTTGTTTAATCCATGCTTGAAATCCTTACATCCTTAGGAACTTTCTGACCTGGATATTTAATGAATACATAATACCGTTATTATTCAAACTCTTTTATCTCTTGTTCTGCTCTAGATGAGGTTTTATTCTTTTAAGCTACTGCAATGCTGACATCTGGGTTTATAATTTAATTAGGAATAAGGAATCTAAGGTAGAATTTACACAGTTATCTATTCTGAAGAGTTTGAGAATCATCAGATAACTGGACATATAATGTTTGTAGTAATTGTTTTAAAATAAAGCTAATCATAAGAAGAAAGCAAATTTTAAAATTATTATTAGTTTTTAACCTGCAAATATAAATTTTGGTTATGAACAAATGTTAGTTTCCAAATCTGTGACTTTGTTTTCTTATTCTGTTGGCTTATTGCTTTCACTTGCTAATGTATTGAAAAACATATGACCTTATTATTGCTCTTAAGAGATACATTTTACATGCATGCACAGTAAGGAGTTTTGAGATATTATAGCCCACTAATAATAAGCAACCTACAATCCCATTCACTTATCTTTCACTAGTTTCACTTTTCACATTTTATGTCATGGGCATATATAGAAAAATGTACAGTATTTTATAGTTAAAGCAAATGTACTATATTAAGATTATATTGTGCCAGGTACATCTTCCAATCATATTTATCAATGTATATATCCCTTCTTCTACAAATAGTCAGTGTGGTACTAGCAAAAAATATTTGTGACATTTCAGGCACTTGTTGGTACTTAAATATACATCAAAATACAAATTTATAAATATTTTATTTAGATTCCATTTTACCATCCTTATTTAGGTGTAAAATGAACACAGTGCTTTATTTGATAATCTTTCAGAAATTCTCTTATTTGGGGATGAGTGTGGAAGTATTTTGTTAAAAATGCACATTTTACACACAAAGTATATTCCATGTACTCTTGGGGGTAGGGGGGAAGAATCTCTACCAAGTTGGCAGGATTTGAGTAAGGGAGATAGTGAAGTGTAAAGTGCAAGGCGCTCAGTCTTGTCTGACTCTGCGACCCTATGGACAGTAGCCTGCCAGGCTCCTTTGCCCATGGGATTCTGCAGGCAAGAATATGGAGTGGGTTGCCATTTCCTTCTCCAGGGGAACTTCCCAACTCAGGGATCAAACCTCCGTCTCCTGCATTGCAGGCAGATTCTTTACTGTCTGAGCCACCAGGGAAGCCCAAGGAGGTAGTAGTATTCATAAAACAAGCAAAAGTTTAGCTGTTCTATTTCTGACCTGAGATCCTTTGAAGATAACCTCTCAAAACCTTCTTTCAATTAAGATTGAAAATGTCAAGTTTACTGATAGCATTGCCCATTTTAAGAAACAGTAGTAATCTTGATTCAGATTCATCAGCCATTAATAATATTCATGTTTTGCCTGAGGTTAGTATCACTCTTTTAATATGGAGGAAAAATAAAGAACGTAATTTCTTATCTCACATTTGCTTTAGGGAAGTAAGGATCTTCCCCAACCACCTCCCTTTATGTTGCTCTAACATTTTCCAGAGGTGAGATCATTTAGAAAGTTCAGTGGAGTGAAATTAATTTTTAAAATAACAATACATTTTTCATCTAAACACATTAAATTCTGTTCAACCTTAACTGTATCTGAGAGTTCCATCAGCTACTCCATTAGTAGTTTAAACAGCCTACAATATTGAACAATAAACTATATTGATATAAGTGAAATAGCTTTTATCTCCCTTCCATGCTTTAATTCACACGTTGATGGGCTTTTGATGTTCCTAGATATCCGTGGAATCCAGGAGTTTCTGGACAAAGTGTCTCAGCAGGGGATGGATGTTGCACTTCAGAAGGTGGAAAACAACATCAATAAGATGATCACCACGCTGTTTGACACCATGAGAATAGAGGAATTGAATCGCTATCGAGACACTCTTAGGCGAGCGATCCTTGTTATGAATCCTGCCACAGCCAAATCCTTCATAACTGAGGTAAGTAAAAATTGTCATGGACTGGGAATAGGGTGTAAAAATTAAATGTTTCAGAATAGATCCCACAGAGGAGATGAAAATTAAGAGCAGTGTGAGGGAATTAACTACACCACTCTCATTAGCACTAATTGAGGTAGCACAGTGAATTCCTTGTTCATCACATTTACCCCGTACTGTCCAGTTAATTGCTAAGAATGCTTTGTATTTATATGTATTTAGGCACCTATCCAGGATGACTTTAAGAATTCTTATGGGGATTTAGAAGTGCTGCTCACCTGAATGGATTTCACAAATTGTCTAATATTGATACTTAAATTTTTTATGCAAGTTAAAATTTTACTTCTGAGAAAAGATTTACTTGAGTTAAAGCCATTCTTGCCTAAACATGATTCCTACTATGAAAACATACAGCAGGTTCTTCTCCTCTATATTCAGAACTCTGTAGCAAGACAAATAATTGAAACTGTCTGAAACTCTGCAAAGTGATGACCATTGAGCATTTTATGGTGCTGGATCATCAAAATTTGAATTGTATCTGTACCTTTGGCTAGAAGCTCTGAAACTTTGTAAAAATACAGTTGAGAATATTTGATCTCTATATTCTAAAATCTTTGATATTCCCTTAAAAACGATTATTGTCAAGTAATTTTTGTGATCACATTTTTAACTATATATAGTGCTGATATTAGTCATGATGTTACATACTTTCACATGGATTTTATTATTAGTTTTAAAATTTGGGGCGACTTTATTTCACTAATACAGTTTTCTTCACTTCTCCAATGTGTTTTCTTTAGCTCCCAAAGTACTGATGTAAAGCCTCCAAATTAAGAATGTGTTAGAAGTTCTTTGACACTCTATAGTATAATTGGTGTCAGAGAACTTGAAGCAGAATATAAATCACTAAGAAGAATAAAACTTGGGAAATATCTATAATACATTTTTTATTTTAATAGAAAACTTTGTTATTCAGTTTAAGATCAAATATAGAACTTTGACCTTTCTAGGTCTAGCAAGTAACTCGGAGAGTCTCACTGAAGCACTAAATGTTTCCCCAATAGAAAGAGTATTTCCATTTTACAAGAGTTTGTTCTTTCCTTCAAGAAACACAAAATCTGCTAGAAGGCTGAAGGCAAATATATAAGGGCATATAATATAAATTGGAATCTTAAAATTATAATAAATAAGGTTGAAGTATCTATGGTCACTTTTGGTTGGGAAGATCAGAGAAGGCTTCATTGAGAGGGCATGTTTGAACCAGACTCAGTGGCATAAGTACTAATTCACAAAAGAGAAATTGTAGCCAATACACAGGTACAAGACCATGTCAGTCACATTCTGGTGGAGTGATGCCCACAAATTACTTAATAGTTTTGAGCTTCCATTTTGTCATCAGTAAAATGGGAATATTATTGATTTCAACTTATTATATTTGTAATGTAGATTAATGAGATATAATAAGCCTTAAAGGAGTGATTGGACAGCTGGCACCTAGCAGATGCTTAAGAAATGGTAACTTCTAGATCATATTTTGATAGGTGTACATATGTATCTAGTAGTATGTAGTACCTACCTGACACTTAGCAGGTGCTTTGGCCCCCTGTTCTTAACTCTGAAGTTTGACACTTGTAATAATCTGCTGCTTCCATCTTTTTTCTCAAATACATAAATCTATGTTTGTGATTTTCCTGAGAGATATATCTCCCTTCCTCTACCCAAACACCATTTTTCCCCACTCATTTTGTCCTTTACAACTGATTTTATGTATAGTCTCTGTATATCTATAATCTCTAAACTATGGGCTGGGTTTAAGGTCTCAAGCCTTTATACTCTTCTCTGATCTATGTAGTGGTCCCTGCTTCTCCATTAGCTGTTCTCAAACACTTTGTACCTTGATTCTGCTCTCTCATGAGTTCCAGAAACATTTCCCACTTAGAGAATAGACTGACCCCTTAAGTCCTAGACACAGCTCATTCAAAAGGCAAGTAGCACCGAATTTAAAAGTCAAGTAGCATCAGAGGTCTGGAGACGCACAGAATGGTTACTGACTTAGAGGATTACTTATTTAGTGGAGGAGGCAAGCATGTAACTAAATAATAAAATGTGAAAGAAAAATACTATTATAGTGATGGATAAGTGTTGCTCTGGAATTCCATAGAAGAACTCACTAAGTCTGCAGGGAGTTTAGCTGGGGTCAGGAGATGTTTCACAGAGAATTTGCTTTACCAGAGTGGTGCAAAATGAATAAGAATGTATTAGGCAGACAGTGATAGGCAAATGAAACTTCATTCTGTGTGTTTGTGTATTTGTGTGTGTGTGCACAGTCATGTGTGTGAGAGAGAAAGAGGTGGGAGGGGAGATGGACAGAATTTTAAAAAGGACATACAATTGAGGGTTTTATAATGAAAAGCAAGAATCCTTTGGTCTACCTATTTCTCCATCCAGTTATACTTTTCAGAAATAATTACTTTTTTTAGACAAAACAATAATTCGTTCAGGTTTTTCTGTAAGATCTTTACAAAAAATATAGCATCTTTAAATAGAAACATGTGTGTGTGAGTGCTCAGTCACTTCAGTCTGTCCAACCCTCTGTGACCCTACAGATTGTAGCTGCCAGAATCCTCTGTCCATGGAATTCTCCAGGCAAGAATAATAGAGTGGATTGCCATGCTCTCCTCGAGGGGACCCTCCCCACTCAGGGATCAAACTGGGTCTCCTGCATTCCAGGCAGATTCTTTACCACTGAGGCACTGGGAAAGCCCCAACTAAAAGCATTTATAAAACCAAAAAGGTTTGCAAAACCCAAATCCTGCATATCATCTAGTAGCAATGGGTCAATATTTACTAATTCAGTGTTCACAGAAATTTATAAAACATAACCTACTCCCATACTTCTCAGTTCCCCACTTCACTTCTGCCTGCCAATTGGCTTGGCATTTCCAGGCATCAGAATTGCTAGGACTTGGCAGGATAGACGTCTGTTCAGTTGCTGCCCCTATGACGGTATCAAATGCTGGCTTCTCCCACCATGCTTCAGCAGATGTCACTACTTCGTCTGCTTTTCTTTTTTCAGTTGTTGTTGTTCAGTAGTTAAGTCATGTCTAACTCTTTACAACCCTATGAACTACAATCTGCCACCCTTCCCTGTCCTTCAGTATCTCCAGGAGTTTGCTCAAACTCATGTCCATTGATTCAGTGATGCCATCCAACAATTTCATCCTCTGTTGCCCTCTTATCCTTTTACCCTCCATCTTTTTCAGCGTCAGGGTCTTTTTCAGTGAATCCGCTCTTCACATCAGGTGGCCGAAGTATTGGAGCTTCAGCTTCAACATATGTCCTACCAATGAGTATTCTGTGTTGATTTCCTTTAGGATTGACTAGTTTAATCTCCTTGCTGTCTAAGGGACTCACAAGAGTCTTCACCAGCACCACAATTTGAAAGCATCAATTCTTCAGTGCTAAGCCTTCTTTATCGTCCAACACTCACATCCATACGTGACTACTGGAAAACCATAGCTTTGACTATATGAACCTTTGCCAGTGAAGTAATGTCTCTGTTTTTTAATACACTGTTTAGGTTGTCATAGCTTTTCTTCCAAGGAGCAAGCGTTTTTAATTTCATGGCTGCAGTCACTGTCCACAGTGATTTCGGAGCCCCCCAAAATAAAGTCTGTCACTGTTTCCATTGTTTCCCCATCTATTTGCCATGAAGTAATGGGACCGGACGCCGTGATCTTAGTTTTTTGAATGTTGAGTTTTAAACCAACTTTTTCACTCTTTCTCTTTCACCCTCATCAAAAGGTTTTTTTATTTCCTCTTTGCTTTCTGCTATTTCAGTAATTTATTTTAAAAAACACTTTTCAGATGGTTTCTGTCCCTTTTTCTCATGGTTATTTGTTTATATATCTATTCAATCCCTTGTATTTTATTGGGGTTTTGGAAGATATCCCAATTGACTTTCTTCAGTTATAAATTCCAGAATGTTCCTTCAGAGTTTTGAAGATTATCAGAAGATACTTTAAAGAGCTGTTGTTATAGTTGATAGCATTTCTTAAATGTTTTAGATCTATAAAGTACAACATGTAACATTTTGCCCAAATTCCAAATTTACAGTTAAGAAAATTAAAGACCTCCTTATATGTAATCTGTTCTATTCTCCAACTTCCTCCAGCCACGTTCAACATCTTTGCAAATAGTGCTGATATTGGATGCTAGGAGACTTGCAGAGCTGAAAACTGGTAAAGTAACTTGTCAGCAGGTCAAACGGGTACATGACTCTCAGGTCCTATGAGATATAGAAATGACTTACAATGGATTACATGATGGAGAGAAAGGCAAATGAAGCTATAAAGGAACTGGTGCATTGGAATAATGGGAAAGAGAGAGGATCTAAATGTTATGATGAGGTCAAAGAAACAGGTTCAGTAAACACTGAAGAGAGGGAGAAGAGAAAGTAAGAAATTCTGGTCAAAGAGAGGGAATAGCAGAATTCCCAGCTTCCTATATTTTATAAGTTGGCATGGAAATTTGTTAAAATTGTCAAGGAAAATATCAACTTAAAAGTCAAAAGAATAAGTTTTAAAAAAGAAATTGCTCACTTAGCATTGTCATTTAATTCCTACAGGAGAAAATGGGCATATCAATTCTGTTTGCATTTTTTTTTTCTGTCCCTGGAGCAATTATATGGCTTTGAGTTAATTATGCTCCCTTTGAAGTCTTAGAAATTTAATATATTACATGTCTACAATTAGTGCTCCACCTCTCATTCAAGATTTCAAAGCTTTAATAAAAATACTGCAGTTATGTGCTGCTGAGTAAATCAACCTGCTGTGATATTGATGGAAAATTGTTATCACAATGTTCCTGTAACTGTCCTTGAAATGAATATGGGGAAACAAGAGTGCTCACATGGTTTGATTTAAATATAGATTAGGATGATATTTTGAAAAAACAGTATTTTTTATATAGGAAAAATGTTACTATGGATGTTATGTAATTTAAACCTTTTCCAGAAAGGATACATATATCAGAACTTTTGGATCTTAACTTTTAGTTTTCAGGTTTGAGAAGAAAATTCAATTCTTTGAAAATGAGAAGTTCTGTTACTTAAATGGTAATGAATATCATTGTCTATTTGCATTTTTTCCCCAAATTTTCAGAAGAGCCCCAGTTACATAAAATCTGTTTATTCTGCAATAATAAAAGGGAATTATCTTTTATTCCTTAATCACACTTTATGAAATAGTTTTCATTCTGTTGTATTATATCCCAGATAACTTTGATCATGTCAAACAACAAAAAACCAAAGTTACTTCTTCAAATATATAAGCAGCTTGCCAGAAATAAGCCTTTATGATGGTTTAGAAAACAAGTTGTCTTAGGAATATTGAAAGGTTCCTAGTCACCAAAGGAGTACCCTGAATATTCAAATTGCTATGATAGTTATCTAGTAGCTAGTCAAACAACCCAATTTTTACCAAGAAAAAGAAATTATTTGGAGGTATTATGCAATGTCCATTTTTTTAAGACAAGGCTAATGTAATTATATTAGACAAAGAAACGACTATAATTTTTCCCCAAGTATTTTCCTTACATGAAAGTCTCTATAATAATACAGTGTTCATAGATGATTGATATTCATTTTTGAAGTACACTTTTTATTTAACTTTAATGTACATAATTATAGTACATAAAACTATGAAGTACAACTTAACAAATATCCATGCATCCAGCACCCAAATCAAGAAATAACAAAACTAGCATTCCCAGAGTCCCCTCCTGGGCACCACTCGGTTATAACCTTTTGGAAGTATAACCATTATATTGACTTAAAACACAATAAACTAGTTATGATTTATATTAAACTGTATATGCATAGAAATATACTATGTATGTCTTTTGTCTGTTTTCTTTTGCTCAACATTATGTTTATAAGGTTAATCCATGTTGAAATAGGTAGGAAAACTTTATTCATTTTATTGCTCTGAAGTATTTCATTATATGAATATGCCACAGTCTATTTAACTTTTACTGATGATTTTTTTTTCAAGTTTTGCTCATTACAATTAGTCAGTCTATTCATGTTTTTTTTATTTGTGTGTATTTTTGTTGGGAATGAAATCTCTAGCTCAAGAAGTATGCATAAATTATGTCACTTATTAATGCTAGCTGATACAGCCAGTTTTCCAAACATTTACACCAATTTGGACTTCTACTGGGAGCAGACAGAAGTATTTTAATTTTCTGCTTCCTCACCAACACTTGTTATTTTCCTTCTCTTCATTTTATTTATACTGGTGGATATGTACTAGATTCATATTTTATTTTTAATTTGCCTTTTCCTGATGGATGAATCATTATGTATTTATTGACTTTTTAATATTTTGTTTTATGAACTGCTTATTCAAGTCATTTTATTTTCCCCCCATGATTATTAGGATCTTTATATATATTAGGGATAAAAGTCCATTGCCAAATATATTTTAAATCCTTTCTCCTATCGACTGTCTTTCCATTCTATATATGGTAAATTTTGATGAATAGAACATCTTATTTCTAATGCAGTCCCTTATTAATTTGCTTTCTTTATAGTTAGTGCTTTTTGTCTTTTTTTTTTTAAAGAAAGCTTTCTATTCAAGATCATGAAGACATATTCTCATTTTTTTTCTAGAAATTTTGTTTTATCATTTACATTCACATCTGAAGTTAATTTCAAATTGTTTTTCATGGTAGGTGGTGGAGAAACACTAATTTTTCATATGTTGTATGTTATTCATTTCAACACAGGATCAATGTACCTGAATGGAAAATAATGTTAGAGTGAATAAAAAGGGAAGTTAATTAGTGTATTTGAAGTATAGGGCCATTATTCCTATACCACATCTTGTGTCTATCTTTTTTTCTCTCTTAACATGAAGCATATGACTTAAGTAGATAATGAAAGGCTATATTGATGATTTTATTGCAATAAATATCTTTATGATTCTATAATAACAAAAGTTAATGGTGCTGGTTTCTATAATAAAAGTTGTAACTCTTTTCATGGGCTCAGTAGGCATGCATCAAGTAGCAGCTAATGGCCGGTCACTCAAAAATACAACTGCTCTATCTGGATATGATTTTTACAATGGCATAGAATTCTAAGAGAAGAAAAATATTTAACTGGCATAAAAAAAAAATCCACCAAACCATCCAACAAAAACTGCTTCATTCCTTAGTCTTTTATTATAGTTATCAATTATTATTAAATTGTTCTCAAATCCGAGTTTTTACTTTAGCTCAGTATTATGTTGAACTGAAAGGCAGTTCTGTTACTAGCCAACCCACAGCTTTGGACTTTTATTTTTCAAATGAGAAAATATCAAATTGATTTTACTTCCACTTGACCAAAATCATGCATGACAGATCTTACTTGTGTTAACGAGGCCTGAAACTTCTTTAGTATTTGCTTTTCTGGTTGGAGTTCTATTTAACTCTCAGAAGTTCTCTCTGAAGATGGGAATGAGGTTCCAATGAGTCCAAATTTCCAAATAAGATGGATCCAATTCACCTCTTTCCTGTGACCACTGACTTGGGTATTGATCTTGATAGACAGTTTGCTACTGATTCCTCCTAATAATCTGAAGGTCGTTTAACAATTTTGGCAAAATCTAATTTGCTAGTTTTTATTTTCTTTTTTTTTTATTTTATTTTATTTTTAAACTTTACATAATTGTATTAGTTTTGCCAAATATCAAAATGAATCCACCACAGGTATACATGTGTTCCCCATCCTGAACCCTCCTCCCTCCTCCTCCCCATACCATCCCTCTGGGTCGTCCCAGTGCACTAGCCCCAAGCATCCAGTATCGTGCATCGAACCTGGACTGGCATCTCGTTTCATACATGATATTATACATGTTTCAATGCTATTCTCCCAAATCTTCCCACCCTCTCCCTCTGCAACAGAGTCCATAAGACTGTTCTATACATCAGTGTCTCTTTTGCTGTCTCGTACACAGGGTTATTGTTACCATCTTTCTAAATTCCATATATATGCGTTAGTATACTGTATTGGTGTTTTTCCTTCTGGCTTACTTCACTCTATATAATAGGCTCCAGTTTCATCCACCTCATTAGAACTGATTAAAATGTATTCTTTTTAATGGCTGAGTAATACTCCATTGTGTATATGTACCACTGCTTTCTTATCCATTCATCTGCTGATGGACATCTAGGTTGCTTCCATGTCCTGGCTATTATAAACAGTGCTGCGATGAACATTGGGGTACACGTGTCTCTTTCCCTTCTGGTTTCCTCAGTGTGTATGCCCAGCAGTGGGATGTTTTTATTTTCTATAACTTTCTGATGAGTTCAACATTTCCATTCTATTCTTTTTATTTAAATGAAGTTAAAAAAATAAAATACCTGAACATAAATGAAAGCTGTACTTATTTGAAATATGAAATCACAATTGCTTCAGCTTTTAAGACAAAGGAATTCAAATCCTTCTCTAATTCAGTATTCATTTATTCATTCACTCAGACAATATGTTGAAAGCTTTTCTGTGTAAAATAATGTGGAAAGCACTGCTAGGAATACAATCATTAAAGATATATGGGTCTAGCCTTCAAGGAACAGACAAATTGATAAGGAAATGTTGTAAACATAGAACATGCAAAATAGTAAAACCACAAGAAAAGAAACAATTAAGTTACTCTTCTCAACCCCCAGAGGGAGTTGAAAATAAAGATAACAAAATTGCTATCTAAAAATGTAATCAAAGTTTGTAGATGGGCTTCCCTGGTAACTCAAACTGTAAAGAATCTGCCTGCAATGCAATAGACCTGGGTTCTATTCCTGGGTTGGGAAGATGCCCTGGAGGAGCACGTGGAAAGCCACTCTAGTATTCTTGCCTGGAGAATCCCCATGGACAGAGGAGCCTGGGGGACTACAGTCCATGGGGTCACGAAGAGTTGGACATGACTGAGCAACTATGCACAAAGTTTGCAGATAATATGTAAAATTACACAGGCCTAGAAAATTTTTTTTTCTTTTGTTATGGGGTAACTAAGACACATTCTCTAGTTTAAGAAATTCTTACTGTAACTTATTATAGTCTTATCAAAGCAAGTTTGAAATGTGAATGGATCCAAGAATGATTAAATTTATATTGAGTTTTTGCTCCATGAAGTAATGTGGACAAATTAAAACAAAGAGAGTAGGTAAAATAGACATAATGATAAATTTGAGGATCAGAACTTGCCACTGTTTGTCTGTAACTGCTTAGAAAAGAAGATATCAGACCTATAAGGCAAGGTCTTGCCAACACACAAAGGTTTCTCTGTCGATGCCAGGCATAATTTCTTAGGCCTTAACCATGGTCTGAGTGAAATAATTTCAAAATTATGTACCTCTTGTTTCTGTTTCCATTCTCAACATTACACTTTGAAGCTGGAATAATGGGGAGCCCCTGAATTTAAGCAATAGAAAGATATATTTGCTGCAAATAAATACATTAGCAATTTAATTAATATGCCAGTTTCTAGTAAATTCACTTAGTATATAAATGAAAAATACATGATATAAGTACCATTATTTTCCATTTCCAGACCAAAATGTAGGTTATTGTATTCTGCCCTGCTGTTCTAAGCAGCCATAGCAAATGAATCTTAGTTAGCACTGGAGTCTAAATCTATTTGCCAGCCTGGGTTAGTGTGAATCAATCTCCCAGAATTTAATCAATTCTTTAAATGCTTACTGACAAAAATCAATGCTTTAGATTTGTAGAGGATCAGATTTTAAGGTGTAGCCACCATGAAGCTTTGTTAAAAAGTAAGCAGATGGCCCTAAACTACTATTCTATTCAGAATTTTTCTCACTGTAATACAGATACATAGAAAGTAAATAAACTGTTTAGGTTGAGAAAATTAAAAAGATTCATTTGAGTTTTAGAGCAAGCTCTATTTTTAATAGAATACAAAAAACTGTAGCATAAGAGGATTCAAATATTAAAGCTATATGTGTCTGTCCAACACTAAAATTATGTGAACATATGGGTCCACTAATTTCAAACATGAATTATTTAAATACATATATTACTTGATGAGGCAACATGTAAGTCAATTCTTGGAACTCATATTTCTTACTTGGATTTAAGGCAATTTTGTAGAAAGGCATGCTTCTATGAATGAAGAACAGCATACATAAAGATACTGAGAAGGAAAATTGCAGGAAGCTGGGTGGGTCAGGGGACACATGCTAAGGGAAGTAGAATTTTAGGATGTAAAACTTTAATTGTATCAGACTGGTAGGTGAAAAACTTTGAATGTCAAACCTAAAGAAGGAGATTGGCTACAAAGGCATCATGAACATGAAGTTTGAATTCAGTTTTCGCTCCACTATTAAATAGCTGTGTAGCTCTGACCAAGTCACTTAAAATCATTTAGCTTTGTTTTCCTCACCTATAAAATAGAGTAATTCCTGGATCTCAGTTATTTTCAAGGCTATATTTGGTAATGAAAATAGAATGTGTAGAATAGTGTTCATACTAGTAAAAATTTAACAAGTTTTAGGTGTACAGTCCTCTAGAACTATAGAGTAGAGTAAATAAGAAAATGCAATTGGTGTTAGTAGACTTGGAAATCGATTAGATATGTGAAATGAGGTTGAGACATAGGAAAAAGATGGATCCTATGTTTCAAGTCTGAGTTTCAATGATGTTCATGTTATGAAATCAGAAGTATAAGAAAATCAACAGATTTTTGAGATAATTAAATAAAATTTCAGTCATAAGTTTGATGTTGTTCTGGAATATCTAGATTGAGACATGCATGTGACTGTTGAAAATAAAAGAATGGAACCCAACAGTCTGAAGGAAAAGCTGTTGTATTTGTCAATGTGATGATCATTGGTGAACTTTGATAAAACATTTTTGTTAAAATTTTGTGAGGAAAAAATAAAGATTGTAAGGAAATAAAGTGTTGTTAGCAAATAAGCAGAATAAGGGGCATCTCATTCAAGTCTGGAAGTGAAAAGGAGGACCACATAGTGCTGTATCATGGGAAGAAACCTACTTTGAGAAAGATGTTTTCTAAGTATGGAAGCTCATGTGGAAAGAGAAAAGATGATGCAATATGCAGAAAAAGAATCAATGTAGAATTTTTAAAATGAAGTAGGATCAGTTTTATAAATATATTACATTTGGAAGAGAGGCAATAAGGAAGGATAAAAATATAGAGAATTTTAAAGGTAACAGGAACACTCAATTACATATGGGTCAAATGCATTTATAGTGGAATCAGTAGATTCTAATTCATGTTTCTGTTAGTGCTTAGTAGACTGTATGTGCAGGTAGTAGGGAAAAATGAAGTAAAAGAAAAGGATAACTGACTCAGGTTGGGGACTAGCTGAAAAGCTACTAAAGTAGGAACAGGCTGTCTGCAGGGATCATAATACAGGTGACATAAGACATGTTGGGAAGGAACTGATTTCCAGTAAGAAACCAACCTCCTAATATTAGTTAACTAGCTTTATGAGAGAAACATATACTAAAATTTCCTTATAGTTTGTTTGAACTTACATAGTAAGTCTAGACTTTAGTTAAAAAAAAAAGTGTGTTAAGCAGATTAATACTTCAGAGATGAACAAAAGTGTTTTTACCTAGAAATATTTCAAAAATATCTCAGCTTTGGCACTACTGACAAAGTGAACCAGATAACTCTGTTTTGGAACACTGTCCTGTGCAGTGTAATCTGTTCAGCAATATCCCTATTCAGTAGACACCAAACATGGCAGTCAAAAAAAGTGCCAGATAGTGCCAGATGTACCCATTCGCTGGAGATGGCGTTCAGTTCAGTCGTTCAGTCATGTCTGACTCTTTGTGACCCCATGAACCGCAGCACACCAGGCCTCCCTGTCCATCACCAACTCCCAGAGTCTACCCAAACCCATGTCCATTGAGTCGGTGATGCCATCCAACCATCTCATCCTCTGTTGTCCCCTTCTCCTCCTGCCCTCAATCTTTCCCAGCATCAGGGTCTTTTCAAATGAGTCAGCTCTCCACATCAGGTGGCCAAAGTCTTGGAGTTCCAGCTTTAGCATCAGTCCTTCCAATGAACACCCAGGACTGATCTCCTTTAGGATGGACTGTTTGGATCTCCTTGTAGCCCAAGGGACTCTCAAGAGTCTTCTCCAACACTACAGTTCAAAAGCATCAATTCTTCTGCATTCAGCTTTCTTTATAGTCCAACTCACACATCCATACATGACCACTGGAAAAACCATAGCCTTGAATAGATGGACCTCTGATGACAAAGTAATTTCTCTGCTTTTTAATATGCTGTCTAGATTGGTCATAACTGTCCTTCCAAGGAGTAAGCATCTTTTAATTTCATGGCTGCAGTCACCATCTGCAGTGATTTTGGAGCCCAAAAAAATAAAGTCTGACACTGTTTCCACTGTTTCCCCATCTATTTGCCATGAAGTGATGGGACCAGATGCCATGATCTTGGTTTTCTGAATGTTGAGCTTTAAGCCAACTTTTTCACTCTCCTCTTTCACTTTCATCAAGAGGCTTTTTAGTTCCTCTTCACTTTCTGCTATAAGGGTGGTGTTATCTGCATATCTGAGGTTATTGATATTTCTCCCTGCAATCTTGATTCCAGCTTGTGCTTCTTCCAGTCAAGCATTTCTCATGATGTATTCCACATGTAAGTTAAATAAGCAGGGTGACAATATACAGCCTTGACGTACTCCTTTTCCTATTTGGAAACAGTGTGTTGTTCCATGTCCAGTTCTAACTGTTGCTACCTGACCTGCATATAGGTTTCTCAAGAGCCAGGTCAGGTGGTCTAGTATTCCCATCTCTTCCAGAATTTTCCACAGTTTATTGTGATCCACACAGTCAAAGGCTTTGGCATAGTCAATAAAGCAGAGATAGATGTTTTTCTGGAACTCTCTTTTTTTCCATGATCCAGCGGATGTTGGCAATTTGATCTCTGGTTCCTCTGCCTTTTCTAAAACCAGCTTGAACATCTGGAAGTTCATGGTTCACGTATTGCTGAAGCCTGGCTTGGAGAATTTTGAGCATTAATTTACTAGTGTGTGAGATGAGTGTGGTAGTTTGAGCATTCTTTGGCATTGCCTTTCTTTGGGATTGGAATGAAAACTGACCTTTTCCAGTCCTGTGGCCACTGCTGAGTTTTCCAAATTTCCTGGCATAATGAGTGGAGCACTTTCACACATCATCTTCCAGGATTTGAAATAGCTCAACTGGGATTCCATCAACTCCACTAGCTTTGTTCGTAGTGATACTTTCTAAGGCCCACTTGACTTCACATTCCAGGATGTCCGGCTTTAGGTGAGTGGTCACACCATTGTGATTATCTTGGTCATGAAGATCTTTTTTGTACAGTTCTTCTGTGTGTTCTTGCCTCCTCTTCTTAATATCTTCTGCTTCTGTTAGGTCCATACCATTTCTGTCCTGTATCGAGCCCATCTTTGCATGAAATGTTCCCTTGGTATCTCTAATTTTCTTGAAGAGATCTCTAGTCTTTCCCAGTCTGTTTTTTTCCCTCTATTTCTTTGCATTGATTGCTGAGGAAGGCTTTCTTCATTTTACAAAAAAGGAAAATGAGCTACAAGGATATTGTGAAAGTAGCCCAGTTCACACAGCAAGAAAGAGCAAAGCCAAGTCTAGACCATTCTTAAGGGGTGTACTATGTTGTATTACCTCTCCAGGTACACAATACATGTGAAAAAAATCATCCTGGCTTTTTCTTTATGACACAGAAATAGTTAGTAAGCCTCTGTGTGTGTGTGTGTCTGTGTGTGTATGTGTGTGTTTATTTGTAAGTTGTGTCCAACTCTTTTGCAGCCCCTTGTACTGTAGCCAGCCAGACTCTTCTGTCCTTGGGATTTCCCAGGCAAGAATACTGACGTGGGTCCCATATCCTTCTCCAGGAGAATCTTCCCAGCCCAGAGATAAAACCTGCATCTCCTGCATTGGCAGACAAATTCTTTACTTCTGAACCACCAAGGAAGCCCAGTTGGTGTGCATAACTGCCGTTAAATGATTTTTAAAAAGAGTTTGCACTTGGGTGATCTAATGGAAAATTACTCAGTCAATGTGATTAGGTCATCTGTGTTTGTAATTGGTGTTTACCAAATTTAGACTCCTATCCAGCCATAGAGATGTATCTTCCTTGCTTATTACATCTCCCAAGAATGACTCCTAGGTCTTTGAGAAAGACATTGTTAGTATTGTAAAACTAGCAAGAGGCTAGAAGAAGATTTGTATCTTAAAGGAAAAGACAAAGAATGCATGATTGCAAATGTTCTAAAGTAAATATTCTAAGAAAAGGGATTTCAAAGGTCTAGATTCAGAAAGAAGACCGTCTATATCTTAGTGAAACTGAGGAGAATGTTAGATTGTCTTGGGTCAAACATAGAATATTTGGACTAAATAGATTCTGCTTAACTGTGTTTTCTTATGATTCATATAATATATATTGAGTTATGTTTATATATTTTAACAATCATTGAATGCATATTCAGCTATATAGTTTAAAGAAATATATTCTCATTGTCATGTGAAGGAATTTTTGGAATGAAAGGAATTGTTGGAGTTCCAGTGGCTCTCAAGATAGTATATAATTCTGATGTGACAAAACCATTAGATATACTGAATGTGAACTTTCAGAACTAAAGAGTAATATTGATTTAATCTAAGAGGTTCAGGTAGTCAACCTCATATGGGACTTCAGGAGGAAACAGATGGCAATAATGACTACCCATTGCTAAATTTCCTCAAGCAGGGCTAAAAAAAGGGCAGGACCAGAAGGCTGGGAAACGTGGGGTCCAAAAGGCACATGAACCTGACTATGTTTCATAACAAGACATATTTGCCTTTGCTCAGAGTCCTGAAATAAATTTTCAGCATGATCCGAACACTTTCTTGCTGCCTCTGACCTGAGTTCACTATAGCTACAAACAAAAGCTTCACAAACTCTCAGTAGAAATGAAATCACAGTTTCAAGACATACAGATTTTGATGAGTAACGCATATGCTTTACATCTTTATGATTGTTTTCAGAATTGTAAACCATAGAGTATTCCTAACTTATCCCGACCCTATCCTATCAAGTTTGCTCTACTTCCAGAAAAATGGGTTTGAAAATAAACTATCCCGACCCTATCCTATCAAGTTTGCTCTACTTCCAGAAAAATGGGTTTGAAAATAAACTAAGACCATAAAATAAACCCATCATCCTAGCATTTTGGAAATGTATATACACATTTAAAAATAAGCTTAAATTTTTGCATACTGCATCAAATTCCAGGGCCACTGATTCCTTGAAGTCAGATTCATTTGACTCCCTGAAAATGAATTGGTTTTCATGAAGCTATTTAAATTTATTGAGTTACTATTATCGTCCTAAACCCAAATAAAATTTGAGAAGTATTGGGCCTGGATATATCTCTGCAATTCTCAATAATATTTGCATCTGTAAGTGTCAGATCCCCCTTCTGTAGGGGATCTTCGCAAATCAGGGATGGAACCTGCATCTCCCGCATTGGCAGTTGTATTCTTTACCACCAAGCCACCTGAGAAGCCCCAATTAATCCATACCTAATTGTATTTCAAACTGTAACATGTTTCTTTACCCAGCAGCTGGAGGCACATTAGCTGTTGAAAAAGTTATTTTCTCTTAATCTTCACCAACTAAACTATTGAAACTCTGGTATTCTCTGAACTGATAGTGCAGGACCCCAAGGATCTCTCAAAACCTACCATTTCTTTTCACTTTCCACAAGTTTCTGCTATTGAGGTGTTTACTTGATGACCCATTTGCTCCAAATGTAACTTTGAGACATGTTACTGAAGCTCAGCCTTTGTGCCCAGGTGCCAGATTAAATCTCAGAGACAGTTTTGGGTGAAATAGAACTAAAGCTATTTAGCTTTATTTCTTTGCCAGGCAAAGAAGGCCACAGTGGGCTAATGCCCTCAAGACCGTGTGTCCTGCTCATAAAGGGGTAGTGAGGAGTCTCAAAATGTTCAAGGAACAGGGCATTATCAGCTCCTGGACATTCTTCTGATTGGTTGGTGCTAACCCTTATGGCAGAAAGTGAAGAGGAACTAAAAACCCTCTTGACGAAAGTGAAAGTGGAGAGTGAAAAAGTTGGCTTAAAGCTCAACATTCAGAAAACGAAGATCATGGCATCCAGTCCCATCACTTCATGGGAAATAGATGGGGAAACAGTGGAAACAGTGTCAGACTTTATTTTTTTGGGCTCCAGAATCACTGCAGATGGTGACTGCAGCCATGAAATTAAAAGACGCTTACTCCTTGGAAGGAAAGTTATGACCAACCTAGATAGCATATTCAGAAGCAGAGACATTACTTCGCCAACAAAGGTTCGTCTAGTCAATGCTGTGGTTTTTCCTGTGGTCATGTATGGATGTGAGAGTTGGACTGTGAAGAAAGCTGAGTGCCAAAGAATTGATGCTTTTGAACTGTGGTGTTGGAGAAGACTCTTGAGAGTCCCTTGGACTGCAAGGAGATCCAACCAGTCCATTCTAAAGGAGATCAGCCCTGGGATTTCTTTGGAAGGAATGATGCTAAAGCTGAAACCAGTACTTTGGCCAGCTCATGCGAAGAGTTGACACATTGGAAAAGACTCTCATGCTGGGAGGGATTGGGGGCAGGAGGAGAAGGGAACGACAGAGGATGAGATGGCTGGATGGCATCACTGACTCAATGGACGTGAGTCTGAGTGAACTCTGGGAGTTGGTGATGGACAGGGAGGCCTGGCATGCTCTGATTCATGGGGTCGCAAAGAGTCGGACACGACTGAGCCACTGGTCTGATCTGATCTGACATAATTGGGAGTCAGCATCCTCAACCAGCTAGTTGAGTCTCCAGCTGGTCTAGGGTCTACACCCTTGTGGGCCACATACAGTTAACTTCTTCCACCTGGTTCAGGCTTAAGTGTCTGCAAAACAGCTCAAAGGATATGGCTCAGAACACTATCTGTAATCATTGAGGAAGAACTAAAGAGCCTTAACTTGGTTTAATGGCTAAATTATTACTTTTTCTCAGTTGACTGTTTTCCTTTCTTTCTTCATTTCTTCACTTCTCTGATTAAATTTATTCTCATTCAATAAATCAAATTTACTATTATTATTAAATTTATTCTTATGAATGTTTTTCTACAGATAAAAGGCAGGCAGAGGATATGGATAGGAGTCTCTCCTGGGAAGGTCTCACAGGGTCCTGCTCGCTTACAGACTGATGCCACTACGAGGAAAATTTATGTATCACTCTCACATCAGGCTGTTGCCAACACCACTGTCCAGGGTCTCCAGGCCACAGCAAAATGTTTCCTCCAGTCCAACAGCAGGATCTCAAAACTAAATCTTACTACCCCAAGAGCTGAGCTCTCAGTTGAGGTTAGACCATATTCCTTGAAGAATGAGCAGATCTAACTAAGTCATCTAGCAGTCAGTCTCCAAATGTCCAGGTGTCTTTCCTTTTAGTTAAGCAGTATCCCACCCTGCCAGCCTTTCAGACATAAAACAAACAACAGTTGAGATGGCTGAAGCTAAGCCATGATGGAGACCCCAGAACAAGACAATATTGCTCCTTAAAATGTGCGTATAGTTGGAACACAATAATCACTTCATATTTACTCTGAAAAAGCAGAATTCTGACAACAGGATAAGCAAAAAGTAAACATCAACAAAAGGTTGGCCTTTAAATTTCCCTACTGATTAACTTTGTTTTTCTAGCTTTGTTAAATGGTCACACATCTTTGTAAATTTTGGATCTTTTAAAATCTTTTATCAGCATTCTTATTATTATTCTTATCCTTTTGATTGTAAGCTTCATGGGGTTAAGGTTCTCTATTTGTTTAACTTTAAATCTCACATCATATGCTAATATATTGCATATAGATGCTCTAAGTGGTAAATTTTTGAGGTGAAATTTTATTTTGGCTTTGAGGGTTTTAGACATCTTACAACTGATTTAAATAAGAACTAAGCATATAAACCAGGATAAATCAAACATTTTCCTTCTTATCTACTGCATTCTTTCTCTTTGCAAATGTTTATGTATTTGCCTCATGGTAAATTCAATCTTAAAATCAGTACATTCTGCCTAACCAATAATTTCTTGAAACATAACTGAAAGTAAATATTCTCCTCAGCAAATGACCCATCCCCTCCTTAGAGTGCCTACTTTTTATCGTTTCTCAGTAGATTGCTAGAATTTCCATGAAGAGATTAAATGAAAAAATAGTCAATATTCAGTTTAATCAACTTTATTTTTTTTAATTGGAAGAGATTAAAATAGCTGGTAAAACAAGAGCATATTTATGTATTTATTTCCAATATTATTGTTTTAATTATCCATACTGAGAATTAGCCTGGTTTAAAATTAGCAAGGATATAAGATTTCAGATATCCAGTTCTCATCTCTGAATAAGTAATCCTTGTTTAGTTCTCTAGGGGAGGGAAAAACTTTTCTTCCTCTACTCACCTGAGGCTTCAAGCATCAAACTGATAACAGAGATTAACAGCAAAAACATAACAAACAAGTTAAAGAAAACAAAAAACAGACTTAGTCACAAACTTCAAGGGAAGAAAAAAAGTATTCTCCTTCTATTCTTGCAGGTTCTCAGCTGGTTGGCTGGGACCCCTATAAAAAAAAGAAAAAGAAAAAAAAACCTAGAAGTTTATTGAAATGTTTATGTGTACATCACATATATACATGGGGATAATTCAAGGATGAGTAACAAATAATTGCCTGGAACTTGTGCTTAAATAGGGTCCCTGGTGGCTCAGATGGTAAAGCGTCTGTCTACAATGCAGGAGACCCAGGTTTGATCCCTGGGTTGGAAAGATACCCTGGAGAAGGAAATGGTGATCCACTCCAGTACTATTGCCTGGAAAATCCCATGGACAGAGGAGCTTGGTAGGCTACAGTCCATGGAGTCGCAAACAGTCGGACACGACTGAGCAACTTCATTTTGTGCTTAAATGCCATCTTCACGGAAAACAAAAGAAGGGTATGAGGAAGGCAAGTTATAAGAAGGTGGCCAGAAAAAGTACAGTAAACAAAGGTCAGGTTTGTTTTGCAAATTTAAATTGATACCTTCTCCAGTGATAAGAGGCTCTTGTGATTAAGAGTCATCCCACTCTTGATGATACAGAGATGTGACTCAAGGAGGATTTTAGGATTTATATGCCATCCAACCAAGGGTGGAGAAGAAGCTAGATACAGAAAAAAGGACTAGGGGCTGCTGGGAGGGGAGATAGCCAGTACGGGAAGATATGGTACAATATGGTACATAAAGAGTATTCAGTAAGGTTAGCTTTGCAGGTTCAAAGTCAGGGCCTTGTCCATCAATAAGAGCTGTAAAGGGTCATCTTCATATCAGAGAGAGAGAGTTGTTCAGTTGCTCAGTTGTGTCCAACTCTTTGCAACCCCATGGACTGCAGCACGTCAGGTCTCCCTGTCCTTCACCATCTCCCAGAGCTTGCTCAAACTCATGTCCATTGAGTCAGTGATGCCATCCAACCATTTTATCCTCTATCGTCCCCTTCTGCTGCCTTCAATCTTTCCCAGCATCAGGGTCTTTCCTAATGAGTCGGCTCTACACATCAGGTGGCCAAAGTATTGGAGCTTCAGCTTCAGCATCAGTCCTTCCAATAAATATTCAGTACTGATTCCCTTTAGGATAGACTGATTGGATCTCCTTGCAGTCCAAGGGACTCTCATGAGTCTTCTCCAACACCACAGTTCAAAAGGATCAATTCTTTGGTGTTCAGCTTTCTTTATGGTCCAACTCTCACATGCATTCATGACTACTGGAAATACCATAATTTTGACTGTAAGGACCTTTGTTGGCAAAGTAATGTCTCTGCTTTTTAATACACTGTTGACATCTTAACAAATAAAAATCTTCTTTTATAAGTGTGAGTTTCCTTTAAAAAATATATGCTTTGTTTTTAGAGTTTTTCCTACATCTGCTGTTTCTCAGTTGCTTTCAACTCAGAATAATCCTTATGCCAAAGTGGTGTATTTGGAGGTGGCATATTCTGTTCCTCTAGTTTTCTTTCCTCTGTGTGCAACTAGCATTTTAGAGCTGCTGTCTTGGAAGGTTAGCTGTTTGTTTGGACAGGGCTTCCCAGCATGGCGTTTCTCAGTATTGTTATATTCAGTATCTGATTCCAGGCGTCTGTTCTTTAATTATTTATGACCACCTCCTTCCAAACTGGACTGTGGGCACCAGAAAACTGACTGGAAACTGATGCCTTACAAAATGGTAAAATATAATTTAAAATCAAGACTAAAGAAAGAATAAATTAGAACAGAAGGTTAAATTTTAGAAGATAAATTACCATATCAAAATATAGATCAGGATGTTGCATAATTCCTCCCAGTAAAATGGTTAACTCCTTAAGGTCAGGGACTATTATACATTTCATGTTCGATCAGTATTTGGCTCAGCACCTACATGTAATTGATGCTCAATAAATACTGATGGTTCATTTTATTTCATTTATTTGTGAAAAAGCAAAGCAGAAAAAAAAATAGTGCCTTACATATCATGAAAACAGTTTCTTTTTTATTGATGAGAGCCTGCTGGAATGAGAACCCTGACACAATTGTAAAGAGTTAGGGAACTGACCCGCTCTCAGATTGCTTCACTTCCTGGCCGATTTTAAACACCTGGAGGAATAAACCACTGAAAAATCTTTGTGGTGTCTGCAGTTAAGCTTGAGTTTAGTCTCACAGTTCTCAGTGTGGACACTCATTTCCCAAAATTTAATGTGAATCCTTGAGGGGTGAAATTGGCTCAAATGATACTAACAGAGGAAAGGAACTTCAATTTAACATATATTCACTAATTATGTTATTATTATTCTTAATTGTTTCAAAACATAAAAGATGAAAAGCTAAAACATAATTTTAATTGGCAAAGGAATTTCATACTAGGAAGGCACCTCTTGATTAGCAGCTGTGTAGGCAGGGGGAGGGTTGGGGGTATGGAAATTTGGCTAAGAATTCACACGGAAAAGTGCTCAGTGTGCTTCAAAATAGCTCAATCAGTACTCAGCGTGCTGTGAAAGCGCTCAACTGGTGCTCAACTTCCCGCATATTTAAATAAGTTGAGAGCTGACTTTTAAAAAGTGCTCAATCGGGAGTGCTCAAGTTGTGGGGCCTATTAGTTGAATGCTAATTAACTTCTTTCCTATAGTTCACTTCTCTTAAGCAGAGGGACGCTTTTGCTGTTCACGTTTCCAGGTTGAACCTGGACTTTGCCGAATACATTGAGAGATCTGCATTTCTTGTGGAAGAGGCAAGCATCCAGCCAACCATTCCCATGGCTTTCTTTGGCTCAGTTTCATTGTCTCTCTCTGCCTCTCTCATGTGTTCACATTACCCTCCTCACTATTTCTGGCTTTACTGTCTTGCTTTGAAGTTATTTTGAAAAGTCTAAATAGAAGAGCTTGCTGTTTTATTTGATCTGATATCTTTTTATTCCTGATGCATAGTTTGGTTTTTCCCAAGGGCTTTTCAATCATTTTGATATCATTTGCTCCTCAGAAATGGTTTTGAGCATTAAGTTGAAGAAATTGTGTAGTCCCATAATGTCCACTTTTAATTTGGTTTACTCATTAGTATATTATTTTTGAAGTAGGAAAGATGAGTCCCATATTAAATAAACAACTCCATTTCATAATTTGCTTAATATCAAACTTGAGCTATATATTTTTAAGAATCTATGCTGGGGGAAAAAAGATACTATATTTCACTATTGCTATAAATTTATATGAAGATTTAAATGAAATTTTGTTTTCTGTGATGATTTCAAAATCTCATAGGATGACGCATTGATGTGTGAGTGCAGTTTTTAAAACACATTCAAATGATGTCATGTATTCCCTTTGCAAGTACTTCATTATGCATTTTTTTAATTTATTTTATTTTTAAACTTTACAAATTGTATCAGTTTTGCCAAATATCAAAATGAATCCACCACAGGTATACATGTGTTACCCATCCTGAACCCTCCTCCCTCCCCCCTCCCCATGTGCACTAGCCCCAAGCATCCAGTATCGTGCATTGAACCTGGACTGGCATCTCGTTTCATACATGATATTATACATGTTTCAATGCCATTCTCCCAAATCTTCCCACCCTCTCCCTCTCCCACAGAGTCCATAAGACTGTTCCATACATCAGTGTCTCTTTTGCTGTCTCATATACAGGGTTATTGTTAGCATCTTTCTAAATTCCATATATATGTGTTAGTATACTGTATTGGTGTTTTTCTTTCTGGCTTACTTCACTCTGTATAATAGGCTCCAGTTTCATCCACCTCATTAGAACTGATTCAAATGTATTCTTTTTAATGGCTGAGTAATACTCCATTGTGTATATGTACCACTGCTTTCTTATCCATTCATCTGCTGATGGACATCTAGGTTGCTTCCATGTCCTGGCTATTATCAACAGTGCTGCGATGAACACTGGGGTACACGTGTCTCTTTCCCTTCTGGTTTCCTCAGTGTGTATGCCCAGCAGTGGGATTGCTGGATCATAAGGCAGTTCTATTTCCAGTTTTTTAAGGAATATCCACACTGTTCTCCATAGTGGCTGTACTAGTTTGCATTCCCACCAACAGTGTAAGAGGGTTCCCTTTTCTCACACCCTCTCCAGCATTTATTATTTGTAGACTTTTGGATTGCAGCCATTCTGACTGGTGTGAAATGGTATCTCATAGTGGTTTTGATTTGCATTTCTCTGATAATGAGTGATGTTGAGCATCTTTTCATGTGTTTGTTAGCCATTTGTATGTCTTCTTTGGAGAAATGTCTATTTAGATCTTTGGCCCATTTTTTGATTGGGTCATTTATTTTTCTGGAGTGAACTATAGGAGTTGCTTGTATATTTTTGAGATTAGTTGTTTGTCAGTTGCTTCATTTGCTATTATTTTCTCCCATTCTGAAGGCTGCCTTTTCACCTTGCTAATAGTTTCCTTTGATGTGCAGAAGCTTTTAAGTTTAATTAGGTCCCATTTGTTTATTTTTGCTTTTATTTCCAATATTCTGGGAGGTGGGTCATAGAGGATCCTGCTGTGATATATGTTGGAGAGTGTTTTGCCTATGTTCTCCTCTAGGAGTTTTATAGTTTCTGGTCTTACATTTAGATCTTTAATCCATTTTGAGTTTATTTTTGTGTATGGTGTTAGAAAGTGTTCTAGTTTCATTCTTTTACACATGGTTGACCAGATTTCCCAGCACCACTTGTTAAAGAGATTGTCTTTAATCTATTTTATATTCTTGCCTCCTTTGTCAAAGATAAGGTGTCCATATGTGCATAGATTTATTTCTGGGCTTTCTATTTTGTTCCATTGATCTATATTTCTGTCTTTGTGCCAGTACCATACTGTCTTGATAACTGTGGCTTTGTAGTAGAGCCTGAAGTCAGGTAGGTTGATTCCTCCAGTTCCATTCTTCTTTCTCAAGATAGCTTTGGCTATTCGAGGTTTTTTGTATTTCCATACAAATTGTGAAATTATTTGTTCTAGCTCTGTGAAGAATACCGTTGGTAGCTTGATAGGGATTGCATTGAATTTATAAATTGCTTTGGGTAGTATACTCATTTTCACTATATTGATTCTTCCAATCCATGAACATGGTATATTTCTCCATCTATTAGTGTCCTCTTTGATTTCTTTCACCAGTGTTTTATAGTTTTCTATATGTAGGTCTTTAGTTTCTTTAGGTAGATATATTCCTAAGTATTTTATTCTTTCCATTGCAATGGTGAATGGAATTGTTTCCTTAATTTCTCTTTCTGTTTTCTCATTATTAGTGTATAGGAATGCAAGGGATTTCTGTGTGTTGATTTTACATTCTGCAACTTTACTATAATCATTGATTAGTTCTAGTAATTTTCTGGTGGAGTCTTTAGGGTTTTCTATGTAGAGGATTATGTCATCTGCAAATAGTGAGAGTTTTACTTCTTCTTTTCCAATTTGGATTCCTTTTATTTCTTTTTCTGCTGTGATTGCTGTGGCCAAAACTTCCAAAACTATGTTGAATAGTAATGGTGAAAGTGGGCACCCTTGTCTTGTTCCTGACTTTAGGGGGAATGCTTTCAATTTTTCACCATTGAGGATAATATTTGCTGTGGGTTTGTCATATATAGCTTTTATTATGTTGAGGTATGTTCCTTCTATTCCTGCTTTCTGGAGTATATATATTTATGTGGTAACTGTTACCAAACCCAAACTGTGTTCACTTTCCCATAGGCAGTAAAAAACCAATCCACTGACACTTTAAGGTGAGTAAAATAACTTCTGCTGCTGCTGCTGCTAAGTTGCTTTAGTCGTGTCCAACTCTGTGCGACCCCATAGACGGCAGCCCTGCCGGCAGAGACAGGCTCCCCTGACTCTGGGATTCTCTAGGCAAGAACACTGAAGTGGGTTGCCATTTCCTTCTCCAGTGCATGAAAGTGAAAATGAAAGTGAAGTTGCTCAGTCATGTCCAACCCTCAGCGACCCCATGGACTACAGCCTTCCAGGCTCCTCCATCCATGGGATTTTCCAGGCAAGAGTACTGGAGTGGGGTGCCATTGCCTTCTCCTATTAAAAAAATAACTTTTAATTAGCATCTAATGCAGGGTTAATGCATTAGCCTCCTAACTCATCTCCCAGCCAACCTTGCCACAAGGCAAAAAGTGCCTTCCCATCTATAAATGTCATTGGAAAGGTCATGGGTTTTTGTGGAGATATCAGGACTTCTTAGGCTGCAACCATTGAAAATGTGGGTCATCTGACTCCAGAGTTCTCCAAGCAACCTTCCACTTCAACTGGCCTCAATATTGGGCTACTTGGAGAAAGTAGCTTGGAAAAAGACTCAGTTGGTCAAGTGAATACATTGTTAGAAAATGTTATTCAATATAAATTTTATGTCAATCATAACTCAATTAAAAAAGAAAGAAAATATGTTAGCTACTAATATTCCCATATGTATGAAAAGGATATGAATCTCACTGGAAATTAATATATTTGCATCAGGACTTTCTATCCAAGTCAGAATTTTGCTAATGTGATTCTGCATGAGTGATGGGATAGTACCCAGTGTTCTCATAATAACCACTTCCTGAGTTTGCAGTGCTAATGGTCTGACCTTGGATGGTGATGAATTCACTAAGGTAATGACTATCACACCTTGAAGCCACTTGAGAAACTTGCTGGATGTCAAAATCACATTTACAGTTTTTCTCTTTGAATTTCTATTGAAGGTATGTGATGTTTTCACAGTAATGCCATGCTCAATTTTGTGAGCATAATGAACATTATTATTTTAAATTGTTATTACCCTGGTATTCAAAACTATAAAACTAAAGCAATACAATGAAAATTAACTATTGATATTTTTAGTAACCTGGGGTTGCTTTTAATGATAATAGCCAATTAGGATTATCTCCTTTATAAAACAAAATGAAGGAATTTGGGTAACAGAGCTTTCTTCACAAATTCTGCCCAGTGGCTATAAGAGGCAGCACCGTGTTATTGCTTTGCTCTCAAATGAAGATAGAAATGTATGCCCTGTTGCCCCTCACTGTTTGGCATATTGGAACTTGTTTATTAAATTACCCTTTACAGAGTTTCACCATGTTCTCTCTCTCTGAAAATGAAAGCTAATTCAGCTTTCTTATCTTTTTGATAGAAAAAAATGATATCTAGAATTGGAGGGTACTATGCAATCATACGTTCAAGTGATATATTTATTTTAATAAACCAAGAAGGTATTTATGTGGTTTGTGTCAATTTTAAACAATTATCTTTTTTGTTTTACTTGACCTAGTTAATGATTTGCAAACAGACATGATTCAACAAAACATTAGTTAAAATGTTCAGTGAATCTTAAAACAACTGCTTTTAATATTCCTGAACAATAGAAGGTTCCAGGTTCAGCCTACTGTGAGGTGTGTGGGTCTTGTTTGCAATCAGCTCTGACATTTTCAGAAATTTCCACTGCAAAGGAGAGTTCTATTTTGAAAACACTTATTAGAGAGCAGCCGAATGTGTGTCCTCCATTGAGCACTACTTCTTTTTGCTGTTGTTTTTGTAGTTTTTAATTGTTGGCCAAGATTAAGAAATGCTTGAGATCCATCAGGCTGTGTCATTTGATTGCTCTAGAAGATACATACGTATATACATACATATATATATATATATACTTTTTAATATTGTATACTCCAAATTAAGATTGTTAACATCTTATTAATATGCAAATGCTTGTTATGACAATGCTTTTCCTCTACTGTATGAACTACTTTTCAACTGAAAATTAATAAAGGCTCTCAGTTGGTCCTAAAGTTTTCATCAGTATGAACAGATGTTACTATTGTTTGTTTGGCTGGAGCATTTACTTTGAAAGATACCATCTGAATTTGAAAATAAACTAAGCCCTAGTTTTGTACAATAGCATCAGGAAAATATTTTTGTTTTGTTTTGAGTTCAGTGGTAGACCAATGGTAGTATCTGATCATTTTTAGGATGTGATTTTCAGAAAGAAGTCATGCTTGATTTTTTTTTTTCCTTTCAATGCCCAGTCAACAATAACAATAGCAAAACCTGTGTTAAATGGGGGTCAAATGACAGTACATCTATAACAATACTCTTTAAAACTAAGTAGTATGCTAAAATTTTAACCATTTTATCTGTTTTATAAAAAATTGAATCACTGTTCAAACTAATTACCAGTTCTTTTCAGCATCATAATATACTTGTGGGTAGATACTGTTATTAGCCCCATTTTATAGATGAAGAAGGTAAGGTACAAGAAGATAAATAGCCTTGCAAAGGTCATGCTGTATATTATAACCCAGGCAATCTGCCTCCATATTTTGTGCTTATACCTGCCTTACTATGCACTGTTAAAAATCCCAGATGCTTTCATTATTTCCCTCTGAATGCTAGCCCCTAGATATTTATGAGTAAGTCCTTGCCTTATGGTAAGAAAGGGCACTTTCCAACAGTAGTCTTGTTATTCTTTGACCAAAAATGTAGTCAAAGTTTCTGAGGGAAAAACATCCAAAAGGAAAGGAGGAGAAAGAAAGAGGCCAACAGGTTAGCTAAGTCACACGGGTCCTGAAATGGGATGAAAAAATCATAATACCCCACTTATTTCATTGAATGTTAAGGTTAAAAGTTTTCAATGGAAAAGAATCGTTTAAAGATCTTAACATATGGAGTAAACACTGATTGCAATAGTCTAGTTTATCTTATGCATAGTAGAATAAAGTATTTGAATAGATCATGCATAAAGTTGCATATCATTATAAATGCAATACAAATGGAATTCTAAAGGAGAAAATATAGAAGAATCTGCCATTGAAGAAAATTTACTTGTTTAAAGATAATTTTATTGTTCCATAATCAGCTGTCAATAAAATACTAAATGAGTAAGACTTCATTAAATTTGTAAGGTAATTCCATACACAGACCAAGACCTCTGGGAGGTTAAAGAACCAGTGATTTCCAGGGTATAGAATACCATATGAATCTTAAAGGCAAAGTAGCTGCTTTTATAACACCAAAAATAGTAAAGCCTTTAAGATGGATAGACAGATATTTAAATAGATAAAGGATGATATGTCTTCCTCATTTGGATAGTTTATAATCTAAGGCTGCTGATTATGACACAGAGAAAAATTAATATAAGAGTATAAATAGATGCAGAGGAAATACATATGTAGTTGTTTAAAATCTCAGACTACATGTCAGTTATTTCAAATTCTGAGTGGTGAGACCTGGCTTATAAATGTTGCCATCACTGCCAGTTGATATTTGGCAAAGTCATGCTTAACCCTGCTAAAGTTTCCATAGGAAATCAGTATTTTGCAATTTGTTCATCTTAGGCAGGTAGCTATAGCAAAACTCCTGCCTGATTTATTTGCCCCTTGAACTCATTGAAGAAGGGGGAACAAAAATTAAATGCAAAATAAAATAAACATTCAAATTATTGGAAAACAATTTTATACACATTATGATCATTACTGTGCAGAATTATGCCTTGCCCTTGAGAGATTTGCATCTTGCATTGAGCAAACTGCCAATTTATAAGGCTGCTGCTTGAGCTGACATAGATATATGACAGGCACTTTGTCCTTTAGGCCTAGAAGGAACCATGGAACTTCTCTGTCAGTATCATTCATGCAAGTGACAAATAATGTCAAACCTGTTTAGTGGAGCAAGTAGACAGAGTAAAGAGGGTTTTGTGATAGAAAGAAATAGCAAATGGATGCACAGATGAGGCTGGGATAAGGTTTGAGATGGCAGTGAGACATGCAATATAAGCTATCTTGCTCTATTTTGTATATTATTTAATAGTTATGAAATGTACTTGAAACAAACATTTCATCTCTAGGAGACAGAAAATATGGGGTTGTTTTAATTATATCATCTCTAATAATTTATCATGAAACTAAAACATACAGGACCACCAAAGACTCACTCTACTTTATATTTATCTACCTAAAGAGTAACATTTTAAAAATTGAAACACACATTTAATAAAATTAGTAAACTAAGTGATTTTTCTGAAACCATTCACCTACTTTATAATTCACAGAAAGTTACCCTTTCGATAATGAACATGAGAGTATACCAAGAATTTCTTCTTAATTTAGCATATAAAGGCATTTGTTTTGTTTCTGTACTACATTTATATCATAATCCACACTCCCAACAATATTTTGCCTAGACGCAGAATGTTTATGAAGAATAGTCATGTATGTGTTTGAGGAACAGGTAAGATGAACTCAAAACTGGAAAAACATTGACTGGATTAACAGTGGTGGCCATGAAGACTTGCAAGAAAGCTAAGATAGAGGGAAATAAAAGGTATATATCCTTTTTGGAAGAGGAATCTAAGCTCAGGGGAGTCAGGTTACTAATATAAAAATCACATGGTTACTAAATGAATGAACAACCACTTCAAATCATAGCTCACTGAACACACACACACCCCCCTAATTTGTGCCTGACATCATCCATAGTGTTGAGGATACTATGGTAGTAAAGAAGAGAGACAGACTTAATCCTTTCATTTATTTTCTAATGTATTATAGCAGGTGTAAATGTAGTAACAAAAATTTTGATATTAGTAAATGTTGTAATTAAATGAGATAGTGGGGAATTTCTTTCCAAGAAGCTTATTTATTTTTTACCTGGCTTCTCTGGTGACTCAGACAGTAGAAAAATCTGCCTGCAATGCAGGAGACCCACATTCAATCCCTGGATCAGAAAGATCCCCTGGAGAAAGGAATGGCAACCCACTCTAGTGGACAGAGGAGCCTGGTGGGGTACAATCATGAGGTCACAAAGAGATGTACCTAACATGTATAACAATATTCTACAATGTTCCTCTTTGCTATTAAGAACATTTTCCAAAACCATTTGTTGTTGTTCAGTTGGTAAGTCATGTCTGGCTCTTTGTGACCTCATGGACTGCAGCACACCAGGTTCCTCTGTCCTCCACAGTCTCCTGGAGTTTGCTCAAATTAATATCTATTGAGTCAGTGATGCTATCTAACTCTCTCATTCTCTGCCGCCCCTTTCTTCTTTTGCTTTCAATCTTTCGCAGCATCAGGGCCTTTTCCGATGAGTCAGCTCCTTTATATCAGGTGGCCAAAGTATTGGAGCTTCAGCTTCAGCATCAGTCCTTCCAGTGAATATTCAGGGTTGATTTCCTTTAGGATTGACCAATTTGATCTCCTTGTGTGAGTGCTAACTTGCTTCAGTCATGTCCGAGTCTTTGTGATCCTATGGACTGTAGCCTGCCAGTCCCCTCTGTCCATGGGATTCTCCAGGCAAGAATACTGGAGTGGGTTGCCATTTCTTTCTCCAGGAGATCTTCCCAACCCAGGAATTGACCCTGTGTCTCTTATGTCTCCTGCATCAGCAGGTGGGTTCTTGACCACTAGTGCCCCCTGACCTCCTTACAGCCCTACAATTTATTGCTCTGTAGTCAGATTTCCTAGACTCTACACACATTTTGTGTGTGACCTTGAGCCTGTCTGAGCCTCAGTTTCCTCACTGGCAAAATAGAGTTATTAGCAATACTTACCAACATCTTATAATTATAAAAGGAATAAATCATTAAATCTATGTAAAACAGAAAATAATGTCTGCTACTTAAAAACTCAGATATGCACTATTTTTGTTCTTTTCACTATGTTTGCATATGATTATGATTAACCACAGTTTAAAATACTATTAAGCCATAATAAGCTTTTGTGTTGGTGGACTCTTGGTCCAATGTCAGAAACACAGGATAAATTAGAGTTTCAGTACCTCTAAGAATATCTCAAGTGAACCTATTCTTTGCAACTCAAGGTTCTCTGAATTTGATATGCTTGAACTCTCATGGATAACACTTTTATACATCTTACTCTTATTTGCTTTCCAGTAAACACTTATTGATACATTATGCCCTTTATATTCTATTACTTATGTTCACTACTTTTAATTGAACCACTAATACTTCACATCTCTATATTCCTATATTACAGTATGTCCAGCCAAAATATTTAACCAGTTAATTTCCTAACCTGAAAGCTACTCTGACATGTTACTTTCAAATTGATTCATGAATCTTCACATTGGATGCCATTCTATCTACTTTCTTAATTAATTAATTACACATCTACTTACTCAGTTATCTAAGCCAGACAATGGGGAGTTGCTTTCCCTGCACACCTCATAGCCTTCCCTCTTCTCCCAGTTATCTTTTTCTCTCCATCACCATTGTCATTAGGCTTCTTAATATATATGTTATCCCTCATTTTGTCTTTTCAGCTTATTACTTTAGTTCTAAATTTACTGGTGTCACATATAATATAAAATTTCACAAACCATTTATATGATGGGAAACCAAACATTAGGAGAAAATAGTGTTATGAAATGGAAGTACATAAACTATGTCTGGATCCTTCTTGGGTGACCAAGAATGAGTACAATAATATTCTAAGTAACTGTGTAGTGACTGTAAAGGGGGAAATTAAGCAACAGATCCTTCCTGTGTAATAAAGTTGAACTATGCAGAATAAGTTATGAAACAGAAATTAAGACAAGAAAAATGTCAAGTGGGGGCTTGATGAGTTCTACCATCCCTTAATCTCTATAAGATTCCATGCTATATTTGATACAGCAATTGACATTTGCTCGACTTTGTGTAAATACAATAAAAATGCACCCTCATACATCTCCTCAACCCATATACTACCACTTATCTTCATGTACCTTCTGTCATGGATTCTGAAGCTACCATTACAAATGTAACTGTAAATTACAAAAAAAAAAAAAAAAAAAAGTCAGGATACGATGAAGATAAATATAATAGAATTTTGTACAGCCATGTTAACTTGATGTTATAGCCATGTTAACTTGATGTTACATGTCTTCTCTGAGCCAAATTTCTAATACTGGAAGCAAATTTCAAAATGTTGAAATTTAAGGGTCTAAGTCAATTAACACATTTTATTTAAATAGAGTAAAATCATGGTTGTACTGGGCTTCCCTGATAGCTCAGTTGGTCTAGATTTCCAGAGTAGATAAAATTTTATGGCTAAAATATTAGAAAATATTAGCATACCTTTCACTTTTGCATTGAAACCTCTTTCTAGTCCTAGTGATTCTGGTATTTCAGTAAGGTCACAGAAAAAAACTGACCTCAAATATAAAATTATATCTGTGTCACATTTTGATGAATTGCTTTAGTCTCTGGAGAACTGTCTGCTTGTTTTATTTACAGAGTTTTTGAACTTCTCCTGGAGAAAATGCATTTAAATTTTCCTATTTTCCACAACTCAGGTTATTTGAAGTAAAGTTTAATTTCATATTCAGATTTTTTTAATTTAAATTTATTTATTTTAATTGGAGGCTAATTACTTTACAATATTGTGTTGGTTCTGCCACACGTCAGCATGAATCTGCCATGGGTGTACACATGTTCTTGATAGGTTTCCCTTATTTCCTGCTATCTTGTAGTTCTATTTATTTTCTATCCATTTGATTCCATTGTTTTTTTAATTTATTTCAATTAATAGGTATAAAAAAAAAAAGTCACTCAGTCATGTTTGACTCTTTGCAACACCATGGACTACTCCTGCCAGGCTCCTCTGTCCACGGAATTCTCCAGGCCAGAATACTGGAGTGAGTAGCCGTTGTCTTCTCCAGGGGATCTTCTCAACCCAGGGATCAAACCCAGGTCTCCTGCATTGCAGATGGATTCTTTACCATCTGAGCCACCAGGGAAGCCCGTATTAATAGGTATACAAAACTGGTTTTAGATTTAAAGCTACATATATAGTGTTTCCATTTCTTTTTTAATCTTGAGATGAAATTTATGTAAACGAGTTACATATGAGCTCTCATGAACCAAAGATCTTTAGTTTTGTGCTGTAGCTTTAAGGCCTGCTACAGTGGGTCCTATATCTTGATATTCCGGCAGTTGATTGAACTCAGATAGTAAGGAAATGTGACCAATGTGCAATTTCAAGTCCCTGAAGTACCTTCATGAAAGACAAGTTGAAAGCAGTGTTATTGCAGACTTGAAATAGAAAACTGATATACAGAAGATATTCTTAATGGTTTTTGTAAACAAATTATTCCTTTTTTATCTGAAATGTATGTGTTTAAATTACTACCAAAAAATCTATATACAATACATAGCGCTGTCAAGCTAACACATGACTGGTTATAAAAACGATAGTTTTGGCAAAATTTTGTGCAATGGAGACTTAACAGGCTTTCTATTGCACTGCACTATATCATGGATAGGCTTAGTGTTTATTACAAGTTTCAGGAAGCATTTTTTGAATTTTATGCCTTTAACAAGGAATTTAGACAGTTGGTAAGTAATCTTTGTGATTCAATATTTAAAGCAAAATACCTACTGCTGCTTTTTTTCAAGTTTCCCTATCACTGTTTGGGAGAAACTTAAATTTCTATGAGAGTCATTATAATATGGTCACCACAGGCAGATATGTACTGTGTAGATCAGATTAATTTTTAAAAAAAATATCCAACTACATCACAATGCATAAGCAGATTGAAAGAGTTATGAGGCTGAAATATGACTGTGTTTGTCAAATGTATATTAAGAACTACGAAGGATCAATATGCAGGCTGAAAATTTAATATGAACTATTTCACCGACAAAAGCGGACAATACAACTGTCCTGGGTCAGAGGCAGAGGATTTAAATACAGTAGTTGCAATAGCCATGAAATTAGCATTTGCACCGGTCCTGTGTGTCCCCAGTCTACATAGGGCAGTGTGGAAACCTCATATAGCTACTCTACACACCATAGGTTTGCATCATGGCTGAGGAACCTCCACTTTAGGGCCCTGGTCTTTTATAATAGGCTGTAAGAAGGCATGCCCTTGGCCCCAGAGAATGAATTTATCTTTGTTACATCCATAATAAACCAATATGCCCTTTGTTACCTTTATCTCCCAAGACTGTTTGCTAAATAAACATCCTTACAAAGATAGTTTGAAGCAAAAGGACAGTGGGTATCTTGCTCATAAGACATGGAAAAATGCAAGCAAACCCATGGAGAACTGTCTCTGACAATATGAAATTCAATTTCAACTTTTTCATTCCTATCCAAGGAAAACTGATTCCCTTTGATTGAATTTAAAGTAAGAATAGATATGCATTTGAGCTGTACATGAAATAAATGTATGCTAATATTGGTTGAATCAATCTTATATACTTTTGTTCCTTATGAGATTGTGTTACGTAAAAAAAATGTTCTCCTGCTTTAAAAACATGTTAACATAACTGGTTTAGAACACAAGGAGGGGAGGAGCCAAGATGGCGGAGGAGTAGGACGGGGAGAACACTTTCTCCCCCACAAATTCATCAAAAGAGCATTTAAACGTCGAGTAAATTCCACAAAACAACTTCTGAATGCCGGCAGAGGACATCAGGCACCCAGAAAAGCAATCCAACTCTTCGAAAGGAGGTAGGAAAAAATATAAAAGACAAAAAAAGAGACAAAAGAGGGAGGGGCGGAGTTCCGTCCCGGGAAGGGAGTCTTAAAAAGAGAGAAGTTTCCAAACACCAGGAAACCTTCTCACTGCCGAATCTGTGCCGAGCTTTGGAAGCACAGAGGGCAACATAACAGGAAGTAAAAATAAATAAACAATTAAAACTCGCAGATTGAGAGCCCTACGGTAACTCCCCCAGCGGAGAAGCAGCGCAGACGCCTGCACGTGCCATTAGCAAGCGGGGGCTGGGCAGGGAGGCGCAGCGCGGGCTGCATCGCTTAGAGTAAGAATCTGGCCTGAATACCCTGAGCACTATCTGAGCGAAATAATTTGGGCTAGCAAACCAGACTGTGGGATATCTACCACGTGAAAAGCCAGCCCTAACCTAAGACACCGCCAGGCCCGCGCACGGAACAAAGAATTGAACAGAGATAGCCGGCTGCAGACCGTCCTTCTCCGGGACAGGCAGCCAGAGCCGGAAGGGGGCAATTGCAGCCCCAGAGAGACATTATCTATAAAACTGTAAGCAGGCTTCTTTGCTAACTAAAACTTCTTGGGGGTCTGGACGGTTAACATCTGCCTGAGAAGGTGCACCGGTTTTGCGCCCAGATAACCGAGTGGCGGGGAGGCGATAAGTCGCAGCATTGGCGCTCACCAAACACCTCATCACTTGAGCTGCTCGGACCTGGGAAGAGCACAAAACTCAGGCCCAACTGAGTCTGCGTCTCTAAGGACTACCCGAGTGCCTGAACCTGAGCGGCTTGGACCTGGGAGGTACATGCAACCCAGGGCCAGCCTCGGATTGTTCCCGGTGGAACAACCTAGAGCCCGAGCAGTGTGGGCAGGGAGGCTACACGCGCCGTGAGCGGGGGCAGACCCAGTGTGGCTGAGGCACTGCGAGCGCACGCCAGTGTTATGTGTTTGCAGCATCCCTCCCTCCCTCCCCACAGTGCGACTGAACAAAGAGAAGAAATACAACACCACCCATCAGAACACCGACACAAGCTTCCCTAACCAGGAAACCTTGACAAGCCACCTGTACAAACCCACACACAGCGAGGAAAAGCCACAATAAAGAGAACTCCACAAACTGCCAGAATACAGAAAGGACACCCCAAACTCAGCAATTTAAACAAGATGAAGAGACAGAGGAATAGCCAGCAGATAAAGGAACAAGATAAATGCCCACCAAACCAAACAAAAGAGGAAGAGATAGGGAATCTACCTGATAAAGAATTCCGAATAATGATAGTGAAATTGATCCAAAATCTTGAAATTAAAATGGAATCACAGATAAATAGCCTGGAGACAAGGATTGAGAAGATGCAAGAAAGGTTTAACAAGGACCTAGAAGAAATAAAAAAGAGTCAATATATAATGAATAATGCAATAAATGAAATTAAAAACACTCTGGAGGCAACAAATAGTAGAATAACAGAGGTAGAAGATAGGATTAGTGAATTAGAAGATAGAATGGTAGAAATAAATGAATCAGAGAGAATAAAAGAAAAACGAATTAAAAGAAATGAGGACAATCTCAGAGACCTCTAGGACAATATTAAACGCTACAACATTGAATCATAGGGGTTCCAGAAGAAGAAGACAAAAAGAAAGACCATGAGAAAATACTTGAGGAGATAATAGTTGAAAACTTCCCTAAACTGGGGAAGGAAATAATCACCCAAGTCCAAGAAACCCAGAGAATCCCAAACAGGATAAACCCAAGGCGAAAACACCCCAAGACACATATTAATCAAATTAACAAAGATCAAACACAAAGAACAAATATTAAAAGCAGCAAGGAAAAACAACAAATAACACACAAGGAATTCCCATAAGGATAACAGCTGATCTTTCAATAGAAACTCTTCTTCAAGCCAGGAGGAATGGCAAGACATACTTAAAATGATGAAAGAAAATAACCTACAGCCCAGATTATTGTACCCAGCAAGGATCTCATTCAAGTATGAAGGAGAAATCAAAAGCTTCTCAGACAAGCAAAAGCTGAGAGAATTCTGCACCACCAAACCAGCTCTCCAACAAATACTAAAGGATATTCTCTAGACAGGAAACACAAAAATGGTGTATAAATTCAAACCCCAAACAATAAAGTAAATGGCAACGGGATCATACTTATTAGTAATTACCTTAAACGTAAATGGGTTGAATGCCCCAACCAAAAGACAAAGACTGGCTGAATGGATACAAAAACAAGACCCTATATATGTTGTCTACAGGAGACCCACCTCAAAACAGGGGACACATACAGACTGAAAGTGAAGGGCTGGAAAAAGATTTTCCATGCAAATAGGGACCAAAAGAAAGCAGGAGTAGCAATACTCATATCAGATAAAATAGACTTTAAAACAAAGGCTGTGAAAAGAGACAAAGAAGGTCACTACATAATGATCAAAGGATCAATCCAAGAAGAAGATATAACAATTATAAATATATATGCACCCAACACGGAGCACCGCAGTATGTAAGACAAATGCTAACAAGTATGAAAGGAGAAATTAACAATAACACAATAATAGTGGGAGACTTTAATACCCCACTCACACCTATGGATAGATCAACTAAACAGAAAATTAACAAGGAAACACAAACTTTAAACGATACAATAGACCAGTTAGACCTAATTGATATCTATAGGACATTTCATCCCAAAACAATGAATTACACCTTTTTCTCAAGCGCACATGGAACCTTCTCCAGGATAGATCACATCCTGGGCCATAAAGCTAGCCTTGGTAAATTCAAAAAATAGAAATCATTCCAAGCATCTTTTCTGACCACAATGCAGTAAGATTAGATCTCAATTACAGGAGAAAAACTATTAAAAATTCCAACATATGGAGGCTGAACAACACACTGCTGAATAACCAACAAATCACAGAAGAAATCAAAAAGAAATCAAAATTTGCATAGAAATGAATGAAAATGAAAACACAACAACCCAAAACCTGTGGGACACAGTAAAAGCAGTCCTAAGGGGAAAGTTCATAGCAATACAGGCACACCTCAAGAAACAAGAAAAAGTCAAATAAATAACCTAACTCTACACCTAAAGCAACTAGAAAAGGAAGAAATGAAGAACCCCAGGGTTAGTAGAAGGAAAGAAATCTTAAAAATTAGAGCAGAAATAAATGCAAAAGAAACAAAAGAGACCATAGTAAAAATCAACAAAGCCAAAAGCTGGTTCTTTGAAAGGATAAATAAAATTGACAAACCATTAGCCAGACTCATCAAGAAACAAAGGGAGAAAAATCAAATCAATAAAATTAGAAACGAAAATGGAGAGATCACAACAGACAACACAGAAATACAAAGGATCATAAGAGATTATTATCAACAATTATATGCCAATAAAATGGACAACGAGGAAGAAATGGACAAATTCTTAGAAAAGTACAACTTTACAAAACTCGACCAGGAAGAAATAGAAAACCTTAACAGACTCATCACAAGCACGGAAATTGAAACTGTAATCAAAAATCTTCCAGCAAACAAAAGCCCAGGTCCAGACGGCTTCACAGCTGAATTCTACCAAAAATTTAGAGAAGAGCTAACACCTATCCTGCTCAAACTCTTCCAAAAAATTGCAGAGGAAGGTAAACTTCCAAACTCATTCTATGAGGCCACCATCACCCTAATACCAAAACCTGACAAAGATCCCATAAAAAAAAAACTACAGGCCAATATCACTGATGAACATAGATGCAAAAATCCTTAACAAAATTCTAGCAATCAGAATCCAACAACACATTAAAAGATCATACACCATGACCAAGTGGGCTTTATCCCAGGGATGCAAGGATTCTTCAATATCCATAAATCAATCAATGTAATACACCACATTAACAAATTGAAAAACAAAACCATATGATTATCTCAATAGATGCAGAGAAAGCCTTTGACAAAATTCAACATATCCATTTATGATAAAAACTCTCCAGAAAGCAGGAATAGAAGGAACATACCTCAACATAATAAAAGCTATATATGACAAACCCACAGCAAACATTATCCTCAATGGTGAAAAATTGAAAGCATTTCCTCTAAAGTCAGGAAGAAGACAAGGGTGCCCACTTTCACCATTACTATTCAACATAGTTTTGGAAGTTTTGGCCACAGCAATCAGAGCAGAAAAAGAAATAAAAGGAATCCAAATTGGAAAAGAAGAAGTAAAACTCTCACTATTTGCAGATGACATGATCCTCTACATAGAAAACCCTAAAGACTCCACCAGAAAATTACTAGAACTAATCAATGATTATAGTAAAGTTGCAGGATATAAAATCAACACACAGAAATCCCTTGCATTCCTATACACTAATAATGAGAAAACAGAAAGAGAAATTAAGGAAACAATTCCATTCACCATTGCAACGAAAATAATAAAATACTTAGGAATATATCTACCTAAAGAAACTAAAGACCTATATATAGAAAACTATAAAACACTGGTGAAAGAAATCAAAGAGGACACTAATAGATGGAGAAATATACCATGTTCATGGATTGGAAGAATCAATATAGTGAAAATGAGTATACTACCCAAAAGCATTTATAAATTCAATGCAATCCCTATCAAGCTACCAACAGTATTCTTCACAGAGCTAGAACAAATAATTTCACAATTTGTATGGAAATACAAAAAACCTCGAATAGCCAAAGCGATCTTGAGAAAGAAAAATGGAACTGGAGGAATCAACCTACCTGACTTCAGGCTCTACTACAAAGCCACAGTTATCAAGACAGTATGGTACTGGCACAAAGACAGAAATATAGATCAATGGAACAAAATAGAAAACCCAGAGATAAATCCACGCACATATGGACACCTTATCTTTGACAAAGGAGGCAAGAATATACAATGGATTAAAGACAATCTCTTTCACAAGTGGTGCTGGGAAATCTGGTCAACCATGTGTAAAAGAATGAAACTAGAACACTTTCTAACACCATATACAAAAATAAACTCAAAATGGATTAAAGATCTCAACGTAAGACCAGAAACTATAAAACTCCTAGAGGAGAACATAGGCAAAACACTCTCCACATACATCACAGCAGGATCCTCTATGACCCACCTCCCAGAATATTGGAAATAAAAGCAAAAATAAACAAATGGGACCTAATTAAACTTAAAAGCTTCTGCACATCAAAGGAAACTATTAGCAAGGTGAAAAGACAGCCTTCAGAATGGGAGAAAATAATAGCAAATGAAGCAACCGACAAACAACTAATCTCAAAAATATACAAGCAAATCCTACAGCTCAACTCCAGAAAAATAAATGACCCAATCAAAAAATGGGCCAAAGATCTAAATAGACATTTCTCCAAAGAAGACACACAGATGGCTAACAAACACATGAAAAGCTGCTCAACATCACTCATTATCAGAGAAATGCAAATCAAAACCACTATGAGATACCATTTCACACCAGTCAGAATGGCTGCGATCCAAAAGTCTACAAATAATAAATGCTGGAGAGGGTGTGGAGAAAAGGGAACCCTCTTACACTGTTGGTGGGAATGCAAACTAGTACAGCCACTATGGAGAACAGTGTGGATATTCCTTAAGAAAACTGGAAATAGAACTGCCTTATGATCCAGCAATCCCACTGCTGGGCATACACACTGAGGAAACCAGAATTGAAAGAGACACGTGTACCCCAATGTTCATCGCAGCACTGTTGATAATAGCCAGGACATGGAAGCAACCTAGATGTCCATCAGCAGATGAATGGATAAGAAAGCAGTGGTACATATACACAATGGAGTATTACTCAGCCATTAAAAAGAATACATTTGAATCAGTTCTAATGAGGTGGATGAAACTGGAGCCTATTATACAGAGTGAAGTAAGCCAGAAGGAAAAACACCAATACAGTATACTAACGCATATATATGGAATTTAGAAAGATGCTAAACGATAACCCTGTATACGAGACAGCAAAAGAGACACTGATGTATAGAACAGGCTTATGGACTCTGTGGGAGAGGGAGAGGTGGGAAGATTTGGGAGAATGGCATTGAAACATGTGAAATGTCATGTATGAAACGAGATGCCAGTCCAGGTTCAATGCACGATGCTGGATGCTTGGGGCTGGTGCACTGGGACGACCCAGAGGGATGGTATGGGGAGGGAGGAGGGAGGAGGGTTCAGGATGGGGAACACATGTATACCTGTGGTGGATTCATTTTGATATTTGGCAAAACTAATACAATTATGTAAGGTTTAAAAATAAAATAAAATTAATTAAAAAAAAAAAAGAACACAAGGAGGAGCTACTTAGATCAATTTATCCCGCATTATGACTGCAGGTTTTACTCTTAATTGTCATGTCTCTCATTAATTATTTCATGAATATACCAGGGTTTGCACAAAAATTAAACATTCTACTGATATTCCCAGACTGAATATGTTCTGCTGACTCAGCTTATGTCACTGTCCTTATAGAGGAAGGAAATATGACATGGAATAGAGGATATAAACTGTACATATTAAGTGGAATTGTAAGACTTCTACTATTTTTCATGTAAATGCTAGTTGCTTCTTCAGCATAGTTTGAACTTTTGATAAGGCTGAGTTTCATATATTTACTATTGCCTTGCACTTTCAAGTATTATATTTAATTTCTGAGTTTATTAAAAAAGTATGTGTATCATTAAATTCTATGATTTCATTTTATGGCTAAGTTTTCATTTTTATAAGACTTGAAGCCAGTATGAAGACTTTTTAAGAGCTAGTATGCCTTCTTTGACTGCTTTGAAAGCTTTCGGAGGAGTATTCTAACATCTGGATACAACTAGAGTTATCTCTGGGAAAACAAAAGATACATTTTGCCTTCTTTCTTTTATTTGCATTGCATATAAGCTTTGTCCCGGAGAAGGCAATGGCACCCCACTCCAGTACTCTTGCCTGGAAAATCCCATGGATGGAGGAGCCTGGTAGGCTGCAGTCCATGGGGTCACTAGGAGTTGGACACGACTGCGTGACTTCACTTTCACTTTTCACTTTCATGCACTGGAGAAGGAAATAGTAACCCACTCCAGTGTTCTTGCCTGGAGAATCCCAGGGACGGGGGAGCCTGGTGGGCTGCCGTCTATGGGGTCGCACAGAGTCGGACACAACTGAAGTGACTTAGCATTAGCATAGTATAAGCTTTGTCCTAATTATAGTTATTCATGGGGTCGCAAAGAATCAGACACGACTGAGTGACTGAACTGAACTGACTGAAATATAGTTAATTTTATTTGAAATAACTGTCTGGGAAGTTTTTTTTTTTTTTTTTTTTAGGATATCACACATTTCTGAGTTACTCACTCCAGGAAAACTTAGGAATTTAATATGAACCACTGGGGACAAACATAATAATGGGATACATTTCCTCTAATGTGATATTAGCTTGCATCCAAATAACCAGATTCAAATAACCAAATAACCTGGGTCTCACCCCAAAATTTCCGATTCAGTGATGCCAGATAATTTTCATTACCTGGAGATGCTCACTGCTGATACAGGGACCATACTTTGGGAATCCTTGCTCAAAAAAAAAAAAAAAAAAAAAAGTGGTGTTTGAATGAGGGAAATGAAGATGATAAAGATGAGGGCAGTAAGAAATGCATAATACTTGTTGTCCTGGTGTTTGGACATCTGCTAAATTCTTTACATATATAAGGGCTTCTCTAGAGGCTCAGCTGGTAAAGAATCCACCTGCAATATGGGAGACCTGGGTTTGATCCCTGGGTTGGGAAGATACCCTGGAGAAGGGAACAGCTACCCACTCCAGTATTCTGGCCTGGAGAATTCCATGGACTCTAAAGTCCATGGGGTCTCAAAAAGTTGGACACGACTGAGTGACTTTCACGTTCACTTTACATATGTAAACTCATTACATCTTCTGATTATTTTTCCTTAATGAGAAACCCGAGGCTTAAGGAAGTTAAATAAATGGCCCAAGATCACAACACTGAAAAGTACAGTCTTATGCTAAAGCCTATCTGACTTCATCTCCTTCACAGAGAGTAAAAAAAGTACTCACAGAAGAGAAATAAATTGTCACAACAGGTGGAGAAATAACTACAGTCTGTGAAGGCCCATGGCTCTAAAAAGTAGATGTGAGAGAGGCATCATCACTCAGGAGAGCCAGGTACAACCTGTGGCTTCTGATAAGAGCTGGAGAGAAATTTCCTGTGTGGGAATTAGCACTTGGAATTTCACTCCTTTAATGAGGCAGAGACCACTCAAGGTCATGAGACACTCACAAGCAACCTGCAATTGACAAGGGTAAAGATAAACGCAAAATCAGGTCAAACCAGGGTTTTTTCATAGTTTTCATATTTATAAATAAATGGCTTCTGTTACTTAGAGTAAATAACAATATTTCTTCATCAAAATCCTGGAGACTGAAATGGCATACTCTCTGTGCTTCATGCCCAATAAAAGTCAGAAATGATGTATTTGCCAGAGTACCCATAAAAGGCACCATTAATCATCTGGTTGCAGTGACAAGGGCGAAGACAGACTATAAGGGGGAAGTGGGAACTTGGTGGATAAGTCTTAAAACCTGAACCATAGGCCAAAACAAAAATGTCAGAGCCTCTCCTACCTTTACTTTTCTTGTTTCTCTTACAGTTATTGTAATAGCTGTTTCCCTTTCCAAGAATGCTCATTTTTCTGATTTCCACATGACTGGCTCCTTCCTGATACTCAAATCTCAAATATTGCAACCTCAGGGGGATGCATTCCCAACCGTCCACATCCATACCGCTTATGCACATATGTTTCAGTGTATATTTTAGTCATTTGTTTGTGAATTAGCTTTCTCTCCAACCACTATAATGAAGCTTTGTTAAAAAGGGCATTTCTGCCTTTTTTTTTACTACTGTACTTTTAGCATATAAACTGTGTCCAGCACACATTAAGTTTTTCATAATTGCTAATTCTTTGAATAAAAGAATGAAGGGAAAAAGGAAAGAGAGTAATAAGGAAAGTACAGAAATTGCAGTACTTGAACTCTCAATGGATTAATCACAGAATTTTCATGCCTGAAATCTGCACTGAATTCCTAGGCTAGCAGCTCTCCACACTTTTCCCTCTTTGGTCTTCTGTCTGCAGTGATGAGCTAATGTAATGTAGTTATGTGATTATAGTCTATTTGATTTTTGCCTCCACTCCTTTTCCCTTAACGCTCAAGATAGACAAAGGGGTATACATATGCATAATAAAGTTGAAAACTGCAAACAAATTCCCAGTTCAAAAATATGATCAATTTTTAATTAGATTGAATCACTTGAAAAATAATTCACTTAGCTCCAGAAGTATTATGAATTATGTAGGAGACACAAGACAAAATATTTTAATTCTACTTTTCCCCTTTATCAGGAAAACTCCTTAAAAGCCCAACTGCCCAACTGCATGTTTATATACTTGTAATCAATTGCAAGCTAATTTTATTCATGAAGTCATATTTAAACTAATAGTGAAAAAAGTTAACTCAGTTTGGTAATATATTTGGATTTCCATTTGTTATGGAATTTAAATCAAGGGATTTGGAAATAAAGAGGGCAATTCAATTCTGATAAAAATTGAGTCAAAGATGAAAACAGCATCCTATAAGTGCTAGTGTAAACCCAGTCTTTGCGTGTGTTGGGGAGGAAAGCTTTTCCTTCTTCTCTTCTAGATTCTTTGACTGGCCTAATAATTAAATTGACATAAGACAGATTAATAGGATAAAAAAGAGTTTAATTTCATACATATGGGAGCCCCATAAAAATATGAGACACAAGGGCAAGTCAGGCAGTTGAGGCTTATACGTCATCCTGAACTGAATGGAATGGGGTAGGGATCTTCAAAGAGACAGAGGGTAATTGACAGGATAATAATAACATACATTTGGCAATTAGATGTTTGCCCTGACATACAGGTAGGTCCTTCAGATAAAGGTTATCTCTGGTGATATCTCTGTTTCTCTGAGTCAGGTTAAAGAAAGGTAAGGTTTTCTTCTGCTGGATCTTGATTGCTTCAGCTCAAAATAAGCCAATGTGGCATATTTTGGAGTCACATATTATGCTCCCTTTCGCATGTGTGGTACTTGAAGATGCTCTGAAGAGTGAAAAATTTGTGTGTGTGATCTTCTTAAAACAGAATTTGTGTTAAAACTATATGGATTCTTGTGCATAAAGAGTTGTAATGATTCCCAGGATTATTTAGATTATTGGGTGTGTGTGTGAGAGAGACAGAGAGAAAACTATCAAGAAAAGAGCCATTACACATACCTAAGAAATCATATCTTTTAAGAAGTGATTATAGATTTATAAATATTATGCTTTAGACTTATTCTATAAATAGAATGTGTTTTGTAAAACTTGTTTAGCTACTTTGATTTTTCATTGATAAGGATTAAGGATAATACAGAATGTTTCATTTGTGGCTTTTAACTCATTTAGTTACACTGTTAAAATATTTATTGACTATCTACCATATGCTACTCACTATTCTGGATTTTGGGAATGCTGCAAAGCATTTAGTTTTCTAACTATGTAATTTTCTAAACTAAAAAGAAGATTCTTTTTTGTTCTTGGATTCTGGTCCTTGAAAGCAGAATGACTGAACATATAATGAGATTGAATAGAATTGTATTCTGTAAAGCAGCAGTCCCCAACCTTTTTGGCACCAGGCACTGGTTTCATGGAAGACAATTTTTCCATGGACAGGGTTGGGGGAAATGGTTTGGGCATGATTCTCATAAGGAACACATAACCTAGGTCCCTCACGTGCATGGTTCGCAGTAGGATCTGAGCTTCTCTGAGAATCTAATGCTGCCCCTAATCTGACAGGAGGTGGAGCTCAGATGGTAATGTGAGTGATGGGGAGCTGCTATAAATACAGATGAAGCTTCATCTGCTTGCTGCCTAATCACTTCCAGCTTTGCAGCCCAGTTCTTAACAGGTACTGTTCCATGGCCCTGGCATTGGGGACCCTGCTGTAAGGGTCTATGCCATATTTCTTCAGTTTAGCATCTTATTATAATGAAATTTGATGACTTTCAAAAATACAAAAGAATCAAGTAGATTTTTTAAAATATAAGTTTAAAAAGCAACCTTAAAGAATAGAGTTATTCTAAAGAATAGAGTTATTAGAAAAGTGACCACAGGTTTGCACATTTATATTGAGACCTATTGGTATTATCAGTGTGACAGGAAATGAAGTTTATAGACTTCATATGGAGAAGTATTGCTAATAACATACTTTTTATTTGCAGGAGAAAGATGTAATCTATAAATGAGCTATAGATGTAATGTATTTCATTCTAAAAAAAATGGCTAATGGATGGTTATATAGAGTGTAAAAGAAAGCCTTGTTCTGATACAGGGAATATATATATCCTGAAAGATCACCTGTGGAGTAATTTATGCTCATCAAATATTTTCTCTTCTACCTACATGATACTTGACACTTCTATGAGAAAAATTTGTACCCAGATCAAATATTATCTCAGAGCAATCCTTTTAATGTCAGAGTTTGGGAAAAGAAAATGTAATTTCTTCTGCGATTTAATGCTCATGGAAAAACAGCAACAGTGAAACGAGAAGTGCAAGACACAATACTGATCACTTCTTGAGGTGCTGCTGCTAGGACTTGCTAAGACCTGTGGGGAGAGAAAAGAGGACATTAAGAGTGCCAGCTTCGTGCTGGGAGCCATTAGCTGACTGCTCCAGGCTCTGCTACCCACAGTGGAGCAGAAAGAGGGGTGGGTTGGATGCAAGGGAGGAAAGACAAAAGGCAGATTTATTGTCTTCTCTATAGGATCCTATTTCCATTCTACTCTAGTACTCTTTTATAAAGACATTAAATAAGTTTCTTAACACTTTACTCTTTGTATTCTTTGCAGTCTGAAAAAAATGCAAGACTTTTTATTTAGACATGAAAAATTATTTTAAAAAGCTTTAAGTGTTTATCATTTTATGCTCATGAATTTTAAATATAGCTTCAAAAAGACAAAGTCCTGGGAGCTGGGTTTCTCTAGAGTGATTTTATGAGTTTGCTCCACTACTGAATACATTTCTAGTACTTATAAAATGTAGCATGGTAAGTGCTCAGCACATATGTTATCTGAATGAATAGTAATTATCTTTTGTTTGTGACAAATAGTATGGAAGGATGGAAGCCATTTATGCAGAATATTTTGCAGAGTACAAAATGAGGAATGTAGTTGCTCAAGGCCCAGATACATAACTCATACTCATACATACCATTTTAAAAAAATTTTATGGGAGTATAGTTGATTTACAATGTTGTGTTAGTTTCACATAAACAGCAAAGTGAATCTGTTACGCATATCCATATAGCCACTCTTTTTAGATTCTTTTTCCATGTAGGATGTTACAGAGTATTGAGTAGTTCCGGTGCTATAGAGTAGATCCTTAATGTTTTTCTATTTTATATACAGTAGTGTGTATATAGGAGAAGGCAATGGCACCCCACTCCAGTACTCTTGCCTGGAAAATCCCATGGATGGAGGAGCCTGGTGGGCTGCAGTCCATGGGGTCGGGAAGAGTCGGACATGACTGAGGGACTTCACTTTCGCTTTTCACTTTCATGCATTGGAGAAGGAAATGGCAACCCACTCCAGTGTTCTTGCCTGGAGAATCCCAGGGACGGGGGAGCCTGGTGGGCTGCCGTCTATGGGGTCGCACAGAGTCGGACATGACTGAAGCGACTTAGCAGCAGCAGCAGCAGTATGTATATATTAGTCTCAATCTTCCAATTTATCCTTCTCCCTCCTTGCCCCCAATAACCATACATTTATTTTCTGTATCTGTAATTTTATTTCTGTTTTGTGAATAAGTTCAACTTTACCTTTTTTATTTTTAAAGATTCCACATGTAAGTGATATCATATGATGCTTGTCTTTCTGTGTCTCACTTCACTCAATATGACAATCTGTAGGTCCGTCCATGTTGCTGCAAATGGCTTATTTCATTCTTTTTTATAGCTGAGTAATATTCCATTGTGTAATATACCACATCTTCTTTATCCATCCTGTGTTGATGGACATTTAGCTTGGCTCCATGCCCTGGATATTGTAAATAGTGCTGCAATGAACAATGGTGTACAAGTATCATTTTGAATTATGGTTTTCTCTGGATATATGCCCAGGAGTGTGATTGCTGGCTTATATGGTAATTATCTTTTTAGTTTTTTAAGAAATCTCCATACTGTTCTCCATAGTGGCTGTACCAGTTTCCATTCCTACCAATGGTGTGAGAGAGTTCCATTTTCTCCACACATTCATCAACATTTATTGTTTGTAGATTTTTTAATAACGGCCATTTTAATTAGTGTGAGGTGATACCTCATTGTACTTTAGATCTTCATTTCTCTGATAATTAGAGGACTGACCCTCTTTTCATGTGATTTTTAATCATTCATATGCCTTCTTTGGAGAAATGTCTATTTACATCTTCCACCTATTTTTCTGATTGGGTTTTTTTGATATTGAGCTGCATGAGCTGTTTGTATATTTTGGAGATTAATCCCAAATTGGTTGCTTCATTTGCAAATTACATACCATGGTTTTAATCCCAGCTCTGATACTTGCTAATCATGTGCCTCTAATAAATGAATTAACATCTCTAAGTTTTCTCTATTCCAAAATAGAAATAACACTGCTTACCAGCTACACAAATTGCACACATAATAATGTCAATCACACATTAAGACCTCAGTGTATGTCTTATATATCAGTATCGTTTTTTCAGTGATATAACATACATATAAAGAAAAGGGAAAAAAAATGAAATGAAAGTGCAAGAGACCTTGTAGGAAAGAAAAATTTCAAAATGCTTTACATAGAATAATCAACTTACAAATCTCATTCTTTATATATTTTATGAATGTAAATTCTACATGTCTATTATAGCATATTAATATATTTAAAGATTTGCTATATTATTGAAGTATGACTTTAAGTGAAGATTATTTTAAATGCAACAAGACACATCCCTGTGTGTTTAGTCACCTAACGTGAGCCTCAACGGGCTAGTTTCATCTGTCAATATTGTAGTTATAAATAAACTTACATATGATGGCTTGAATGTAAGCTCCACAAATGCAGCGGGTTTTGTCTTCTAAACATAGTCAATGTATAATAAAGATTTGTTGACTGAAGCAATACATGTGGTAGCATTTTATATATATTTAGGTCTTTTGAAATAATTTTGTCACTGCTGGTATAAATCAGCCCTGTGCAATCCCATGATAACAGAATACTCTGTTCCTATATCATTTGCTTGGACGAATGGCACCATCAATTTAAATCTTAGTAAGAAGTAGAGGAAGCAGTTGTTCTTTTCAGTGTTTCGTTGCCTTGGCTGCCAATTCTATACAGACCTGAGGAAATGCAGCTGTTAGCTTGCGGTTCCTCAGCCCCAGACCCTGTAAGAGGATCTTGTGCACACAGAAGAATATATACACAGTACTTATGCAAAGCTTTTGGATCAACAATTCAAAATCTTCATTTCCTTCCAAGGATCCATAATAGCCAAAAGAGAATCTAAGATACCAATGAATCTGATGATTGTCTTATAAGTAACAATCTAAATGTTTAACTCAGCGAAGAGCTTTTATAGATGTAATAATATTTGTTAGATATTGATAACCTGTCAAGAGAAATGTCAGTTAGATAATTTTTGCACTGTTACAAAGCAAGGATTATGGATAAGAATTCCCTAAGTAATTTTCAACTTAGTTACAAAAAAATATTTTTAAGAGCATAAATTCACCAAAATTGAATAACCTACCTGGTTAGTTAATGTGCTAGTTAATTCTCTGTGTGGAAGCTTTTAGGGAGAGACTGTTGCACACATTCAAATACTGTGGAGTGTTTTGAGTGAAGAATTGAAAATGATGACATCAGGTTACAGTTTTTAAAAAGGGTTGTATCTTGCTATAGTATGAAAAAAATAACCTATATATATATATATATATACCTATTATTTATTAGTGGAGCTACTCTCCAGGTGGCTCAGTGGTAAAAGAATCTGCCTGCTAATGCAAGAGTTGCAGGAGATGCCAGTTCAGTCCCTGGGTTGGAAAGATCCCCTGGAGGAACTGGCAACCCACTCCAGTTTTCTTGTCTAGAGAATCCCATGGACAGAGGAGCCTAGCAGGCTGCAGTCAGTAGGGTTGCAGAGAGTAAGAAAGGACTGAGCACGCACAAAACAACCACCTATTATTTATTAATGAAGTTGTAAACATTTTCACACCATACTTAAACACACAAAACAGAGATGATAATTATATAATTGATATATCTCTTTAGCTAGGACATATCATAAAAAGTAGGAGTAGGGAAAAGATAGGGAGTGATTCTCTCTAAATTTGCCATTAGAAGTGCTTCTGGTTGATGTAGTCTCTTTCTTTATAAATACTCACCAGCACCACCCCTCACCCTTCTGAAGAACACCACATATAAGCATGGACTTACTCATTTTACTTGACAGGTAGGAAGATCTAAGGAAACAGATGTCTGGCTCTTCTACCCTTAGAGACCACAGAGATACAGCTGGTTCCATCTGGGTATTTCTTGGTGTTTGTCCATGACTCTGAAGTTTGTGCTAATCTGCCCTTATTTAGGAAATTCCTGTAAACGGCGGTCTTTTTGTCTTAAACCTTGGACCTCTGGCTCTCAGAAGCTTTGTGTCTTGTAATAAGATCTATAGAAACTTTCAAATCCCTGAATGTTACCCGTGGATCATGGCCAGAAGCATTGCCTCAGGCTCGTCTTCATTTCTGCCCTCTGTGCCACCATCACTGTACTTGAAGGCTACAAGGTGGACATAAGAGCTGTTTATATAGAGGCTTGAATCTGAGGTCTGGTATGCCTGCAAAGAGTACCTCAAGAATTGCAGATCCAACATACTAATACAAGTGTTTCTCTTGGCTTTCCCATACTTTGCTACTTTCATAGCCTCAGGATTCCACCTCAAGAGGAGAAATAAGAAGACATGTAACTTTGATATCACCTCCTACAATGATCTCAGTCTTCTCACCAAAAACCAAGGCAGAAACGAGGCATTGCCCTCTTGGTTCTGAATTCTGTGATCAAGTCAGCCAGGTCCTGATCTTAATAAGGTTAACAAAGATTATAGTAAAACACATCCCCCAAGTATTATAGTTATGATACCCATAAACTATGGAAAGAACAAAAGATTGGAACGAGTGTGGCATAAACACATTTAATTTCATAATCTGAATCCTATGAAATATATCACTGTTAAAAAAATAAACATCTCACTTCTATATTTTAAATGTGAAAGCTACAATGCCAAGGGATGGTATTAGTTCTGTAGAAAGAATAGTTTTCATCTCAAGATGATATTTCAGTCTGATAATCACATTAAATGGACTTGTTTTATGTGCCTCAAGGTACGGTAAAATAAAAATGTGTGTTTGAGTTCTGAAATCTCGACTTAAGTTTGATAAAGTATGCATCAGATTTTAGTAGATACTAATCAGTTTCAGTGTAAACAGACTTCATATGGAATGCAAGCTGTTTAATTTATTTTGGAATGCTTAAATTTTACCTGGTAAAATAGAAAGATGAATACTAATTTCTAAGTGTGAAAGGAACAATATTTCACAGAATAGCACAAGTGACTTCAAAAAAGCAGTTCTCTTTGTTTCAGGTAATAGATTCAGAATGAAAATACATCCAAAATAATAAGATAATTAAGTCCTCACAATTTAATCTTAAAACCTTATGAGCATTTTGCGAATGAACTATGTAATTTCATTGTTTGCCAATTTTAAAGCAGATTTTCAGGTTTGATATTCAACTTTGTAAACTAGAGTGGGAAAATAAGTAGGTCAAAAGAGAGAGAGAGAGAAATTGCCTTTAAAAATTATTTGGCGATGATAAACAAAGGTGGTCATTAGGCCTTGATTCAAAAAGCTGAAGACAAAAATTTCAAAATTGCCTTTTGAAGAAAAGCATGAGATGAAACAAACAAGATATAATTTCACTAGAAGTGAAAAAAGGATAGAATATATATAATTATTCACAGCTTAATCGAACAGGTGGACATATACTGTTTGGCATGTGAGCTCATTATATATTTAAAGTTTTCTAAACTATTTATTGGTGCTTCAGGCCCATCTCTGGAACCAAATGGTGTTCAATACCAGATATTCATTGTCACCAGCGTAATAGTAACAGATTAAGAACTCCCTTTGTGTGGGTTATTCTGGTAGAAGAAATGCTGCCTCAGAATGACCAATAGTAAAGATCTAATTAGATGTTGACCTATAGTTTAGAAAATACTTTAGGTGTTTCAGAGAAGGAGAAAAAATGATTTATGGCCAGCGAGTAAATGACTTAAGAATGTTGGGTAGTTGTAAAACATTTTTCCACATTTACCTGCTGAAAAACTGCTGGGAATGGCAGTCTCACGTGTAGTCTTTTGACCCCCTCTCTGCCACATCAGAATGCTCCTTGGATCTGAACAGTCTCCTACCAAGAGCTAAAGAGCCCACACCGCCTGTGTCAAGCTGATTGCCTTGTGTGGGAAGATCTTTCCCTGTTCCAGCCTCACACAATGTGTACTCCTTTGTTCTGCTTAAGCACGTGTGTCAGTGGCCTTCAGTCACACCCCCAGCTCTCAGAATGTCATACTCCACTGGTTGGAGTCATCCTGCATCACAAGTGTGTGCACACAGGCTGCTGGGAGTCAGCTGTGGGGACCCACTAGCCATGGGGGATCAACACCCATTACTAGGATTGATCTTGCTCAGTCTCTTCTCTATGTGGGTAAAAGCACTGCTCCATCCAGTGCTTGGCTACACTGTATTTTCCTTGGTGAGTCTGATACCAAGATGCAGTGGGCAGAAGTGGACTTGCTGTTCCTGGTGCGTGGCACACTCGATCTTTGCTATCCTCCATGGAGTTAGCATTGGGAACTAGTGCCAGGCATTCTGTTCTACAGAGGCCTGTAATGTTCTTTTGTCCTGAATCTGTCCTGTTGGACATTTTTATTGGTGATTTTGATGAAGATAAAGCATAAATATGAAATTAGGAGATAGTGCCTGAAAATGATTGAATACTAATCAATGTCTAATTTATCAAGATAGATTGGAATTAAAGACTCAAAAAGGACTAGAAGTAAAATTGACAGAAATAAATGTGAAAAGCTGGCCTCCTGTTTCCAGCATGATGCACTAGGTAACTGGAGTAATAATCCAGTTAAAATAGCTAAAAATGCTGTATAAATTGTTGAAAATATCTTCATAAATGTTTGTATAAGGTGGCAAAACCACCCAGAAAAGCCGGTGGAGTGCTGAAGCTGGCTTTCATTTTGAGGGCATATGTCAAGCCAAGTAAATCTGAACATTGTTTTTTATAGATTTTCAGGCTTCAGAGGATAAAGAAAAAAACCCAGAAACTGCTCTTCCTACTAGAAAAGTTACAGAGCTGAGCTGTTCGCTCACCAACTTTTTCTTTTTTCTTTTTTTTAAGCAAAATGGAAGACAGTATTTCCCCACCTCTGCTGAGTAAGGTAGAGGTCATGCTGCTGAGTTCTGGCCAAAGTGATGTGGATGACAGTGTCATATTTTCTTTGTAGACTGGGTTGTAACATGGTTCTTCTTTCAACAGACACTGTGTTGATGTGTTCACGATGTCAGTATCCCAGTTTAGAATGTAACTGGATCATTGACTCAATGCCAGGGAAAGAGCCACCCAGGAGTACTGTGACTCTCCTTATTACATTCTTAAATATCTCTGATTTTGATGTTCTCACTTTTAATGTGGTGTAATTGAGATTCAGATTCCCTACGTTTCTTCCAGACTTAAAGTTTTATTATTTGTTTTCTAAACACATTTTGAAGAATTTAAAGATAGGAATGTTGTTTTGTTTCATATTAATGTATAAACTACCTTGACATCTGGTATAAGTGCCAAAATATATAGGCACTTGATATATTTTGAAAGAATCAATGAACAAATGATTCCAAAACTACTTTTCCTGGAAAGTGTACTTTATAGCAACTATCCTTACTTTTAGTCAAAATTATATTCTTTCAGTGTTGCCATCTTACTAAGGTACAAGTTTTGAGAAAAAAATAAACATTAAACAAATTTACATTCAGAAATAATGACTTGAACCCTACAGGTACATTGATATTAATTGCCATGTGATGGAATCACTTACACAAGTTGTTCAAGTATTGAAAATTCTCATAACATTTCATAAATATCTGAAGCTCCAAAGCCTCCAATATTCCTACCCTCACAACTTATTGACCATCTTTTCCTAGGTTTCTACAGGCTCCAAAAACTTTACCCTTCTCATTTTTCACTATTTCTCAATATCTCTGTAGTCTCAGTGATGGACCTAATGATCTCTTAGACTAAACTTGAGTTTGTATATTATGGTCAACTTCTTTTGTCTCTGATTTCCTTTATTCTGTTATTCATTAAAATTTCTTTATTTGGTTTCTGAAAAATCTCTTAAACCAGATCTTTTTTTTCATTCCCACTATCATGGATAAGGTGGTCCAGTCATTCTGAACTCAATAAAATTCCCCAAACCCCGTTTTCTCATGCCCCTGCATATTCTATATCTCCTCAAAGAGTGTCTTTATCAGCCTCAACACTCTTTTTTTTTTACAGATGCCCCCTACTTATTTTATACTCCATTCATCAGTCACCCTTTTATGGATCTGCTCTGACTCCTGCTTTCCCCCTGGAGACAGTCCTATGATACTACATCTGTGTTACTGCACTTAGCGAAATTTTCATTAAGCATTCCTATAAGAGCTAAAATATTCCAGTCTTCAGGCCAGTTTATCAAAAAGTCTTACTGTTAGTTCAGTTCAGTTACTCAGTTGTGTCCAACTGTTTGTGACCACGTGGGCGGCACCATGCCAGGCTTCCTTGTCCATCACCAAACACGGGAACTTGCTAAAACTCATGTCCATTGAGTCAGTGATGCCATCGAACAATCTCATCCTCTGTCGTCCCCTTCTCCTCCCACCTTCAGTCTTTCTCAGCATCAGCGTCTTTTCCAAAGAGTCAGTTTCTCGTATCAGGTGATCAAAGTTGGAGCTTCAGCTTCAGCATCGTCCTTTCAATGAATATTCAGGACTGATTTCCCATAGGATTGACTGGTTTGATTTTCTTGTAGTCTAAGGGACTCTCAAGAGTCTTCTCCAACACCACACTGCAAAAGCGTCAATTATTTGGTGCTCAGTTTTCTTTATGGTCCAACTCTCACATCCATACATGACTACTGGAAAAACCATAGCTTTGACTAGATTAACCTTTGTCAGCAAAGTAATGTCTTTGCTTTTTAACATGCTGTTTACATTGGCCATAGCTTTTCTTCCAAGGAGCAAGTGTCTTTTAATTTCATGGCTGCAGTCACCACCTGCAGTGATTTTGGAGAACAAAAAAATAAAGTCTGTCACTGTTTCCATTGTTTCCCCATCTATTTGCCATGAAGAAATGGGACCAGATGCCACGATCTTAGTTTTTTGAATGTTGAGTTTTAAGTCAGCTTTTTCACTCTCCTCTTTCCCTTTCATCAAGAGGCTCTTTAGTTCTTCTTTGTTTTCTGCTATAAGGGTGGTGTCATCAGTGAATCTGAGTTTGTTGATATTTGTCCCAGCAATGTTGATTCCAGCTTGTGCTTCATCCAGCCCAGCATTTCACATTATGTACCCTGCATGTAAATTAAAGAAGCAGGGTGACCATATATAGCCTTGACATACTCCTTTCCCAATTTGGAACAAGTCTGTTGTTCCATGTTCAGTTCTAACTGTTGCTTCTTGACCTGCATAGATTTCTCAGGAGGCAGATAAGGTGGTCTGGTATTCCCATCTTTTGAAGAATGTTCACAGTTTATTGTGATCCACACAGTCAAAGGCCTTGGCATGGTCAATAAAGCAGAAGTAGATGTTTTTCCGGAACTCTCTTGCTTTTGTGATGGTTCAGCGGATGTTGGCAATTTGATCTCTGGTTCCTCTGCCTTTTCTAAATACAGCTTGAACATCTGGAAAGTCTCGGTTCACAAACTGTTGAAGCCTGGCTTGGAGAATTTTGAGCATTACTTTGCTAGCGTGTGAGATGAATGCAATTGTGTTGTAGTTTGAACATTCTTTGGCTTTCTGTTCTTTGGGATTGGAATGAAAACTGACCTTTTCCAGTCCTGTGGTCACTGCTGAGTTTTCCAAATTTGCTGGCATATTGAGTGTAGCACTTTCACAGCATCATCTTTTAGGATTTGTGATAGCTCAACTGGAATTCCATCACCTCCACTAGCTTTGTTCATAGTGATGCTTCCTAAGGCCCACCTGACTTCACATTCTGGGATGTCTGGCTCTAGGTGAGTGAATATACTGTCATTGTTATTGGTCATGAAGATTTTTTTTATTACAGTTCTTCTGTGTATTCTTACCACCTCTTTTTAATATCTTCTGCTTCTGTTAGGTCCATACCATTTCTGTCCTTTATCGAGCCCATCTTTGCATGAAACATTCCCTTGGTCGCTCTAATTTTCTTGAAGAGACCTCTAGTCTTTCCCATTCTATTGTTTTCCTCTATTTCTTTGCATTGATCACTGAAGAAGGCTTTCTTATCTCTCCTTTCTATTCTTTGGAACTCGGCATTGAGATGGGTATATCTTTCCTTTTCTCCTTTGCCTTTTGCTCCTCTTCCACTATAATAATAGTGATACTTAACTGTTTGCCAACAATTCATTCAGGTATTCATATAGGCCAATAAGGTGATATAGGTATTAGTTTGAATAATGATAGCTAGAAAATACTGGGCATGTGTGTATCAACAATACAGAAGAGAGCAGTGAGCCTGTTTAGGAAATTTAAGTAGCTTCATGTAGTCAGAGCCTAGGATACAAAGGGGAAAGGCAAAATGTAAGTGTGGAGAAAAACACAGATGCTTCAGCTGAAGTTGCCTGTAAGTAACATTAAAGATGCTGGATTTTGTGTCTGAAAGAGTTAAAATCATTAATATGTTTTGTTAGCAAGGAAGTGGTAAGATCCTATCTGCCTTCTAGAAGTATCACTCAGGCAGCAAGTGCAGAGTTGGAATATATTGGAGGGGTGTGATAACAGAAGCAAAGAACGATAATCCAGGTCAAGTGGATGGGTTTGTGCACAAAAATCATGGAGACTAGAAAGGAGAAGACTGGAAAGATTTTAGGAGTTAGTATTGACAAAACATGGTGTTTGATTAGTGTTGAAATTCTGGATTAGATGACTGGATCTAACAGAGCTATTCACTAAAATGGGAAAAACAGAGAAAAATATTTTGACAAGGTTGGGTAGTGCGTGGGTAATTATTCTGATTTCCATCTAATAATTTTGAGAGGCATACCGAGGATGCTAGCCGAGATTTGCAGTAGTTAAGTGAATGTATAAACTTTAAACATGGTCTGAATAGATAGATTTGAATCTCGTCAGCCTATCAGTGGTAGTTAAAGCAATACTCTATCTTTGTCTTACTGATTACTAAGGATGGATGAAAGGAAGAGGAACTATGGTCATCCTACTTACCTTTGTTTCTGTGTCATGATTTTCAGCACAAGTAGCTGGCTAATGGGAGGAAATAACACAAAAAAGATTATCTGATAGAGTTCTTAAGTCATCTTCAGTCATCTGGGTTTCTTAGAATGCTTTCTTTCTGCATTTGAAGCAAATTCAGTTTCAAATGGGAAGCCTCTCAGGGCTGTCAGTACCCCTGCTTATTCAGTCATGGATGTAATACTCCTACCTTGTACTCACTTTGTGACTTGCTGAAGTCCCATATTCCATGAGTACACCAGATTCCCATGCTCAGGAAGTGCTGTGCTAAGTTACTTCATTCATGTCTGACTCCTTATGACTCTGTGGACCGTAGCCCGCCAGGCTCCTCTGTCCATGGGATTTTCCAGGCAAGAATACTGGAGTGGGTTGCCATTTCCTCCTTCAGAGGATCTTCCCGACCCAGGGATTGAACCTGCGTCTCTTATGTCTCCTGCATTGGCAAGCAGGTTCTTTAGCACTAGCACCATCTGGGAAGCCCCCTGTGCTCAGGGAATATGGCAAATGTTACAGGAGAACAGGGAAAGAAAGAGTAATGGATACATATACTACACATTTATGCTTTGCTCAAGCGCATGTTTCATTATCCCATCAGACATCAAGCATAGGCCTTTTCGAGTGTGGGGCACAGGAGACTGCACAGTATATATTCAGCTGAAACTGACCTTGTATATAATCTGTAATCACATGGCTTTATCCTATAACAGTGCATCAACTTAGAGGTCCTTTGGCTGATCAATGTTTACCATTAGGAGAAACGACAATAATTATAAAGATACATGTTCAATTATAGTGTGGAAAAAAATGTCACCCCCTTACTTGTCTTTTCAGTTGTGTTCTTAGTGTTATCTCTGGCCATAAAGAAACGTATATATTTATAAAATAGTTACACATCTTTGCCATTCACCAAGCATTTTCTTTAACATGGCACAGAAGGGAGCCAGTTTTGTTTTGATAATTTTTTTTTACCTTTGATTCACCTTTTATGAATCATATTCCTTATGTGGGATTTTCTACCACTAGAAGGAAAAATAATTTGTATTTTGTGCAACTCATTATACAGGGGCCAGAGAGAGTTAGAGAATAATGTATGTTTGTGTAGAGAGATGAAGCAGTAAGTGCTCCTTCATGAGAAATTTTATCATTTTTAGATTTATCCCTGATATGTGCCTTTTTATACATGGAACTTTTTGAAATATATGAAGGCTCCAACAGTACCATTATCTAAATCTCTATTTGCTTCTGTCATTGTGACATAATAGTTTTTCGTTTACTAGGATGCTGAGGAAAGAGAAAGGAGAAAGTTGAATCAATTTATTAGGACCAGGAACATATGTGGCTTTTATAAACCTTTCCGACTTCCTACTGTACTATCTTGTTGATACCTTGCAGAAAAGATATTTTCATATCTAAGTCATATTTGTATTAATTCTGAACTTCTAGTCACTTGTTAGATAAACATCTATGAATATAGCCATCTACCAGCTCTAGAGTTATAATTTGGCAAAGTGAATGTTTTTCCCTCAATCATCTTTGGTGGAATGTAGGGATGTATTTATTGTTTAGTTAATAAATCATATCTGAATTTTTTGTGACCGGATGGACTGTAGCCGGCAGGCTTCTCTGTCCATGATATTTCCCAGGCAAGAATACTGGAGTAGGTTTCCCTTTCCTTCTCCAGGGGATCTTCCCAACCCAAAGATCGAACCTGTGCCTCCTCCGTTGACAGACATTTCTTTACTGATAAGCCACCAGGGAAGCCTGAATGTAGGGATACATGTAGTTTATTTTATGAAGAATAAAAATGTCTTACTCTGTGTCTTAGACTACACATAAATTTGGTATAAACTGAATGAAGAGATTTAGACACACAGATTTGCCAACTAACAGATGACCTGAAAAGACTCTGTGTGAATTTAAATTAAGGAGTGAGTATGAGCAGTTTTTAAACAATCAATACAGTAGTAGTGAATGAGACCTCAAAATGTATGTCTTTGAAAAAGACATGAGGTGTTTTCCTTTTTTTATTCTCTAGTGAGACATAAAGACATTCTTTAATATTGCTACTCTTATTTTATATAACTATTTTTTGTAATTAATTTAAATATAGGTAAGCACACACACATACACACTTGCACACATTTTAGTGACTTTCCTGGAAACATCAAATCAAAACAGAAGTGAGCACTCCAAATGATAATTGCAGATTTTTTTCATCCTAAGACTTTTCCAATAGAAAAATTTTCTCAGAAATTGGAATACATTTTGCATATTTGTATATATTTAAGATAGTATATTTTCTTGAAAAGATTTTATTAAATGAATCATGTGTTTTACAAGCAATAGTTTCTTAAAATTTAGGCAATACAATAATAGCTGTGACCTAAAAGTGAATTTATATGACCTAGGCATTGCATGTGATGTATTTTTCAGAAATTATCTTGTTTGATTTTCACATAAGATAGGATTACTTTTATCACCACTTATGAGAAGCCTGAGACTTGTCCTAGGAATGTCGGAGATAATGGTGCTATGAAGTTGAGCTTAGATGTCATTGCAGACTTATTTCAAATGTTACATTCAAAAATGACTTTCCTGTTTTGCTTTGGTACAAAGATTAATTGGCTGTTTCTCTCTCCTGAAAGGATTGTACTATATAATTACCTGGCAACAACATTTTAATGATACCACCTGTTTGTGGTTAGCACCCCACCCTGCTACACTGGTGGCTGGGTCCATGAATAAGTGAAGTAACTCTTTACAAGCTGTGCTTCATTTTCTGGCGTTTACTTGGTCTCCACTTGCACAGAAAAAAGAAAAAATGAAATGGTGGAGGAAATGGATATTTGTGCTTGAACTGGTCAAATTACTAAAGGCTGTCTCTATAAGGTTATTGACTAGGAGGCTCATCTGGGCTCATAAGGTTTCTTCTTGCCAGTGTTTCAAAGAATACTAGATACAGGACTATCTGCAGAGCCTAAGTGTCCTTCTAGAGGTGAGGAAAGTAACACAGGATTATTCTATCACAGTTGATTGTTTCCAAACACATTGGTCATTTTCATTGTATTAAAGGTTGGAGAATCCTGTGGACAGAGGAGTATGGAGGGCTACAGCCCATCAGGTCTCAAAGAGTCGAATACAACTGAAACGACTTAGCACCTCCCCACGCACACGCATACCCTTTCATGTCTAATTCTATCTTTGCTGCTTTTGGAAACGAATTCAGTATGAACAATTTGTCCTTTCCTCTGCACCTTAATGTATCTTACTTACCAATTTATAGCAGGTAGATATGGGAAAAGAAAGACGACTAATACAGAAGAGACTTAGTCACTTTGAGACTTGGAGAAGACTAATTACTTTTAATTTAAAATATTTTTTATTCTAAATGCTTAAAATGACTGTTTTGTTCTGCTTTTTGTGCTTTAATGAGCCACCTAGGAATTAAATTCATAGCGCAGGCATCTTTTATTTGGCATTGTCAGTGCAAATAACTAGGTGCTGCTGATAAAACTGAATTCTGAGTTACAAAAACAAAATGACCTGTGGGGGATAACTGGATAATTGTACAAAAAAGTAGAATTAGTTATATTATTACTTTAAATGATAAAGTGATTTAACTAATAGAGTGAATTGCTATAGCCTTTTATTATTAAAATTTTTAAAAATCATTCAATTTGGTATCTCGTTCTCATAGTAATTAGTCATAATTCAGTTGTTATTCCAGTCAGTAGAATGTGTTTGATCTAAATTATTCATTGTAGGAAGAGAATATAATGAATGTTCTGTAGCTGAGAGTTCAGTTCAGTCACTCAGTCATGTCCAACTCTTTGTGACTCCATGAACCGCAGCACACCAGGCCTCCCTGTCCATCACCAACTCCCAGAGTCTACCCAAACCCATGTCCATTGATTTGGTGATGCCATCCAACCATCTCATCCTCTGTCGTCCACTTCTCATCCTGCCCTCCATCTTTACCAGCATCGGAGTCTTTTTAAATGAGTCAGCTCTTCACATCAGGTGGCCAAAGTATTGAAGTTTCAGCTTCGACATCAGTCCTTCCAATGAACACCCAGGACTGATGTCCTTTAGGATGGACTGATTGGATCTCCTTGCAGTCCAAGGGACTCTCAAGAGTCTTCTCCAACACCACAGTTCAAAAACATCAGTTCTTCAGTGCTCAGCTTTCTTTATAGTCCAACTCTCACATCCATACATGACTACTGGAAAAACCATAGCTTTGACTAGATGGACCTTTGTCAGCAAAGTAATGTCTCTGCTTTTTAATATGCTGTCTAAGTTAGTCATAGCTTTTCTTCCAAGGAGCAAGTGTCTTTTAATTTCATGGCTGCAGTCACCATCTCCAGTCATTCTGGAGCACAAGAAAATAAAGTCTGTTACTGTTTCCATTATTACCCCATCTATTGGCCATGAAGTAATGGGACCAGATGCCATGATCTTAGTTTTTTGAATGTTGAGCTTTAAGCCAACTTTTTCACTCTCCTCTTTCATCAAGAGGCTCTTTAGTTCTTCACTTTCTGCCATAAGGGTGGTGTCATCTGCATATCTGAGGTTGTTGACATTTCTCCCAGAAATCTTGGTTCCAGCTTGTGCTTCATCCTGCCTGGCATTTCTCATGATGTACTCTGCATATAAGTTAAATGAACAGGGTGACAATATGCAGCCTTGACGTACTCCTTTCCCAATTTGGAACCAATAATTTATTCCATGTCCAGTTCTAACTGTTGGTTCTTGACCTGCATGCACATTTCTCAGGAGGCAGGTCAGGTGGTCTAGTATTCCCATCTCTTGAAGAATTTTCCATAATATGTTGTGATCCACATAGTCAAAGGCCTTGGCATAGTCAATAAAGCAGAAGTAGATGTTTTTCTGGGACTCTCTTTCTTTTTCTATAATCCAGTGGGTGTTGGCAGTTTGATCTCTGGTTCCTTGCCTTTTCTAAATCCATCTTGAACATCTGGAAGTTCTCAGTTCACGTACTGTCATTTAAGTCACCCCTTTAGGGTGACTCCATTTAATTGTTTCTGATTAGGGTATTTCTTAACCCTCTTTAATGGAATAAAATAACATGAGCTTATCCTTGGTCCTGTAGGGATGTCTTCTCTGACAGAAGCTGTTGTTTATAAACTGTGAACTGATAAGTGAATGTACATTAGTGTGGACTGTAGATCAGATATCAGCCTCACCTGGAAACTAGCAGGAGATGCATGTCTTTGGGCTCCAACTTGATTTATTGAGCTGTGAACAAGATTCCCAGGTGATATCTATACACATTAAGGTTTGAGAAATACTATTGGGCTGCTCCAAAATAGTAACACTGCTAAATGGCCAAGAAGAAAATCCCCCAGCTGTAAAAAAGCGATCTCAGTCTAAACACAGGATTCATATGCTAGCAGTATCAGGCTCCATAGCAGGACAGTCCACAGGGGAAATATTCTGTGGCAGGTAAGGCTAATGGCTATTTGGGGAACTGCAGCACTAGCATATGGAAGAGTTATCTTTTTTTTTAAGTCTTAACAAAAATTTCTCCTTATTTTAATGGGGAAAGTTCACACGGCAAGGCAAAAGTTAAAAAAAAAAAAAAAAAGTAGTACAATTATTTTGCTCTTGAGGGAGGGAGGGTAGGAGGCAGTGAGAGAGAACTTTTTAAAAGCACAGCAGAACTTCTGACCTCTTAGAAATCATGTAACATAGGTATGTCGTCTTTAACTTCCTTGGTTAGAGCAGAAACCTAATGTTTCAGCCTTTAATCATTTCTTTGACTTTTGCTGAATTTCTTCAGGTCTTTCACCATTATTGGAATTTGGAAATGAGCGTAGCTCGCTGCTTTCTTAGGAACGAAATTTGCCCTTTGGAAGAAATTTGAGTTCCCGATTACTGAATTATGCCTTATTTTTATTATAGCTGTCCTAAATCATTGTTAAATAATTTGCTACACATGGGAATTTATATGTTTAATAACTTACCAGGTGATTAGGACTCTTGTTCCTTGGACTATACACCATGAAAGACTGAAAACTAATCACTAGATTCATTCCCAAGCTCTGGGAGGAGTAAAAAACAAAACAAAACAAAAAATGTGTAAGCCATTTTTTTTTTAATGTTACTGAAACTTTGCTTTCTGTCTCCAGTGCCAGTTTACCTTATAGGTTTTATTTTTAAAGTTGTAGTAATAAATTCCTCCTTTACGCAATGTTAACAAGATAAATTATACTTATTGAGATTGAAAAATATTTGTCAATTAACCAATTTCTTCCTTCAAGTTTTTCTCATTTATACCTATAGTTATTTGTAATTCTTTTCAATTATTTTTTAAACTCTCTCTTAATTTTAAAGACATTTCAGGTTTTTTTTTTTTTTTGCTTATCACCACAGTTTAACCAACTTCTAATGTATTTTGGTAGAGTGATCTTCCTGGCATTTCTAGGGAAGATTTACAATACATTGTTTACTCTGCAACAAGCCTGTTGGTACTGTTTGCATAGTCACCATGTTAGCACCCACATGATGGAAAACAACTTCTTTCAGGCAAGCCCTCCTTATTTTTTGTTGATTTAAAAAATTTGATCTCTAAATACCACAGACTAAAAAAAAAAAAAAGATATTAGGCAGACTGATGAAGGAACAATTTTATCAGAACTGTAAAGTAACCATTTTATCATATATAAATATGGACTATAAAGTCAGTATTTACTGAAATTTTATTTATTTACATGTATTTCTTTTGGAAGTTTTAGTTAACTAAATCAGGAACAACTTTAGATCTTTTCTCTTGTTGACATAGGGACTCCTTTAAAATAATTAGAACCATGCCAGCTTACCAAGCAGTAGTTTTTCAATGTGTTGAAATTTAAATAAGGTAGCACATGTTAAAAGAATAGAAATTCTGTGCTTCAGCTTATGAACTTTCTGCTTGTTTTCTTTACATGGTTGTGTGCATTTATATATTCCTTTTAATTTATTTTTGTGGTCTGTAGAAATATTGCCTGTAGACATAGAAACCCATAGTTATCATTATGCATCTGGATTAATGAATTTATTTTATGGGTGCATCCTCAATCTTATGTCATTTTGTCTGTGACACTTAAACCTTGCCTCTAAAATTTCTTAAAATGTTCTCACGTTTAACACTCACTGTCTGGAAAAGAATACACTAGAAAGAATGATAACTTTACCTGTTATTTGGAATAAACAAGAATTTGAAGGACATATGAGGATTTCCATCTTCATCATGGTCAGATAAAAAAAAAAACTGGCGGAACATCCAAGAGGCAATATGAGGCAGCTCAAGACATAATATTGAATGCCAGCAAAGATTAAATGGATAGAAAAGGGCTAGGATTCATTCACACTGGCCCACACAGGGATAAAAAGCTACTCATTGCCTTCTCTAGAACACAAGACTTTTAGCAACTCTTTGCAAGTGGGTGCTTTCTGTTTTATGAATTCACTTTAATATCATCTCGAAGTATTCTTTCTCTTTCATCAAAATGTCAGATTTTTGGAAAATATATACACATGACTTCTACATTATAAACCCACATTTTAGGATTAGCATTAGCATTTTTCAATCAAGATGTATAATCTAAATTTGTATGCAGAATATGTGTGAATGTATAGGCTCAACAGTATGACTTCATTTTCTCTGTTAATTATTTTACCTGTATTCATCTAAAAATATGTTGGAAGTATATAGACCCAAATATCAATAGTGGTTGTCTCAAGGTAGTAGGATTATGAACGGCTTTTTTATTTTACTCTTTTGCTTTACTTTAAAAAGTATTTAATAAACAAAAATTCAATATATGTTATTTTGAAAAAGAGAAATAGAAGCAATCAAAAAAATATTTCTTAGGGCTTTGTTTTCAATGAGAGGAGCTATCCATTCAGTTGTTGGCCAAAAGAAGTAAAACCATATGACATTTTAATTACCTGAAAGGATGTCATGCTAACTTCACTAGCAGTAGCTATTTATTCCTCTAGAGTAGCTCTGGAAAATATATTTGGGGAGAAAGAATAGACTATGACTAAATTGCTCAGATATTTGCAAATGTGCCTTTAACATGTCTGGTACTGGAAATAATGTAAGAATTGAGTTTGACATGACCAATAAGGATGCTCAAAGTGAATGATGCAGATTTATAGATGGAAGTGGCCCTTCCAAGGTTGATCAGCAGTAAAGAACTCTGCCTACAATGTGGGAGACATGCATTCAATCCCTAGGTTGGGAAGATTCCCCTAGAGAAGGAAATGGCAACCAACTCCAGAGTTCTTGCCTGCGAAACCTCATGGGACAGAGGATCCTAGTGGGCTACTCCATGGGGTCACAAGAGTCGGACATGACTTAGTGACTAAATCACCACCACCGTAGATTGATGTAGATGTTATGCTATGGAATCCAGATCTCTCCTTATGTAATATTCTCTCTACTACTTCTCATCACACTTTGGTTTACCATTGCTTAGTTATTTGTATTTGCCTGTAGACTATACATTTGTCAGGCAAGAATTTGGATTTGTTTACTGTACCTGATATATAGTAGGGGTTCTGTATATTCTGACTAAATGAGAGGTGAATGAGAGATGAAAACCAAGCTCAGAACAAGGAGGGAAATTTAGAAAAGAAGATAAATGGAAAAAATTAGACAATATGGATGGCTAAACAGGAATTATAATGAGCATAAATAGGTTTTAAGGGCATGACTTTTGGACAGAGATAACCCTGATATGATTCTACTCCCCATGAGAGAGAAGATCAAATCTAATCAGTAAGTTTATTAAGAATTGCAGCACTAGATAGTGGCATGAGAACAGTCTCTAAGCTTTGTAATAAGACAAGTTAAACTCAGAATATAACAACGCTTACTCTTGGGAGTAATTTTTTTTTTTAATATAGCTGAGATAATCATAGAATATACAGTTGTTTTTTTTTTTTAATTTAAGAGCAAAATTAGGACCTTTAAAAATTTATGCTTCTCTGATTTTGCCCACCCTAAATTAGTCTAGAAATAAGGTTAGAGAGAAGTCAAATTTTATTATACTGTATGTTGACTTTAATAATGTCAAAAGGACTGTAGGGGAAAAAAGAAAATATTGGTTATCCTTGATTGAGGACTCTAGCTTTGGGAGGAAAGTGATGAAAAACTGCTTTATTTTTCCCATTGGGTTTCCAGTTTTAGAGAGAACACTTAGAAAAGGCAGAGTGACTTTTGTTTCCATTGTCAGAACACAAAGACTTACATCACAGTTGGAAGAGATAGGGCAGCTTTGACTGCTGTTCTCTGAAACACATGAACCTCCGGTATTGATGTGAAAGTAGATATAGACCTTTTTTCTAGAGAGGCAAAAATGACATGAGCTGAGAATGTGGGTAGCATTGCTTCACACACCATTGTTCAAATCTGTGCTTAGCAGAAGACCCTGAAAAAGTGTGTGTGTGTTTTTTTTTAAATTTTTCTGAAGGCTCTTTCTTCATCTAGAAGATAGAGATAATAACTTCCTCACATAATTGTTGGAATGACTAATTCCTAGAAAAGGGCTTCACACTGAGCCTGATCCATAGCAAGTACAGTGAAATAAAAGGTACTCTGTTTTTGCTACTTTTTTTATTATTACCTAGAAGGATACTGATCATGCAGATCTGCATTAACTAAGTCCTAGGGCCCCACAACTTACTACAGTCAGAAGAAGCAGAGAGGAAAAAGAGAAGGTCACATCTTAGTAAGTTGTGGTCTTCTATAAAGCCTCACTGCAAAGAGATGAGAAGGCCAGGAACATAGGAAGAAGTACTGAATATAGTCAATGACAGGCTTGTTAAGCAAAGGACCTCTAAGGCTATAAAATGAATCTGAGACGAAGGGTAGAAGAGTTCTCAGAATCTTCTTCATCATTTACCTCACCCCACTTTTCTTTGGAGTGTCTTGCAGCAGTGAAACTGGGGAAAGTACGTGATGAAGAAAGAACTGTTGATGACAGAGAAAGAGAACTGGGAATCTTTGCCTATTAAATGATTTCCAAAGAAGCTTGTCTAAGAGCACAGCCCCAGTGGAGAAGGCGTGAAGCAGATTATTTTAATTTTGTGCAAAGTCCCTCTCTCTTGGTGTCTACTCTTTCCTGTCAGGGCTGCGCCTTATTAACAATCGGTAGCAGCCTGATATAGTGAATATTCTACAATTAAAATTGCTGTTTTTAATTACAAGTATTGTAGCCCAGAGGCATTTGTTAAAACTTGGAAGATTGATGGATGCTCCAAACCACCTATTAGAACCAAAACAAGGAAGCAGAACCTTAAGCACTTAAGTTTGGAGGAATGTCATTTGCTTTTGCTCAACAAATATTGCATTGGAGCCTATACTGTTACAATAAAAGTGGAAGATACTAGCAAAATAGAGGTGCTTTTATGGCGAAATGGTAAAACATATGGCATAGACAATTACAAATAGGACAATATGCAGTAAAATGATAATTGTATCTTTTAGGTGAAAGGAGGAAATGAAAGGTGAGTATGATACATACAGGCTGCTGCCTTCCTGATTGTCCAGATCGAAGGAGACAGAATTGGAGCTTTAAACACTAACCTAGATAAATAAAAATAAACAGAAAAATTATAGTGGAGTGTAATATGCTACCTAAACATTTTGATGTCAGTCTACAGTGTTTCTTCTTAATTTTCTTGTCATTTATTTTTATTGAGGTATAGTTGATGTACAATATTATACAGAGTTTCAGATGTACAACATAGTGACTCACAGTTTTTAAAGGTTATACTTCATTTATAGTTATTGTAAAATATTGGCTATATTCCCTCTGTTATACTATATATTCTTGTAGCTTGTTTATTTTATACATAGTACTTTGTACCTCTTAACCACCTACCTCCATCTTGCCCCTAACCCTTACCTCTCCACATTGGTAATCACTAATTTGTTTCCTATCAGTTCAGTTCAGTTCAGTTCAGTCGCTCAGTCATGTCCGACTCTTTGCGACCCCATGAACTGCAGCACGCCAGGCCTCCCTGTCCGACACCAACTCCCGGAGTCCACCCAAACCCATGTCCATTGAATTGGTGATGCCATCCAACCATCTCATCCTCTGTCGTCCCCTTCTCCTCCTGCCCTCAGTCTTTCCCAGCATCAGGGTCTTTGCCAATGAGTCAGCTCTCCGCATCAGGTGGCCAAAGTATTAGAGTTTCAGCTTCAATATCAGTCCTCCCAATGAACACCCAGGACTGATCTCCTTTAGGATGGACTAGTTGGATCTCCTTGCAGTCCAAGGGACTCTCAAGAGTCTTCCTCAACACCACAGTTCAAAAGCATCAATTCTTTGGCGCTCAGTGGAAAAACCATAGCTTTGTCTAGACGGACCTTTTTTGACAAAGTAATGTCTCTGCTTTTTAATATGCTAAGTTCGTCATAACTTTCCTTCCAAGGAGTAAGCGTCTTTTAATTTCATGGCTGCAGTCACCATCTGCAGTGATTTTGGAGCCCCCAAAAATAAAGTCAGCCACGGTTCCCTCTGTTTCCCCATCTGTTTGCCATGAAGTGATGGGACCGGATGCCATAATCTTAGTTTTCTGAATGTTGAGCTTTAAGCCAACTTTTTCACTCTCCTCTTTCACTTTCATCAAGAGGCTCTTTAGTTCTTCATTTTCTGCCATAAGGGTGGTATCATCTGCATATCTGAGGTTATTGATATTTCTCCCGGCAATCTTGATTCCAGCTTGTGCTTCCTCCAGCCCAGCATTTCTCATGATGTACTCTGCATATAAGTTAAATAAGCAGGGTGACAATATACAGCCTTAATGTACTCCTTTTCATTTAAGTCCAATTCTTTTTTGCTATATACCTTGTGTGTTTTAATTTTTAGATTCCACATATAAGTGATAACATACATTATTTCTCTGATTTATTTCAGTAAGCATAGTACCCTCCAAGTTCATAGGACCCTCCAAGTCCAACCCTCCATGTTGTTGCAAAGCAACAGTTCATTCTTTTTTATGGCTGAGTGGTATCCCATTGCATGTATGTGTGTGTGTGTGTATGTGTACATGCATCTTCTTTATCCATTCACCTATTGATGGACATTTAGTCTGTTTCCATATTTGGCTACAACAAATAATGCTGCTTTGAACATTATTGTACATACCTATTTTCAAATCAGTGTTTTTGTTTTCTTCAGGTATATACCCAGGAGTGGACTAGGTGGATCATATGGTAGTTTTATTTTCAATTATTTGAGGACCTACCATACTGTTTTCTACAGGCTGCACCAATTTACGTTCCCACCAACAAGACACAAGGGTTTGCTTTCCTCCACACCCTCGCCAACATCTGAAATGCTCTCAGCATGATGCCCTAGCTAAGGATTCTATAACTTTAGTAAATATAACCCTGCATCTGCACAGGATGGCAATCTGTAAGGAACAGAACTGTCTGGAGTATAAAAAGAAGGTATTTCAGAACTTACACACTCACTGCTGTGAGAGCCTTTCCTTAGAGACTTTATCTCTTCTGACCAGAGGTGCTTGTCTGACATGGGAAGCAAAGACCTGGGGAGCGGCCCTTGATGTCCGGTTCTCTCTTTCTGCTTGGATTCAGGCTTTTCACTGCCTGTATCCTTAAAATTGTATCTGTTTACCACTGAGTAGTGTCTCTGATTCATGTGAGTCTGATTTGACAATTTAAACCACTTTGTTAACTCACTGGGTGCTAGATAATTTGGATTCCACTAATCAGATGTTCTTTTATGAGACTTGAATCTGAAATTAAAATAAATGAAGAGAGGGGAAGAGCTTTAATACTATCTGTTTACCACTGCAACTAATTTGACCATTGCGTGTATATGCATGTGCATGGTAGGACCATAAGTCATGGATGCATTTTGTAAGAGGCACAAAAATAAGAGCAAGAAGAGAAGGTATTAATAATGTTAAAAAGGGAACATAAAGTTTGCCTGGATTCTAACTTTAAGTGTCTGAAACACAGCCAACAATTATTGTTTTTCATTATTTTAAAAGAAATTCTATGACATACTGGAATTGCTTCAGTGATAAAGATCGATACTTTAGAGGCACTTGATTCCTCTTTTGATGGATGTTATTGTTAAACAGTTATATTGATAGGGGCTTCCCTGGTGGCTCAGTGGTAAAAGAATCTGCCTGCAAAGGAGACCCGGGTTCAATCCCTGAATCGGGAAGATCCTCTGGAGAAGGAAATGGCAACCCATTCCAGTATTCTTGCCTGGAGAATTCCATGGACAGAGGAGCGTGGCAGGCTACAGTCCATGGGCTCGCAGAGAGTCAGACACAACTGAGTGGCTAACACATGTATACTGATATAGATCAGTCTCCAAATAGATTCCCTTCATTGCCCTAGTCCATGGCACTAATTTTTATTTTGAATTTAAAGTGTTTGAAGACAGCCATCAAACCCATCTAAGTCTGCTGATATCCTGGTTTTTGTTTTTTTTTTTAAGTTTTTAAATCATTCTCATAACATTGTTTAAAAAATTCGTTTTCCACCTTGCGTGCTCTTCTCTGAATATCTTTAACTTAGTATTCCTCTTTGAAAATAGATCCAGGTTTTTCTGTGATACCACCACCACCAGTAAATGCAAAGGGAGGGAATAAACAAAAGAGAGATGGAGGATGAGTCTATAGATTATAACAGATTTTTAAAAATCTAACACAGAGCAGAGCGTGTAGCTCCTTTGGATACTGATTCAAACAAGTGAACTATAACAATTACGTGTGTGATGAGTTATCTGAAAATTTGAATATTTACTCAAAATTTGATGATTTGAAGGAATTATTTCTAGGTATGAATTTTGTATTGGGATTATTTTTAGAAGCCCCAATATTTAAGAAGTGCTTCTTGAAAAATTTATGAATGAAATGATATGACTTCTGAGCCTTATTTCTAAGTAATTCACAGTGGTGAGTGCATGAGTATATTCACATGATCAAGACTGCCTCAAGTAGGTATTTGAAGAAGTTGAGTGAGGGTATATGGCAGTTTAGTTCATATTCAGTCAACCTTTGTAAATATTTTAAATTCACCATAAAAAAACATTATTCAAAAGTTTCATAATTAAATTTAGTTTCATAAAACAGTTTGTTTCAGTTGATTTTTATGACTGTTAGCTATGCCTTACTTCAAGAAATCATCCCACAAATGTGTGTATGTGTATGTAGTTAGCCAGCTAGAAGACTGAACAGACAGATAAGCAAAACATGATCACTACCTGCAGAATGCACTCCTGATAGTGAATCACAGAATTCAAGCTAGTTTACTTACATAAATAGTGAATAACAAATATTTCTTTTAAGTATTAATCTTAAATACAGGCAATTACAGTGAATATTTTAACTACTTCTTTGACATTTGAATAGAAAAACAGATTCTTCATCTTAAACTTTGGATCTCACAGGTTAAGAGGAGGCTAGGAGGAGAGAAAGATATGACTGAATATACTTATCTTTAAAGAAGTCAGATTTTATGTGCATGTTTGTATAAATATGGTCACCATGGCTATTTCTTAGGTCAACAACTTTTATTGTATAAATGTGTTCTGTTGTACCCTGTGAAAGCTGCTTCAATTGGACTCTGAGTAAAGGGATGCTGGGGGCTTCCCTCGTGATTCAAGGGTAAAGAATTCACCTGCAGTGCAGGGGGCGCAGGAGATGCGGGTTCCATCCCTGGGTAAGGAAGATTCCCTGGAGTAGGAAATGGCTACCCACCCCAGTATTCTTGCCTGAAGAATCCCGTGGACAGAGGAGCCTGGCGGGCTACAGTCCATGGGATCACAGAGAGTCAGCGGGCACCACTGAGCACTGAGCACAGAAGGACACTGGATGATAACAACTAAGAAAATAAAAGACTCATATTATTTCATTTATCTTTTTGGTTCTAGGTCAGTTTTCAACCTATAAAAATCAGAGTATCACTTATATATTTCTGAAAATGCCAAGAGTATTATCCAGTGGCCTCAAGGGCTACTTTCTGAAAAACACATAAATTCAAAAATATGTATTGTATTCATTCTTTCAAGTTATATTGTTTTCCAGAATCATTTTCTTTTTTACAAGGAAAAATACATACACATACACACACACACACACACACACACACCATAAAATTTTTTGTTGTGCCTGCAAAAAAAAAGTAGTAAAAGATTTATTGTCTTTTTGAGCACAATAACAAGAAATATGTCTTTATTATAATTTTATTCCCAGGTGAAATATGTCAATTATTTTGAAAACTATTACTAATACTACCAGTATTCCTCTGAAATGCATGTAAAGATTGCTATGTATAACTTAACAGACAAATGAGGCTCATAGATATGATATTCAGTTTTACCAAGATTTTATTTTAGTGTCATGATTCCTAAGTTTTTTATTTATATAACAAATTAACTCCAATGTATGCAATATTTAATTGCTTTATATTTTCTCAGAAGTAATCAAATATAGACAAGTGCTAATGTAGGGATATTGTAGACAACAACACTAAAAATATAATGTTCAGTTCTTCAGTTCAGTCACTCAGTCGTGTCTGACTCCTCACAACCCCATGGACTGTAGCACACCTTCTTCAGGTGATAAAAATGTTTAGTGGACTTTTAAATCACTGATTTATTTTTTTTTATAATTTATGCCTAAAAACAATATTTTATCAGTATGTGTATATTGTCTGTATAAAGAGAAAACCACTCTTAAAGCATTTTTTATATCACAGAAGTAGAGGAGAAGTTATTTTTCAGTGGTTAGAAATAATATAAGATTTAAGTGGATAAAGCCTCTTTTATGGTAAAAGGTCCATGTACCCATTTGTATCTAATAGTTTACTGTTGCTTGAGCTTCTCAGACATTTTCAAAGAAAAACGAGTTCTGTTACTTGGCATCTACAGGCAAATTTCAGTTAAATATAATCACAGGGATCAAGAAAACAATCCAGGCCGTTCCTGATTTATCTATAACAGTTCTCACTGAAGGATTCAAATGACTTTAAATGTTTTTGTAAGTACATAATATCTCACCATATTTAAAAGTCTGTGTTATAACCTAAGTTAAACATGAAAAAGAAAGCAATGACTTTCTATTACTTTATTTTAAATGGCACATATAATCCTGCAAGCCAGTTTTACTTCTCAGCATTTTTCAACTACTTTTAAATAGTATATATTACAAGTTCATGTTTTTAAAGTTTAGAGTTTTTAACATGCATTGTCTAATTTAATCCTCTTTGCAACCTTGTATAGTGTTTTATTTGCAATATTTGACTTAAAGGAAAGAAAACTCTTCACATGGCCTATATTATTATCATGAGTCATGGAATCTAATTATAAGAAAGTCTGTCAGATGATCACTGGTCATTTGGCGTTCCTCTGGATTTATATTTACATCATAGCTGTGTATCTGTTTTTCTTCTTTCAACTGGTAGTTTTTTTTTTTTTTTTTTAGCTTTGTGTTTTAAAGGCACTTATTCTGACCCAATGGCTTCCTTAGTGGCTCAGATGGTAAAGAATGTGCCTACAATGCATATTCTTATTGTCTCAGGTTTGATCCCTGGGTTGGAAAGATCCCTTGGAGAAGAGAATGGTTACCTAATCCACTGTTCTTGCCTGGAGAATTCCATGGACAGAGGAGCCTGAAGGTTTACAGTCCATGGGGTCACAAAGAGTCAGACATGACTGAGCAACTAACACTTTCACTGCTTTTATTCTGACCCAAGCTCTATGTGTCAAACTCCAGTGTCAACCAGGATCAGTTCCTGTGTCATAAATCCAGTTCACAGGAAAGAGAATATGATTGACTCAGCTTCGGGCAGTTATTTTCAGCTCACATTCCTCCTCTGAATTACTTACATGTTCAATTGCCTATTGCTTACCTCCACTTTGAAGTCTTTGATTCAAAGTCATGTTTGATTTATCTCTGTTCTTGACATGACTTTATGATGGTCATCTCTAACATCTCCATCCTACACACCCATATCCAGTCCAATAACAATTCCATGTAGCTTTACTTCCCAACAACATATAGAATGTGATGGCTGATCAGTCTTTCAGTCACTATCATCTAAGTCAAACTGCCATTTTCACTCACCTGGATTATCCATATCTCTGTATCTGTTCATGTTCCCCACAGCCTATTCTCTGTATAGAAAACAATCATCTTTTAAAATTTTAAGTCAGATCGTATCATTTCTCTGGTCAGGTTTCCTATCTCACTTCTATTAAAGTTGAGATTATTTGCAATGTTCTACAAAGTTCTGTATTATCTATAGCCCACCTATTACCTTTCTAATCATAAACCTTAATTCTTTGTCTTGTTTACTTGGTTCCAGCCGCACTAACTTTCTTCTGTTTATTACACATGTTGGGTGCATTCTCAGTTTGCGGTTCTTCCTCTTGACTTAAATGGTCTACCCTGAGAAGTCTGTGTGGCTCACTCTATTGCTACCTTCCAGTCTTTGCTTAAATGTCATGTTCTCAGCAAGGACTTTCCTGACTACCATGTTTAAAATGGCAGTTTTTCTCCCAAGGTTCCTAAGCTTGTTATATGTGTTAAATTTCTCCGTAGCACTTATCCTCATTGAACATTGTATATATTTTTCTATATGTTTAAACAAATTATTTATGTGTTTATATTATCTATCTTCTTGACATCACACTTGACTGTAAGCTCTGTTAACACATGTATTTTGTCAGTTTTGTCCTAAAACACTGCCTGGTAAATAAATATTTGTTGAATGATTATACTGTCCACCTCAGATCCCATCAATCAACATTTACGCAGTGGAAGACTATGGTAAGAGCAAGTTTACGATGACAGGGAGGTCAGGGGGGAAGAAAATAGTATCTCACATAAACTAAGCAATTCTCAAAACCTCCCAATGCCTTGCTCAGGATTATATAATTGATTAGTAGTAAAAGGGAATTGAATTTAAGCACTTCACAGTAGAGTTCACAGTTCTTTCAGTGGTCACATAACCATAGCTTCACATGACCTGAGGTGTTAGTAAAGAATTCTAAGTTATCTCATTTTATATAGTTCTGAAATTGATTTATTAATTGGAAAATTACTAGATTCTTAATTATGTCTTGGTGACTTACCTTCCAGCAGACTATTTAGGGTAATATATATTTTCTGTCTGCTTAATGATGCTATTATACAGATTTGGGTCAAATTGAGCTGTGATATCTCATTATGACCTCCAGTCAATAGCATTTCTCTTAATGTTAGAAGTTTAAAAACATATGTCATATGAGACTTTCAACTTAAATTCTCCCGAAGTTTAAATATCTGAAAAATTTGTGGTGTTTAATAACAGAAGCTCAGTTGTCATTGTCTTTGATATTGATAGGGTGAGGCTGTCAGGTTGGTGATATTTACTATAGGGGACATTTCTGGTCAAAATAATGAGAGTTACTTTTGGAAAAGTAATATCTAATTTTAAAAATTAAAACAAAAGTGTTATAACACAAGTGGACTCATAGACTTGTGAACAAATTAACTCCAAAACAAATAAATAAAGATTTGTAGCTATATTGAAGAAAGCAGACTGATATTTTAAAGAAACTAAGTTAAGAGAAAAGGGAAGCTTTAACTGCACCAGGACCAAATGAGTCCCAGAAGGATTGATCCAATCTGCTTAAGCTTAAGAAAAATAAAGTTAACTGAAAATTAGATTGAATATTTGAATTGCATCTTAAAAAAATACATTGTATTCTCATTTTTTTCAGTTCAGTGACTCAATACTGCTCTGCCAAATTTCTCTCTTGTAAGAAAACATCACTAATTATAAATGAGGTATATTTCAAGCAGAAAATATTTTTATGTTCTTAAAAACAGTTCATTTTTTATAGCCATGGCTCTGTTAAAGAGTTAGAAGGAGAATTTTATTGCCTAAATTTATATATATGAATGTGTGTGTGTGTGTACACACATATATAAGTATGGGTAGGTAACCTGGTTAGAACCATTGATTTTCTTGATGTATTTAAGAGACTACTTATAAAATTAATCCTATAAATTTCTATTACCAAATTTCAAGGTCAAATTCAAGAAAGCCTTGTCCATTTATATTACAGTGAAAAAAAAAAAAAAAAGACCTGTTCTTACTTTAAAGCACATACTATGTGTTTGGAACTGAGAATTATTTCCGAACATATTGGGACTATAGTAGATTAGAAGTTGAGGGGTCTTTCTCATTGTTCATAGGAGCTGGAATTTATAGCTCATTTTATCTTAACATCTCTTCTTCCCTCCAATCCTTTCTCAAGGAAAAAAGGAAGGAAAAATAGACATGGCAATCAAGAAAGGCAGAGCCCATACTTACTTACAGATTTTAAACTTTTGAAAAGTTTAGAACTGATGATAAAATATGGAGCTATCATTATAGGATCTTACATAAAAACTACAACCATTCTATTGCATAACTTGACATTAAAATTTTCCTTATTAGAATTTTTCTGGTAATTTTTTAAATAAAATTTAATTTTATATTCACATATAATTGTACAAAATAATACGGAGTATATCCTTCAACCAGTTTCCCCCAATGATAGCACTTTACATAACTATAGTTCCAGTTCAGTCACTCAGTCATGTCTGATTCTTTGCAACCCCATGAACTGCAGCACGCCAGGCCTCTCTGTCCATTACCAACTCCTGGAGTCTACCCAAACCCATGTCCATTGAGTCAGTGATGCCATCCAACCATCTCATCCTCTGTCACGCCCTTCTCCTCCTGCTCTCAATCGTTCCCAGCACAATATTACAACTAAAAAAATTGACACTGACACAGTCTATGTCTTATTCAGATTTCACTGGCTTCACATGCACTCATTTGTGTGTCTGTGTATATATTTATCAGTGCATTTATCACATGCGTAGATTCGTGTGACCTCCAAGATAGTCAAGAGAGAAGAGTTCTTTAAAATGATCCTTTTTGCTACCCTATTATAGCCAGACATTCCTTCCCACATACCACCCTAACCCTTGGCAATCACTACTTGGTTCTTCATCTCTATAATTCTGTCATTTCAAGAATATTATATAAATGGAATAATAAAATATGCAATCTTTTGAGATTGTTTGTCTTTATTCGGCATGGTGATCTGAAGTACCATCCAAGTTGTTCTGTGGCCGAATAGAATTCACGGTGGTGTGGACTGAATTTTGCCCCCCCACCAAATTTCATATGTTGAAGTTCTAATCTCCCATGTGACTGCATCTGTAAATATGGTCTTTTATAAGAACATTAAGTGTAAATTGGCTTTCCAGGTGGTGCTAGTGAAAAAGAACCCACCACCAATGCAAGAGATGTAAGAGAATCAGGTTCAGTCCCTGGGTTGAGAACATCCTCTGGAGGAGGACATGGAACTCATCTAGTATTCTTGCCTGGAGAATCCCATGGACAGAGGAGCCTGGTCAGGTATAGCCCATGGAGTCACAAAGTGTCAGACAGACTGAAGCAATGCAGAATGCAGCAAGCATGCAAGGGTAAATTAGGTTCTGAGGGTGAGGCTCTAATTCAGTAGATCTGTGGCCTTATAGGGGCTTCCAAGGTGAGAGATGGTTTATATATGGCTAATGATGTTGAACATCTTTTTTATGTGGGCCTTACTAGATTTTTTAAAACTATATTGAAATATATTTTTAAAACCCTATGGATTTCTTTGTCAAAGACATGCACTCAACAACAAAAATTTTGGTCAAGGTATTTATGTTATAAGGGAAAACAATTTTACTCTTTTAAAACTCAATTTTTATCCATAAAACTCCCATGAAATTAAAACCTAAATTTTTTTAGACTCATAGAAAATAGAATAGATACTTGTGAATAGAATTGTGAATATCATTAATTACTTTATTTGGCTTTGGAGTCACTTTTTCTATGTTTCTGAGAAAATGTCATCAGTGTAACAATTTAGCTCATGCATTTGACATTCTGTGAAGGTTTCTCCTTAGAAAGTGGGAAGCTGCTCCAGCATCAAACCTGCAAAGGGCAAGTAGCTTTTTAGACTGACACTCTGCATCTACATTAGGAAGGGACTTTTTTTCTCAGCCCCCAGAAGCCCTGAATTATGGCTTTGACTTTCAAATATCTTCCTAGGTTCCTGAAAAGTAAGTGTTAATAACAGCCATAATAATTAGTTGCATAGAAGTAAGCTGTAATTAATTACTAAATAATCAGCAATTAATAAGCAAATGAGTATTCCAGTTGAATATATGCTGCCAATAAGGAAAATTGATAACCACAACCTTAATTAAAGAGAATAATCTAAACACTGTCAGTTAACTTGAAAGAAATATTTTCCAAGTAAGCTGCAAATTGGATAATTAGGGATTGCTAATGATAAGAGATTTTTCCTCACTAATCTCATTTTGTTTACCTCCTGTTATGTGCTAAGCCTAAAGTAAAACAATGTCCTACAGCACAATGGAAAGAATTGCTTTTCTTCAGCTTTTGCAAGAATGCTAGTTCATTCTGACTCACCAGCAAAGTGTTATCAGATGAAAATAAAACCCAAGTTTAAAGTATATCATTTCATATTTGTAATAGTAACATGGTGGCAATAGTGTGTGTTCTATCAGTATAGGCTCCTAGAGGCAGAAAATAGGGCTGGAACTCCATTAAACTTTCTAGCACATTTAGGGTGTAACAGTAGTATACCTAGGTCTTCCTAGGTAGTGCTAGTGGTAAAGAATCAGCCTACCAGTGCAGGAAACGTAAAGAGACAGGAGTTCGATTCCTGGGTTGGGAAGATCTCCTGGAGAAGGGCATGGCAACCCATTCCCCTGTTCTTGCCTGGAGAATCCCATGGACAGAGGAGCCTGGAGGGCTACAGTCCATATGGTCACAAAGAGTCAGACACCACTGAGCAACGTGGCACGCTGTGTAGTACGGCTAACATAGTCTGTAGGAGAGCTAGCAGTGTCACTGATATTTGAAGGTAACATTTCAGAGAGGAATTGAGGATTTCTGAGCACTGTTTTTGATACTTGATGGACAGTGGTGCATGTTTTAAATATCACTTTCTCTTCTTCATTGTTGTGCGTAGAATCTCTCAGCAGAAGCCCCATTGAACCCAGACTTCTCCACCCATTAAAAATATTTTAACATTTTCTCTGTTATCTGTGAATTAGAAATACCTCATTTCGGGAATGCAAACTAGTACAGCCACTATGGAGAACAGTGTGGAGATTCCTTAAAAAACTGGAAATAGAACTGCCTTATGATCCAGCAATCCCACTGCTGGGTATACACACTGAGGAAACCAGAAGGGAAAGAGACACGTGTACCCCAGTGTTCATCGCAGCACTGTTTATAATAGCCAGGACATGGAAGCAACCTAGATGTCCATCAGCAGATGAATGGATAAGAAAGCTGTGGTACATATACACAATGGAGTATTACTCAGCCATTAAAAAGAATACATTTGAATCAGTTCTAATGAGGTGGATGAAACTGGAGCCTATTATACAGAGTGAAGTAAGCCAGAAGGAAAAACACCAATACAGTATACTAACGCATATATGTGGAATTTAGAAAGATGGTAACGATAACCCTGTGTACGAGACAGCAAAAGAGACACTGATGTATAGAACAGGCTTATGGACTCTGTGGGAGAGGGAGAGGGTGGGAAGATTTGGGAGAATGGCATTGAAACATGTGAAATGTCATGTATGAAACGAGATGCCAGTCCAGGTTCAATGCACGATGCTGGATGCTTGGGGCTGGTGCACTGGGACGACCCAGAGGGATGGTATGGGGAGGGAGGAGGGAGGAGGGTTCAGGATGGGGAACACATGAGAAATAAAGGAATAAAAAATTAAAAAAAAAAAAAGAAATACCTCATTTGTGTGTGAATCGAGTCAGCAATGACAACAGCAAAAATAACTTAATGCTTGTGGATAGCCTAGCGTGGCCCTGGGGTCTGCTTGCAGTCCTTTTCATATGGTAGATTAATCCTTTGATCCTTACAACCACCCTTGAGAAACAGTCTGTGGATGAAGAAATTAAGGTTGAGTCATTGCCGAAAGTCAGAGCAAAGATGTCAAGATTTAAACCCAAGCTTATCTGATTCTGGAGCAAAGGTGTTCCTCATTTTGTCACATTAGTTTTTCACCATACTTCAGAAATAAGACTCTAAATTAAATATTAATAGAAAAGCATTCATTGAGTACTGTAGATTCAGCATATAAATAACCTCAGGGAAAAATTAATTCTAGAGCATATTTCATCACCAGCCAGCAGGTACATAGAATCTGTCAAATTTAAGCTAGGTGGTCAAATTATTTTTCTTTTGAAGTTTTACCATGTTATCCATTTCAAATTATTCTTGGTGCTTTATAATAAAAGGGGATTTTTTTTCTCAATAACAATTAACCTCTAGTTTTTAGCAACTGGCAGCACTGTAAATGTCCAACTGTTGTATTAATTTATTTTTTAAAATGACTACCATATCAGTCATTTTCCTTAAAGTGTTTATAAAAGATAATTTTACTTTAAAAATGTTTGTTATTTCAAATACCAAATCTTCTATTATGAAGTCATTTAGCAGAGGCTATCCATTTTCAGTCAATCCAGTATACTCTTTTGACTTAACTTTCAAATCTGAAATGATTCCTTTTAAATATCCTGGTCTATTCTTTAAACAAAAGTCACAATTAAGTTAATAGATATGTGTGGGGGTGGGGGAGTTGCCAGAATAGAAGGAATCACAAAATATAAAGAGCACTAATGTTGTTGTCGTTGTTTAGTTGCTCAGTCGTGTCTGATTCTTTGCGACCCTACAGACTCTAGCCCACTGTGCTCCTCTGACCTTGAGATTTCCCAGGCAAGAATATTGGAGTGGGTTTCCATTTCCTTTTCAGGGAATCTTCCCAACCCAGGGATCAAAACTACTACTCCATCATTTTTAAACCTTGGTCATTCTATTCTTTGTTATCATCATGTACATCTAATTCTGTCTCTTTATGGGTTCCTTTAAATATATAGAAACATTCACGGTTTTTTCATTTTGAAATAGAAAAATATAAATAAATGAACAAATAACCCTTCCTTAAAGATAGCATATTGAAAAGCAGAGACATTACTTTGCCAACAAAGGTCCATCTAGTCAAGGCTATGGTTTTTCCAGTGGTCATGTATGGATGTGAGAGTTGGACTGTGAAGAAAGCTGAGCCCCGAAGAATTGATGGTTTTGAACTGTGGTGTTGGAGAAGACTCTTGAGAGTCCCTTGGACTGCAAGGAGATCCAACCAGTCCATTCTGAAGGAGATCAGCCCTGGGATTTCTTTGGAAGGAATGATGCTAAAGCTGAAACTCCAGTACTTTGGCCAGCTCATGAGAGGAGTTGACTCATTGGAAAAGACTCTGATGCTGGGAGGGATTGGGGGCAGGAGGAGAAGGGGACGACAGAGGATGAGATGGCTGGATGGCATCACTGACTCGATGGACGTGAGTTTGCGTGAACTCCAGGAGTTGGAGATGAACAGAGAGGCCTGGCGTGTTGTGATTAGTGGGGTCTCAAAGAGTCGGACACGACTGAGCGACTGAACTGAGCTGAACTGAAAGCTGTGTCCTTCCAAAGCTTCCATCATAACTCCTCCATTTTGGTAATTAGCCTTAAAGGGAAAGCTACCATCTCCTCCTTGTTACTCCTCATTCATTTTTCAACCTATTGCAGTGTTGCCATTATTAATTTAAGCCCTCATCTTATCCAACATTCTCTAATACTCAGTATCGAGGGCTATTTTCTATGTTTGATACTGATAGTGTTTCCCTTTTAAAAATCTCAAGCTACAATTTATTTTAACTTCTATTTGTTAAAAGAGAGGGTGGGGAAAGAGAGTTTTGTGTGTGTGGGGGGGTTATTATATAAAATGTATTTTTTTTACTCTTCATGTTTTTACTTAGTAAACACTACCTATCTAGAACTTTATAACATCATTTTTTATTTTTTTTCTCCATTAACACAGAAGCAGGAAGCACTTTTGATTCTTTAGATATATGAAGCTGAATTGAGAGCAGGGCATTTTGTAAAACAAAATAGGGAGAAAACCTAATAGGTTTAGTAAAATTCAGCACGTTAGCAGGGGCTTGGGGAGAGCCACATCTGACCTGGGAATCCTGTTGAGGCAGATAGTAAAGAGGAAACAAATCTTTTGTTCAGTTTTAAATTGTTGGATTTGTAATACTTTTTTGGCATAAATCAATTTGGTATCTAATTCACAGACACTGATGAGCAGCAGAGCAATTGAAGCCAGAAAGATGGCAGTTAAACCTGTTAAACCTGAGTATTTTTTTCCCCCTTCATAGTAACTGTATCTTTTCTACAGAGGTCAGTAATAGCAATTTTACTTTCAGCCTATAATATGGAAGGTAAAAAAAAAAAATGAGATCTAAAATGTCATTTTTCCCTGTTCATGTTTGCCTCACTGTCTTGGAGAGTGAGAAATATTATGGTTTTTGAAAATTATTTGTATGATTGTGGGCTAATGGTGTCCAGTATATTTAAGTACCCACTGGTGAATTATTTATTTCAAAGAAAATCACAGAACTCCAGTATGTGAAATAAATATAAAACCTTAAGTTCCATTACATGCTTACAGTGAGCTAGGGCTGTCCTTAGAACTTTGTACATATTATCTCATTTAATCATGGAAGCAACCTAATAGGGTAAGAACAATTGTGATGCCTAATTATTATAATAGGCTAGAAAGCTGAAGGTTAAAGGAATTAGGCATGTAATAACTAAGAAGCCATGATAGTAAGTAGTAGATTTAGGTTTAATTCCAAACAACACTGCCAATGTAAGCAGGTAAATATACAGATCCTTGCAGTGACAAGGGAACTGAAACAAGACCTCGGATGCTACTGGCCAGACCTCCTTTTTGACCCTCACATTATTTCCTAAGGAAATTCTAAGGACCCTCATCTCTAGTGTATTAAAAGTCTCTGAACTTTACATTCCAAGTGGTTGACTGAGTGCAACTGGGAAGCCCACTCCTCTCCATATCAAGCATCAATTAAAATTATTTTAAAGGAAGACACAAACCCATCACCACCATCATTCTCTCATTTGCTCAGGCCACAACTCAGACAGTATCTTTGATGATCCTCTTGCCTTCATACTGTATTATCTGACCCATCAATAAGTTCAGGGCTTTTCTGTCATCACATACATTCTGAATATTATAACTGCTTATAACATGCCTTGCTACCACTTTAGCCTAAGCCACAGCAATCTTTTTCACAACCTGTTTAAGTGACTTCCTGAATGGTATTTTCAGCTTTTACTCTTGCCCCCTCTAGTTAATTCTCTAAACCTAGAATGATCTTTAAAAAAATATCACTTCTTTCTCCTGCTGAAAACAGTCCAGTGGTTTGTCATCCCATTGAAATTGAAATGTTTCAGTCTCTACATGATCTGACACCAATTTGAGCTGACCTCCTCCCTTCTTCCTTTTATTTACACTATTCCAAGTATCCTGGCCTCCTCTCTGTTCCTCACAAACCTATCCTATATTTAGGACCTTTGCACTTGACATCGGAGAAGGCAATGGCACCCCACTCCAGTATTCTTGCCTGGAAAATCCCATGGATGGTGGAGCCTGGTAGGCTGCAGTCCATGGGGTCGCGAAGAGTCAGACACGACTGAGGGACTTCACTTTCACTTTTCACTTTCATGCATTGGAAAAGGAAATGGCAACCCACTCCAGTGTTCTTGCCTGGAGAATCCCAGGGACGGGGGAGCCTGGTGGGCTGCTATCTATGGGGTTGCACAGAGTCAGACACGACTGAAGTGACTGAGCAGCAGCAGCACTTGATATTCCTTTTCCTGAAACATCTACATGGCTGACTTCCTCACTTCTTTCAGGCCTCTCCTCATTTATTGCTCTTCAGAGAGATTTTCCCGAGTGTTTTCTCTGATGTACCTCAGTTCCCTTCCCAACCCCTTATTTTCTCTCCCCCCCACCCTATCTTTTCTTTAAGTAGCACTTCTGTGCTAGTCATTTTCTTTGTTTCCTCCTCTGTAAATCCACTTTCTGATCTCTTCTGTAAGTTCTGTGCCTCTTGAGGCTGATTTTTGTGGGTTGCTTTCTCTGGGTTTTGTTGTCCCTCTGCCATTGGTTATGATTGGCCATTTGGAGTACTGGCAGATCAGAGGATAGAAAAAGTGATAGGCCACGGTGTTTATTATCCCTCACTTCCTTTATGTCTTGAGTTTGTTTTAGCCATGATGCCTCTCCTCTGGGTCCTGTCTGGCATTACCCTCCTTACAGCTCAAGTTCTTATTCTCTTCTAGGAACACAGTTCCCTTTACTTGCCTATCAGGCTGAGAATGGTGATAATTTCCCACTATTGGTGGTTTCTGGGTGTTTCATCATCCTTTGTTGGTTTCTTTACCTCTGTCCATATTTCTGTATAGCCCTTTGTTAGCTCTCTTCAGTTAAACTCATTGCCATCTATATCTTGCCTGAAATCCAGATGATTCAACCTTCCTCCCCATTACTTGAAAAAGTCATATTTACTTGTTTTTTATTGCCTAACTTTGCCATCAGAATATAAGTAAACAGAATAACTCCCTCACCCCTGCCAAGATGTACCTGCCCTATTCCCTGAACCTGTGAATGTGTTACCTTACATGGCAAGACAGACTTTTGCAGGTGTGATTATAGATACAGATATGGGGATGGGGAGATTATCCTGGATTGTTTGCATGAGTCCAGTATAACCTTATGAGGCTTTAAAAGCAGAGAAGCTTTTTTGACTTGGGTCAGAGAGATGTGACCGAAAAAGACAGGAGAGAGAAGAGGCTAGAGAGAATTTCGATCTGTCATTACTGACTCGACTCTGAAAATGGAAGAAGGGCACCACAGGCTAAATAGAGAGCAGTCAGCCAGGAGAAGCTGGGAACAGTGTTCAGCTGACAGTCAACAAGAAAATGAGGCTCTTAGTCCTAAAACTATAAGGAACTGAATTTTACCAATAATCAGAAGGAGGAGGAAACTGACCCTCCCTAGTACCCTGCAAACTTCCTGACTTTGTCCTTGTGAAAACTATCTTGGATTTTCAACCTACAAAATTCAACCTACAAAATAAGGTTTTTTCCTGTTTATGCTATTTAATCTGTGGGTACTTTGTTCTTAGAGCAATAGAAAACAAACACATGAGGTTTGAATTTATCTGAATCTTTGTTTTATATATGGACTTCCCTAATGGCTCAGTGTTCAAGAATCCACATGCAATGCAGGAGCCACAGGAGCCGTGGGCTTGATCCCTGGGTTGGGAAGATCCCCTAAAGAAGGAAATGGCAACCCACTCCAGTATTCTTGCTTGGGAAATCCTGTGGACAGAGGAGCCTGGTGGGCACAATCAGAAAGATTGTAATCAGACACTACTGACCACGCGCACACATTGTTGTATCCACAGTGCCTAGAAGGGTATTTTGCTCAATGAACATCTGGGGAATTAATGAATTGATTGGTCAATATATTTTAAGAAACCTTTGTTCATCTTAACAAAGCCTGTGATAGAACACAGTTATTTCCAATAGGTACACAACATGATTGCCCATGAGACTATCAAGAAGTAAGCTGAGAGAAAGGGGTTTCATAAATTTTACCACAAGTATTTCAAAACCTTGTCAGAATAAACTTACTATTTGATCTGTCATTTTAGAGTTCAAATGGCAAATCAGTTCCCATTCAAGTTCAAAGTGAGCTTTGTATTCTCTATATTTAAGATGTCATGTATCTGATATCTAAAATGTGGCTTTAAAAAATGTGGACTAATTAAACCACCTCATGTAGATTCCTCTTAAATTGTCAAAAATCTATTTTTTTTAATTGAACTTGCTATGTAGATCACTTTTAACAGTTTTTTTTTCTGAAAACATCTAATGATGTTGTGCCTCTATTCCACACCCCATGAACTTAAAAAAAACTAATTTAAAATTCTAAATGTGTGATTTTTGTGTGTGAAAAGATTCTTACTTAGGAAAACTATATTCTGTTATACTTAAAATAGACTGTATTATCAATTCAAATGTATAACTGATCAAATTAGAAGAGGGTGATTAAAAATAGTCATCTAGGCAACTATTAATTAGCTTTAAGTTTAACTTTCTCTGTACTTACTTATGTAGAAAGAGACAGGAATTTGAAGCTAATGCTACATTATCAGAAGTCAAAACTGTTTTAAAAATATACCTGAAGGCATATGTTTCAAGTTTACTCAGATCTGAATATACTGAAGTAATGGTTACTTATATCTGGATCTTCAAATATTCAGATTATCAGAAGCTCCAGATTTCTCCATCTAGATGTCACTGCCTTTAGAAACCTCTGGAGGAGGAAACAGCAACCCCACTCCAGTATTTTTGCCTGGAGAATCCCATGGACAGAGGAGCCTGGTGAAATACAGTCCATTGGTCACAAAGAGTTGGACATGACTGAAACAGCTTAGCACATCCTTATAAACAAACAGTTTTGCACTTCAGATTCATTGGCAAAATGTAACCCCTTCTAGAGAAGAAGGTTTGTTTTCATCTTTATCTTTTTTAAAAAAAACTACAATGGTTCTCAAAATGTGATTCCTGAATCAGCAGCATTAGCATCTCCTGGGAAAGTGTTAGAGATACAAATTTTTGGGTTCCACTCAACTCTGCTGAATCAGAAACTCTGGGCATGGGGCCCTACAGTATGTGTTTGCTAAGTTCTCCAGGTGATTTTGGAGAAGCAAATGGTAACCCACTCCAGTATTCTTGCCTGGCAAATCCTGTGGAGCCTAGGGGCTACAGTCCATAGGGTCGCAGGTGTAGGACGTGGCAGATGAGCAATTAAATAACAACAACCAGGCAATTATGAAGCTGCTGAAGTTCAAGGAGCACCACACTAGCTCAGTGAACTGCTTATATTTCACAGGGTCGTCTGCTCATTAACTGAATAGAATTAAACCACAATGAGAAATGAAGAAAAATAAGGTGAACTGGGGGCCTTTCTGTAAAGAATACAAATTTCTGAAGGTTAGTTGCCTGAGATACAGCTGCGTATATTTAAAATAGGTAAATTTCCAATTTGCTAATAAGGAAACTGGTGCTCCATTTGGGGAAAATTAGCAAAGGAAAATCTCTAGCCTGGAAAAAGGCTTGCACATTTCATTTACAGTTTTGTTTTTCCCTTTTATCTATGTCTGTCAAGTTTATATCAACATGGTACCAGACAATGTATCATGAAGGTCAAATTAATGATTTTATTGCCCCTTTTAAAGACATAAACATGTTTTTCTCAGTACTTAAAAAAAAAAAAAAAGTAGTACTGACCCTCAAATAATAGATGTTTCCTTTATGATAGATTTGTTCTAATACACCTAAAGGATTCCTATAACTGCTGAAAGCATGGGATAGAAGGCCCATTAGGGATTCCTCAAAGAAGTACTTAGTATGTGCCCACAAGGTATTTAATTACCGCCAAACACTGAACAAGATACAAAGGAAAGCAAGGCAATCCTCTGTCTTCCAGGATTTTATAATTTAGTGAGGAATTAAAAGGAAAGGCACCAAACGTTTGTCTCATCCTGTCATGTGCCAGGCATTGAACCCCTGAACAGAGCAGGATACATAAAGCTTACCAGTTAATCCATGTAGCCACTGAAGGAAGCGGCATTATCCTCAGGTTACACAAAAGAACACCGTCTGAAGGGTGTTGAGAATTTGGTCAGATTCATCAGATAAAGAATTGATGAAGATGAAATTTAAAATCAAAACTGACTTTTAAGATCATGTCCTTTCCTCTATACTATTTTTCATACAAAACACAAGCAGCAGTTCTTAGATGTATGCTCAGTAAGTACCTAAATGCATGAGGAGTAGTAATTGTGGGTGAGGAAGTGAAGACTTCCCAAAAAAGTTAAACATAGATGTTCATTGAAATAAAAACGTCCATGGCTTGAATAGTAGGAAAAAGGGTTAAAAGTATTCTGGAAGGGAGACACTGTGAAACAGAAAGTCATAGGCAGGAATTAAAAAGGCAGGTTCTGATACAGTGATGAAATCAGCCCAGAACATTTTAAGGGCCCAGTAAATGGTATTGAGTGACTTTGCTTGACTCCCGCTATGTATGAAAGCACACTCTGTAATGATTAAAGGACAGCAGTGAATAGCCTCACGTACTTTCACTTAAGTGGCATATCTACTGTCTGTGTCCTTGTACCTGCAGCCAAGGATTTGAGGCTCTCGGCTTTAACTTTGGATATCTATTATCTTTTCAATGTAAGTGATAATTTTTCTCTTCTCTGTAGCCAACAGGATCCATTCACGTTAGTCATATTGTCTCTCAAAAAAAAAAAAAAAAAAATCCTACAGGTACATTTCCTTAATTTTCTCAAGTCCTTGGAGCTGAACATATTCCTAAAAATATCAAATCTCCTAGGTATTTGTTTGCAGATGCATATTCCAGAAAAACTCAGTTTTACCTTGAGTAATCCAATTTTCATTCAACTTAATGTTAAGGAAATATTCTTAGATAATTATAGGAAGTAAAGTATTTCTGAAGAAAAGATTTGATTGGTCTATTATACTAACTTCAGTGGATTTTTACATGCCTCTGTATTTATTTTGAGTCAAAGTCCCCATGTGGAAGAAGGAGATTTCAAGGAGAAATTTCAAAAGAGTCTTTGTTTTACTCTCTTTAAAGCCCTCTCTGTGTAAGACATATTTTGTATTTGGTCACTGTGAATTTCAAAAGATCTCCTATAACTGAATAGTCATTCCCCAAAGATCTTTGATCTACTATGGGAAATGTCATTGTTCCCAAAGAAGGTAATAAAAGCAGCAAGAAAATAATAAACATTCTCTTTAGGATATCACAGAATTGACTACAGACACTCAAGTCAATTTTTAATCTACAGACACATGACAAGGTTAGCAACAGAGGAGCTGATAATGCTTTACTTTTATATAATGAGGGCTGCATTTAAGATTTGAAACACAGCATGATGTGTGTACTTTGAAAAGACTGGAGTGCAAATATGAAGTATGGAGCTTTGAAAAGATAGTTAAGGAGAAATGTCAGCATCATGGTGGCATGAGTAGTTCCCTCTTGCTTTCCTCTTTGATTTACAACAAATTGAACATCTAAAACTAAAAAAAAAAAAAAAAAAAAGTTATCTACCCAGCATACCAGAACACCTGAAATCATCCATCTATGCAGTCCAAGTGAGTAGATTGGACCCCCAAGGAGGTTGCAGAGCAAAGGAAGTGTTGGCAGAGAGGGTAATGGAGCACTGTCAGCCAGTCCATCAGTGAGCCAGCATGATCTTTCCGGCAGAGGAATTGGAGGTGAAGGTGGTTGGTGTAGTTCTGCCTGGCCACTTGTGCTGCAGCTGGAGGGACCAGTTTCTCTCTGAAGAGAGACCTTACTGACTAGGGGGAAGGAAAGGAAAGGAAAATAGGCAGACCAAAAGGACTGAAGGAAAGTGTCTCCTGGTGTCTGACCTAGGAAGGCAAGCGAACTGCCCATAGACCTCTGGGGACACCCCTCCCCATTTGAAGATTCCCCTACAGAGCTGTGGGCACACCCAAAGCCCCAAGTGCTCCGTGCACACCTCCCCCTGCTCTGCTTCCACCCTTTACGTATTTAACTAGTGCACTCCCAGCCTTAGGTGGGTCAGATAAGAGAAACCAAAAACTTGTGCTGTAGCGCCACCTTCTGGAAAACAAAAGGAAAGCTCTCAACTACCAACCTGTTGAAATGTTAGACTCAAAGTAATCAAAGAGCTGCCTAAATAAGAAGGATGTTAACTATTTCAAATAAGAGCAGAGACACTTCTTATCAAACTCTATAAAAAGCATGTTAATATACCATGTTAATAGTATCACAAAAGGATAATTTCCTAGCAACTAAAATCAACAACATAAAAATTGGAACCTAACTGATAATTTAAAGTATCTATCATGAAAAAAATCAACAAGCTACAAGAAAACTCAGAAAGGCAATACAGCCTTCTCAAGTATAAACTTAATGAACAGAAGGAATAGTTTACCACAGGGAAAGAAATTCTAAAAACAAGCAAACAAAATCCTGGAGCTGAAGAACTCAATCAGTGAGATAAAGAAGGCATTAGAAAGCATTGGAAATAGATCAGAAGAAAGAGAGAATAAGCAAGCTCAAGGGTAGAAATACAGAAATGATTTAGTTGGAAGAGGAGAGAGAAGTAAGTTTTATAAAAGTGAAGAAATGTTACAAAAACTATCTGATTGCATTAGAAAAGCCACACACACACACACACACACACACACACACACAAAGTCACCATGGAAAGCCAACAACTGTAATAGTAGACAGAAACATAATGATAACTGTTCACAGATTAGGTATAGGAGTAATATACCTCAACATAATACAGATTATGGATCACAAGCCCACAACTCATGGTCTACTAAATGTAGGAAAACTGAAAGTATTTTTCCAAAGATCAGGAACAAGGCAAGGATGCCCACTCTTAGCATTCCTATGCAGTATAGTACCTAGAAGTCCTAGCTGGAACAAATAGGCAAGACGAAGAAAAAAAAAAGTCATCCAATTCAGAAAGTAAGAAGTAAAATTGTTATTTTCTGATCATATGATCCTATATTAAAAAAAAAATCTAAAGAATCAGTAAAAAAGCTCTTGTAATTAAGCAATGTTTTTTAGTAAAGTGGTACTATACAAAGCCAACAATTGCCTTCATTTTTGATACAGTACACAAAAATCAATTACCTTCCTTTATACTAAGATGAAGCTAGCAGTAAAGAATCCACCTGTCAATGCAGGAGACCCAAGAGACACACTTCTGATCCCTGGGTCAGAAAGATCCCCTGGAGTAGGAAATGGCAACCCACTCCAGTATTCTTGCCTGGAAAATCCTATGACCAAAAGAGCCTGCAAAAAGTCGGATATGACTAAGCACACAAACACACTAATAAATAAGCATCTGAAAAACAAAGAAAATCACTTAATTCATAATAGCATTGAAAACAATAAAATATTTAGGAATAAATTTAACCAAGGAAGTAAAAAACCTGTACAATGAAAACTTCAAAACTTTACTGAAATAAATTGAGGAAGACACAAACAAATGGAAAGGTATCCCATGTTCATGGATCTGAAGAAGTAATATTGTTAAAATGACCATACTACCCAAAGCCATGTACAGATCTGATGTAGTCCCTATTAAAATACCAAAGGAATTCTTCACAGAAATAGAAGAAACAATTCTGGAATTTGTTTGGAGCTAGTAAATGTATGAGAAGGCAACAGCATTCTGTGTAAGAATTAGTAAAAAAGCAACTGTGTAAGAATTAGAAAACTGGAGGTATCACACTTCTGAATTTCAAACTATACTAAAAAGCTATTAAAAGTAGTATGGTACTGGCACAAGACTAGATACACTGAATAATGGAACAGACTAGAAAGCATATACAGTCAGCTAATATTCAACAAGGATACCAAGAATGCCTGATGGGGAAAGGATAATCTCTTTAACAAGAGTACCGGGAAAACTGGAGAAAGACATACAGAACAATGAAACTGGACCTTTATCTCATACCACTCATAAATTAACTCAAAGCTGATCAAAGTCTTGAACATAAGAGTTGATTCCATAAAACTCCTAGAAGAAAAATTGGGGAATAAGCTTATGGATATTGATCTTGGCAATAATATTTTGGGACCAAACGCACAAACAACAAAAGCAAAAATCAACAAAGGGGCTACATAAAACTCAAAAGCTTCTGCATAGGAAAAGAAACAACAAAGTTAAAAAAAAAAAAAAACCTACAGAATTAGAGAAAACTTTGTGACCCATATTTCAGATAAGGGGTTAATGTTCAAAATGTATAAATTCAGCTAACTCAGTAACAACAATAACAAAATTATCAAACAGTCTGATTTTAAAAATGCGTAAAAGAACTAAACAGAGATTTATCCAGAGAGCATCAAAATGGCTGACACGTGAAGATACTCCAGTATCACTAATCATCAGGGAATGTAAATCAAAACTATGAGAGATTACTTCACATCTGTTAGAATGACTGTGTTCAAGAGGACAAGAGACAATAGGTGCCAGTGCAAATGTGGTAAAACAGGGGTAGCCCTTTTACACTGTTGATGGGAATATAAGTTTGTCTAACCACTGTGGAAAACAATATTCAGTTCAGTTCAGTCGCTCAGTCATATCCGACTCTGCAACTCCATGAACTGCAGCACGCCAGGCCTTCCTGTCCATCACCAACTCCCGTAGTCCACCCAAACCCATGTCCATTGAATCGGTGATGCCATCCAACTATCTAATCCTCTGTCATCGCCTTCTCCTCCTGCCCTCAATCTTTCCCGGCATCAGGGACTTATCCAGTGAGTCAGCTCTTTGCATCAGGTGGCCAAAGTACTGGAGTTTCAGCTTCAACATCAGTCTTTCCAGTGAACACCCAGGACTGATCTCCTTTAGGATGGACTGGTTGGATCTCCTCCCAGTCCAAGGGACTCTCAAGAGTCTTCTCCAACACCACAGTGCAAAAGCATCAATTCTTTGGTGCTCAGCTTTCTTTATAGTCCAATTCTCACATCCATACATGACCACTGGAAAAACCATAGCCTTGACTAAATGGACCTTTGTTGACAAAGTAATATCTCTGTTTTTTAATATGCTGTCTAGGTTAGTCAAAGCTTTCCTTCCAAGGAGTAAGCATCTTTTAATTTCATGGCTGCAATCACCATCTGCAGTGATTTTGGAGCCCAGAAAAATAAAGTCAGCCACTGTTTCCACTGTTTCCCCATCTATTTGCCATGAAGTGACGGGACCAGATGCCATGATCTTAATTTTTTGAATGTTGAGCTTTAAGCCAACTTTTTCACTCTCCTCTTTCACTTTCATCAAGAGGCGTTTTAGTTCCTCTTCACTTCATGCCATAAGGGTGGTGTCATCTGCATATCTGAGGTTATTGATATTTCTCCTGGCAATCTTGATTCCAGCTTGTGCTTCTTCCAGCCCAGCGTTTCTCATGATGTACTCTGCATAGAAGTTAAATAAGCAGGGTGACAATATACAGCCTTGATGTCCTCCTTTTCCTATCTGGAACGAGTCTGTTGTTCCATGTCCAGTTCTAACTTTTGCTTCCTGACCTTCATATAGGTTTCTCAAGAGGCTGGTCAGGTGGTCTGGTATTCCCATCTCTCAAAGAATTTTCCACAGTTTGTTGTGATCCACACAGTCAAAGGCTTTGGCATAGTCAATAAAGCAGAAATAGATGTTTTTCTGGAACTCTCTTGCTTTTTTGATGATCCAGCGGATGTTGGCAATTTGATCTCTGGCTCCTCTTCCTTTTCTAAAATCAGCTTGAACATCTGGAAGTTCATAGTTCATGTATAGCTGAAGCCTGGCCTGGAGAATTTTAAGCATCACTTTACTAGTGTGTGAGATGAGTGCAATTGTGCAGTAGTTTGAGCATTCTTTGGCATTGCCTTGGGATTGGAATGAAAACTGACCTTTTCCAATCCTGTGGCCACTGCTGAGTTTTCCAAATTTCCTGGCATATTATGTGCAGCACTTTCACAACATCATCTTTCAGGATTTTAAATATTAACAATATTAAGGCTGCTCAAAAAATTAAAAATAGATCTACCATATAATCCAACAATTCCACCTCTGGATGTATACCCAAAGGAAATAAATATAAGATTTCTATAAGATACATGCACTGCTATATTTATTGCAGCACAATTCACAATAGCCAAGATACAGAAACAACTCAAATGCCCAGACTGACGAATAGATAAAAAAGATGTAGTTCATATACACAGTGGAATAGTATTCAGCTGTGAGAAAGATATTCTGCCATATGCAATAACATGGTTGAACCTTGAGCACATTATGCTACTCAGAATAAGTCAGACACAGTACGAGAAATACTGTTTGACATCACTTATATGTGGAACTTAGAAAATTAAACTTATAAAAACACAGAGAGTAAAATGGTGATTACCAGGGTTGGAGAATAAGAGTAATGACATTTAAGATTCAAGCTTGTGATAAATAGTAAATGAACTATAGAGATCTAATGCACAGTTTAATAAGTATAGATAATATTGTCCTGTAATTATATGATAAATAGTACTACATTGGCAGTCATATTACAGTTTATAAAGTTATCAAAGTAACAAGCTATATATTAAACTTATACAATGGTATATATCAAATTTATTCAATTAAAAAAAGAAAAGATAGACTTTAAATCTGTAGATATCAATTATACTTTTATGAATTTTGAGCACTATTTTAACAAAAATTATTTAGAAGGTATTTTCTTGGGTTATTTCTATGTAGTTTATTTTTTTAAGAAAATAGTTCCTTTTCTATGTTGGTGTAATCAAAGAATTTACACTCAATTTTTTTTTAATCAAAATTTCACATATTCTCAAATACCTGTTTTGTTTTAGCTACTTCTGGAAGCTAAATACTTAACATTTTCACACTGCTTATCCTTGATTTTTCAGTTCTTGAAATATCTATTGACTAATATGACATTTAGCTTATATACATTATTTCACACACAGTTACACTTTCCCCTCAATATAGTTTTAACACATTTCTAAGTAAATCCTTATTCAGTATTATCATTAATATGACTGTGTAAATGTGTTTTCATGCTTCCAGGGAGGCTCAGATTGTTCATTCAATGTGTGCCCTTTCACTGAATTACTTTTGTTCTTTTCCTCACTAAACGACCCATATAGTGGTTTTCTTAAAGAAAAAAAAAAATTAAGTTCTTGTTGCCTCTGCTTTCAATAATTTTCGCTTTTAATTTAGTTACAAAAGTGAAATATAAGTGGCATACATGACATACAATCATATTTTGACTTTAAGTTTTTCTTTTGGCGTTTTCCAGTATAACCACTTACTGTCAATCTTTAAAACCTGTGTAAATGTTCACATTACTGACCGCTGACAAGCAGTAAGTTTTGAAAATGATTAACAGAATAGAAAAAAAGACTTCCCTGGTGGCCCAGACGGTAAAGCATCTGCCTACAATGTGGGAGACCTAGGTTCGATCCCTGGGTCAGGAAGATCCTCTGGAGAAGGCAATGGCAACCCACTCCAGTACTCGTTCCTGGAAAATCCCATGGACGGAAGATCCTGGTAGGCTACAGTCCGTGGGGTCTCAAAGAGTCGGACACAACTGAGTGACTTCACCTTACCTTACCTAATGGAATAGAAAAACTCAATAAGCTGATTTTCTTGCCTCCTCATATAGTGATATATTCTTCTCCTTGAACTCAGAGAATGATACCACTCTCGGTGTTGATTAGTGTTGCCCTCTTTGGATGACCATATTTACAAGTACTAAATTTCACACTTGTTAAATTGTCTTTGCATCTCTCTTTTTGTACTATATTTTACACTTTCATAGTTTAGAAAGCTCATTTTCTTTATGTCATAATTTGTTTCTCAAAATAAAGTGTCTTAAAAAGGTAGTAATATGGCACTTCTGTTTTATTTTATTAAAACAATAAACTCTAGCATCTTTACATACACTTTGTGTTCATATCCTTGATAGTTTTAGAATTTAATTTAGATTTATATATTTTATTAAACTATATCTCAAAAGTTACTACTGTATTGATTTCTATAAATTGGAACCACCATTGACTTAATAAAGTGCTGAATTATGCTGTCAAGGAAAAAGCATATTCTTTACTCAAGATTTGCTGTCCCCTCAACTTTGTTTGGCAGACTAGATGGTCTTTGACATTTTGGTTAGCCACCTAGCAATTATTTTTAAATGGATGTTTTTATTTTTTTGAAATGGTAAAGTCTCTCCATTAAATACAATAATTTAACGGTATTATTTATGATAAAAAAAAATCCTAGAAAAAGTCAGTCCTACTTAAAGATCAGTTAGTAAGAAATACTGCTTATCTGCTTCCTCCCACTCTGTAAATCAGATTCTTACCTGTGTTAGCAAGTTGTCTTCCTAGTATCCTGCATACCTACCTGTCTAATGTTGAGAGAGATTCTTTTAACATAGCCTTTATAATTAGAACCATAAATTTGTTGAATATAATTGTGCATGCTAAATTGCTTCAGTTGTGTCCAACTCTGTGTGACCCTGTGGACTGTAGCCCAGCAGGCTCCTCTGTCCACGGGATTCTCCAGGCAAGAATACTGGAGTGGATTGCCATGCCCTCCTCGAGGGGATCTTCCCGACCCAGCGATCAAACCTACATCTCTTGTCTCCTGCATTGGCAGGTGTGTTGTTTACCACCAGCGCCACCTGAGATGCCCTGAATATAATTGAGCCCATGTGATTATTTTTAATAAGCAATTTTTAATTTTAACAAATTCTTTTTTAAATGTCAGTATGAATACTTTTACAAATTATTAGTTGTACATATGGTAGTTATTCTAAATCTTCTATTTCAAGTTTAAAAAGTGTTTAAAAAATCTTATTTTAAAAATAACTGTGAAAGTATTATTCATATTTTTTGTCACATCCAAACTTAGCTGGTTGTCCTCTGTCCCTAACTGTTTCTAAGCCCAATATGTGCTGGCATATCAATTCTTTGTGTCAAGGAACATGTCACAGTTTTCATAAAATTATCAATCTCAGCTTTCCTTTTATTCAAAGTGCACTTTAAGTATATTTTATTTATCAATAATATTTCTATAAAAGTTTATCTTCATCCAATATATTCTAGAAAATGCTAGCTAGAATTTGCTTATTAAACTCAGAATGTCTTCTATACATTTCTGCATTACCATTCAGCATTATTTTTATGCTTTCCCAGTTCTCTCTATAATAGCATCAGTATGCCCTTTACAGTCCACATTTGAAGGCTCAATGATAATAGGATGCTGTACAGTTATTTTTGTTGGAGCTAGTGTCTTATGGATATAACCATGATTTTGGAAGAACAGAATAGTAATTTACCTACACTGGAGGTGGATCTGTAACTTTATTAACATTTAGCTAAATGCACTGTAAATCATACTGAAAGTCAGAGTGAACCATGTCTACAGGAATAAGCATACTCAACTTAGCTACCATAGGTTATTTCTTCATTAAACAATAATTGGTTAGTCTATTGTGGGGAATATATTAATATATGTATAAATGTTAAAGCTCTGTGTTGTACCAGTGTCTGTAAAATAAAGCAATCATACAAGTTAAAACCAGATCTCTCCATTTCAACAATTGTAGTGACCAGATCAGAGAATATTTACTTCAACTGTGTCCAATACTCTTGAAGTCTTCAAGGCATCTTGGAAGAAAGGCTTTTGAAGCTTGTCAGCCAGCTTGGATTATGACTGTCTTCAGATTTCTCTAGGGAGTAAACAGGCAGCCTTCAAATTGCAGCCATTAGTGTATCTCTTGGGTATAAGGGGGACCAGGGAATTATTATCTAATAATCTTTGCTGTCTGACTCGTATTCTGACCTGAGTAAACTGTGCAATTAGGCTAAATATGAAACCATTCTTTGAAACAGTGCTAAGTATTTAAAAGTAGACTGTGAAACATATACAAGATACTAAATCGATTTGTAACTCTTTAATATGGACCAAGAAAGTCCTAGCACATATTCCCAAGCAACTTCTTGAATGATGACTCACATTTGTGCCACACAGCACCTGTGGCCTCAATGCTAATGACAGAAACACAGCTTAATCCTGCTGTTTGATTCATAATAAAAAATTTTGATTCTCAAAAAAAGAAAAATGACTAATTACTAATACAGTAATTTTCAGAACTTTTTTTTTTTCTTTTTATCTGCCTGGGAATGCAGGCTAAGTTGCTTTAGTCGTGTCCAACTCTTGGCAACCCCATGGACTGTAGCCCTCCAGGCTCCTCAGTCCATAGGCTTTTCCAGGCAGGAATACTGGAGTGGGTTGTCATTTCCTTCTCTAGGAGATCTTCCCAACTCAGGGACTGAACCCACGTCTCTTTTGTCTCCTGCATTGGCAGGTATGTTCTTTACCACTAGTGTCACCAGGGAATCCCAGAGTTAGTTAAACCTTGAACATCATGTATTTAACAACCTAGGAAATTCATCTTACTGATGAGTTCATCTTACTGATGAACCTGAGATGGCATGTAAGAAAGAAAAAACAGACAAATCCAATGATGTATTTCAAGATATAATTGGTAGCCTGTAGTCAAGCCTACCTTATCTCTTGGAGATGCTAAAAAAACATGGTAATAAAATAAAAATAATATTTATGTTTACCACTCTCCCTCATTCAATTGTTTTAAATAATAAGCCATCACTCCAAATGGAAAACTGTGTGATCAGAATACTTTGTGTAAGGCTATGATTTATGCCACAATAAATGGAGTATAAAGAGCAATATTTTAATATGTGTACAGAAGTTTGCTTCAAATAATAAGCTATTTTCAATCAGTAGGCTTGCTATGACTGTATTCTTTGTTTTTTTCTTTTCTGCTATGCAAAGGCATACAGCTTTAGTTATTTCTGCTAGACTATTACAAGGCCATGGATGGCAGCAGACAGTATTTATTATGTTTTTGTTTTCCATACTCTTCATAAGCATCCCGTGGAGTTAGGCTGAAAGCCCACTTAGAATAAACATCAAGCCTATCGTGCTCAGTGGAACAACTCCAGTCCCAGCAATGTGGCTAGTATATTTCAGGTGCTCAAAAAGGTTGAAACATTTTGTTAAATTGATTGAATGGGCATAGACTCAATGCCAAGTAATCACACTCTGTCCCTAACCAGGGCTTTTTATAAAGCAGTGGATTTCAAAATGATTCACTAAACCTGCAGCATAGGCAGCAACTAGAAACTTCTTAGAAATGCAAATTCTCAGACTCCTTGACAGATCTTGAAAATCAGAGACTACATGAGTAGGTCCAGCAATTTGTGTTTAAATAGCCCTCCAGGTAATTCTAGTGTGTGCTAACTTGAGAATCACCAAGGTAAAGAAACATCAAATAAAGTCTACACAGTGACATCAAAGCTTTTCAGAATTATGAGAGTGTCTCAACAGTCTGTTTTAGAAAGACAACCCCTATGGACAGATTGTGTATAATTTTAATTTCTCAAGAACTTTTTTTTTTTTACTTCTTGAAAACTCATTTTGACTAGAGGAAGTATTCCCTATTCATGTGTAGCAAATTGTGTGTTTTGTGTAGGAAGGCTGACTTATTTGGAGTTACTGGTACATATCATGAGACAGGGATGTGGGTGCAGATGGTTTATTAAGAAAATGGTTCCAAAAAGCACAAGTGAGGAAATGGGCAGGAGAGTAAAGAGAAAAGCCAGTCAAGAATGTGTTGCAAAAATGCCTGTTGGTGGGAATACAAGTTGGTACAGCCACTATGGAAAACAGTATGGAGATTCCTCAGAAAACTAAAATTACCATATGATTCAGCAATCCCACTCCTGGGAATATACCTAGACAAAACTGTATCTCACCGCTATATCCACCCTATATATCCGCTATATTCACAGCAGCATTATTCACTAGCCAAAACATAGAAACAACCTAAATGTTGACTGACAGATGAATGGATAAAGAAGGCATGGTACATATATACAATGGAATACTACTTAGCCATAAAAAAGAATGAAATAAGGCCATTTGTAGCAACATGTGTACAACTAGAGATTATCATATTAACTGAAATAAATCAAAAAAGACAAATACCACATGGTGTACTTATATATAGAATCTAAAATATGGCACAAACGAACCTGACTACCAAACAGAAGCAGACTCACAGACACGGACACAGGCCTGGGGTTGCCAGGGGAAAGCGGGGGAGGGACGTGGTGGCCTGGGAGTTTGGGCTTGGTAGATGCAAACCATTACATTTAGAGTGGATAAACAACAAAGTCCTAATATATAGCACAAGAAACTATTCACTATTCTGTGATAAACAGTAATGGGAAAGAATATTATAAAAATGTATACGTGTGTATAACTGACTCACTTTGCTGTACAGCAGAGATTGATGCAACATTGTAAATCAAGTCACTTCAATAAGAAAATTGAAAATGGAAAAGAATGTGCTACGAAAATGGATTACAAATGTGGGCACATAGGGTTCAATCCTACAGTGAATCTTCCTTGGAAACTGTGTGTGGAATTTCCCGCAGAATCAGCCTACTGAAGAGAGGGGTGACAGAAGGCTTTATCTAATTGCTCCCACTGCCGTTGATTGAAGGTTGACCTGAAGTGATACCAACATATCCCCACATCTAGGTTATGATTGTGTGTAGCCAAATAAGCTGGAAAAGGTCCTCAGGTAGAGAAGATAAGACAAAAACTCTTGAGATGAGTCCTGACAGTATGCTGGAAATTGTTTTCGCCTGCAGTTATAGGCAACTCACATAGGCTGAGGGCCAATGGGCCAAAGAAAGCCTCTAATGTGGTAATTCTCACCCAGTTCACAATAATCATTTAATATCTATTACAAGACAGTTCAGGCTAGTGGCTAGGAATGTAAAACTAGATAAAACATCATTCTGCTTCAAGAAGATTTAAATTGTAGTAGAAGAGTAGACAAATAAAAAGAGAAAATTAGATATGCTCAGTGACAGTGAAAAATTTCTACATGTATAAGAAGAATTTGTAGGGGAGAGGGTGTAGTGATCATGGAAGACTTCTTAGACGTGATGATGATAATCATGGTGGAGGGAAGTGCTGTAAAACACTTAGAAAAAGCTTTGGGGATGTGTTTGTGGACAGAAACCAGAACGATTGAGATGTAAATGGGAGGTGTTCAAAAAAAATAGAGAGAAAACAATCCTAGGCCATATTTAAGAAGACTGTTTGTGCAAGTTGGTTGAAAATTCATCTGTTAGATGGAAGGAAGTCTGGCATCCCACAGGTGATAAATGGAGAGATATGGAAAGCACAAGAATGTGTAGGTAACTGATGTTGCAAATTCCCTAAGGAGGAAAGAATGGGCCCAAAGTTCTATTGGAATGATTAGGCCCTTTTTAGGAGGAGGGATGCCTATTTTACTGTGAAGAGAGGGGAGAAATGAAGTTAAGAGGACGTGCTTTCATTTGTAAAATAGAGAAAATAACAGTAACTACCTTCTAAGGGCTGTGAGGAGACCTAACTGATGAAAGACACTAAAATTATTGTCATTGCTTCTCATGGGTAATATAAACCCCAAAATGTTAGCGGCTGCTGCTGCTGCTGCTTAATAGCTTCAGTTGTTTCCAACTCTGTGTGGCCCTATGGACTGTAGCCTGCCAGGCTCCTCTGTCCATGGAATTTTCCAGGCAAGAGTAGTGGAGTGAGTTGCCATTCCCTTCTCCAGGGGATTTTTTCAACCCAGGGATCGAACCCAAGTCTCCTGCATTGCAAACAGATTCTTTACCATCGAGCCACCTGGGAGGCCCCAAAATGTCAGCTAGTATTTCACAAATAAGAACTCTGCTTGCTTGGTTTTGGATTTTAGAGATGCAGAAATGCAAGGGCTTGAAACCATGTCCATGCATTGATCTTTATTCATTATTGCTTTGAATAGGAAATAGTTGTGAAGTTGTTAGGAAATGGGCTAGGGGAATTGGTTGAAGGTTGAATGTGACTGCCTGGAAATGGGGAAGGCAGAACTAACAATACAGATATACAGAAGAATTGCTAGTTGGAATCTAGTGTCCAGTAAAGGTTGGAAGTCATGTTTTTGCAGTGACACTAAGCCAAACTGTTGGGTAATTCATTTCTAGGAACGCTAGAGCCGTGTGTTCTAAGGCATGTAAACAGCATTCAGGGTAGCACTAGTTATTTAATAGAAATTGTGCAGTATAAACAGTGACAAATAAGCATATGTATAACAGTTTAAAAAGAAAAAAACTTGAAAAATTTCTCAAGACGTTTAATGAAAATTTTACAATGTATAAGATGATTTTGAATATTCTTATATCTGTGATCATAGCTCACGTTTCTTTGTCAGACTCTGTAATTCTGTTCTACAAATGACATTTTGTTTGAGCAGTTAGCAGTTGGTGCCTCAGTTTCAACTGACATGTTGTTACTAAACACAGTTCTAACACCATAAGGTGATTTGTCAGTGGTAAGAAAAAATGGTTTATATTTCACTGTAGTGAAATAGCACAGAAGGAAGAGTCAGTTGCTTGGAATTCTGGAAATGTCCATGCTGTCAAGTCCAATACCGTTGAAAACATTTTTTTACACTAGGATAAAAGGTATACTTTTAACGGTAAAAGCTATGAAAAAACTTAGAAACATCAGAAAGCTTGAAGGCATTGTTTTGATTCTGTAAAAAGTTTAAGGATCATACCTCCAATGAGCTTGAATATCTTGAATATGAACAACATAGTCACTTTAGGAATATGGCCATGGAAGTTTACATTTTTCATTTCTTTCTTTTTTCTTATGGATACTTTGTGTATCAAAATTAATAAGACCTTTTCAAATATTTTCCTCCGTAAAGTCTTTTGATTCTAGAATCATCAGCATTTTATACCATTATACTATTTTAGAAAGCAGTTCAGTTCAGTTCAGTCACTCAGTTGTGTGCAACTCTTTGCGACCCCATGGACTGCACCATGCCAGGCTTCTCTATCCATCACCAACTCCCGGACTTGTTCAAACTCATATCCATTGAGTTAGTGATGTCATCCTTATCAATAACCTCAGATATGCAGATGACACCACCCTTATGGCAGAAAGTGAAGAGGAACTCAAAAGCCTCTTGATGAAAGTGAAAGAGGAGAGTGAAAAAGTTGGCTTAAAGCTCAGCATTCAGAAAACGAAGATCATGGCATCCGGTCCCATCACTTTATGGGAAATAGATGGGGAAACAGTGGAAACAGTGTCAGACTTTATTTTGGGGGGCTCCAAAATCACTGCAGATTGTGACTGCAGCCATGAAATTAAAAGACGCTTACTCCTTGGAAGGAAAGTTATGACCAACCTAGATAGCATATTCAAAAGCAGAGACATTACTTTGCCAACAAAAGTTCGTCTGGTCAAGGCTATGGTTTTTCCTGTGGTCATGTATGGATGTGAGAGTTGGACTGTGAAGAAGGCTGAGCACCGAAGAATTGATGGTTTTCAACTGTGGTGTTGGAGAAGACTCTTGAGAGTTCCTTGGACTGCAAGGAGATCCAACCAGTCCATTCTGAAGGAGATCAGCCCTGGGATTCCTTTGGAAGGAATGATACTAAAGCTGAAACTCCAGTACTTTGGCCACCTCATGTGAAGAGTTGACCCATTGGAAAAGACCCTAATGCTGGGAGGGATTGAGGGCAGGAGGATAAGGGGATGACAGAGGATTAGATGGCTAGATGGCATCACTGACTCGATGGACGTGAGTCTGGGTGAACTCTGGGAGTTGGTGATGGACAGGGAGGCCTGGCGTGCTGTGATTCATGGGGTCGCAAAGAGTCGGACACTACTGAGTGACTGAACTGAACTGAGTGATGCCATCCAACCATCTCATCCTCTGTTGTCCCCTTCTCTTCCTGCTTTCAATCCTTCCTAGCATCAGGGTCTTTTCCAATGAGTCAGCTCTTTGCATGAGGTGGCCAAAGTATTGGAGTTTCAACTTCAGCTTCAGTCCTTTCAATGAATATTCAGCACTGACTTCCTTTAGGATAGACTGGTTGGATCTTGCAGTCCAAGGGACTCTAAAGAGTCTTCTCCAACACACAGTTCAAAAGCATCAATTCTTCGGCACTCAACTTTCTTGGTCCAGCTCTCACATCCATACATGACCACTGGAAAAACCATAGCCTTGACTAGATGGACCTTCGTCGGCAAAGTAATGTTTCTGCTTTTTAATATGCTGTCTAGATTGGTCATAGCTTTTCTTCCAAGGAGCAAGCTTCTTTTAATTTCATGTCAGTGAGAGACTTTATTTTGGGGGGCTCCAAAATCACTGCAGATGATGTTGAAGCCATGAAATTAGAAATCAGAGTCCCTGTGAAATACTGAAAGAGCCCAGAGATAGCAGAAATGCCAAACTAGGGATGTCTTTTAAGAAGTAACAGTCAGCTTCCATAGTGGCTTTCGTCAATGATGTGCTACTGAAAACCCAGAATATGACCAAGTTATGCAAGAACAATAACAAGCTAATTAACTAACTGCAGAAACTAGACTCTAACGCCTTATTGCAACAATACCCAAGAATCGTTGTCCATTTTCTCTTCTAGAAGCTCTTGTCACTTTGCCCTGTGATGTAAAATGATCAGACTATGTACACACACACACACACACAGGTATATCCCTGGAGTAGGAAATGGCAACCCACTCCAATATTCTTGCCTGGAAAATCCCATGGGCAGAGGAGCCTGGCGGGCTACAGTCCATGGGGTCACAAAGAGGCAGACACAACTGAGTACATGCACAAATACACACACACACACACACACACACATATTATCAGTTAGCAAGTATAGCAAGTTGCTCACATTCTGAAGAGAATATGGAATATGAGAAGTAAGACACACTAAAAGAAAAGCAAATTTTCGTATACCACTTTAAGACAAATCACCACGGTATGGAGTCGTGGATGAAATCATCTGCATTTCTCAAGTTCTACTATGGACCATTCTCTCTTTCTTAAAAGTGATTAGTAGATTCAATAATAAGTTCAACAGAGTTCAAATCTATAAAACTCCAGTGTATACCATAGAATATTCTGAAATATTCTGTTTAACTTAACTTTGAAGAAAGCATTAGTTTCTGAAACCTGGAGAAAGATGGCTATGAAAATACTACATCGAAAGGATATGGTACTAGTTATTGACTCTGGCTTTCACCCCTGGCTTTATGATTTGGTTGATTTACTTCAATTTCTTCATATGTAAGGTGGACATAATTATAATACTCACATCATAAGGATGTTGTGAGCATTGAATAAATTATAAAATCACTAAGTCCCTGGCAAATAGTAAGCACTCAAGTGTCAGCTTTTATTATTATTATTATTATTGATATGCTATAAATGGCATTCAAAAAACATTACACTAACCTATTTAATCCTCACTATACACCTGTAAAAATACTGTATTTCAGATAATCAGGAAACTGCAACTCAGGATAAGTAACATATCTGACTGTCAATAAAAAGACCAAGCATTTCAACTCATATCTAGTTATTCAAATTTTGTGTTCTTTTTCTAATACCACATAGTCTCCAAATTCTGAGGTATTTGATTTTTGACATTTGAAATATGGTATTCCTATACCTCATTACCATGAAAATAGTAAAGGTCTCTGCAGTAGATAAAATATGAATTGAGTCAGTTTCTGATTATTTAATTTTCTGAAACTCAATTTTCATCTAATGACTTGCTTTCATTACAAGTTTATCAAATGCCTTAGTCCTAGGTGAAGTAGGGACCCACAGATGTATACACATGAGTTAGGGCTATATAATGTTCTTTTATTCACAAACAGCATGTAGTGAAAATCTGGCTTGTGCCTGGCAAAAAGTTTTATTAAAACCCTATGATCTGTCAGTGATTATTCTAAAGGTACAGACCAAATGAAAATGAAATTCTCTCTTTTTAGAAGCTTATATATAGATGCACAGAAAGAGACAGTAAATAAGTGTGTGTGTGTGTGTGTGTGTCTTGTGGAGGACAGTGCATGGGGGGTTATCATGGAAGGTATGCCTGCTGGACTGACATTAAGACAGAAGCTAGATGAAGGGAAGGAGGCACCAAGTGCATGTCTTGAGTGAAAGAACAATCCAGGAGGTCAAGCAAGGGCAGAGATGGACTCTCCTGAGGACCAGCAAGAAAGCCATCTGAGCGGAAGCACAGGGCGTATGGAGGATGTAAACACAAGGCACCTCACAGCCGGCTCCGGAGCTGCACACTGTGTGATTAAGGCTGGAGGAAAGGCCCCGTGTTGGAGCGCAAGAGGGGGACAGCACGGCCTGAGGTTAGGGAGGGAGGGGTGGAAAGGATTTGACATTTGTTTCAGTCTTTGAATTTTGAGAAATGCTTTGTCAGGGAGAGAGGATAGAGAAGAGATCAAAAGGAACAGAGCAAAGGCATGAAAGTTCACAGTTGTGAAGGGCCTATATGTTGCCTTTTGATGTGATCAGTAGATTTCTCTGTAAGATTTTTTCTTTATTTGCTTCAAGATACCAAGAAAGCCTTATTTCATAAAACCCAGCAATTAAGTGCAAATGTATGTCCAAATCATCATTTTAAGCTTCTGATCAAAATCCAAGTAAAAACTTATATTTATTTTTTTAGCCAGTTATACTTCAGAATTAATATACTCTGCCAAGGGTCATTTAGCTTTTAAAATAAATAAAATAAACTAAATATTTTAATATAACTTATTTCTTGTGCTAAAAGTTAACATATTAGAATATGATTTTAAAAAAGGGACAAGGCAAAGGATGAGTCATCTGTCAGCAAACACTGCTTTTCCTAGTTGTTTTATAACAATGTATGTTTATCACTATGGCTCACATCTTAAAAAAATACCAATGCAAGCAGAAACAGTAGCATGGTGGTCCCCTTCACTAGAAATAATTGTCAAATATTTATTTATCTCCTCATCAGGCGAGGTATTAAAATCTTGAATTCACTTTTAATCACTGCTCAGTAATATAGGATGCAGGAAAGTGGTCAATGCCATATGAGGAACACAGATTCCCTAGTTTCTTTCTTTAGCACCCATCTTTCCACATTAAGAAGCATAGCAGGTAGCATAATGTTGGCCACATCTCAGCGGTGGCATATTTCCATCTCCCAGGGGGTGTGGGAAGACCCAACTGCACAGCATTAACAATAATTCTAGCATATCCGTTTATGAAATAACTTTGGCAGTAATGACAAGAGGATTTGGATGAAAGTATATTTGTGGTCTTCCAGCTGGAAGATCAGAGCAGAAATTCTAAAGCAAAAGGCACAGAGTGGGATGGCAGATAGTGGCTGCTTGGATAAGAACACAAGAGAGTTGGGGATCCATGCTGAGCTCCAGGGGAAAGGCAAACAAGGCAGTCTTTACAGAATATTGTCTTGCTGCCCACTATCAGTGCAAGAGATTACTAATGCCATCTGCTGGACATACGTGGAATTTAAAAGTGGAATCCACAGAAATGATACCCCAGTGTCTGTTTACATAGTGGCTTCAGTTCTTCTGATTTCGGTATTGACCATCTGGTGATGTCCATGTGTAGAGTCTTCTCTTGTATTGCTGGAAGAGGGTGTTTGCTATGACCAGTGCATTCTCTTCAGTTCAGTTCAGTTGCTCAGTCGTTTCCGACTTTTTGCGACCTCATGAATCGCAGCACATCAGGCCTCCTTGTCCATAACCAACTCCCAGAGTTCACTCAAACTCACATCCATCGAGTCGATGATGCCATCCAAGCATCTCATCCTCTGTCGTCCCCTTCTCCTCCTGCACCCAATACCTCCCAGCATCAGAGTCTTTTCCAATGAATCAACTCTTCACATGAGGTGGCCAAAGTATTGGAGTTTCAGCTTTATCATCAGTCCTTCCAGTGACCACCCAGGACTCCTTTAGGACTGAATGAAGTCCTTGCAGTCCAAGGGACTCTCAAGAGTCTTCTCCAACACCACAGTTCAAAAGCATCAATTCTTCAGTGCTCAGCTTTCTTCACAGTCCAACTCTCACATCCATACATGACCACTGGAAAAACCATAGCCTTGACTAGACAGACCTTTGTTGACAAAGTAATGTCTCTGCTTTTGAATATACTATCTAGGTTGGTCATAACTTTCCTTCCAAGGAGTAAGTGTCTTTTAATTTCATGGGTGCAGTCACCATCTGCAGTGATTTTGGAGCCCAAAAGATAAAGTCTGACACTGTTTCCACTGTTTCCCCATCTATTTCCCATGAAGTGATGGGACCAGATGCCATGATCTTCGTTTTCTGTATGTTGAGCTTTAAGCCACTTTTTCACTCTCCTCTTTCACTTTCATCAAGAGGCTTTTTAGTTCCTCTTCACTTTCTGCCACAAGGGTGGTGTCATCTGCATATCTGAGGTTATTGATATTTTTCCCGGCAATCTTGATTGCAGCTTGTGCTTCTTCCAGCCCAGCGTTTCTCATGATGTACTCTGCATAGAAGTTAAATAGGCAGGGTGACAATATACAGCCTTGACGTACTCCTTTTCCTATTTGGAACCAGTCTGTTGTTCCATGTCCAGTTCTAACTGTTGCTTCCTGACCTGAATATAGGTTTCTCAAAAGGCAGATCAGGTGGTCTGGTATTCCCATCTCTTTCAGAATTTTCCACAGTTTATTGTGATTCACACAGTCAAATGCTTTGACGTAGTCAATAAAGCAGAAGCAGATGTTTTTCTGGAACTCTCTTGCTTTTTTCCATGATCCAGCAGATGTTGGCAATTTGGTCTCTGGTTCCTCTGCCTTTTCTAAAACCAGCCTGAACATCTGGAAGTTCATGGTTCATGTATTGCTGAAGCCTGGCTTGGACAATTCTGAGCATTACTTTACTAGCGTGTGAGATGAGTGCAATTGTGCGGTAGTTTGAGCATTCTTTGGCATTGCCTTTCTTTGGGATTAGAATGAAAACTGACCTTTTCTAGTCCTGTGGCCACTGCTGAGTTTTCCAAATTTGCTGACATATTGAGTGAAGCACTTTCACAGCATCATCTTTCAGGATTTGAAATAGCTCAACTGAAATTCTATCACCTCCACTAGCTTTGTTTGTAGTGATGCTTTCTAAGGCCCACTTGACTTCACATTCCAGGATGTCTGGCTCTGGGTGAGTGATCACACCATCATGATTATCTGGGTCGTGAAGATCTTTTTTGTACAGTTCTTCAGAGTATTCTTGCTACCTCTTCTTAATATCTTCTGCTTCTGTTAGGTACATACCATTTCTGTCCTTTATCGAGCCCATCTTTGCATGAAATGTCCCCTTGGTATCTCTAATTTTCTTGAAGCAATCTCTAGTCTTTCCCATTCTGTTGTTTTCCTCTATTTCTTTGCATTGATCGCTGAGGAAGGCTTTCTTATCTCTCCTTGCTATTCTTTGGAACTCTGCATTCAAATGGGAATATCTTTCCTTTTCTCCTTTGCTCTTTACTTCTCTTCTTTGCACAGCTATTTGTAAGGCCTCCTCAGACAACCATTTTGCTTTTTTGCATTTCTTTTCCATGGGGATGGTCTTGATCCCTGTCTCCTGTACAATATCAAAACTCTATTAGCCTTTGCCCTGCTTCATTCTGTACTCCAAGGCCAAATTTGCCCATTTCTCCAGGTATTTCTTGACTTCCTACTTCTGCATTCCAGGCCCCTATAATGAAAAGGACATCTTTTTGGGGTGTTAGTTCTAAAAGGTCTTGTAGGTCTTCATAGAATCATTCACCTTCAGCTTCTTCAGAGTTATTGGTCGGGGCATAGACTTGGATTACTGTAATATTGAATGGTTTGCCTTGGAAACGAACAGAGATCATTCTTTCGTTTTTGAGATTGCATCCAAGAACTGCATTTTGGACTCTTCTGTTCACTGTGATGGCTACTCCATTTCCTCTAAGGGATTCTTGCCCACAGTAGTTGATATAATGGTCATCTGAGTTAAATTCACCCATTCCAGTCCATTTTAGTTTGCTGATTCCTAAATTGTTGATGTTCACACTTTCCATCTCCTATTTGACCACTTCCAATTTGCCTTAATTGATAGACCTAACATTCCAGGTTCCTATGCATTATTGCTCTTTATACCATTGCACTTTACTTCCATCACCAGTCACATCCACAACTGGGTGGTGTTTTTGCTTTGGCTCCATCTCTTCATTCTTTCTGGAGTTATTTCTCCACTCTTCTCCAGTAGCATATGGGGCACCTAATGACCTGGGGAGTTCATCTTTCTACATGAACTCCACACTTGAACTCTACACATGGACATCACCAGATGGTCAATACTGAAATCAAATTGATTATATTCTTTGCAGCCAAAGATGGAAAAGCTCTATACAGTCAGCAAAAACAAGACTAGAAGCTGACTGTGGCTCAGATCATGAACTCCTTATTGCCAAATTCAGACTTAAATTGAAGAAAGTAGGGAAAACCACTAGACCATTTAGGTATGACCTAAATCAAATCCCTTACGATTATCCAGTGGAAGTGACAAATAGAATCAAGGGATTAGAAGTGATAGAGTGCCTGAACAACTATGGACGGAGGTTCATGTCATTGTATAGAAGACAGTGATCAAGACATTCCCTAAGAAAAAGGAATGCAACAAAGGCAAAATGGTTGACTGAGGAGGCCTTACAAACAGCTATGAAACATAGAGAAGCGAAAGGCAAAGAAGAAAAGGAAAGATATAAGCATCTGAATGCAGAGTTCCAAAGAATAGCCAGGAGAGATAAGAAAGCCTTCCTCAGTGATCAATGCAAAGAAATAGAGTTAAACAATAGAATGGGAAAGACTAGAGATCTCTTAAAGAAAATTAGAGATACCAAGGGAACATTTCATGCAAAGATAGGCACAATAAAAGACAGAAATGGTATGGACCTAACAGAAGCAGAAGATTTTAAGAAGAGGTGACAAGAATACACAGAAGAACTACACAAAAAAGATCTTCACGACCCAGATAATCTTGATGACGTGATCACTCCCCTAGAGCCAGACATCGTGGAATGAGAAGTCAATTGGACCTTAGGAAGCATCACTACGAACAAAGCTAGTGGAGGTGATGGAATTCCAGTTGAGCTATTTCAAATCCTAAAAGATGATGCTGTGAAAGTGCTGCACTCAATATGCCAGCAAACTTGGAATACTCAGCAGTGGCCAAAGGACTGGAAAAGGTCAGTTTTCATTCCAATCCCAAAGAAAGACAATGCTGAAAATGCTCAAACTACCACACAATTGCACTCTTCTCATATGCTAGCAAAGGAATGCTCAAAATTCTCCCGCCAGTCTTCAACAGTATGTGAACCACTGGATTTAGAAAAGGCAGAAGAACCTGAAATCAAATTGCCAACATCCGCTGGATCATTTGAAAAAGCAAGAGAGTTCCAGAAAAACATCTACTTCTGCTTTATTGACCACCCAAAACCTTCGACTGTGTGGGTAACAAAAAACTGTGGAAAATTCTTAAAGAGATGGGATTACCAGACCACCTGAACTGCCTCCTGAGAAATCTGTATTCAGGTCAAGAAGCAACAGTTAGAACTGGACACGGAACAACAGACTGGTTCCATGAGAAAAGAGTACTTCCAGGCTACATATTGTCACCCTGCTTATTTAACTTATATTCAGAGTACATCATGAGAAATGCTGGACTAGATGAAGCACAAGCTGGAATCAAGATTGCCGGGAGAAATATCAATAACCTCAGATATGCTAAGAAAACTAAGAAAACTTAGTTTTCTTAGCCTTAGAAAAAGTAAGAAAAAATTTAGAAAAACCTTAGAAAAAAACTTAGAACTTTAGAAAAACTAACCTTAGAAAACTTAACCTCAGAAAACTAAGATCATGGCAATTTGATCTCTGGTTCCTCTGCCTTTTTTAAATCCAGTGGTTTGCATACTGTTGAAGACTGACCTGGAGAATTTTGAGCATTTTGAGATAGGTGTCACAAGGATGACACCACCTTTATGGCAGAAAGCGGAGAACTAAAGAGTTGCCTGATGAAAGTGAAAGTGGAGAGTGAATAAGTTGGCTTATAACTCAACATTCAGAAAACTAAGATCATGGCATCTGGTCCCGTCACTTCATGGGAAATAGATGGGGAAACAGTTGAAATAGTGACAGACTATTTTGGAGGGCTCCAAAATCAGACTGCAGCCAGGAAATTAAAAGCCACTTGCTCCTTGGGAAAAAAGTTATGACCAACCTAGACAGCTTATTAAAAAGCAGAAACATTATTTGGCAATAAAGGTCCATCTAGAGAAACCTATGTTTTTTCCAATAGTCATGTATGAAAGTGAGAGTTGGACTATAAAGAAAGCTAAGCACTGATGAATTGATGCTTTGAACTGTGGTGTTGGAGAAGACTCTTGAGAGTCCCTTGGGAAGCAAGGAGATCCAACTAGTCTATCCTAAAGGAAATTAGTCCTGAATATTCATTGGAAGGGCTGATGCTAAAGCTGAAACTCCAGTACTTTGGCCACCTGATGCAAAGAACTGACTCATTTGAAAAGACCCTGATGCTGGGAAAGACTGAAGTCGGGAGAAGGGGCTGACTGAAGATGAGGTGGTTGAATGGCATTGCTGACTCAATGGACATGAGTTTGAGTAAAGTCCGGGAGTTCGTGATGGACAGGGAGGCCTGGTGTGTTGAAGTCCATGGGGTCACAAAGAGTTGAGGGACTGAGGGACTGAACTGAACTGAACTCACTTCTTCTAGTGAGAGGTAGACCAAATAAGCTAAAAACAAAAACAAAGTCATGTGCATGTATAGTGTACCTGAAGTCTGGGGTTTTGTATTATGACTCTGTATTTCAGAAAATTATAGTATTTAATTGTATTGTGTTTTATAGCAGAACTCTATTGTATTAATAGTACAATTGACCCATATATGACACTCAGGCAATTGGATATTGAGTTTGTACCGTAAATCCATGAATTCCTTGCTAATAATCTATTGTGTACTATAAAATTTATACTTGATATATATCTTTCTATATTTTATTGGAAAATAAATAGTGATTTTATTTTATCTAATTTTAACTAGAAATGGATAAAAATTTAAAAGATTTAATAAAAAATGAAAAGAAGAACAAATATTACTCTTGTTAGAACTATTACATATGCATTTGGGTTTTACATAAAATATGTTGATTCAACTTTTTGTATAAGTTTTGTTTTGTGAAAAAAATTTCCTTTATTAGTTGGAAAACTCTCTCTAGGATTATTATAAGGCCATGCTTTTGAAATTATGAATTTTCTCGTGGTGCTTCAGTACAATTTTAGAACTCTTAAATATGTGTGACTAAATTAGCATAGGTTCCAGTCTATATCTCCCCAAAAGTACTAATCCCATGAGATTTGTATTGGGGGAAAAATGGTTTCCATGATCAAAATATTTTGGAATATGCTAAATTCCAAGTACCTCAGAGATCTATAAAGCACATTTATTAAAGTATGAGATGTTGATATTCACTGAGAGTTTTTAGTATGTGCTATTATTGCATTTAACCTTTTTCATGACTGTCTTGGTGGTAGTTTAGTTGTGGGTCCTGTCATTAACCCTAATGACAAAGAAGGAAACTGAGGCCACAGAATTGGTCATATGTTCAAAGTCACACTGTAAGATAATAGAGAAAAATCTCTGACTTCAGAGCTCATGCTCTTAAGTCTGAAGCCATATGCTCAAAATAATAATGTATAAAACAATATTACACATTAATATGACTTTTATGTTAGTTATATTTCAATATTGATATTAACCTGTTAAAAGCTTTGAGGATTAATGCAGTAATACATCTCTTTAACTTGGCTTAACTCAACATTTCTAAATCGGGTTTGGCTACAGAAAGCTAACAAATTTTAGTGAAAATAGCGTCCCACAGAATACAGTTTGAGAAATGCAGATATAAGCTATAGTATCACAGTAGATGAGAAGCCAGGATGGGAGTAACTTTTCAGTATTTCTTTGGCCACTTGCTCCAAATAACTGCGAGTGCCTTTCCCAAGGCAGACTGTCACTCAAGGATTCCACTTGACAATTTGGAATGGGCAGTAGTAGCAAGCAAACACCTATTTCCTGCTTGCAGATGCACAGAGCACGGGAACCCTTTGCACAGATGTGGATTATGTAGTATATCCTGCAAAGGGAGTGAGCTTAATTTAGTTAAGCTACAAGGTTGAGTGAAAAACAGCATGCTGCTGTTATTGTTGAGTCAATTAAATTGTCCTCTGTGCTCATAGGCACTGTTCCACATTTATTACTAGTGAGATATACGCTCCGGCAGTTTCTTTGCTTTGGATTGTCTTATATTTAGCACATCTAAAGATTTGAGAACGGATGATGGAAGACATGGTGATAAATTGTCAGGCTTTTCTAAAGATTCAGAAGTTCTAAAGTTCCTGCCAGTGACAGATGGTCTGTCCTTACTCATCGCTTATCTTCCTGACAGGACTTGATTTTTTTCCCCTTTTTTTGTTCAATTTTCTTAAAGTAAGCTAAGCTGCTTGGGAAGTAGGATAGTCTCATTTGTTATAACTGTGTTACTCTACGTTGATATGGAAGCAACTCTATATGAATATGAACCTGGGTCCCTCTATGTTATTAATGTATACATGTGTAGTGATAAGCGAGAAGCATGGGACAAGAGGGGAGAGAAACAGATAACCAAGGAAAACCCCTACTTCCTTTATTCCTGTTATATTGTAGCCAAACCTACTAGTTAAACCATTGGTTAATCTTTTTTTTTTTAATTAATTTTATTTTATTTTTAAACTTTACATAATTGTATTAGTTTTGCCAAATATTGGTTAATCTTTTCTTACTGCCATTGTCTTTCATAGCCCAAGCATCACGTGATCTTTTGGGCAGTGCTTATTATTATATGGTAATACAGTATACATTATTTGTAGGACCTTTATTATTTCATAACAATCAACGAAAATTGAAATTTGGGAGTAAATAGTATAGTTAGGCTATACTAACTTGCTAGACATTTATATAAGTCCACAGAATGAAACCAAACAACTATAACAGTGATGGAATTAGGTATAAAATAGGTTCCAACTAGAAAAATAAAAGGGAGTAAATATTTCAATCAAATCGCTTAATCCTTTTCATTGGCTTAAAATATGTTTACTGCTGAAATAGGAAGTGTGCTACTTAAGTAAGGAAGATAAGAAAAAGAAACAATTTCTCTGTTCCAAGTTCTAGTATGTTGTTCTTTAGTTGCTCAGTCGTGCCCAACTCTTTTGCGACCTCATGATCCTGTAGCCAGCTTCCTCTGTCTATGGGATCTTCCAGGCAAGAATGTAATTAATGCAGTCAGTTGCCATTTCCTACTCCAGGGTATCTTCCTGACCCAGGGATCAAACCTGTGTCTCTTGCAAGTCTCCTGCATTACAGACAGACTCTTTACCACTAAGCCACTGGGAAAGCCCCTAGTATAAGTGTAAATATGAAGACTTAAAATATTCTAGAATGCCTTACATATCTTCTTAATCCTTTGTCCAGTTGTATTACTAATTCAGTCCTTCAAGCTGGTAATGCAGTTAGTTCGATACATTACTTAGTCTAAAATATATCAAATGGAAAGTGATTAATATGAATAAAAAGTTAAATTATCAGATAGATGTATTGATTTAGTATTTATAATAGTTGTTTGATATTTGTTATCTACAAAAATAACTGAGAATTTATTTTTATGTAAATATGTCTTTCCTAAGAGTATTCACTTTAGCTCCATTTGATTGGGAAAAACATAAACAATATTATTATCACTCCTTTTTACCTTTTCTTTTAATTCTACTGTAAAATTTATTTCTCTGGAGATATATGTATATATTAATATATACATATATTACACACTGCTGCTGCTGCTAAGTCGCTTCAGTCGTGTCCGACTCTGTGCGACCACAGAGACGGCAGCCCACCAGTCCCTGTGATTCTCCAGGCAAGAACACTGGAGTGGGTTGCCATTTCCTCCTCCAATGCATGAAAGTGAAAAGTGAAAGTGAAGTCTCGCAGTCGTGTCCGACTCTTAGCGACCCCATGGACTGCAGCCCACCAGGCTCCTCCGTCCATGGGATTTTCCAGGCAGGAGTACTGGAGTGGGGTGCCATTGCCTTCTCCATATTACACACTAGTATAAATATAATAGTATGTCATATATACATATCAACATAATATATAAATATACACTTTATATAAATAGCTTTTAAAACACTTATTTTGTATAACACTTTTTATTTCCAATAAGTTACTGGTGATAGTTTATCTAAGATGATTAAAGTAAAATAATTATTAAATTAGAAACAATGGATGCCATTACTGGTATAAAGTGACTTTTTAAGCTAAAATTGAAAACTGCCATTGGTCATACTTTCTACATTGTTTCACCTAAAGTTGAACATGTATGTATTTCAAAAGCAATAATAATAGTATAGTTTAAAAATAGATCACATGTCCTCACTTCTGTGATAAGATATTTATTATTAAGTCACCTTAGTAAGATCATAGGAATCTATGTGATGATATATATGGAAATAGTATAAAATGTATACCAAAATTTAAAAAATATTCTCCAAATAATTATATAATTGAGAAAGTATTGACTCACATAAATGTAATTCCAATTGTTTCTCATGATGCAATGGATCTTTCAGTAGGCATTTCTCAGTAAGACAAAGACTAACCCCCAAAAGTAATTTATGCATTGTGTATGCATTAGTCACTCAATTGTGTCGGACTCCCTGCGACCCCATGGACTGTAGCCCACCAGGCTTGACCATGGGATTCTCCAGGCAAGAATACTGGAGTGGATTGCAATTTTCCTCTCCAAAAGTAATTCATCAGTTCAGTTCAGTTCAGTTCAGTCACTCAGTCGTGTCCGACTCCTTGCGACCCCATGAATCGCAGCACGCCAGGCCTCCCTGTCCATCACCAACACCCGGAGTTCACTCAGACTCACGTCCATCGAGTCAGTGATGCCATCCAGCCATCTCATCATCTGTTGTCCCCTTCTCCTCCTGCCCCCAATCCCTCCCAGCATCAGGGTCTTTTCCAATGAGTCAACTCGTTGCATGAGGTGGCCAAAGTATTGGAGTTTCAGCTTCAGCATCAGCCCTTCCGATGAACACCCAGGACTGATCTCCAAGTAATTCATACTTTATAACAATTCCTTGCTAGTTATTAGAAAGCATCCTCACTTAACACCTGATCTTTTGGTGTTACTGGTGAAAATAGCACAGCAATCTCTTATAAAACAATCTAACCTAACTTTTATCTATGTGTTCCATGGCATGAATCATAAGAACATGTCGTAGGATGTTCATGATAAAGTTGGATAGAATGAAAACGCACTGCCAGTAGGGTTACTTTTTTGGCCTAAGCCAAGGATAATTTTCGGAGAAGGCAATGGCACTCCACTCCAGTACTCTTGCCTGGAAAATCCCATGGATGGAGGAGCCTGGAAGGCTGCAGTCCATGGGATCGATGAGGGTGGGACACGACTGAGCAACTTCCCTTTCACTTTTCACTTTCACGCATTGGAGAAGGAAATGGCAACCCACTCCAGTGTTCTTGCCTGGAGAATCCCAGGGACGGGGGAGCCTGGTGGGCTACCGTCTATGGGGTCTCACAGAGTCGGACACGACTGAAGTGACTTAGCAGTAGCAAGGATAATTTAGAATCGATTTATTTAAATCTATTCAGTCAAGATTGCTACCTATACATAGTTTACTTTTTCTTTTACATACATTTTCTTTCTGCTCATATTATTAGCAACACTACTGTATTTAGCCAACTATGAGTGAAGTGAGTGAAGTCGCTCAGTCGTGTCCAACTGTTTGCGACCCCATGGACTGTAGCCTACAAGGCTCCTCTGTCCGTGGAATTTTCCAGGCAAGAGTACTGGAATGGGTTGCCATTTCCTTCTCCAGGGGATCTTCCCGACCCAGGGATCGAATTTCAGGCAGACACTTTACCATCTGAGCCACCAGGGAAGTCCCTAGCCAACTATCAGATCAGATCAGATCAGTGGCTCAGTCTTGTCCGACTCTTTGTGACCCCATGAATCGCAGCACGCCAGGCCTCCCTGTCCATCACCAACTCCCAGAGTTCACTGAGACTCACGTCCATCGAGTCAGTGATGCCATCCAGCCATCTCATCCTCTGTTGTCCCCTTCTCCTCCTGCCCCCAATCCCTCCCAGCATCAGAGTCTTTTCCAATGAGTCAACCCTTCGCATGAGGTGGCCGAAGTACTAGAGTTTCAGCTTTAGCATCATTCCCTCCAAAGAAATTCCAGGGCTGATCTCCTTCAGAATGGACTGGTTGGATCTGTCCATCACTTTTATAGTCTTTTCATTCAGGTAATTTTACAATTGGATCTCCTCAGTACACATACTCAAAGGTTTTTGGAACATGGACATTTTACTTTGTCAAGACGATGACAAAACACATACACAGGGACGTAACAGATAAGAATGTTAAATTAGAGCCAGATAATGGAAGGATATATACTTAGATATTTATTAGGTAGATGATACAAGGTCACCAAAGCTTTATTTGGACTAGGAAATTCAATGCAAATTCTACTCAGTTAAATCACAAAAACAGTATTATTTGTATTCTTTTTTTCATTCGAAGCCTTTGTTTTTCTAGGCTTTTAATTAACTTTATTTTCAAACTTAGAGAGTCTACACTGCACTTACAAGATGAACACAAATGCTTCTACCATATTTTACTGTAACGGTTTTCCATTTTCAGTTGACTTTTCAGTTGAAAAGGACCTTTCCAACATGTGATACATCTTTGTCATTTGTCAAGTATATCTTTTTAGTTTGGTTTGTTTTTCACAATTAATGCTGACTGATAGCTGGTTTGTTTTCTGTTCCAGGTTGTGGAGACTAATTTGGTTGCTTTTGACTGTCACTGGATCATTATAAATGAGGTAAATCTAACTAAACCTTACTGTCAACTCTGAGTCCTGTTTTCATAAGTATAGTCACAACTACAGCCTTGAATTTCTAACAGGAACACAGAGTAAACTTTCAGCTCACTGAAAGGATGCTGTTAAATAAAATAGAATAAGGAGTTTTTGCAAATTATAAAGGGCTTTGTATGAATAAAGTAAATACAGAATGTCTTCCCCACTGAGTATCTTTTAGCCTTTTCCGTTGGCACACACTGCTTACATCAGAGATCATTTTTATAAAAAGTACAGTTCTTCTTTGTAAGCAAAGTGAATCCCTCCCAGTGGAGGGCCTGTGTTCCATTTATATTTTACTGTTGTTTCTAGAACTTTTATATCCCACCCCCTTACAAGTGGATTAAATAGTTCCTCACATGAATATGAATAAATAAGAGCAGATTGTTTTGCTTTTCATAAAGAAACACAACTGTTTTAAAATCCACCGACTTGTCAAATTTCTTGTGGAAGATTTTTTTGCAAAAACAATGCATAAGATTAAAAATACAGTATTACAACACGAGAGCCCTGTGAAATAGGTTGTACCATTAGCACCTGCCAGTCAGAGTTAGAAAGGAAAATGAGTAGATTAGTCAGGGACAAGTAATGAGGTAAAGATCTAGTATTCAGTATATCTATTACTTATGGAAAAAATAATGTGTTGTTTATCAAATGATACTAATGTTGAATTATAGAATAATACATTTTATCTCAGGAGCAAAGTAGCATTTTTGACAAGAATTCTAGTCTCGAATTCAGCAAGATAGGCTCAATCCTGGCTTTGAAATTGGTTCATAGCTGTGTTACTATGGATATATAATAAAATATCCTGTGCCTCAGGGGTTATTTATTAGTTTGTACTGTATGTACAACAGCATTTACTTTATCAGTTCTTAATGAAAATTAAGTGAAATATTATTGAATGCTCTGAACATGATGCCTGACAAATGACAGTAAATGGTATTGCAATAATGATCAGAGTACATTAAAAGTTCACAGATCACTTACTCACATATTATTTTGTTGAACAATAAATAGTGTTATGAAGTATTGAGGAAATGGGGTCTTGCCTTTCCTTATACAGAGAAATAAAAATGATTCTTAGTTTCAAGTTGTTTCTCCTACAACACCCTTCACTGATGAATTTTAGCTTTCTTGATGGTTCTTTTTGTTCAGTTTAAAGGCACTGGAAACATTTTACAAACCTATTTTTTGCCTGCCAGACTTTGATTCTACATGATTTGTCGGTGTATTTCTTATGTCAGATTAAGATGTGTTCTTCAGAGATCCCCACAGATAACATGTGTATGTCAGATCTGCTTTTCAATGAAGTTTTTAAGTCAGTCTAGAATGACTAAACATCAGGATGGATTAAGGGAAAGGGAGACAACAAACCAACCACATACCTAGAAATACCTTTTCTAGGTATTTTTATCTCTTTTTTCCCAAAGAATCTAAGGTTGAAATAAATCAAATGGTTTGTCAAATATTATGCAACTATTAAGTGGTAATAATGGGATTTAAAACTTAGTCTTTTCCAGTCTAAAGCTTTGGTTGTTGTTGCTTTTTTTTAAAATAATTTTCCTTATAGATTATATTTTTGAAATTTATGCTCCTAAATTTCAACCTTATAGGAGCCAGTAAGTTTTATGTTACTTTTTGTCTTTAGCTTAATATTTTCTGGATTACTATTTTTTGAAATAGAGAATCCTCCTAATTTCTTATTATTGTTTCACACCCACCTTCTGATGGGGAGTAGGCCACTCAGCTTTTTTGATATGAAACAAACTGGAGCTGTTTTACTTGTTTGTGTCAATACTGATGACTAGGGGGGAAAAGTGATTTCTTGCCTCTTTAGAGACATGGATTAATCAAACAAATTAACACTTACAATTGATAAATGGAATGCCCATTCTTTTCTATTCTTTGGTAAGATTGCAGAAAGGACCCCTGAATTAACATTTTCCCCATATTCAACTTAACTTCAAATGTTATCCTTGTATCCTGAAAATGTGAACCCAGGTAGAGAGAGCTTCCCATGACACCAATGACCATCTGTCCACTGCTTGCTTGTCAGTTTGTGCTATGGAAGAAACTGCTTTTTCATATTATAAAAAGGAAGTTTAAGTAGTATGTATTTCATTTATAGAAAGAGCAATAGCTTATATTTTACTATATCTTTCATAAAATTGTAACTCATTCTGTTAAACTTCTCATTAAGTTTTATTTCATAAAATATTAGGGCCAATGATGTCTTTCAACAATTGTTTCATAATTTGAGTCCCTATTTTACAAAAAAAAAAATCCACACAAAAAACAATCTGACTAATAACTCAATAAATATTAGAAGTATAAAACACAGTATAGAAAACCTCAGTATTTTCTCATTCACATGTTAGTTTCCCACTGTAAATTGTTATAACTATAGCTTCACTTTTACCATCACTGAAACCCGTATCTCTTTTCTGCTCACAGTCCTGCTTACTAGTCCTTGAGCAGAGATGTAAGTTTAGGCAGAGCAGGTCAATACCACTTGGTCTTTGAAAAATCTCATGGTCACAGCCTGCACTGTTTACATTGGTTATTATGTTTTTTCCCTAAACTAGGTTAAAAAAAATCAGAAATCAAGTATATTTTCTGTACTTTCATCCCTAAGAGATACCATCCATATATGTATCTGTGCTCAGCCCTCTTAATTCTACATGATTCCATCCAGCCACCTCATTCTCTCTGAAATATGCCTCAGGAAACTTGAGAGTCACTACCTTTATTTGTTTTATACATCTGTTTATAATAAATGAATCAAAATTTATCTTAATTTCCATAAAATGAGAAACATGAATTCCTCAAGTTTCCTAGGAAAATAATAAACTCTAAAAGGAGCAACAACAACAACAAAATCCAACAACTTGCAAATGCCCATTTTGTTTGAACATGGACATTATGAATCCGATTAGTTTGCTTTGTGTAGCTACTATTTTGTTGCTAATTTTAAAATGGGTTGCAAACATTTACTTAATCTTATTGCACCAACAGTTTCTCAAAGAAACTATAAATCAAAGTTGGCATTGTGCATCGTGATACAAATTGATGCTAAAGCTTGAAAACAGTAAATTTGTTTCATTTGCATCAAATATGCTATAATAATGAGAGGCTATGCTAGTTCATATGGTGTAATCAATCATACGCTAGTAGTTGGAAATGGTATTTATCTTTTCCCTGCAATCAGGTGATCCAGCAGAGAACAGCCTTTCCTTATAAGTATTGTCATCCCTTCAGGGTCCCGAAGCAGATGGCCTAGCACTTTATTTAAGTTTTACAAGTTAGAAGCTCAGATAAGAAGATATACATACATAAATACATATTAGAAGTATAGAACACGGTATAGAAAACCTCAGTTCTTTTCTCATTCACATGTTAGTTTCCTACTGTAAATTGTTATAAATGTCACTTCACTTTGTTACTGAAACCCTTGGCTGTTTTTTACCCACAGCCCTCCTTACTAGTCCTTGAGAAGAGATGTAACTTTAGGCAGAGCAGGTCAATACCACTTAGTGTTTCAATACCACTTAACACATACACACACACACACACACACACTGTTTAGAGCAGCAAGAAGCATAATGCTATATGTAGTCTTCCATTCCCTGATGATACTAAACCTGACCCTTGGTGTCCTGACTTCTTATTTAAATACTAGTTTTTTAGTTTAAGCCATTATTCTCTGCTAATCACTGCTTACTTCTGCAGTGAAGAAGTTGTTGTTGTTATGGTTGAGATTTGAATATGTGTAATGAATATTTTTCATTTTTCTAATTTGGTGATTAATTGAACTGCTCGCTACTAATCTGTCAAGCAGAAAGTTGACATTCTGTTCCTTTTTCCACTCTTAGAGTCTGCAGTTGGTTTTTTCCATGTTTCATGGTATTTGTATAATAGTTTCACATTACTGTTAAACTTTATGGAAGCATCAAAGGGTCTTTTTTGTTAAAGTATGGAGAGCATAAACATACCAGTAACACAACAATAATATAATCTTTTCAAATTACACTACATAGCACACTGCTTAGTATCATTACTAAAATCTGCTTTATTTATAATAAAGTTATTAAAGCACCCCAGTGTCTCTACTTAAAGTTTCAGGGATCTATCTTTCAAAGATGGTTTGCTGAAATCTTGCCATTCATTCAATTTTTTATTTGACAATACATTTAATGAATACCTACTATACGCCAAGAACTTCATTAGATATTAAGAGATAAAAGAATAGGAAAGGAGGAAGGAATCCTATTCTGAAATAGTTTATGTAATACAGATTGGCATCCGATCTAATAGATTTTGAGTCATTCCTTCCCTGGAATTTTATTAACTTAAGCTTAAAGCTGATATCCTACAAGGATTCAGGGGTGATCCAATTCTCCTAAAAGATTTGTTCTGGAAATTGGCTGTTTCTGGTGGAGTTATAGCCCTACCAGATATTTTAGCTTTCCCCTTCCTTGGCTTTGACTCCATTCAGAATTCACCCTATGTTAAACTATCACAGTAAAGTGAATAAGAATATTTTCTCAGATATATTGATTTGACTCTTGATAATTTTTGATTATCCATGTAAATAATTTTTGGAGAAAAAAAAAGGCTGAATGCTTTGCTCTTAAAGAAGAACACTTGAGAAAAATTAAGTACACTAAAACATATTTTTTCATTGCAATATTAATTCTTATTTCATAAATATACTCACTGAAATAAATAATACAAAAATGACAAATAATTTTTAATTTACTTTCTTTAAATTCCTTCAGACTCAGAAAATGTCTGTATAACTTAGTAGCATATTTAGGTAGTACAGGGGACTCAGTTGAGTGTGTAGTAAACTAGTTCTTCATATGATTATTTTTTAAATCAGTTATTTTAACATTTTTAAAAGTCTGCACATTTGAACAGCGTAGATTCCAATAGATTATGCAACAGCTTCATATTTTAATAAAGCAGTTTACCTAACAATTTTCTTTTAAAAATATTTCTTAAAAGATTAAATATTTACTTGGCTTCCACTGTTTACATGACATTGTATTTACCACTTTTGAAATGCATCTTCTGGAACGTAGAAGTTTTGTAAATATAAAATAGCTACTTAATCAAGTTTTCATATCACTATCAAACTATTTTTGAGATCAGGTGTCAAAACTAAAACTGCAAGTGAATTTTTTGAGACAGATTGTCTGTTAGCTTCATTCAGAATGGCAGATTCTTTCCTACCAGAAGATTACTTTCTTTTCCCTTCCTCAAATAATAATAGGCAAAATATATTCAATTCAAATTGACGTTTTCTCAGATATAGTTTAGTCATTTAGACATCTGAGGACTTCAGCTTTTAGAACTTGTAAAAGGTAACCATCCTGTTTTATGGATTTAAAGATAGTCCTCTCAAAGACTTTGGCTCATGATAGATGACTGTACCATTCCTTATAGAATCATTAGGCTATTAAATTCTAGAATAATATATCTTTATTGTTTTAATTCCTATCACTCATGAATATTAATCTAAATAATTCCTGTAAGGAAAAATGGATTCCTTACATGATTACTTCAGAGAGTGTCTTTTGATGACATTTATAAAATCTCATTATGAGTAAAGGGTATGTTGATGAAGAACTTGGAATCTCCCTACTTCTTTATTTGTAAGTGAGAATTAACAACATCTGAATCAGAATGTGGTTTTTAGCAGAAAATGAAATAATGTGTTAAGTACTTAGTATTTTTCCCAAAATATAGTAGGATCTTAACAAATGTACGCTTTTGTTCTAATATGCTGATTTGTAGTTCAGCACTAGTGGAGCGTGTAGAAATAGTAGTATTTGACAAAATATTGATAAATCTCATATTGCTAAAGAAAAAAGACCATATATATAACACAACTTAGTCAATATTATGAGAGTGGTAGAATTTTTCACTGCTTTTTAAAAATCAAGATGCCTATCTGCATAATATTAAAAATTTTTAAACATGTAATATCATTGAATAACAATAAAAATTTATTTTAAACATTTCCTGTTTAAAATTCAGACCTAACATGAAGTTGATAGACACTGTAGACAGTGTTTAATTTTACTTTGTGAGTAGATGGCAGAGAATTAAAAACTGCCCTGCTTTTGCCAGACAGAAATTTTGGTGGCCAGTGAAATGATACACACTAAAGGAAAAAGATGGCATTTTAAACAGAGAAAAATCATCTTTATGGTACATTAATTGACTGGAAATCCAGGATATTATACTAGATATGGCTGATGGCAGGTGTTATTTTATTTTCAGAAAAGTCTTTATTTCATAAAGATCATAAATAAAGGATGGATTTTAAAGCTAATATGTTCTATGACAAAGAAAATTTGCACTTGTAAATTATCTTTTTCTCTTTCATTATTCTGTGATAATTCTTTGAAACAAACCTAACAAATACTCATTGCAGTCCAATATGTATCCTATGTCAAATCTTTTATTTCTGTTGCTGTAAGAATCTGTCAGAGAAGGCAATGGCACCCCACTCCAGTACTCTTGCCTCGAAAATCCCATGAACAGAGGAGCCCCGTGGGCTGCAGTCCATGGGGTAGCAAAGAGTGGAACACAACTGAGCAACTTCACTTTCACTTTTCGCTTTCATGCACTGGAGAAGGAAATGGCAACCCACTCCAATGTTCTTGCCTGGAGAATCCCAGGGACGGGGGAGCCTGGTGGGCTGCCGTCTATGGGGTAACACAGTCAGACACGACTAAAGTGACTTAGCAGCAGCAGCAAGAATCTGTTGAAAGCAATAATATGTTAATTACAAAGACTTCATCGGTTTAAAAGATTTCAGATGGATACCATGAATTACAAACTACCTAACTAAAGGCTGCATTAAAAGTAAAATTTATTTTGATCACATCTATTCTAATTCCAATTAGAATAATGTTCAATTAGAACAGATGTATGTTAAAAATATTATTTTATTATTTTATTTTTTTATTTTCACATCCATAGTTGAGTCAAATCTTAAAGTTTAAGTCTACAGTTGGATGGTGACTGGGAAAAGGAAGAAGAAAATGCTTTCCTTTGCGTTCTCAAAGGCTTATATGCAAACTAGTAGTAATTTGGATAAACATCACTGGAGTTCATTTTGTATTAATCAATAGAAGTTTTTATCTTTATGTTAAGAACACAATTATATACTAATATATCAGGTCAGCAGTTAATGAACATTTTATCTATTTCTTATCAAAACAAGTCCATGAGTTAACACCAATAGTTCTAAGAAATAATTGGGAAAAGTCTTAAAAAATGATGCCTCCTCTTTCTCTCTCTACTGTCTTAAGAACCCCCTTTTCATTGCTAATATATATATATATAATTCTTACATTACAACTATCTTCCTATGTCATCAAAGTACCTTGAAATCCATTAATGAATAATTAAGTGTAATAACAGCTTCCTTTGTGACCTTTTCCAATGTTTAGACAACACATAGTTTTCTGAAGTATTCAACATATTATAAACTTATTATAAATAAAAAGTATTCAAGTCCATCACTTCATTTGAAATTATTTAGGCATTCATTAATTATATACATAAATACATATAATTTAAAGCACAGACAGCAACTACAAATGAGTTGATTATTTTAATGAACATGTGGTGTTGTTTCCACTTGGATGTGGGCTAAGCATTAAGCAAATGTATTACAGTAACAGAATCTCTTAGCATTTCCTGATAACAACTCATTAATAGTTTTGTGTTTCTGTTGTGTACTATAACATTTCTAATTCTTCCATTTCTTATCTTATAGGAAATAAATGATGTGGATGTACAGGAACTTGTAAGAAGGTCAATTGGAAGGTTAACCATCATTCGACAGACATTTCCAGTCCCCCAGAATATAAGTCAGCGATGTTTCCGTGGCAACCATCGAATATCTTCAACATTGTGTGATCCAAAGGATCCATTTGCTCAGAATATGGAGGTATATTCTAAGCACCCAGATATTTCTCTAAGGATTTTTTTCTTTTGGTCAGTTGTAGAGACATTTTCTGGTGGCATTGCATTCAGAATTCTACATGTTTCCATTTTTGGTCCAGCAATTTCATAAGTCTACTTGGGAAGAGTGCTAAGAATCTGTCTTTGATTGTTCTAAATTTCATTACAGCAAAATATCTATTTGGTAAAAATATAATCAGTAAAGGTTATTCTCTTTTCAGCAAGTAGATCAATAGCATTTCTCATGGTAGAATTTGTGATTGATACTCCTTAATGCTAAACTCCAAATTATTAAGCTAATAAATTTGTTTGCCTTTTCTGGCATAACAAGGATATAGAAGCCTATACGTTTTTATAGATTAATTTCTGGTTGGAAGGACTTCACCAGAAAAATATTTAGCAATCCGAAAATGCAGTAGTGTTATATAAAGTTTATCCAACTCAGATGGGAGATAGCTGAAACATTTGCTATTCAGAATACAACAAAGAATTTGAAAGTAAATGAATACAATCTCTGAGCAGCAAAACGAAAAAAAAAAAAAAAAAGAATACCAAGTCCCTGTAGCGTACACATAAGAATGCCCTTTTAATACTCATCTGGATCCTATTTCTTTTTCTTAAGGAAACTCCTATCAGAATTTTTTGTGTTATTTCTCTTTGTACTGGCCATCTCAATATGTCAGTTTTAAGGAGGTTTGACAAAGGCAGGCACATCAACTATAATAGGGCATAGGAAGCCCTGTAACGAGGCAAGAAACATAAAAAGAGAAATCAAACAGATACTCTAATTCAAATATCCTATCAGAGCAGCACCTTCTCTGTAAAACAACTCTACATTATAATACAATCCCAAGTGTATCACTATTGTATATAGCTAGTTTATGAGTTAATATTTAAACAGTAACCCTGAGATACCAATAAAGATTAAAGTCATGGTCAATTTCATAAGTAAGAAGAAAAACATAGGATGTATTTTAGAAACCTATTTCTTCAAAATGTTTAATAGAAATAGTATTTTAGTATTTAGAGATGTTCAGTTTGAAAAATCAGGAAAAATCATTTTAGGAGAACTAGTTTATTACTAATAATACTAGATAAATAAGGCGACTTGGCTAAACGACTTCCTTGTTTGAAAGATAACAGTTTCCCTATTTTTAGTCAGCTTTGAATATTTCAGATAAATGGCCATTTATCTAGCCATTTCTTCATACTTATTACCATTGTGATGCTGGGGCTGCTGCTGCTGCTAAGTCACTTCAGTCATGTCCGACTCTGTGTGACCCCATAGACGACAGCCCACCAGGCTCCTTTGTCCACGGGATTCTCTAGGCAAGAATACTGGAGTGGTTTGCCATTTCCTTCTCCACCATTGTAATAAGCAGTATGTATTTACCCAACAGCTGTCTCCGGAATCATTGCCCACAGAATTTTGCTAGTAGATTTTTAAGCTCCTTTAGAATGAGCTCCCTCCAGACAGCATAAAATCACATTAAGTATTTGTCTTTCTTTCTTTTTCCCATCGTACCTACCATGGTGCTTTGCACCTTGGTAAAAATTTGTATCTGAAAGTAATTGATAAGAAAACAGAAGTCAAAGTGAGCCACTCAAGCCTAAACAGGGTTTAAGTTCTCTACTTCCAATGACCTATGTTTTGATATTAATTGGTTCTGAGTATAATTGATGTGGAAATGATAGAATTTTAATTAGAAACATGAAAGAACTTTGATTTAGAAAATCATGAGATATTGAAGGCTGTTTCTGTTGAAAGAGGTAGTAGGTAATGTACAGAGAGGAAAGCAGAAAGGTACTGCACAGTATTTCAAAGCATATTCACCTAACAGCACAATCCTTCTGATTCAGTTGACTTCCTTGAAATCAGGGAACAAATATTTTATTTATCTTGGTATTCCCAGACATATCTAATGAATTAAGGATGTACTGGAAGTAACACTCCTCCTGCCCCATACCTTCATCATACACCCCTCAAAGCTACAGATTGAAGAAAGCTGGAAGATTACTTTTCTTTGTGCATTTATTGTGTATTAGCATCCCTATTATATGTAATAGAATTTGACTAAATGTTTAATATGTAAAAGGAAAACTGACAGAAACTTTTATATGTGAAGATTTATATAATGAAGTGCCTAAATGCTGGGCTCTTGAATTTAAAACGTTCTACTAAAAGCGGAGCATTTGATAAAAAGTCTGGCCTTGGTGTATGTTTTATCTCACTGAAGTTAAAGAAAATAATAAGAAAAGTACTTTTAAAATTGAGAGTAAGGGGCTCCCTGGGAGAAACAACCCTCTCTCAACTTGGAGTCCATAGTGCAGATAAAAAGGATCACATGTAGACATATATCTTATCAGCAGGATCCACCTTAAAGAAAAACTCAGAAAAAAAGGTATGAAAATATGATTCTTGTGACCTCTGAAAATAGAAACCCAGCAGTCACAATAATCTGTACAACAGAGGAAAAGAGGGTACATCTAGAAAAGACGGTGAGCATCTAGAGATCTCTGGCCTGTTACATGTTTTAGTGTACACAGAAAGGGAAGTAATATTTTGTTGCTGTTCAGTCGCTCCGTCGTCTCACTCTTTGTGACCCCATGGACTGCAGCACACCAGACTTCCCTGTCCTTCACCATTTCCCAGTATTTGATCAAACTCATGTGCATTGAGTCAGTGATGCCATCCAACCATCTCATCCTCTTTCATCCCCTCCTCCTGCCTTCAATCTTTCCCAACATCAGGGTCTTTGGCAATGAGTCGGTTCTATGCATCAGATAGCCAAAGTATTGGAGCTTCAGCTTCAGCAACTGTCCTTCTACTGGGGAAGCCTAAGTAATATTTAGAAAGAACAAAAGCCAAGTTTCCTCAATCTTTAAATTAGTGCCAGAAAGACTAAAATTCAGAATTAGCTGAAGTTGCAAAATAAATGTCAAAGATACCTTTCAGCTAGAAACAGTTTTTAGCAATATATGAAACAAAAGGAAGTAAGCCATTTACTGCTTGATGAAATTAATGTTGTCTCCCCAGGTGGCATGGTGGTAAAGAATCCCTCTACCAATGCAGAGATGCAAGAGATGTGAGTTCGATCCACGGGCCAGGAAAATCCCTTGAAGTAGGAAATGGCAACTTATTCCAGAATACTTGCCTGGGAAAGCCCATGGACAGAACAGCCTGGTGGGCTACAGTCCAAGGGGTCGCAAAGAGTCAGACACAAACGGAGCACACACACAAAACTAATGTTAGTTTGGCTACTAATGGAGAGAAAATAGAAACATTCAAATCCTTTTGCTTCTGTTTCTCCATCTTAAAATTGGAAAGATTAGATAAAAGTCATTTAAAGGAAAGTAAATCATTAGATCAGAAGGAGCAGGTGTTGGGAGGTGGTTAGAGTATGCCTTACTGTTCTAAAATGAGGCCGGAAAAATAATTTCTCAGAGCAGTTAATAAAGCTGTAGATAAGATCACAATGTTGTAATTTAGAAATATTAGAGAAATACTTAGGAAGAGAACAAGGCATTGGTATATTGTCCCAGTTTTCAAAAGGGAGGTAGAAAGATTCTGAAACAAGTGTTTAACACAGTAAAATTAATATTCAGATACATTGCTGTTGTTCAGTTGCTCAGTTCTGTCTGATTCTTTGTGACCCCATGCAGTGCAGCGTGTCAGGCTTCCCAGTCCTTCACCATCTCCCGGAAGAATATACTATTAAATACATGGGTTGAGGAACTTTAAACAAGATAATAGGACTTCCTTAAGAACAGGCGTCACCGAAGCCTACTTAATATTTTTTTTTTTTAGATTTAGATATTGTCGTAAATCTTTTTATTCTTTGTTGATTTTAATATAGTGTTTGAAAAATTTTCCTTTTAGGAAAACATTAAAATGTTTGTAAATTAATGTCACTCAAACATTTTCACCAAAGACTACTAAGAACAAAAGATAGTAAGCATTTTGGCTTCAGGTTTTTTAAAAAGTTCAAAACATAGTCTTATTATTGTCTTTAAAAGTTATACAATATATGGGTTTCTTAAAAATTAAAAGTAATATAATTTGAATCAAAATTGCTGGGAGAAATATCAGTAACCTCAGATATGCAGATGACACCACCCTTATGGCAGAAAGGAACTAAAGAGCTTCTTGATGAAGGTGAAGGAGGAGAGTGAAAAGGCTGGCTTAAAACTCTGCATTCAGAAAACTAAGATCATGGCATCTGCTTCCATCACTTCATGGAAAATAGATGGGGAAACAATGGAAACAGTGTGAGACTTTATATTCTTGGGTTCCAAAATCACAGCAGATGGTAACTGCAGCCATGAAATTAAAAGATGCTTGCTCCTTGGAAGAAAAACTGAGTGCTGAAGAATTGATGCTTTTGAACTGTGAGTGCTGGAGAAGACTCTAGAGAGTCTTTGGACTGCAAGGAGATCCAACCAGTCAATCTGAAAGGAAATCAATCCTGAATTGGAAGGACTAATGCTAAAGCTGAGGCTCCAATATTTTGGGCATCTGATGTGAAGATTTGACTCATTAGAAAAGACCCTGATACTGGAAAAGATTGAAGGAGGGAGAAGAGGGGATGACAGAGGATGAGATGGTTGGATGGCATCACTGACTCAATGGACATGAGTTTGAGCAAGCTCCGGGAGATGGTGAAGGACAGAGACGCCTGACATGCTGCAGTCCATGGGGTCGCAGAGTCAGACACAACTGAGTGATTGAACAACAACAACAACATCTCAAATAGTAATCAGCTAAACTACTTTGTTTTGTGTTCAATTCTTCAGGCAAAATTCATAAGCCTAGAACATGGCCCAGATGTATTATGTAGCTTTGAGTACCTTTAATATTTACAGCTTATCACCAGAGTTTCTCTTACCCTCAGTTTAGTAAGTATGGAACTAGTGGAATAGTAAAACCACACTGATAGATAACAACTCATTAATAGTTTTGTGTTTCTGTTGTGTACTATAACATTTCTACTTCACTACTCTTGATTTCAAAGTCAGTTACGTGAAGTCCAGATGGATGAGACATGATTTGACAGTTTAAGGCTGTTAAAATGAAGGCAAACTTGTTTTGAACATAGCAGAAGTAATATTTGCTCCAAACCATTCTAATGTTATCTCAGTCTCTGTGTCAGAAGCATTTTGTTAAGATCAAGAAAGATAACATTTTATCCACATCTCTCCTAGTCAGTTCACATCTGCAAATAAAGTTAGTTCTGAGTATTAAACTTTCAACAGAAACACTGAAAAATAAGAGAAAGACAGAGGAAGAATGCTGAGATGAAGAGCTGCCTAGAAATTATACCAGGCAATCAACTACTAAAGGAAGGAGAATGTTTCAGAGCACGTCAAAGAAGGTGTCAGATATTGGAAAGTTGGCATGTAGAGGAGGTTAATGTTGATGGTTCAGTAAAGTCGAAAACAAATGTTGTTAGAGCAGATAGAAACGATTGGTCAAATGGTGGGATGCTGACATTTAAGATGTTAGAGGAGTTGTTCATTTGTGTCTAATAAATAGTCACTTGTTCTTGTCATACCAGAGTAGAAGCAAAGTTCATCTGAATAAAAAGTGACCAAGAGGTCAGTAGGTAATGGCAGAGAGGGGCTGTAATGTGTGCCATGGTAAAGAGCACAGACCTCAAAGGAGAATAGGAATTTGCTAAGAAAGAAGTAAAAGAAGGGATAATGGAAAGCTCAGAGAATGTCATCTCCCCCTTTTGATTCTGCAGTTTGGGATGTGAGCAAACAAAGAGAGGCAGTCATTTGTCAAAAACACTTGTCACGTATTGACTACAAATCACTGACCTTTCAGCCCAGCATGGATGCTAAAGTGCATGCCTCTAGATACGCAAAGGAGACTGTGCCGTAAGAAGTGTCACCAGTTGTCGGATCGCTCACATCTTGACTTCTGTTAAACCTAACTGATGTTAAACTAGACTTTCTTTTCTTTGACTTTCTTTCTTTGACAACTATTTATCAAAAACCAAATATGTGCTAGACTCTGGGCTAAGTCAAGAGGAAATAAAAAATAAGGGAAACAAAAAGTGCAAAAGGCAAAAATATTGCAATATGAGCCCCTATCCAGAAGGAACTTATATTCTGTGTGAAAAGCAATTTAAAAGAAGTCTTAGCATTCTGATATGCTTCAATAGAGATATGCACTGAGTGTTCCGAGAGATAAAACAAGAACTGCCCACCTAGCCTGGGAGTGGGGAGAATCCTGAGAAGCTGTCAGGGTAGGATTCACCCAGCCTGTGACCCATGGATTGAGTACGAGAGAACGTTAACTAGTTAGAGACAGATAAAGAGACTTCAGAGGATGTTCCCACAACTATCTCATCTACATGCTTGAAGCAATCAGTCAGAGGGTGAAACAAAATAAAGTTAGATTGCTTAGAGCAAGAGAGTTTGAGGCAGTGGAGTCATGAGAGGTTTTAGAAAAGGTCAAATTATTGTAGATTATTGAGAAATATCCAAAGATTTGCCCCAGACTTTTGGATACAACTCATTCATCCTTCACGTTTCTTCTAGATTTCCCTTTTGGGTATTCAGTCTGATTCAGATGAAGTTCATTCCATCAGCTACTTTTAACTTCAAGCATTACTCTTCATTCATTGCCAGTTACAGGCGTTTCTCTAGGAATTATCTGATGGGGTGGGGGCCAAGATGAGAATGGCCTGTCCAAATATTTCCTTATAAAGAACAAACTGATATTTCATGTGGTGCATAAGAGTGTTGAAAGTCTCTTTAAAGGAAAGTCTAAAAAAACAAGTGGTTAAAGATTTACCTAGTTAGAAAATTCAAAGGCACTGTTAGGAAGTGCTTATTAACAGTTGTTCAAATTCTCATCATCCTAATAGTTGTTTGGTAGCATGCTGTGATGTGGGCAGAAAATTTCATAAGATTCCTTCATGATTAATTATAAGCAAAGGGCAATCAAAGTACTGTCCCCTTTATTTCAAGAAAAAAATGTGATAACAAGATTCCTAAATATCTGAGAAGACTTACATGCTTAAAATGGATTTATTCTTTATAGCTATGTTGAGTTCTCATTTTTTATTTTATATTGATTTTTTTTTTCTTCAGAGAGGAAATGATATAACGTTAAACCACTGTTGTTGACCTTGGATATCTCATGGTATCTGTATTTTTAAAATGTTATTTCTAAATTATTTAAAAAATGTTGGTAATTAACAGTGAGGACAGTGATTCTGGCAAACTGTAAGAGTGCAATACAGTGTATCAAATATTTGTGTGATTTATTTTAAAATCTATGTAGAGGGAAGTTAATATGATTACCTTAGAAGAAGAAATCATTAATATAAACACACATTCACAAACAGCAGTTTATGGTATTTGTCTTATTAATTGCAATGCACCTGTATATAATTTTGTATAGACCCTTGACCATTGTAATGTTTATGAATGGTGCTGTTTCCTCTCACTTTTTCATTACTGAATCGCCATAGACACAAACATATAGGCAAATGGTGACATCCGGCACCTATGACACTCATCTTCCATGTAAAATCAAGTGGATATTTCTCCATCTGAAAAACCAGAATGCAAAAATATGACATCTTCAGAAAATGTATTATTCATTTTCCCTTCCAATCTTAAGCCCTTAGATCCTTACTTCCTCAGAAAGAAATAAGGACCAGTGATTTTCTAAGGTCTGACACTAACAGCCTTGCCTCTGTCGAAACTCCTCTTTTTTATCATCTCTCTCACACCTAAATAAGCTGAAAAAGCAGTTGAGGCATACAATCAGACAAGACTTCATTCTCAATAGCAAAATTGCCCAGGAAATGAAAAAAAGGAAACCTTCTGCTTAATAAATAACCCTGTAAACCGGCTATCTATGACATGAACAGAAGCAACGGAGCTGATACTTTTCTCCTTATTCTTGATGGTTGGCATCTCTGATTCTGATGATTACTGTCTAATGTCTTTTCAGATTTCAAACCTTTACATATACGACACGGTGCTTCTGCTTGCTAACGCTTTTCATAAGAAGCTGGAGGACCGGAAGTGGCACAGCATGGCTAGTCTGTCATGTATCAGAAAGAACTCCAAGCCCTGGCAGGGAGGGCGCTCCATGCTGGAGACCATCAAGAAGGTAACTTCGAACTAGCATTTCTTTTTTCAAAATTCATCCGTTAGTTTGTTGTCGTTGTTAATTTTATTTTTTTATTGAAGTATGGTCGATTTTACAATGTTGTGCCAATCTCTGCTGTACACTAAAATGACACAGTTATACACATATACACATTTCTTTCTTTAATAAACTTTTCCATTATGGTTTATTACAGGATACCGAATATAGTTTCCTATGCCATACAGCTGTCTATCCATCCTATATATAATAGTTTACATCTGCTAATCCCAGATTCCCAATCCATCCCATTCCCACATCTCTTACCCCCTGGCAACCGTGTGTCTGACTAGCATTTTGGTCTTCCTAATTTTTATGCAAAGAGAAACAATAAGTCATTGAAAAGATATATTTTAGGATTTTTTTCTTCACTAATATTGCTGCCTATGCAGAGCACAAAATAGTGCAATGGATAAATTAAATATTAAAAAAAAAAAATCAAGGGCTTCCCCAGTGCCTCAGTGGTTAAGAATCTGCCTTGCAGTGTAGGGGACACAGGTTCGCTCCATAGTTCAGGAAGATCCCACATGCCATGGGGCAGTTAAGCCTGTGAGCCACAACTACTTTACCTGTGCTTTAGAGCCCTCGAGCCACAACTACCAATCACACCACAGCTAGAGAGTAGCCCCTGCTCTCTGTAACTATAGGAAAAAACCCACACAGCAACAAAGACCCAGCACAGCCAAAAATAAATAAAATCGAAATAAATATTGAAAAATTTCAAGGTCAGAAAACAACATGTCTATGTGATTTATTTATTCAAAAGGAAATTTTCTGCAGATAAAAAATTAATCATTGAAATATTTTATTTCACCTTCATTGTATCATTAGTGTCAGAGATGCTCAAATTATTCAGTATCTGTCACAAAGTACAGAAAGTCATTTTTTTTCTCTATCATCCCCTGAAAAAAATAAACACTAGATCTAGGTGTTTTTCAGTTAGACGACATGTGGTAAAACATTGGATGTGATCTTTAATTTGCCTTACAATAATAATATAAGTCATAAACAGTCAATATTTTGGTGCATTTGTGAGCTATGTAGGGGTACTTGATGGCATTCTTCTTCACTGTCAGTGTGGTATTTAGCCTGCCTGTGACCTGCTTTAGCTCAGCTACCCGCTCCGTTCCCAGAAGGCAGTTTATGTTGCTTAGCTCCTCTCACAGTTATAAGCATCCAGCAGTTTATTAGCCTCTTTGTCATGTCATCCTTGCTGGCATTTTCCATTTGTCTCACACAGCTTCTCGGATTTAAAATGAAATGATTAATAAAACAAACAAATTTCCCCTGTACCCTTTACACAAAGGAGACAGTCATTTGGAAGTTTATAGTCTTCATTTTATGCATCCTTTTTCTTACTGCAAGCATTTGCCTTTTTTCCTGAAATAGTAAAAGAAATAGCTAGTCAAATGAAATATGAAGTGTTTAGAGATGCCAGAGAAAAATCTAAAAATTAACATTAAAAGGGAACTAGATGTACAAAAACCAGGAAGTGGAGGGAAAAATATGTTTCTCTTAGAGAAAAGCCTGCATTTTCCACTTGATGCTGTATCCTCTTTGCAGAAGAATCACTTTAATGAGAATTTAGGCTCTTATCAACTGAAGTGCTTGAAAATTAAATTCATTGAATACATTGGCAGAGGAGGATTTTTTAAGTGAAAAATGAATAAGTCAAATCTAAACTCAAGGTGTTGCCAAAATCCCCCAGCTCTATTTCTACGGAGAGTTGGCAGGTATGAATCCAAGGGAGGTTGTTGAACATGGTTCCGATCCTGCCAATTTATTAATTCATGCCTTGGCTTGGATGCAGGAACCTGAATATATTCATTCTTTGGAAGCTGTCACACAAAGACAGAATAATAGTTTGGGAGGTTGCTTAGGAGACACTTATTTAGTGAAAGTATCTGTAGGAGGGAAGAAGAGACACTATAATATGTAGGTATTTCTTATGGAGCAATTCAATATGTAAAATGTTTCTGTTAGAAAATTTATAATCAAAACAATGATTTTATATGATAATTATGAAGTTTTGTTTGGGAGAATATTTGTATATTTTTTCCTGTAAACTTTCAAGCCAGTAGCATTTTTTCAAAGGAATATATCTATATTCTATATCTAAAGGCTAAGTTTGAATGATATGTATGATAACAAAAGTTCTGTTTCCTTATTTTTTTTCTCACATTTTGAATTAGGCTTGAAAACAGAGTCATGTTTTTCCAATCATATTACTTTGCCTCACCTGAGTGTTTTGGTTATCCCATTTAGATGTCCACGCTGATGACACTTCACAAAACAAGATAATTTACTACTCGCACAGGACCTCGAATAAAGCAGAGTGGGCCCATGCAGGCCCAGGCTGGCTGGAGCAGAATGCTGTGAACGGGTGGGACAGTTGTAGTAGTTTAGAGACAAGCTGAGAATAGTTCCCATTTACTTGGGCTGGAGATTTTATAGGCTTAAATTTTCCAGGGGTTTCAAAGAAGGAGATCCATGATGGGCTTTCTTGATCAGCCTGTCCATATGTAGGGCCTAATAAGAAAGGCAGCTTAAAAAGAAGTCAGCTGCTAAACATCACAGATGAGGTCAGGCTCTTTATTTCAATGGGAATATTCTAGTGAAAAAATTCTTAATTGCATTCAAGTAGCCACTACATGCCTATAATCTGACCATGTGCTGTACACTTTACAAAGCCTATGTACTAATATGAGCAGTGCGTTTTCAGTTGCTCAGTCTTGTCCTACTCTTTGCAACCCTATGGATTATAGACTGCCAGGCTCCTCTGTCCATGGGGTTTTTCAGGCAAGAATACTGGAGCAGGTTACGATTTCCTACTCCAGAGGATCTTCTGGACCCAAGGATCAAAAGACAGATTCTTTATTGCTGAGCCATCGGGGATTTCCAGTGCAAGGAGTACAAAGAATTAAAAGAGTGAATGTCTGCCCCTCAATTAATTTGCATTCTCATTATGTGGATGAGATAAAAGGACTTAAAAAAAAAAAAAAAAACAATGCATTTGACATGAGCACTATAATGTCCAGTAAGAAGGAGGTGGTGGTTTCCAGGGAACTCTTGTGTTGCAGCTTTATAATTTATCTTGTTGTTGTTGTTCTGTCACTAAGTCATGTCTGACTCTTTGAGACCCCATGGACTCTTTGAGACCCCATGGACTGCAGCACACCTGTCCTCCCTGTCCTCACCATCTCCCAGAGCCTGCTCAAACTCATGTCCATTGAGTCAGTGATGCCATCACTTTCTCATCTATCCCATCTTTTCTCTCAACTATCTCATCTTCTGTCATCCCCTTCTCCTGACTTCAATCTTTCCCAGTATCAGGGTCTTTTCTAATGAGTCAGATCTTTGCAGATCTTTGTGGCCAAAGTATTGGAGTTTCAGCTTCAGCATCAGTCCTTCCAATGAATACTCAGGACTGATTTCCTTTAGGATTGACTAGTTGGATCTCTTTCAGTCCAGGGGACTCTCAAGAGTCTTCTCCAACACCACAGTTCAAAAGCATCAATTCTTCGGCACTCAGCCTTGTTTATGGTCCAACTCTCACATCCATACATGACCACTGGAAAAACCATAGCTTTGACTATATGGACCTTTGTCAGCAAAGTAATGTCTCTACTTTTTAATATGCTGTCTAGGTTAGTCATATCTTTTCTTCCAAGGAGCAGGCCTCTTTTAATTTCATGGCTGCAGTACCCATCTGCAGCAATTTTGTGAATTGGTAGAGTGGATATCTCTGTATTTATCTTCTTTTTTCAATAATAAGAGATTAATTTTCAAGTGATCATTTCTTTCAGAGAATATCAGCACCCCCAAGCTGTTGTTATTTATATGGATTTTATAGATTATTTTTGAGAAAGTTATAATTTTTAAAATAATGAGCCTTTCATTCATAGACATGGTATCTATCTATATAGTCATCTTCTTATAAGCCTCAGTAAAGATTTATAGTATTCTTTGTATGTGTTTTCATTGTTTCATTGCTGAAATTTTACAAGGTTTTGAATATGCTCACCTGTGTGTTTGTGTGTGTATGCACACACTATAATGGATTGGATATGTTTCCATTATATTTTTAAACTAGTTATCGTAGATACAATGAACTGACCTGACCGACTTTTGATATATAACTCTGGATTCTTCTTTCTTTGTAGTTTATTCCCTTATTTTTTAAATACATATTTATATTATCCTCAAAAAATCCTCAGTACTTAATTCTAATTCTTTAAATTTTTTTAAAGCTTTGAAAAACTATTTTCTTGGGACATTTGGGAACGTAATCTACCAGGTACCCTTGGAGTCCTTCAGGCTTTGGAGCAGTAAACTTCCCTTCCTGCAAGTGAGGGAGCCAGGCTTTCTCTGTGTCAGAGACCATGATGCCAGGATTCTACCCATGTAACAGAGCTGTAGATGAGGTTGGCCAGGCCTGGAACTGGCTGGCAGAGCCCTGTTGCACAGGACATAGTATTTTCCAGCTCTCCTCTGATGCACTCTTCAGGGATTCCTCCTGGTTTTGTTCTTGGTTCACCAAACAACATATGTTACTCTCAGCTCTTAGACAGAGGAAACCCCAACAGTGGTGTTACAGGCATACCCATGAGGCAGAGGCCTGACCTGGGGTCTGCACAAAAGTGTCTGTAGGTGGTTTTGCAGTATGGGCCAACAACAGAAAATAGAATGGTCAGTGAGCAGTTTCCAGGACAAAAACATGTGATTTGAGGAACAGATGTAAATATGGAAACCTGCAAAGCAAATTTTCGGGGTTTTATTGACCTGGCTAAAGATGAAAATATTGCCATCAATACTGTTGAACCTCTATACATACACTTACTTGGGAAAACAATTATTATTAGGGAGCCATTTTTAAATGTAAACTGCAAACACTTAAAATCATTTGACAAAAATCCATACAGACAGCTCACCTGCCTCCCACTATAAGTTATCCTAACGTTTAACATGGCTATCAATGAGATCTTTGACAGTTAACCTGACTCAGTCTTAGAACATCAGATTCAAGTAGATCCATTCAGTGTGTTGATTATGAGAAACTGAATCCGGAAGACATCGGTCAGCTTTTCACCATCCGTGTCATGATGATCAGGATGTCCTAGCTGATTCCAGAGACGTACGGGGCCTCCTTCCAGTGTCGGGTGTGCACCCACACTGTCCTGGTAGAGATGGGCCGGGTCAGACCACTGAGCCTGCAAATGTGCCTGCTGCCCCCCCCAGTGTGGTGCTGACCCACAACTGCCTTGTGTTCTCTGACAAGCAGAGGATCAGACTCCGAGAGTCTCCTGAAAATATGCTTGCAGGGCAGATGCCTCATGGTGACATCCTTTTGCTCACAATGATATTGTTGACAAGGTTCATCTTGGGGACAGAGTGAACATTACAGGCATCTATCCAGCTGTTCCTATTGAATCAATCCAGGAATGAGTCATGTGAAGTCTGCTGACAGAACCCTCATTGGTATCATTCATTATCAGAAAACGGAGGCAAAGTGTCTGCATGAAGGAGATAAAGAAGCAGAACAGAAACTTTTTCAGAGAAGCATGTGAAATTGCTTAAAAAACTTTCCAGAAAAACAAGCATTTATAAGAGATTTGCTTCAGCCTCAGGTCCAAGCAATTAAGAACAGAAAGATTTCAAAAAGGAAATCACTCCAGCTTTTCCGGGAAATAGAAAAGGGTTTTAGTCACACAGGAAGAGGCAGATTTCATGCTGAGATCAGCCTCCTGCTGTGTGGCAACCCTGGGGCCAGCAAGTCCCAGCTGCTGCAGTATGGGTACAGCCTGGTTCCCTGGGACCAGTGCACGCCTGGGAAGGGTTTCAGTGATGTTGGCCTGACAGTATATGTAGTGAAAGACCCTGAGAGGGGATGGCTGGTACTGCAGACTGGTGCCCTTTTCCTGAGTGACAGTGGCATATGCTGTATTGATACTTAAGAAGATGAATCAAAGTACAAAACCAGTACTGCTCAAAGTCAGGGAACAGCTGACTCTCCTCATCTAAAAGCTTGAGGTTACTTGCCAGCTCAAGGCATGAACATATATCCTGCTGCTGCTGCTGCTAAGTCACTTCAGTCATGTCTGACTCTGTTCGGCCCCATAGATGGCAGCCCACCAGGCTCCGCCGTCCCTGGGATTCTCCAGGCAAGAACACTGGAGTGGGTTGCCATTTCCTTCTCCAATTCATGAAAGTGAAAAGTGAAAGTGAAGTCGCTCAGTCGTGTCCGACCCTCAGCGACCCCATGGACTGCAGCCCACTAGGCTCCTCCGTCCATGGGAGTTTCCAGGCAAGAGTGCTGGAGTGGGGTGCCATTGCCTTCTCCTGGAAGTAGCAAATTCTACTGAGTCTCAGTGTGTATATTAGTTGTTCAGTCATGTCCAACAGAGAAGCTGGTCAGACTTCTCTGTCCATGGGATTCTCCAGGCAGGAATACTGAAGTGGGTGGACATTCCCTTCTCCAGCGGATCTTCCCAACCCAGGGATCCAACCCAGATCTCCTGCACTGCAGGCAGATAGTTTACCATCTGAGCCACCAGGGAAGCCCATTGACTCTCAGTGTAATGCTAAAAATAAATACATTAATAAAACACACATTGAGAAATATCCAGTGACGACACACGTTATTATCAAAGTTCAGTTTTATCTTCCTTGTGTTAGACCTCAGGTTAGAGCCTGTGGCAGGCATCTGGCTCTCTCCTACATGACTCTGTACCACCAGAGCAGGAAGCAAGCACAAGAGTGCATGGATACAGCCATGCTGAAGGGCCATGCTGTCACAGCCCTGGATGCCGAGGTTAACTCAGGAAGCCAGTCAGGCTGTCACTGAAGCTGCAGGAGTGGAAGGATGGTTTTTGCATATCCTCAATAGCAGAAATCATTACAATGGCTTAGTTGAAGCCCATGCCAAAGTATGATTTTCAAATAAAGTTGAAGTAAAGAAACAGACCTCCATAAAGAGGCTATTAGCAGTATACTGTTAACCCCTAGACTGGCACTGAGGACATATCTATTGTTACTATAGAAATGAGCGCCATCTGTCCTAAATGGAAAGAAGAGTTAGCTGAAGCACTGAGAAAATTTATTTTATCTAAGAATAAAACACCAGGCCAAAGATACTCATAACTTTTGGAAGATGTTGGGGGACAATCTGACACAGCAATTACCAAAGATATTATATTTGACAAAGCATGGTATGCCTTGGCTGATGACGATTTTTCGATGGTGATTGAAAAAGCTACTTGCTTGCTCTGGAGCTCTGGTGAGCAGTGCAGTGTGTTCAGCTCCGCTGCGCTTGGTCACTGCCCTTGCTGCCATATATTGTGGTAGAGGGGCCAACAGAAAGACATTCTTAGTCTCTGTTTGGTTTCATAAAATTTTTCTAGCCTGGGTTCAGTTTTTCTTAGTAAAATGTGTTTTCTTTTTTGTTGTTTTTTTCCCACATTTTGTAATAAGTAAAAACATGGTTCCAATTTACAATATATACAGTCAAGATAATTTTCTTGAAGTGTCTTTTGTTAGCAACAGGACTTTGAATCTATATAGAGAGCAGGATATCAATCTTTTGAATATGGCATTCTGGGTCATAGCTTTTGTGTTTAACTTCCTAATAGCAATCATCTATGTGCTTGGGGTTTTATAATATGAGATAAGGCTTAGACAGAGTCATTTTCCCTGTTAAAGCATTCACTGTAATTCCTCAGAGGCTTGTTCTCATGGCTACTATAAAATCAGAATTAAATGATAGGAAATGATTACGTTCTAGGTTAATTTCTGCCATTTTATCCTAAGATATAAAGCTTTTCCCCAAATAAATGATAGAATTTTAAAAATAACAATAAAAGAAAACTTTTATTGGCTAATTACTTTAGTTTCCAGTTCCAAACTTGTATAATTTTGGTGATAAACACCATCTTGGTTTAATAAAAGTGCTACAGTGTTCTGCTGTTAAATATATCAAGGGCATAATTTGAAAAGAGATTTTTTTAGATTGTGTAAAGACTATATCCTCTCTTTATACTTAAAACATTTATTAGTAACTCATGCAATTCTACAATAGCAAGATAAAATAATCTTATAGACACGACTGAAGTGACTTAGCAGCAGCAGCAGCAACCTATTTTCTGCAATTTTAAGATAGAGAAAACTGAGTCTCAGAAAAAATAAAAGAATTATTAAGGGCTGGTTACACAGCAAATCAGTTTTAAATATCAAGATTTCTGGTTTCCTGTGTTATATTCTAGGTACCATACAATTTATCTGTTTTGTTGTTCTTGGAAGTAGTGTCTGTTTACCTCAAATCAAAATTATTGAATCTTCCCAACTGGCACAGTGGTAAAGAATTCCCCTGCCAATGCAGGGGGACAGGAGATGCAAGTCTGATCATTGGGTTGGGAAGATTCCTTAAGGTAGGAATTGGCAACCCACTCCAGTATGCTTGCCTGCAAAATTCCATGGACAGAGGAGCTCGGAGGGCTATCATACAGGGAGTTGCAAAGAGTCGGACACGACTGAGCACAAGCTCAGCAAAGAAAATACACACACGCATACCAAGAATCAGGGGTAGAGGCACCGTGTGTTGATATTATATAAACAATACTGTATTTTTAATATGGCCTTTTCAAATACCCTGAAGTTGGTGTGTACATTGATGAGTCTGTAAAAGACTATTCCAAAACCCTTGACTGCATTTTTTAACAACTCTTTGGGTGAAAAGTTTATTTTCACATGTATGCATTCTTTATTATAAGATGCTACATTTAACTGTATATTTTGGTAAGGAGTATTCAGACTGTGTAATTTAAGTTTGTTGATGTTACTTACCCTACAGCAAGCTTTCAAACATTTTAAACAAAATAAGTAAAGCGAATACAAGCAGGACTGCGCTGGAAGAGAATGGGAGAGAATCTCCAGATGGACTCCCACCACGATCAGTTCTCAGAACCACAGTCTGAAAATCAGTTCCCTGGATATTTAGAAGTCAGTTTAATCTGTTATCCATACAGCTGTAGTGTCTTTCTTACAGGTTGTGGAATAGCATTGCACCCATGCAACGTGGGTGTGTTATTTTTATTTACAGACTTGCTCTATGATTAAATGGCATTTTCTATTTTTTCTTACTGTTAATTTTGTAACAGTTTCCAAGAATACACTTTGTTCATTGATACATTTATCATTCTTTTAACAGATATTTATCAAATGCCTGTAACATGGACTCTATTGTTCAATGCTTTTGTGTGATTTCCCAAAAAGCTATTTAGAACCTAGTTGTGAATAATGGCTAATAAGTATACACAAAGGTATACTCTAAGGTGAGAGATAATAAAGAGCCTCAAATGTGGTAAAAATAGAATTCTATGGAATCTTAGCAGAGTCTACTATGTGTGATGCAGATCGGATCTATGCTTCATGGCTCAGGTATTCCTTTTAGGGAGGACACGCAGCTGAGTCCATCTAGGACCTCTCTTGGCAGAGGAGTTCTGCTGTACTCCTTTTCTGGAAGAGCATGTGCACATTGGCTGGTCGTTGCAGAGCTAGGAAGGTCTGAGTGCCTGGCCTCCATCTGGGTTAACTATGAAGAGATACTGCACCTACAGACTGGCCCATGGAGTCACCTGAGCTGCTGTAGAAGTTGTGCTGCACTTAAGCCTTTCCCTCTGTCCATTCCCCCTTGCCACATTTCCTTGCATATACTTTCCATAGGAGCACTTGAAGGAACCCTCCTAGACACCAGCAAATCTCCATCTCAGAGCTGTTTTCTGAGGAACCTGACCCCAAACCAAGAAAAAAAATAGAAAAAATGGCGTGGAACTGGTAGCCTCTTAACTTGAAAATCAGTCCATGGGGTTGCAAAGAGTCAGAAAGGACTTAGTGACTAAACAACAATGAATGTAAAGTTATGGAGAGGCACATATTTGGGGTGGTAGAAGCACTGTAGCTGACATATCTATTGCAATAAGTCACATAGACACTGACAAAGATTGATTAATTTACCAGAGTGCACAGGACACGTAGAGTAGTTGAGACTGGAAAAAGGTTGAGGAAAGGAATTAATTTTGTAGATAAATGAAAGATTTTAAAGAATTTGAGGGCATAGATAAGTGACAGAATCAGAGCTGAGTTTTATAAAGAATATGCTTACATCTTTTGTTTAATTAAAGAACAAACTAAGAAAACTATTACACTCAAAATATGTGATTACATATAAAAGCACTGACATTTTGCATATATTCGATACAAGTAAGCCTAACAAGATTTGATAGATCCTTAAATACTTCCACAATGGTTTAATTGATCAATTTCTACTAAATCCTTTGTGGTAGTTATTTTCAGTACCTACTGTGGGAAAATAAAATATATCAACATGTGTGTCTGTATCTCAGATCTTTTAGTATCAACTTGATACGTGGTGATACATATTATCCTAAAAGAGGTACACTGATACATATTGGTATCTAAAAGAGTATTCTTTAAAATGGCAAAAATATTAAAAATAATTCTTATATGGTATATATTCACTCAAATATTTATTGAGTACTACTAATATCAGTAACCTCAGATATATACAGATGACACCACCCTTATGAAAGAAAGTGAAGAGGAACTAAAAAGCCTTTTGATGAAAGTGAAAGAGGAGAGTGAAAAAGTTGCCTTAAAACTCAACATTCAGAAAACGAAGATCATGGCATCTGGTCCCATCACTTCATGGGAAATAGATGGGGAAACAGTGGAAACAGTGTCAGACGTTATTTTTTGGGGGCTCCAAGATCACTGCAGATGGTGACTACAGCCATGAAATTAAAAGATGCTTACTTCTTGGAAGGAAAGTTATGACCAACCTAGATAGCATGTTCAAAAGCAGAGACATTACTTTGCCAACAAAGGTCCGTCTAGTCAAGGCTATGGTTTTTCCAGTGGTCATGTATGGATGTGAGAGTTGGACTGTGAAGAAAGCTGAGTGCCAAAGAATTGATGCTTTTGAACTGTGGTGTTGGAGAAGACTCTTGAGAGTCCCTTGGACTGCAAGGAGATCCAACCAGTCCATCCTAAAGGAGATCAGCCCTGGGTGTTCTTTGGAAGGAATGATGCTAAAGCTGAAACTCCAGTACTTTGGCCACCTCATGGGAAGAGTTGACTCATTGGAAAAGACTCTGATGCTGGGAGGGATTGGGGGCAGGAGGAGAAGGGGACGACAGAGGATGAGATGGCTGGATGGCATCACCGACTCGATGGACATGAGTCTAGGTGAACTCTGGGAGTTGGTGATGGACAGGGAGGCCTGGCGTGCTGCGATTCATGGGGTCGCAAAGAGCAGGACACGACTGAGCGACTGAACGGAACGGAACTGAACTGAACTACCATATGCTGTACTGTGAGATCACAGAAAAAGGAAGAAAAATAGAAATATCAAAAATAATTATAAGTGTGATCTGTTCGACAAAAGGGGAAATACCAACTGTTCTGGAAGTATGTGACTGGAGGACCTACTTAGGCATAAGAGTGATAGATAAGCGGAAACATTTATGATGAATAGGCATTATCCAGAAAAGGAAAGAGGAGTGTATTGCATATATTGCAGGGTTATAGAGGAGAATATCTGATGCAAGAGCAATATAATGTAAGTAGGTTTGGAGGAAAAAAGAGTTTGGCATATTTAAGCATCTGAAAAAAGACTGAGGGGGCTGGAATAGAAACACAACAGGAACATGGCTCTTCATTGGCTAAAACAGATAGACAGGGGAAAGATTAGGAAAGGTTTTGTAGACCATGGTAAAGTTCCTAAGCTTCATGTGATGCACCCTATTTGGTATGGGGTCAGATCCAAAGTTGCTGGAGCAGAAGCTCTGAAGTCTGGATCCGTGATGACTCCTTTCCCTTTAAGTCAGTGTTCTCCCTCCCACAGCTCTGGGATCCCGGCCCCACGGGAGAGCAGTGCTGGAGCAGCAGGGGCCCATGTCGGCTCTCAGAGCATTGTGGGGCATGGGTTACAGAAGGTTGGCTGTAGACAGAGATCCAGGCTGCCTCTGATGTGACACCTGTGTAAGTGCCAAAAAAGGCTGCCCCCTCCCTGCCTAGATGCTGCCCAGGTCTGAGTCTCCTTTGTGTTCCAAGGCTTAGCTCTTTCCTCAGTCATGGCAGTCCTCAATCCAGTGCAGAACTGAGTCATGACGTAAGCAATGTTGGAGCATTCGATAGGCTCAGGCTGGGTTATGTGCCAGGTCTGCTGCTGCTAAGTTGCTTCAGTCGTGTCCGACTTTGTGCAACCCCATAGATGGCAGCCCACCAGGCTTCCCCGCCCCTGGGATTCTGCAGGCAAGAACACTAGAGTGGACTGCCATTTCCTTCTCCAATGTATGAAAGTAAAAAGTGAAAGTGAAGTCGCTCAGTCGTGTCCAACTCTTAGCGACCCCATGAACTGCAGCCTACCTGGCTCCTCTGTCCATGGATTTTCCAGGCAAGAGTACTGGAGTGGGGTGCCATTGCCTTCTCCGATGTGCTGGGCAGCTGCTAGTACAGTCTCACACTGCCCTCTCTGCCCTGCCCTGGGCTCAAGCCAGAGCATGCACACTCTTCACAGGCTCAGTCCAGGCTTCCCACAGCCCTCCTCCTCAGCAGCCCTCCACCCAGGGGGCAGCTCTGCCCTTTGTCAGACCCCAGGCCTGAGGAGCCCAATATGTGATGTAAATTGCTCACGCCCCAGGGAGGATGTCTGCCCGTGTGATCTCTCTTTTCCTTTGAGTCCCTTCCCAGGGTCACAGGTCCTAACCTGATTGTTTCTCTTCTCTTCCTACCTGATTACATGTGAATTCTTTCTTACTGCCTTGGTTTTATGAGGCTGTCTGCTATTTTCCAGTTAGTTTTCAGGAAGAGTAATTCCACGTGTAAATATATTTTTGATGTGCTCCTAAGGGAAGTTTTATAAGAAGTAAGTCTTTCTTACTTCTTCTGTATTATGTCTTACGTCTGTATTGTCTTACTCCTTTGTCCTGATTGATCTTCCCTTGTTGGTTTTTGTATTTTTGTATATTTAGAGTAACATAAATATATTATTTTGTATATTTAGAGTATATACAAAATATATTATTGTGTATATTTAGAGTATATACAAAATATATTATTGTGTATATTTAGAGTAACATAAATATATTATTTTGTATATTTAGAGTATATACAAAATATATTATTGTGTATTTTAGAGTAACATAAATATATTATTTTGTATATTTAGAGTATATACAAAATATATTATTGTGTATATTTAGAGTATATACAAAATATATTATTGTGTATATTTAGAGTAACATAAATATATTATTTTGTATATTTAGAGTATATACAAAATATATTATTGTGTATATTTAGAGTAACATAAATATATTATTTTGTATATTTAGAGTATATACAAAATATTTATTGTGTATATTTAGAGTATATACAAAATATATTATTGTGTATATTTAGAGTAACATAAATATATTATTTGCTTTTTGTGTTACTGTTTAAAATTATAAACCTGAAGGAGAGAAAGAGAATTTAGGAAAACATAATGTGACTTACCAGAAACAGTACAGACTTGGAATATGAGATAGCCTTTTGACAGAAATGGGTACAAATAAACTTTTTGCCACAAGAGCTTTGAAAAATGCAAATCAGTGTCCTTAGAATAATCTTCCTGTGGACCCATCAATGTTCCCTGCAACTTCAGGGCATTTGAATCATAAAGTGGATAAAACGGTATCTGTTCTGATTTAATTTAGTTCAACAGACATCTTTTGAGCAGTGTGATTTGCATATGTTATATTTGACACACAGCTTACATGATCTAGAGGAAGAATATCAGGCACAATTTGAAGGCTTTAGTTCAGTTTCCTCAGATACCTAGTTGTCAGGGCACTGGTTTCTTCTCTGTGATGTAAGTAGTGTGACCAGAATGTTAGTAGGTTCCTATTTCCTGCTCAGTTTGCTTCAAGTTTCTATTATGAAGGAATCCTTGAGTGTATATGTATGCTTATAAGCATGAATATGTATTTTTAGTCACTCAGTTGTTTCTGACTCTTGGTGACCCTTTGGATTGTAGCCCGCCAGGCTCTTCTGTCCAAGGAATTCTCTAGGCAAGAACACTGGAGTGAGTTGCTATCTCCTTCTCCAGGGGAACTTCCCAGCCCAGGGGTTGATCCTGGAACTTCTGCATTGCCAGCGAATTCTTTACTCACTGAGCCATCAGAAGTGGTGAATGAATATATCTATATCTGTATACACATATACATATGCATAAATGTTATATGGCAACTCAACTTTTCCTAGCCATTTTGCACAAATATTTATGTTTTATTATTTATTTATTTTTGGCATATTGTATTCTAGTTCTTATATATAAATTCTGTCTCTTTTCTGAGTATGAAATATAGTATTTTCTTTCTCTCAGGGATTTTTCCATACTGAAATTAACTGAAGAAACATGAGGGCATCAGGACACACTGCTGAGGCTGGCATCTCCCGGTGTGTTCATTGCCTTGCTGGGCTAGTTTATTTGCCAGGGTGTCTTTAGTTATCAAGCATGTCTGCAGTTCCAAGGAACCTAGGAATATGTATAAGGAAATTAGACAAGTGTCATAAATATTTGATGTTTCCTTTGACTTTCCAAACGTGTATCTCAGTTACTTTCCAGTTTCAAAAATAGGGATAAACCCTTCAGCCTCATAAAGAGAGTGAAATAAATACTTAGTAGATTTTTTTTCTTCTTTTTTCCAACTTATCCTATCCACAAGGGAGCATCAAACTTAAGCCTTTTCAAGAACTGATTATCCAGTGGTAAATTATTCCCAACCTTTGATCTACTCTTTCCTCTTCTCTTCTGCTTTTTATATTTGATGCACACTGGTATTTCTATATAATGTGTATGATGAAATCCAAACTGATTTTACTTGATATTTTTCAAAAGGTTTACTCTGGAGGCAATTATTACTGTCAGTTTAATGGACATTTAAAAATTATCTGTATGCGGTATTCATACTATTAATGTCCCATTAGCTTATTTTGTTTAGAATCAGCTGTATCAAGAGATTAAAAGACTGCAGCTATGCATGCACAAAGATGATGACTGCTCATTACCACCTGGCCAGCACACATTTTTACCAGTGCTCTAATTTCAACGTTGATCTGGGGATAGATGAGAAAAATAGAAGCTCAAAAACATGAGAATATTCTTAGGCAACCAAATAGCAGAGAGTTCAAGTCTGAGTAGTTAAGCAGGGGCTTCAGTTAAAGGGTTTATTTGCTTGAAATATTAACCTCTTAAACATCCTTTATGCTACATGAAGGAAAGTTTTACTGATTACACATGCTAACAGCTCATTAAGAATATAACATAAAGCAGGTAAATTATGAAGTCAAAAAAGTGAAAAAAGATAAGTGGAGGCCATAGTAAATTAAATGTGGGTTCACTGATTTATGGAATTTTGTAACGTGTGCAATATGCACTAAATTGGCCTGTATTGCTCAGTACCAACTATGAGCCAGAGAAGAGACTGGCTGATAATGGCTTTGAGTATCGATGGGGAATAATAATAATACAATGCCAGGCAGTCTGGTTATCCAAAGTTTAGAATTTTCAGGAGGATAGCATTTTTGCAATGTAGCAATCATATTGATATGTATATTGATACCCTCCTTTTCCTGGAAATAAAGTGCTGTCAGAAATGTAAGATTCTGATATAATTGGAAATATTACTAAAGTCATTCCAGTACTCTTGCCTGGAAAATCCCATGGACGGAGGAGCCTGGAAGTCTGCAGTCCATGGGGTTGCTGATGGTCGGACGTGACTGAGCAACTTCACTTTCGCTTTTCACTTTCATGCATTGGAGAAGGAAATGGCAACCCACTCCAGTGTTCTTGCCTGGAGAATCCCAGGGACGGCAGAGCCTGGTGGGCTGCCGTCTATGGGATCACACAGAGTCGGAGATGACTGAAGTGACTTAGCAGCAGCAGCAGCATTACTGAAGTAGATGTGTGATTGAAAGCATAAAAAGCACTTATAAAAAGATTTCTGAATACCAGTAGTTTGAATTACGTTTAGTAATACAAGCTATATTCGTCAATCAAATTCCTACAGTATTTCTCATTTGGAGATATTTATGATAATCAGATCCACTGTCCTTAAACCCCAGTCTTTAAAACCTTAAGTGATAATTGGGCTCCTTGAAATATTAGTACTGAGTGAATAACAGTATTGGATTCCCTTATCAGAATAGGATAGTTTAACCGTATCAAAGATAAAGGCAATCAAGAGACACTGACAAAGGAGAGAGAGTTCATTTGAAATTCTGCATGGCTCTGCAAGTCCTTTCTTCCTACATCAGACATACATGTATGTTCTGTGTCCAAAAAAAGGCTTTGAAAGCCTATGTCACACAATACGGAGCATTTACGTTATGAAATATCTCTGTTTTTGCCCTAGAAAGTATAAAGCTTTAGGACATTTTCCAGGGAGCCATAAACCATTAGTCCATTGATTCAGAGTTTGTTTACTATAATTCTTTAGACTGGAACATCTTGCTAAGGGCTTTTATAGATAAGACATTTCTTCCTAGTAAATATTACTCATCCTTTACCTGGAGTTGCAGTTGACAAGGGCATTAGACTCATTTACCTCCTTTTATCTCCCTCCCTGGGCTGCTCCGTTAGCACATACACAAATATGCATATCAAAAAGAGGGTAGACAGAACCTAGACCAGCTGCTTTAACTCTTGACTCCCCAAATACTAGTCAAAGAAATACGTGCTGTGCTTAGTTGCTCGGTCGTTTCCAACTCTTTGTTACCCCATGGACTGTAGACCACCAGGCACCTCTGTCCATGGGATTCTCCAGGCAAGAATACTGGAGTGGGTTGCCATGCAATGAAATATAACTGAGTCAAATTAACAAAAGCATTTTCCAAAGCTATGTACATCTCCAAGCATGAGTTTTGCAATCCTCATAAACTTTAGTTGAAAAAAGAACAGGAGCATGATTATAATTTCTAGATGAATTATAAACCAAAAAAATTAAATAATCATGGAGATAATGATTATGATGATCATACTAATTAAGCTCTCATAATTTATCAAACACACTTCTATATTATTTACGTAATAATCTTCTCAGGTACATACTATTATTTTGCATTTAACATGTAGAAATTGGGACATAGAGAAATTAAAGTGACTTAGCCAGGTTTATACAGCTAGTAGACTCCGCTACATTGATAAAATACAGGTATTCAGTTCAGTTCAGTTCAGTCACTCAGTCGTGTCCGACTCTTTGCGACCCTATGGACTGCAGCAGAACACACCTCCCTGTCCATCACCAACTCCCAGAGTTTACTCAAACTCATGTCCATTGAGTCGGTGATGCCATCCAGCCATCTCATCCTCTATCATCCCCTTCTCCTCATGACTTCAGTCTTTCCCAGCATCAGGGTCTTTTCAAGGAGTCATTTCTTCGCATCATGTGGCCAAAGTATTGCAGTTTCAGCTTCAGCATCATTCCTTCCAATGAATATTCAAGACTGATTTCCTTTAGGATGGACTAGTTGGATCTCCTTGCAGTCCAAGGGACTCAAGAGTCTCCTCCAACACCACAGTTCAAAAGCATCAATTCTTTGGGACTCAGCTTTCTTTATAGTCCAACTCTCATATCCATACACGACTACTGGAAAAACCATAGCTTTGACTAGACGGACCTTTGTTGGCAAAGTAATGTCTGCTTTTTAATTTACTGTCTAGGTTGGTCATAACTTTTCTTCCAGGGAGCAAGTGTCTTTTAATTTCATGGCTGCAGTCACCATCTGCAGTGATTTTGGAGCTCAAAAAAAAATAAAATCTCTCACTGTTCCCACAGTTTCTGCATCTATTTGCTGTGAAGTGATGAAACCAGATGCCATGATCTTAGTTCCCTGAATATTGAGTTTAAAGCCAACTTTTTCACACTTCTCTTTCACTTTCATCAAGAGGCTCCGTAGTTCTTCACTTTCTGCCGTAAGGGTGGTGTCATCTGCATATCTAAGGTTATTGATATTTTTCCTGGCAATCTTGATTCCAGCTTGTGCTTCTTCCAGCCCAGCGTTTCTCGTGATGTACTCTGCACATAAGTTAAATAAGCAGGGTGACAATATACAGCCCTCAGGTACTCCTTTCCCTATTTGGAACCAGGATATTGTACCATGTTCAGTTCTAACTGTTGCTTCCAGACCTGAATACATGTTTCTCAGGAGGCAGGTTAGGTGGGTCTGGTATTGCCATCTTTTGAAGAATTTTCATAGTTTGTTCTGATCCACACAAAGGCTTTGGAATAGTCAATAGAGCAGAAATAGATGTTTTTCTGGAACTCTCTTGCTTTTTCGATGATCCAATGGTTGTTGGCAATTTGATCCTGGGTCCCACTGCCTTTTCTAAATCCAGCTTGAATATCTGGAAGTTCACCGTTCATGTACTGTTGAAACCTGGCTTCGAGAATTTTGAGCATCACTTTGCTAGTGTGTGAGATGAGTGCAACTGTGCAGTAGTTTGAGCATTTTTTGGCATTTCCTTTCTTTTGGATTGGAATGAAAACTGGCCTCTTCCGGTCCTGTGGACACTGCTGAGTTTTCCAAATTTGATGGCATATTGAGTGCAGCACTTTCATAGCATCATCTTTTAGGATTTGAAATATGATTTCAAAATCTGACATCCAGGAAATCTGACTTCAAAATTCATGTTGTTGACTGTTTAATCACATATGAGAAGAGCACAGATAATTCAAATTTATAAATTTTTGATAATAAAACTGAATAATAAGAGAGAAGCTATTCAAAAATATCATTGAAGGATCTGTTTTATTATTACTGTTGGAAAAATGAAACTGATTAAATATGGAAATGAATGAATGAGGAATAATTTGTGTGAATGGCTTCTGTGAGCTTAGTGTCATGTGATGGGATACAAGACACAGATGAAACAGGAGACATAGCAGACAGCATAAAACCTGCCAAACAGAATAGAAGTTGAGTTAGAGATTATGGCAAATGAAATATTTTTAAGTACCAACACTAAAGAGGTCAAAATGAAGCAGATCAAAGGCTAACCGAATTTTGCCAAGAGAACGCACTGGTCATAGCAAACACTGTCTTCCAACAACACAAGAGACTACACATGGACATCACCAGATGGTCAACACCAAAATCAGATTGATTATATTCTTTGCAGCCAAAGATAGAGAAGCTCTATACAGTCAGCAAAAACAAGACCGGGAGCTGACTGTAGCTCAGATCATGAACTCCTTATTGCCAAATTGAGACTGAAATTGAAGAAAGTAGGGAAAACCACTAGACCGGTCAAGTATGACCTAAATCAAATCCCTTAAATTATACAGTGGAAGTGGCAAATAGGTTCAAGGGATAAGATCTGATAGAGTGCTTGAAGAACTATGGACGGAGGTTCGTGACATTGTACAGGAGGCAGTGATCAAGACCATTCCCAAGAAAAACAAATGCAGAAAGGCAAAATTGTTGTCTGAGGAGTCCTTACAATTATCTGAGAAAAGAAAAGGAGCAAAGGCAAAGGAGAAAAGGAAGATACACCCATTTGAATGCAGAGTTCCAAAGAATAGCAAGGAGAGTTAAGAAAGCCTTCCTCAGTGATCAATGGAAAGAAATAGAGGAAAACAATAGAATGGGAAAGACTAGAGATCTCTTCAAGAAAATTACAGATACCAAGGGAACATTTCATGCAAATGTGGGCACAATAAAGGACAGAAATGGTATGGATCTAACAGAAGCAGAAGATATTAAGAAGAGGTGGCAAGAATACACAGAAGAACTATACAAAAAAGATCTTCTTGACCCAGATAACCACAATGGTATGATCACTCACCTAGAGCCAGACATCCTGGAATGCAAAGTCAAGTGGGCCTTAGGAAGCATCACCATGAACAAAGATAGTAGAAGTGATGGAATTCCAGTTGAGCTATTTCGAATTCTAAAAGATGATGCTAAGAAAGTGCAGCACTCAACATGCCAGCAAATTTGGAAAACTCAGCAGTGGCCATAGGACTGGAAAAGATCCATTTTCACTCCAGTCCCAAAGAAAGGCAACACCAAAGGATGTTTAAACTACCACACAATTGTGCTCATCTCACATGCTAGCAAAGTAATGATCAAAATTCTCCAAGCCAGGCTTTAACAGGACGTGACCTGTGAACTTCCAGATGTTCAAGCTGGATTTAGAAAAGGCAGAGGAACCAGTTATCAAATTTCCAACATCCATTGGATCATCAAAAAAGCAAGAGAGTTCCAGAGAAACATCTGCTTTATTGACTGTGCCAAAGCCTTTGACTGTGTGGGTCACAAGAAAGTGTGAAAATTCTTAAAGAGATTGGAATACCAGACCACCTGACCTGCCTCCTGATAAAACTGTATGCAGTTCAAGAAGCAACAGTTAGAACCGGACATAGAACAACAACCTGGTTCTAAATAGGGAAAGGAGTACCTGAGGGCTGTATATTGTCACCCTGCTTATGTAACTTATATTCAGAGTACATCATGAGAAAGGCTGGACTGGATGAAACAGATGCTAGAATCAAGATTGTTGGGGGAAATATCAATAACCTCAGATATGCTGATGAGATGACACCATCCTTATGGTAGTAAGCAAAGAAGAACTAAAGAGCCTCTTGATGAAAGTGAAAGAGAAGAATAAAAAATTTGGCTTAAAACTCAGTATTCAGAAAACTAAGATCATGGCATCTGGTTTCATCACCTCATAGCAAATAGATGCAGAAACTGTGGGTACAGTGAGAGGCTTTATTTTGGGGGGCTCCAAACTCACTGCAGATGGTGACTACAGCCATGAAATTAAAAGACACTTGCTCCTTGGAAGAAAAGCTATGAGTGACCTAGACAGCATATAAAAGAAGCAGAGACATTACTTTGCCAACAAAGGTCCATCTAGTCAAAGCTATGGTTTTTTCAGTAGTCATATATGGATGTGAGAGTTGGACTATAAAGAACGCTGAGCACTGAGAAACTGATGCTTTTAAACTGTGATGTTGGAGGAGACTCTTGATAGTCTCTTGGACTGCAAGGTGATCCAACCAGTCCATCCTAAAGGAAATCAGTCCTGAATATTCATTGGAAGGACTGATGCTGAAGCTGAAACTGCAATACTTTGGCCACCTGATGTAAAGAACTGACTCATTTGAAAAGACCCTGATGCTGGGAAGGATTGAAGTCATGAGAAGAAGGGGATGACAGAGGAGGAGATGGTTGGATGGCATCACCGACTCAATGGACGTGAGTTTGAATAAGCTCCGGGAGTTGGTGATGGACAGGCCTGGCGTGCTGCAGTCCATGGAGTCACAAAGAGTTGGACATGACTGAGCAAATGAACTGATTACATAGGTGAAAATTGAAGCAATTTACAAACGGTGATAATTTGTCCAAATATATAGGATTATCAGACAAAAATTCTAAGTTAGAAATTGTTTAGAGGTGACTCGGAATGTTGTATTCATTTGTAATCCTAAATAATGTGAAGGCTGATAAACTCAACTGAGAAAAGAATGGTAAACAAAAAAGAGAAGTCTGACCTACATTGCCATCTGTTGGAAAAGTGAACATCTGTTATGTTGAATGAAAGATGAAGCTTGGAAATTCCCAGTGAATCACAATAGCTAAAACTACTGTTTAAGACTATAAACAGTGTTCAAGACTAATTTAGATTTTTTTTAACTTGAAAAAAGATATTTAAAGGAGAAAATTCAAAACTCCAGAAGTTGGAAACCATGGCTTTGAAGATTTCCAGTGTAATTCTAGTTCAAATTAGAATGGAATTGTGCTGGAGAAAGAGTATTGTCAAAACTTGTTTCTGGAGTAGATTCTAAGCTCTCTGGAAGTATCTTGTATTTTGACTAATGGATCCATGCATGTTCAATATATGTTGGCACAAATCCTAGCCTGGAATTTAGTACCAATGCAAAGATGTCATTATGAGTACCAATTTGCCTCTTTGGGTCAGAATTTCCTTTTCAGTAGATTGGATGGGATTGGATTAAGTGATACTTAAGGTTGTTTTCAATTGCACTCCTATTAATGCTGTGCATCTATTAAAGAATAGCCTGTTAATAATTGCATGCTTGAGAAAACATTTATTTTATAGATGAAAATCATGTTCCTATGATATCCTCTTTTTATTATTTTACATCTTCAAAAATCTTTCATGAGTTTGTTTTCTCTCTTTTAGGGTGGAGTCAGTGGATTGACTGGAGAGCTAGAATTTGGAGAAAATGGAGGCAATCCCAACGTCCATTTTGAAATTCTTGGAACCAACTATGGAGAAGAGCTTGGCCGAGGTGTTCGCAAAGTAAGACCAGACACATTGATAAATCTCCTTTTTCCTATAGTAATATGGTTATGTTGGATTGTTTTCCATGCATTATAGTCACAGTATACATTAAAGTCTATATTACAGTTTGAGAGAAATGAAGAGGCAAGAGAATTAGAGGACATTACATACTCACTAGAAGTATTAAGCAATAAATTTTTCTGTGCCTTAAAATAAAGGGAAAGAATAAACCTATTGTTGCCTAGGGAACTAGCATAATCTTCTATTCACTATAGTAATTTTATACAGTAGTGAATTTAGTATCTACACAACGCCTAACTGCTTGGTTTTTAGCTTGTAAGATACACAAAATCAGAATAAGAGCTTTGATAAATTTCATATGATAAGAGGGATAGTCTATAAAAAGTGACATTACAGTATCTCACTATCTATGTCGTGTAATAAGTAGAAAGAAAATGGTTTGCAGGAAATGAACTCTTATATACTTCAGATCACGTGTAAGAAGTTGAGCGCCTATAAAGGATTTTTCATGAATTGCTGGGACAGTAACTTTCTCAACAAGAGATGTAAAAACCCCTGGAGAAATGATTTTTCTATAGTTTCAATACGCCATTTTTAGATATTTTTGGTAGGGAAAAACTTAAGGTAATTGAATGTGCAAACATAAGTTCATAGTTATAAATCTCTAACTGCATTGACGGTAAGTTCTTCAGTGGGTGTTTTCTTTCCAGTGCTGAGGTATAGGATGCAGAAAATTTAGACAAATTGAAATTTAGAGTTATTCTAATTAGCAATAAAAATCCTTTTGGTAAATTTATGCTAGAGAAGTCAAAACTATCTTAATGTGTTTTTATTTGATTTATAATGAAGCATAGCAAACATATATTAGTAGAAAACTGCATAAAGCACAAGGATAGTTTATTGAATTATTGTAAATGAAACAACCACTACTATGGTAAAGAAATAGAACATACCAAGCATCTTGAAAGCCTCGTTATATTATTTCTGTTCATATCCCTGACATCTTTTCTCAGTGGCATCACCATTAGTCTGAATTTTATGATATTAATTTCTTTGTCTTTGAATATAATTTTATCATCTAAGGGTACATCCTTAAATATTCATTTTTTCAGTATTCAATTTATGAATGAACACATTTTGCATATATTCTTTTTTCTTTTTGTATTCTTCATTTTGTGTTATTCTTGTTGTTACAAACAGTTATTGCTTATTCATTTCTATTGCTGTGTCAGTTTCTATTGTATACATGTGTCATGATCTACAGTAGCCTGCTTCTATTGCATTTATGTGTCACAGTCTACTGTTTCCACTTTTAGGTTGTCATAAGTAATGATGTTATGAAGATTCTTAGACATGCATCTGGATATATAATATTGCACTTGTGTGTGTGTTTCTATAGGATTTGTATCCGGAAGTAGAATTGCTGCAACATAAGGAAACATAATCTCAAACCTACTTTCCTACATATTTACCAATTCACACACCTCCAGTAGTGTTTCGAATTCACATTGCACCAAATGCTGGTTTTGTTAGATTTTAAATTTTTATTAGGTTATTCAATGTATAATGATATATCTTTTTGTTTCAACTTGAATTTCCCTGATTATAAAAAGATTCTGCATCTTTTACTTTTCATGGTTTTTTTTTTTTTTTTTTTTTTGAGTTAATTGCCTATTCAAGTCCTTTGGCCATTTTCTATTGGGTTATCTTTGTTTATATAATTGAGTCTAAGAGCTGTATGCGTATTTTGAATATTAATCTTCTGTTATTTATATTGCAAATCGTTTCCTCTCCTTGTATTTAATTTTCATTAGATATAGTACCTTTAAATTTAGTAGAATTATGAATTTTCTCTCTTGTGATTATTGCTGTTTAGTCTTACTCAAGAAATCATTCCATACTACTAGAGTCATAAAAATATTATGCTCAATTATACTCTGAAGGATTTATAATTCTATCTTTTAAATTGAAGTGTTTTAACTACCTGAAATTTTTTGTAGCTTTTTAAAAAGTGTATATTTTTAAAAACTATTTTCTTCTTCTTACTGTTATTTTAATTTTTTGTTTTTCTGGTTGTGCTGCAGGGCATGTGGGATCTTAGTGCCTCAGTCAGTTCAATTCAGTGGTTCAGTCGTGTCTGACTCTTGGTGACCCCATGGACTGCAACATGCCTGACTCCCCTGTCCTTCACCATCTCCCAGAGCTTGCTCAAACTCATGTCCACTGAGTCTGTCATGCCATCCAACCATCTCGTCCTCTGTCATCCCCTTCTCCTCCTGCCTTCAACCTTTACCAGCATCAGGGTCTTTTCTAATGAGTTAGCACTTTGCATCAGGTGGCCGAAGTGTTGGAGCTTTAGCTTCAGCGTGAATCCTTCCAATGAACATTCAGGACTGACTTCCTTAAGGATTGACCAACTAGGGATCAAACCTTTGCCCCTTGCATTGGAAGCACAGAGTCTTAACCACTAGGTCTTCAGGGAATTCCCTGCAAATTTTCTTTTTTTTTAATACATGGGAAAAGAAAAAAATACAAATTTATTTTTAATATAGTATCTTATTTATTTTTATTGAAATTTAACTTATATACAATAAAATGCACAAATATTAAGTCCACAAGGCTGTCAATGATTGAATTCACCAATGTAATCACTACTCTCAAGTTATATAGTTTTTTAATTATCCTAAAAGTTCCATCATTATTCTTTGCACACATAGTTTACCTGGTTTTAGTGTTCATATAAATGGATATTGTAGTAATATGTATCTTATTTCTCTCAACATATTTTAGGTACATTCTTATTTGCATGTCAGTAATTTTTTATTTTTTCATTTATATGGCTGAGTGGTATTATAATGTATGAAAGTAATATAGTATCTTTTAAAACCCCATTTTCTGTTGGTTGCTGATATATGGGAATGGCACTGATATTTTATATTAATTTTATATCCAACATTCTTGCTCCACTCTTTAATTCTGATAATTTATCTGTAAATTCTTAATTCTTTGCATATCATCTGTGATAATGATTTGTCTCTTCCTTTCCAATGTTAATATCTTTTATTTCTATTTGCCTAGTACACTGACTAGGTCCTCTAGGACAATGTTGAATGAAAGTATTAAATAACAGTAATAAGCATCCTTGATTATTATCAATATCAGAGAAAAAGATGCAAACTTTACACTACTAAATACAAAGTTTCTCTTTTTCTTTCATTAACTTTGATCAGATATAGGCAACTTCATGTATTCCTGGAATAAACCTGATTTTTATATTTTTACAAACATAATTTCATTAATGTTTCCATATTTATATATATTTTTTTATTTACTACCACTTGCTTAAAGTTTTTACATTGATGTTCTCGACTAAGGTTACCTGAAATTTTCTCTGTTGTAATTTGATGCTAAGGTTAAGTTAACCTCAGGAAATGTGGTGGAGAGGATTTCTTCTTTTTATATTCTCTATTAGTTATATAAAACTGGAAGAATTTTTTCCTTACATGTTTGATAGATGGTCTTATGAAGCCAAGGTGGACTAGAATTTTTGTCGTGGGAATTTTTAAGTTACTGATTCCATTTTTCCAAGTCGATAAAAAATAAAAGTCATATTTTCTATTCTTTTTATAAACTTGAGAAGTTTATGATATTTTAAAGTTGTTTTTTTTTTAATTTTCTATATGTATTGGGATAAAACTGCTAGGTATATCCTTTTAAATATCTGAAACATTTCAAGATCTGAACTTTATTTCTGAATAGTTTTCTTTGTAAATAACATTCTTAAATTATTATTATAAAGCTTCTACTTCTAATAATACTTTCTTCCCTAAAGTATAATTATTTTTATTATGTAGTATTTTATGATGTATTTATTATATAGCATTATTATTTTTTCTATGAATAGAGTAAAGCAATTACCCTTCCATTAATATATTTGGTGAACTTTCTTTTTACTACCCTTTACTTCCAACGTTTCCTGTATCCTTTCATTCCACTTCTAACTCTTAAGAAACTATACAATGCATTATTTGATACCAGTTGGACTATTCATGCCTAAATATGAGAGTATTACATGTATTTAAATGAAATATATTTGATAATACATTTAGAGTTAGGTCTGCCATCTTATACATTCTACCATTATGTTACATTCTGTTTGCCTTGCCTAACCTAGGTTCCTTTTTTGTCCTTTCTTGCCTTCTTTTGGATTAATATAAATTTTATTTTTCAATTCCCTCTTTTCTCCTGTACTAATTTACAAGTTATATACTCTGCTTTTATTTAATAGGTCCTCTAGAATTTACAACAGCCATACTTTATCAACATCTAATGTTTATCAATATCTTAAACCTCCTCTTAGCAAACATAAAATTTTAACTCCATTTACTCAATATATCCACCTCTCACATGATGGATTATTATTGTTCAAGTTTTTAATATTATTGTTTTTATTCTAAGAAGTCTTACCATTACTATCATGTGCAGTTAATATTTATTTTATATATACCCATATATGTTCTACTTTCTTTGCTTGTTTTTCCTTCCTACGTCTTTATCTAGAATTGCTTTTCTTTGGCCTGAAGTATATATTTTTTCAAATTTCCCATTTTGATGGTTTTCTTGTGGCTGTATTTCTCAGTTTTTATTTCTGTGAACATATCTTTATTTCATCTTCTTCCTTCAAACATATTTTCCCTAGACACAGAATTTCAAAGTGCTGGTTTTACTCTTTAACCGTATTGATGATATCATTGCATGGGTTCTGGCTTCAGTGCTGTGGCTGAGAACTGCTGTCTCACCGCCAATCATCTTACCTTAACTTCTCTGCCTGATTTAAGATTTGTCTTTGTTTTTAAACCTCTGCATTTTCACTATTGTCTCTAATGTGCATGGGTATAGCAGATCTATGATGGCAAAACCTACGGTTATCAATGTGGGATTTATGGTGACCAAGGAACTACGTAATGCTAAGTACCTGGTGCTAGAGTAAATTTATGAACCTGGAAGAATTTAGCATCAAAGATTACCATTGAGTCATAGAGAATTTCAAAACTGTGGGTGAAAAATGTGTCTTAGAGGCAATTCTCTGTCTTCAAATGCATTTATTTAGTAATAAGAAATGAGTTACACTTATCTTGCTTTCCAAGTGGCTCAGAGGGTAAAGAGTCTGCCTGCAATGCAGGAAACCAGGTTCCAATCCCTGGGTTGGGAAGATCCCCTGGAGAAGGGAATGGTAACCCACTCTAGTATTCTTGCCTGGAAAATCCCATGCATGGAGGAGCTTGGTAGGTTATAGTCCATGGGGTCACAAAGAGTCTGACAAATCTAGTCAAATGGAAACAAAATAATTAACCTAGAATCATAAAATGCGTTTAGTATAAAAATAATTGAGATTCGGAAAATGAAAATGTTCATGATTCTATAGCGGAAAGTCGTGTGTCTTTCTTCAGAGGTTTCATTACTTAATTACTTGTAGAATGATATCAGAAAACATTTTTAGACCTCATTACAATTGGGAAATCAGGATTGCTGTGGAATGTTACCTAATTTGGAGAAAAAGAAAAACTGGTACACGTTAAGGTATACATATAGAAATTATTTCATTTGCAGGTAAAATCTATACAGAGACAAATAAAAGCTCTTCATGTAAGTATTGCTTAATTCCTTACAAACCTTCATGTTTTTTCCCTCCTCTCTGTTCCCACAGGATGGGAGAAAATATCTGCTCCCTACTGTTGTCCCCAAGCTTATGTATAGTCATTTTGCATCAGGTTTCTTCTTTCTTCCAAAATCTTTTGTGTAAACTATCACATGTAAGGTTACTGTTAATTTTCCTAAAATCTTATGATCCTAATACTACTCCATTTTACAAAAATACTTATCCAAATTCAGTAATTAAGTATGTATGTGCATTGAAGTCTTATACTAATAGAACCTAAGAATAAAGAGTTTTAAGAAATAAAGACAGGTTGGCAATGTAACTAAATAGCAATAATATAAAGACTGAAGAGAGTCCCATTGAATTTAGGAACTCAGGATTCATCAGTAACTAAGGAGAGGCAGTAAAGCAATGGGTTAGAAATGTGGCCGCTAATGTAGGACTGCTCAAATTTTTGTTGTGTTACTTAAAACCAAGTGACATTGAATATGTTACTAACTCATAGATAGGTTCAACCTAAATGATTTAGTAATGTGATACATCCAGAACCATGTCTGGAACATAAAAAAGAAAACGTTGCAAATAATTGCAATTTATTAGGAAAATATCAGTGGAGCAGTAATATCATATGTTTAAATTGTAACAAGTTAAAAAATAAAAAGGAAGGTAATAAGTAGAAGAGATAAAGGTAACCATATTAACCCTGTTTGGCTATGAGATCAATCATTAAATGACTTAGTGAAATGGAGGGGAATAATTTTCAGAATATAACAGAGATGAGTATGCTTGAATGCTCACAGATCAAGGCTGTAGGGAGTAAGAGAAAGACGATAAAGGAAAGTCAGGTGATCACTGATAGATGTCCAAGAGAAAAAGAGACAATTTGATCCAGAATTAGGTGGAATGTTTAATCTTAGGCACCAAGAATATAATTTTCCTTAGTGATGAGAGAAGGAAATAAAGAGAGAATGGTGTATTTACGAGCAAGTTACCATGGGTGCTATCAAGAAGTTAAGGGAATTGTTAAGAAATATGTTCTCTCTCTTTTTTTATTTTTATTTTTTTGAGGAAAGGATGGTGAGATTATCTGCTAAGAGAGAAAGTATACCAGAAAACATTAGAGATAATTAGGTTGGAATTTTATAGATAGTGAATAAGTTTTAAAAAAAGAGCTGCAGTGGCAAAACAGAGAGAGATAATTAGGGAACATGGAAGAATTGCCAGAGAGAACTATTGGTTCATATGAAGTTAGAGACCAGAAGTTCATTGTAGCATTAATCTACATGGCTGTATATGTTTTATGCAGCAGCTTTCAGTGGACAGAATGAATTTGTATTAATGTAGGGATAGGATTTAATCAGAAGGGTTTTGTTTTATTGTTTCTGATTGCAATAAAGTCAGGCAATGAGAAGGACGTTGGCAGGAGACTGGCTGAGGTGGCAAAGCATGAAATCTCACTTGGACATGTATCTACTGAGGGCAGGAGGAGTCTCAACAACAGGGTGAAAGCATAACTTAAGAGAGTAGAAAAGTGAAATCGCTCAGTCATGTCCGACTCTGCGACCCCAGGGACTGTAGCCTACCAGGCTCCTCCCTCCATGGGATTCTCCAGGCAAGACTACTGGAGTGGGTTGCCATTTCCTTCTCCAGAGGATCTTCCCGACCCAGGGATCGAACTTGGGTCTCCCGCAGTCCAGGCGGACGCTTTAACCTAGAGCCCCTAGCAAGTCTGAGAAACTGATGTTGATTGGATTAAGTTGAAAGAGCTTCAGGGCCAGGAAGCTATATTTGAGGAGCTACTGCTACTGCTGCTACTGCTAAGTCGCTTCAGTCATGTCCGACTCTGTGCGACCCCATAGAGGGCAACCCACCAGGCTCCCCCGTCCCTGGGATCATCCAGGCAAGAATACTGGAGTGGGTTGCCATTTCCTTCTCCAGTGCATGAAAGTGAAAAATCAAAATGAAGTCACTGAGTTGTGTCTGACTCTTAGCGGCCTCATGGACTGCAGCCTACCAGGCTCCTCCATACGTGGGATTTTCCAGGCGAGAGTACTGGAGTGGGGTGCCATTGCCTTCTCCAGAGAAACATCTAAATTCATAATTGGAAGTATGAATAGCTTCGTTGTTGTTGTTCAGTCACTCAGTTGTGTCCAACTCTTTGTGACCCATGAACTGCAGCATCCTAGGCTTCCCTGTCCTTCACCATCTCCCAGAGCTTGCTAAAACTCATGGCCACAGAGTTGGTGATGCTTTCTAAACAGCTCGTCCTCTGTCATCCCCTTCTCCTGCATTCAATCTTTCCCAGCATCAGGGTCTTTTCTAATGAGTTGGCTTTTTGCATCAGATGGCCAAATATTGGAGCTTCAACGTAATTCCTTCCATGAATATTTAGGATTGACTGGTTTGATCTATTTGCAGACCAAGAGACTCTCAAGAGTCTTCTCCAATACCACATTTCAAAAGTATCAGTTTTTCAGCACTCAGCCTTTTTTATGGTCCACCTCTCACACCCATACATAAAAACCATAGCTTTGACTATGTGAACCTTTGTCGGCAAAGTAATGTCTCTGTTATTTTAATAAACTGTCCAAGATTTTCATAGCTTTTCTTCCAAGGAGCATGTGTCTTTTAATTTCGTGGCTACAGTCACCATGTGCAGTGGTTTTGGAGCCCAAGAAAATGAAGTCTGTCAGTGTTTCCTTTGTTTCCCCATCTATTTGCCACGAAGTGATGGGACCAGATGCCATGATCTTAGTTTTCTGAATGTTGAGCTTTAAGCCAACTTTTTCACTCTCCTCTTCCATTTCTTCAAGAGGCTGTTTGCTTTCTGCCATAAGGGTGGTGTCATCTGCATATCTGAGGTTATCGATATTTTTCCTGGCAATCTTGATTCCAGCTTGTCCTTTATCCAGCCCAGCATTTCTCATGATGTACTCTGCATATAAGTTAAATAAGCAGAGTGACAATATAAAGCCTTGATGTACTCTTTTCCTAATTTAGAACCAGTCTCTTCTTCCATGTCCGGTTCTAACTTTTGCTTCTTGACCTGCATACAGATTTCTTAGGAGGCAGGTAAGGTGGTCTGGTATTTCCATATGTTTAAGAATGTTCCACAGTTTTTTGTGATCCACACAATCAAAGGCTTTGGCATAGTCAATAAAGCAGAAATAGATGTTTTTCTGGAGCTCTCTTGCTTTTTCAGTGATCCAATGCATGTTGACAATTTGATCTCTGGTTCCTCTGCCTTTTCTAAATCCAGCTTGAACATCTGGAAGTTCTCAGTTCATGTACTGCTGAAGCCTAGCTTGGAGAATTCTGAGCAGAATTCTGCTAGTGTGTGAGATGAGTGCAGTTGTGCAGTGGTTTGTACATTCTTTGCCATTGCCTTTTTTGGGGATTGGAATGAAAATCTCAAAGAAAGGCATTTCAGGACTGGAATGACTTTTTCCAGTCCTGTGGCCACTGCTCAGTTTTCCAAATTTGCTGGCATATTGAGTGTGGTACTTTCACAGCATCATCTTTTAGGATTTGAAGTAGCTCAACTGGAATTCCATCACTTCTGCTAGCTTTGTTCATAGTGATGCTTCCTAAGGCCCACTTGACTTTGCATTCCAGGATATATGGCTCTAGGTGAGTGATGTCACCATCATGGTTATCTGCATCATTAAGATTTTTTGTGTGTGTGTGTGTAGTTCTTCTGTGTATTCTTGCCACTTCTTCCTAATATTTTCTGCTTCTGTTAGGTTCATGCTGTTTCTGTCCCTTATTGTGCCCATCTTTACATGAAATATTCCCTTGGTATCTCTAATTTTCTTGAAGGGATCTCTAGTCATTCCCATTCTGTTGTTTTCCTTTATTTCTTTGCATTGTTCACTTAGGAAGGCTCTCTTACCTCTCCTTGCAATTCATTGGAACTCTAAATTCAGATGAGTATATCTTTCCTTTTTTCCTTTGCCTTTTGCTTCTCTTAATATTATTTGTAAGGCCCCCTCAACCATTTTGCCTTTTTGCATTTCTTTTTCTTGGGGATGCCTTCTAGACAATGAAAAATTCATAATTGTAAAGTTGGCAGAAGTGGGCTTCGTTTCACCTTCTAAGGTCAGTATAGTTCTAAGATCAGTGTAGTTGCTTCCCCATCCTCTGAATTTAGTCTGTATTGTGTTACCTATGCCATTCAATTGAAATGAGTCATGTACTTCAAATTAAATGTACTTTATTCCTAAATAATATTAAAGAACTCCTGTTTATATTTCTATTTTTCGACTCCCAAATTGAATTGAAACATTCCAGTATATTGACGTTATATAAATATGTGAAAGAGACTGTAAATATTTACCCTGCCTTTTACATTTTGACACTTAAATTATTTAAGCATTCTTAATTTAAAAATATTTATTTGTTTTTATAACTCAAGTGTTTTTCTAATAAGCTACAATTTTTTAAATTAATTACTGAATTTATAAAACTTCAAATCTATCTCTCAAGTAATTTTAAGAGTATTATGAATTTTTTTGTGGATTTCTAGCTTTATTTATAAATGGAGAAATTCCTTCACATAGACCTAAATACATGTATAATATCATCGAAGATACTTATCAAGAGAAAGCATTGCCAAGCAAATAATTACAGTATAGATTTGCTAGACATGTGTTTAAAATTAAGGTTCCACTACCAGTATCTCCATGTCTTAAAAAGAGTGAATGGCTTTCCAAATGGTGAACTGTCAAGCTGTCAGTGTTTATTCTGCTGCCAGTGGCTAAGTGTATACAATGCCTGTGTCCGTATCACCTTGAGCAGGGTACTGTCAGTTTTCATAAGCTAACCAGGGTTGCTTCTGTGTAGAATTTGAATGTGAGATTGACCATTTTCCAAATTTTGGACAAGTCTGGGCTCTCTTGACATTGTATGACTAGAGGTTTGTTTTTTTTTTTTTTTTAATTTGGTAAGAGTATAAAAAGGATTATTTAATTTTTACTCATGCTGATAAAATGAAGGGTTTTCCTGATTTGATATTTTCTACATGTTCTTTTACTTTGATGTCAGGTGGTGATTCATTCAGTGGATGGTGTATTCAAGGTGTTAGACACTGTTTATCCTTGAAGATAAATTAGGAAAGCCTCAAAGCCAAATTTTGAAATCATCAAAGTTTTCTTTATCCTTAAACTTTCTCCAAGAGTATGGTTGTTCCTGTTTCTTTTCATCACAATACAAAATTTCCAAGAAGAAGAATTTAAGGAGTAATATCTTATTCAATCTTCTAAAACTAAGTTTATTAGAAGTCATTAAAGTACAAATTAAATTAAGTAGTTAATTTAAAGGATCAATTTGTGTTTTGTTTTTCCTTAGAAGATGAATTGTACAAAATATTTTTTGTTGGTGGTGCTTTTTTTTTGCTTATGTATCTGAAGTCTTCTTTGGTTTGGTTTTGCTAATGCTTCACTTTTTGTGAAGACTGAGTTTCAGCATTAAAATTTAATACTGTAGATTTAATGTTTTTGAACTTTATCACAAACAGGAAAACAGGGTCAGGGAAAATAGATTAAAACTGGCTTCACAACCAATATTAATTGTACAATAATGCTTATTCTCTTCATAAAATTGTTTCCTCATGTAAGCAGATGAAATAAAATGGTATAGCAGTGATCCTCTAGCTCCCAGGTATAGTCGTTTTTTAGATCTGTTTAGAATCTTTACTCAGGTTCTCCAACATTAAATCCACAAATGTAAAACCTACAGCTCTGCATTCTTGAGAAAACTTAATGTACTATTTTTGCAAAAGGTATTATATATAGATTGCCACTGGTCCATTTTTAATGAAATGTTTTCCTGCCTGGTATTTAGAAAGAGGAAAAAGCAGCCTTGCCTTAAAGTGGCCAGTTATTTAATAGAGTACTGGTATTCTTCAGTGTCGTATTTGTATTCTGATTCTACAATATATAAAATAACACTTTCCTTTTTGTATTACCCTGTTTTATGTTTCTCTCTAGCATTTTTTGTAAACTGAAATTATGTACATATATGTAGTTATATGTATAATCCTCACATATGTATATATATGTGTGTGTGTATATATATATATATATATATATATATATATACAGGTCAATGTAATCACTTTACTTGTTTATATTCTGTGTTTCCCATTATAGTGTGACTCACACTGTGTAATGACACATTACAGTGTGATCCCCCAATGCATGGCATATAATAGATGTTCATTAATTATTTAATGAATGAACTAATGATTACATGTGTATTCTGACATAAGAATGTATAAGATTCTTCTATGTATCTACAAATGTGATAAGCATGTTTTCCCTTTATTCAAGTGAAAAATAATATGTGCACATAAATTATTGTTGACATGCCACGCTAGAAAGTATTTGTGTGTGCATCATTTCCTTCATTGTATCCTTAATACCTAGTAGAGTTAGTCTTTCGGTCGCAAAAATACAATAAATTATTTTAGTGATTCTTAAGTAAGATGTTGTATAATTTGTTTGCAGTGATTCATAGACAGTATGGAAATAGTAGATTGATTATTTAAGCAAATAGATTGATTATTCCAAGCAAAATGGAAGGGCTCACAGAAGTGCAGTCTTGTCAGAAATTGCTGATATTTGTAATTCAAGGTCATTTTTAAATAACTAGGCTAGATTTAATATGGTGTAATGGAAAAGTACAGTTTTGCTGACAGATATAACAAGGTTGAAATTCTGTCAATGACTGTGATTTTTAGGACTACTAAACCTAGTAAGTCTCAATTTCTTTATCTGTAGACTATGAATGATACTGTCTATTCTTTAATATTGTAAGGTTAAGTGAATTTATGTTTGTAGGTTACATAGTAAAAGATAACTAAAATAATGCTAATTCGAATATGAACAGTAATCTGTGTGAGCCAGTTCAAGAAATGCAAAGTATAGTTGCTATTGTCACAAGAAATTGCTATGTGAGGTGGAGGAATAATTTCATTTTAGATGTGATTGACAGAGCATTATGAATGGCAGTCACAGTGACAGCATGAGCATTAACCTTTTTGTTTTCTTTAATGTTATTTCTGCATCTAAAATTCTGCAAGTCTGTTAATCAAACTTGGGAGCATCTACAGTTCAATGGGAAGCTAATAGCAGAGAGTCTAGTAGCCAGCATAGCCTGCATAAACCCAGTGTTTATAATTAAACTCGTTATTGGAAAATCTGCCATCCTTATTTACTGCCATATTTCCAACAGTAAATTTATCTCTTGGAAAGTGTATATAATGGATAGAATCTAGAAGTTGCTGTGAATTGGCAATGTATTGTGAATACTCCACCTGTTTTTCTCCCACCCTACTTTATATATAATACACATAATAGACTTCATTTCATGAGTTTTTATTTTGATGCATCTTCAAGAAAATATTTTGTACCTCAAAGTTAGGTAATATTCAAGCCAGTATCTCATAAAATTTCCAATCTGTTGGACCTTCAAAATTACTGACCCCAGCAGTTTCCTGATATATAAAAGGAATTCTGCACTCTTGAAAAGTATACACTATGGAAGGGATTATTTCTACTTCAAAGGGAACCCATCTCTTATCATGACACAGAAGAGATAGTTGTATCCAGTGATGTTTAGAGTGAGCTGTTGCTTGGATAGAGGTGACTTCTGAAGATATCCTGCTTCAGGCAAGCAGCACTTACAGCCTCTCAGAGAGAACAGGAGCACTCTCTTTTGGTGGGTGGAATGATGCTGACTTCTCCAATATGGGGAAAGGATGTCTGATTCCAGTTAAACATTTTTTTGTGTGTGTGGAAAAAGAGCCAATGATATTTTTCAAAAGACTATGAAATCTGGATTGCGTGCTCAGTATGGATTACTTTCCCACTGTTTGTTGTTGTTGTTGTTCTTCTATGGACAGTAATCTATGTGAGCCAACGCAAGAAATGCAAAGTCTAGTTTCTATTCTCAAAAGAAATTGCCATCTGACGTGGAGGATTAATTTCAGTTAGGTGTGATTAACAGAGCACAGAAAAAAGCTTGTTATGAGGCAACTAGTTGCTCTAGGCATGCAGACTCTTGGTAAATGTTTACAGACATGTATGTGCTCAAAGAAACCCAGAGAGTCTGATTCATGGGTTCACATGTTAAAAACTGACTCAGTTAAGAGTTTAGACCATACCTGGTACAAAGGAAGCAAGGTTCAGTTTCCTGCCTACTCTATTGGACAGCACCCACAGTCAGACTTAATGGAATCTGCCTCACCCCACCTTCCTCTCTGTCTTTCTCACACACACACACACACACCACCACGACCACCACCACCACGACCACCCCCGCCAGTGAAGCTTCAGTCCAGCTCAAATTCACCTACACAATGTGATTTTAGCCACAAATGGTGATTCATGTCCAAGTTAAGAATACGGAGAACTGAGAAACATTTGCTCATATGTTCTCCTCTGACAAGGTCTCATTGTCATCATTGAACTTAAGTGGCAGATACCAAGATCTATTTCAAAGAGGTTACATGAATCAGCAAACAGTGGCAAGAAGGTGTCACACTGCATGCAAGTCATTTGCCCACATATATTGAAAGTTCACAACAGATTAATTTGTTATATAGTGATATTCCTGGTATGGTAGGTTCAGCTGAAGCATAATCCCAAGAGTTTATCATTATGCCTGAAATTATCTGCTTTGTTCACTTCTGAATTTCTCAGTAATCTGTTAAAATATTTGATTATATATCTCTCTTATTCTCCCAGAACTGTCTTGACTCCTTCAGGGGATTATAAATTCTCCTTCCACAGGAACTGGATTTTTACCACTGGAAAATGTTTTAATAGTCCAGGCACATAATCTCACCAAATTTGCTAATAAGAATTTCAACAACCCAATTGCTTCGGGATTCTTCATTCAAACTAATGAAATACTATGTTCATATCAGTGATGATAATTTAAATTGTAGTCCTGGCTTTTGGTCACTGCTGACTGTATTTGCATCCTTCCTGCCTTTCCCAGCCCTCCAGTAATTTTAGTTTCTTTTATGATCAGAAGACTTGACACACTAAAGCTAGTCAGGCACCATTAAGACTTTCAATTCAAATAAGCTGTTCAGTGGTGACTGGAAAATGAAGGTATTGATGTTTGCTAATTTGTTCTGAATAGAAACTATGTTATTAAAAAACATTTTTTAGAGACTTTGAGATGCCTTGGATGTTCAAACATCCCTTTTAAAGTTTCTGCTATTAATTTGTATTCTGTTTCTGCCAAGATTTGCTTTTTGATAAAAAGGTCGTATGTTGCAATAAAAATAAGAAACACAATTTTTTTGCATTTTTAAAAGTTGAAACACTTGATTTGTATGCTAAAAGCAACATATTGACATTACTAAAGACAGGAATTTTCCAGGCATACAACACTATTATAACCAGGAAGAAAAAACTTGTTTTAAAAGTTAAAAATAATTAAAAATTTCTCTTTGTGTTTAAAGGAGCAAATATTTCTGAAAGTTCATCAGAAGTATCAAGTAATTTAAAATTTTAGAGCAACAGTTTTCTTGCTTGCAGTTTGAAATAGAGTTTGGTCTATGGCCATAACACCCAATCTCATCTGGAATAGAGTTGCTCTCTAGACATAGCATTTTGTGATTCTTTCATTCTAATATTATATTCTATCCATAAAGCATTCTGAAGCAATATTTTAAAAATCTATGTTTGTGTTCAGTCGCTTTGATCATGTCCGATTCTTTGCAACCCTATGGACTGTAGCCCACTGGGCTCCTGTATCAATGAGATTCTCCAGGCAAGAAAACTGGAGTGAGTTGCCATGCCCTCCGCCAGGGGATCTTTCCAACCTAGGAATTGAACCTACATCTCAGGCATCTGCTGCATTGCAGGTGGATTCTTTACACATTGAGCCACCTAGGAAAAACAGCAGAACAATTTATTTCCAGATATTTTCAATGAAGCTAAAATATACAGTTTATATATCATATTACAGTAAGTAGGACTATATATATTAAATCAATTTGTGGTCTTATTTATTGAGGATTCCAATTTTTGATTACTATAAAAATATCTAATGTAGTTTTTTGTTTGTTTGTTTGTTTTTGTTTTTGTTTTAATTTTATTTTTTTTTAAACTTACATAATTGTATTAGTTTTGCCAAATATCAAAATGAATCCGCCACCAGTATACATGTGTTCCTTCAAGTCAGTTCAGTCACTCAGTCATGTCCAACTCTTTGAGACCCCATGGACTGCAGCATGCCAGGCTTCCCTGTCCATCACTAACTCCCAGAGCTTGCTCAGACTCATGTCCATTGAGTCAGTGATGCCATCCAACCATCTTATCCTCTGTCGTTCTGTCTCCTGCTTTCAATCTTTCCCAGCATCAGGGTCTTTTCCAGTGAGGCAGTTCTTCCCATCATGCGGCCAAAGTATTGGAGTTTCAGCATCAAGCTTCCAATGAATATTCAGGATTGATTTCCTTTAGGATTAACTGGTTTGATCTCCTTGCAGTCCAAGGGACTCTCAAGCATCTTCTCCAACACCACAGTTCAACAGCATCAATTCTTTGGCATTCAGCTTTCTTTATAGTCCAACTCTCACATCCATAAATGACTACTGGAAAAAACATAGCTTTGACTAGATGGCCCTTTTTTGGCAAAGAAATATCTCTGCTTTTTAATATGCTCTCTATGTTGGTATAACTTTTCTTCCAAGGAGCCAGCATCTTTTAATTTCATGATTCCTGTCACCATCTGCAGTGATTTTGGAGCCTCCAAAATTAAAGTCTCTCCCTGTTTCCATCATTTCCCCATCTATTTGCCATGAAGTGATGTGACCAGATGCCATGATCTTAGTTTTTTGAATGTTGAGTTAAGCTAGCTTTTTCATTCTTTAATTCATTTACTTATTTTAATTGGAGGCTAATTACTTTACAATATTGTGGTGGTTTTTGCCATACATTGGCATGAATCAGCCACAGGTGTACATGGGTTCCCATCCTGAAACCCCGTCCCACCTCCCTCCCCATCTCATCCCTCTGGGGGTGCCAGCACACCGGCTTTGAGTGTACTGCTTCATGCATTGAACTTGAACTGGTCATCTATTTCACATATGGTAATATACATGTTTCAATGCTATTCTCTCAAATCATCCCACCCTCACCTTCAGCCACAGAGTGCAACTCTATTTTTTCACTTTCATCAAGAGACTCTTTAGTTCCTCTTTGCTTTCTACCATAAGAGTGGTGTCATCTGCATATCTGAGGTTATTAATATTTCTCCCAGCAATCTTGATTCCAGCTTATGCTTCATCCAGCCCAGCATTTCAATGGTGTATTCTGGATATAAGTTAAATAATCAGGGTGACAATATACAGCTTTGACATACTCCTTTCCCACTTTAGAACCAGTCTGTTGTTCCATGTCCAATTCTAACTGTTGCTTCTTAACCTGCATAGAGATTTCTTAGGAGGCAGGTAAGATGGTCTGGTATTCCCATCTATTTGAGAATCTTCCACAGTTTGTTATGATCCAATGGATGTTGGCAATTTGACCCCAAGTTCCTCTGCCTTTTCTAAATCCAGCTGTACATCTGGAAATTCATGGTTCATGTACTGTTGAAGCCTGACTTGGAGAATTTTGACCATTACTTTGCTAGCGTGTGAGATGAGTACAATTGTGCGCTTGTTTGAGCATTCTTTGGCATTGCTTTTCTTTGGGATTCGAATGAAAACTGACCTTTTCCAGTCCTGTAGCCACTGCTGAGTTTTCTAAATTTGGTGGTATATGGAGTGCAGCATCACATCACATCACATCACTTTCACAGCATCATCTTTTAGGATTTGAAATAGCTCAACTGGAATTCCATCACCTCCACTAGCTTTGTTAATAGTGATGCTTCCTGAGGCCCACTTGACTTGACATTCCAGAATGTCTGGCTCTAGGTGAGTGATCACACTATTGTGGCTATCTGGGTCATGAAGATCCTTTTTGTATAGTTCTTTTGTGTATTCTTGCCACCTCTTCTTAATATCTTCTGCTTCTGTTAGGTCCATACCATTCTGTCCTTTATTGCAATTTTACATATAATAATAAACTTCAAAATTCTTGCCATAACCCACATCTTTAATATATGAAATATGTCTTCATTTGATTTCCTATGGTGAAGATTTGAAAGTAAGAACTCTGAAATAGAATGCCTAAGAATTATAGATTTATTTGTTCTAGCTTAAAAAATTAATATCCATACTTTGTTTTATAAAAAGGTTGCTTAGATTTTTTATTAATAGATAATTAATTTAAATTTATTTATAGTTAAAAATTTTCATTTTATCAGTAACTTCTTATTAAAATATTAATGTTCACATTGTTATTTTGTATCCTGAAGCTAGTAGTCCATGCTGAATCCCAAGTGTTTACTAATCATTAAAAAAGTATATCAGTTCAGTTCAGTTCAGTCACTCAGTTGTGTCCGACTCTTTGCAACCACATGAATTGCAGCACGCCAGGCCTCCTTGTCCATCACCAACTCCCAGAGTTCACTCAAACTTACGTCCATCGAGTAGGTGATGCCATCCAGCCATCTCATCCTCTGTCGTCCCCTTCTCCTCCTGCCCCCAATTCCCCCCCAGCATCAGAGTCTTTTCCAAAGAGTCAACTCGTCGTATGAGGTGGCCAAAGTACTGGAGTTTCAGCTTTAGCATCATTCCTTCCAAAGAACACCCAGGACTGATCTCCTTTAGAATGGACTGGTTGGATCTCCTTGCAGTCCAAGGGACTCTCAAGCTTCTTCTCCAACACCACAGTTCAAAAGCATCAATTCTTCTACACTCAGCTTTCTTCACAGTCCAACTCTCACATCCATACATGACCAGTGGAAAAACCATAGCCTTGACTAGACGGACCTTTATTGGCAGAGTAATGTCTCTGCTTTGGAATATGCTATCTAGGTTGGTCATAACTTTCCTTCCAAGGAGTAAGCGTCTTTTAATTTCATGGCTGCAATCACCATCTGCAGTGATTCTGCATTCAAATATTCTTTATTCAAAATAAAGTCTGACACTGTTTCCACTGTTTCCCCATCTATTTCCCATGAAATGATGGGACAAGATGCCATGACCTTAGTTTTCTGAATGTTGAGCTTTAAGCCAACTTTTTCACTCTCCTCTTTCACTTTCATCAAGAGGCTTTTTAGTTCCTCTTCACAAAAGTATATAAATGATTGCAAATATAATAAATAAGATTTTTAAAAGTTAAAAAAAATCTATATCTTATTCTTTCCCTGGTCTGCAGTTTTTTATAAGAGCTTTAATCATAAAATATGTATTATCTCAAATTTTGCCATATTTGAAAGAATTTTTAAGGTGATGGTTAAATGTTTTTATCCAAAAATAGAGCTTTTTTATTCCAACGCATAGTAGTAGTATTGTCATTAGTAAGTTTATGGAACTTGATGTTGCTGGTATGTGTGTTCTTTTCAAGGCTACAGATTCTATTTTGAGAAATTGTTGTTTTTGTTTTGTTTTTACCATAAACTGTGAGCATTTTCATCAGGGCCTTAAGTGTCTTTCCAGTAAATTGTCTGTGGATAGAAAACTAAGTTTGCACAGCATTCTTTCCAATATGAAAAGTAAATATGTTTGGAAGTGGAGATACTCTTTAGCAATTTGAGGTATTTTTATTAATCACAGTATTTCGGGTACAATAAGGGGCTTTTACGTTTATTGGCAGTGAAACTTGATTTAAAATTATTCAATAAGTATATTTATCAGGGTTATTAAACTCCATTATAATAGTAAAATAGCATTTCTGGAATTCTTTTTTATAATCAAAAGTGAGAAATGAATCTCACTTTAAAAAATAATTTTAAAATATCTTGGATTAATATAGGTTAGACCTTGAAATGTCTAATTAATAAGATGAATGCATCTAGCTGAATATAATCACTCTGAGAAAGTCACTTGATGCTCATGAGGAGAAAAGTACTTATCTGCTTAAAATGTTTTCAAGCAATTCTTAATCAGAAGCTATGGAAAGTTTTATTACCTTGGAGTGCTTGAATAAAAGTAGGTTTTGTGGGTTTAAATGGAAAAGCATTTGAAATGTTTTGCTTGAAAATTTCTTCTTTTGATTCATTCAAGTTTGATATGAATCTATATCCCAAAAGGAGATGAGAAATCTTTCGGGTTCAGAAATCTTTCAGGTTCAGACTCATGCATTTCACAATGTCTGATTGTCACCATTTGGAGCGATAATATGATCTGAATGAATGTACTTTCATTAAATAGGAGACAGTGTCTTTTAGATTGTGAGAAAAAAAAAAGTCACATTTCTGCCTCATATAGGAACTGTTGTACTAATAGATATTTCTCCCTTCCAAAGAAAATTGGAAACTGAAGGATTATTCTTGGGATCAAACAAAGTAATAACAATTCAGGAACTGGGTTCTTATCCATTCTTAAACATATTCAAGTTTCTCCAAGTAGACACATTTTTTTGGTTCATCACAAACATTTCTGAGCGATCACAAAATTAGGGAAAATTTAGCAGTCATTTGGTCTTCCCAGGTTTCTCAGTGGTAAAGAATCCACCTGCCAATGCAGGAAACACAGGTTTGATCCCTGGGTGGAAAAGATCCCCTGGAATAGGAAATGGCAACACACTTCAGTATTCTTGCCTGGAAAATCTCATGGACATAGAAGCCTGGCATGCTACAGTACATGGAGTCGCAAAGAGTCAGACATGACTGAGTGACTGAGCACACGTGCACTTAGCAGTCATTTAGTGAAACATCTCTATCTTACATATGTAGTCCTGAGTTTTGTGGGTTGGAGACATTCTTAAAAATCATTATTTTGTTATAAAAACCAAGCCTAGATTTCTAGTTCAGTGTTTTTTCTGCTATATTAAAGTTCTTTCCACAATTTCAAAACCTATACCTGTTAGAAGTAAACAGTAAAGAGATATTTTCTGTATTTTTTTTTTCCTCATTGTAAGTATAGAAGCTTGTTAGTCGCTCAGTTGTGTCTGAGTCTTTGTGACCTTGTGGACTGTAGCCTGCTCTCTGTCCATGGAATTCTCTAGGCAGGAATACTGGAGTGGGTTGTCATTCCTTTCTCCAGGGAATCTTCCTGACCCAGGGATTGAACCTGGGTCTCCCCAATTGTGGACAGAATCTGTACCATCTGAGTCGCCAGGGAAGCCCAATGCCGCCAGGGAAGCCCTGAAGTGTAAGTATGGAACCGGTCTTTAAGTATATCCCTGGTTATTTTATAGTTATAAATCCTAAGGAGAAAAATCAATTGTATTTAATATCTCACTAATAAGAGCTTCACACTTTTTTTTTTTTTTAGAAAATAGCAAATTCTCTGGCTTACCTCTTAAAACCCCAGGTTATTGAAATAAGGAAATATTTTTGTCCCTACTCTTTTTTTTTTTTTAGTCTTAGTGACTTTAAAGCTCTTCCCAAGTAATGCTGTACTCTGTTAACTTTATTCTACAGTGTTTAATTCCTTTGATTATGGTTTTCATTCTGTCTGCCCTCTGGTAAGGAAGGATAAAAGGCTCATGGACATTTCCTGATGGGAGAGACTGACTGAGGGGGAAACTGAGTCTTGTTCTGATGGGCAGGGCCATGCTCAGTAAATCAAAACAGAGTTTTGCCAAGAGAACGCACTGGTCATAGCAAACACCCTCTTCCAATAACACAAGGTGTCCATATCTACACATGGACATCACCAGATGGTCAATACCGAAATCAGATTGATTATATTTTTGCAGCCAAAGATGGAGAAGCTTTATATAGTTAGCAAAAACAAGATCAGGAGCTGACTGTGGCTCAGACCATGAACTCCTTATCGCCAAATTCAGAACTTAAGTTGAAGAAGGTAGGGAAAACCACTAGACCATTCAGGTATGACCTAAATCAAATCCCTTACAATTATACAGTGGGAGTGACAAATAGATTCAAGGGATAAGATCTGATAGACAGAGTGCCTGAAGAAATATGGACTGAGGTTCGTTACATTGTAGAGAAAGGTAGTGATCAAGACATTCCCCAAGAAAAAGAAATGCAAAAAGGCAAAATGGTTGTCTGAGGAGGCCCTACAGATAGCTGAAAAAAGAAAAGACACAAAAGGCAAAGAAGAAAAGGAAAGATATATCCATCTGAATGCAGAGATCCAAAGAATGGCAAGGAAAGATAAGAAAGCCCTCCTAAGTGATCAGTGCAAAGAATAGAGGAAAGCAATAGAATAGGAAAGACTAGAGATCTCTTCAGGAAAATTAGAGATACCAAGGGAACATTTCATGCAAAGATGGGCACAATAAAGGAAAGAAACGATATGGACCTAACAGAAGCAGAAGATATTAAGAAGAGATGGCAAGAATACACCAAAAAACTATACAAAAAAGATCTTCATGATCCAGATAACCATGATGGTGTGATCGCTCACCTAGAGCCAGACATCCTGGAATGCGAAGTCAAGTGGGCCTTAGGAAGCATCACTATGAACAAAGAGGTGATGGAATTCCAGTAGAGTTGTTTCAAATCTTAAAATATGATGTTATGAAAGTGCTGCACTCCATATGCCAGCAAATTTGGAAAACTCAGCAGTGGCCACAGGACTGCAAAAGGTCAGTTTTCATAACAATCCCCAGGAAAGGCAATGCCAAAGAATGTTCAAACTACTGCACAACTGTGCCATCTCACACGCTAGCAAAGTGATGTTCAAAATTCTCCAAGCCAGGCTTCAACAGTACGTGAACCATGAACTTCCTGATATTCAACCTGGATTTAGAAAAGGCAGACAAACCAGAAATAAATTGCCAACATTCGCTGGATCATTGAAATAGAAAGGGTGTTCCAGAAAATCATCTATTTCTGCTCTATTGACCACACCAAAGCCTTTGACTGTGTGGATCACAATAAACTGTGAACATTCTTAAAGAGATGGGAATACCAGACTACCTGACCTGCCTCCTGAGAAAACTGTATGCAGGTCAAAAAGCAACAGTTAGAACTGGACTTGGAACAACATACTGGTTCTAAATAGGGAAAGGACTACCTCAGGGCTGTATATTGTCACCCTGCTTATTTAACTTATATGCAGAGTACATCATGAGAAATGCTGGACTGGATGAAGCACAAGATGGAGTCAATATTGCTGGGAGAAATATCAATAACCTCAGATATGCAGATGACACCTCCTTTATAGCAGAAAGTGAAGTAGAACTAAAGAGCCTCTTGATGAAAAGGAAAGAGGAGAGTGAAAAAGTTGGCTTAAAATACAACATTCAGAAAACGAAGATCATGGCATCCGGTCCCATCACTTCATGGCGAATGGATGGGGAAACAATGGAAACACTGTGAGACTTTATTTTTGGGGGCTCCAAAATCACTGCAGATGGTGACTGCAGCCATGAAATTAAAAGACACTTGCTCCTTGGAAGCAAAGTTATGACCTACCTAAAGAGCATATTAAAAAGCAGAGACATTACTTTGCCAACAAAGGTCCGTCTAGTCAAAGCTATGGTTTTTCCAGTAGTCATGTATGGATGTGAGAGTTGGACTATAAAGACAGCTGAGTGCTAAAGAATTGATGCTTTTGAACTGTGGCATTGGAGAAGACTCTTGAGAGTCCCTTAGACTGCAAGGAGATCCAACCAGTCCATCCTAAAGGAAATCAGTCCTGAATATTCATAGGACAGACTGATGCTGAAGATGAAACTCCAATACTTTGGCCACCTGATGCGAAGTGACTCATTTGAAAAGACCCTGATGCTGGGAAAGATTGAAGCCATGAGGAGAAGAAGACAACAGAGGATGAGATGGTTGGATGGCACCACTGGCTCTATTGACATGAGTTTGAAAAACTCCTGGAGTTGGTGATGGACAGGGAAGCCTGGCATGCTAAAGTCCATGGGGTCACAAAGAGTCAGACACAACTGAGTGACTGAACTGAATGACAGTGTTTAATGTAATATTTAATGTTTAGTTTTGTCTTTGTTCTTTCCCTGCTCAAAATTTATTTTTAAAAGTAGAGGTAATATTTCCATTCATTTGTTTAAAGCCTTATTTTTTTTTTTTTTTTACAATTGCAACCACATTTTGCCTCACTATCAATGACATTCAATTTTGCCTTATTGTTGTTAACAGAAACACATTTTGATTAAAAATAAATGAGTATACAGATAAGGCTGATTTACATTTCTGAGAAGTTTTTTTCATAAATCATTTTTAGTTAAATATAATCCAAACTAGATTTTTCTAGCCAGAGTGCTTTCTGCCACAATGTAATCAGACAAAAATATGTTAGGGTTATTGTGTCAAACATCTTTCAACAGAACAAGGTTTGAGTGAAACATATCACAGCAAGAATAGCCCTATACTGAAGGATAGAATCACAGGTCTCTTCCAGACCATATATCAACAGAGAATTATGAGTACTTGCTATTGGCAGGGTTATCTTTTTAGTGGGAATATAAATATAGATGATAGATAGGCAGAAAGATAGATAAACAGATGATAGATACATAATAGAATATTCTCTCTTGGAAAATTCTATGGGCAGGGAAGCCTAGAGGGCTACAGTCCATGGGGTTGCAAAGAGTTAGATATGACTGAGTGCCTGAGCATGCATGTAATATAAATATGATAAATGGTATGGATATAGATATCCAAATAAACATAAGAAGCAACATAGACCAAAGACACACTATATAAGTAAGCTATTTTGTGAAAGTGAAAGTATTAGTCACTCAACTGTGCCTGACTCTTCACGACCCAATGGACTATAACTCACCAGGCTCTGCCCAGAAATTCTCCAGGCAAGAATACTGGAGTGGGTAGCCATTCCTCCAGGGGATCTTCCCAACCAGGGATCGAGCCACGATCTCCTGCACTGAAGGCAGATTCTTTACCACCAGAGACACCAGGGAAGTTATCTTTATACTGTACGTTATAGGTTCATAACAGATGCACACAGAAATAGTTCTGATGCTGCTTCAGATCTTGCTCAAGTAGTATCATAGCATAAGATATAGAAATACTCAAATAGTATGATAGTATAAGATATAGAATTACTCGAGTAGTATGGTAGTATAACATATGGAAATAGAGGAAACCAGAATTGAAAGAGACACGTGTACCCCAATGTTCATCACAGCACTGTTTATAATAGCCAGGACATGGAAGCAACCTAGATGCCCATCAGCAGATGAATGGATAAGAAAGCTGTGGTACATATACACAATGGAGTATTACTCAGCCATTAAAAAGAATACATTTGAATCAGTTCTAATGAGGTGGATGAAACTGGAGCCTATTATACAGAGTGAAGTAAGCCAGAAAGAAAAACACCAATACAGTATACTAACGCATATATATGGAATTTAGAAAGATGGTAACAATAACCCTGTATACGAGACAGCAAAAGAGACACTGATGTATAGAACAGTCTTTTGGTCTCTGTGGGAGAGGGAGAGGGTGGGATGATTTGGGAGAATGGCGTTGAAACATGTATAACATCATATATGAAACGAGTCGCCAGTCCAGGTTCGATGTACGATACTGGATGCTTGGGGCTGGTGCACTGGGACGACCCGGGGGGATGGTATGGGAAGGGAGGAGGGAGGAGGGTTCAGGATGGGGAACACATGTATACCTGTGGCAGATTCATTTTGATATATGGCAAAACCAATACAATATTGTAAAGTTAAAAATAAAATAAAAATTTAAAAAAAATAAAAAATTAAGGCATATCAAGCCTGAAGAACACACACACACACACAAAAAAAAGATATGGAAATACTCGAGTAATGGCATAGTGTAGGATATAGAAATCTAAAGTCACTCAGAACATTAGAGATTGTGCCATGCTTACCTGTTGACTGTACAGCTTTATTAAAACAACTGATTTGAAAATAATCTGCTTATTTGCCTGGGGCCAGGGGTGTGTGTAGAACAAAAAAGAAATAGCAGTAGCAGAAGATTTGCAACTAATTTAACAACTAAATATTCAATTCATTAGTAAGTAGGAAAACTTGAAGTTTATTATAGATAATATTAAATAAATATTATTAGTAGAAAATAGCATTGTTATTAGAAAATAACATTGTATATACCGAGTGTCTAGCATTCTAATCTGATTTATCTGATTTAGTTACTATCAACAAGGGAAATTATCCAAATATATGAGATATCAAAAACTAACAAAAGTTTTGAGTTTCTGATGCCTGAACTTGGTTATAATTAATTAAATTTAGAGGCTATTGAAGAAAAGGAATTATGTAGCCTCTTTACATATTTTGATCAGCGATGCAATTCAGTGTGATACAATCACATTGTATTTAGGGTGGTGTTCAATAGGGAATGAAATCAGTAATTATTGACAAGTCTTCTGATAATAATTTTAATGTTATGATTTAGGAAATATTCTAATCATTTTTATTTATAGAATTTTAATTTTACAAATACTAAAAATTGTTTCCATGGATAGAAGGACCTTATACCTGCAAGGAATAAACTAAGATTGTATTTCATATTTTTATCATAGTTAAGGATTCTGTTAATATTAACCACTTACTCAAAGGAAGTGTTAAAAGTATTTTAAGATATTTTTCATTTTAATATAAAAACCCATCTTTTACTTTGATATCAAATTTTATGAATTATCTTCTCTGCATTATATCAATATAATAGAATACACATTTGAATGATAACATGGTGTGACCCTACCTGGTAATATCCACTCATTACTTTCCCATTTCCCAATTTTTTCCCCTAACTTTAGCATGGCATAGTAACAAAATATATTACTTATTGCTGAGAAAAGTTATAAAATATTTAAAATTTTTGGTTTATTATAAAATATATATACACAGTTTCAATAGTACTGTAATTAATTATAGACCACACTTTTAAAAAATACTGTTCTCATGGAAGCACATAAATCTCTTTTTCATTTTCTTTTTTCCATAATTTATTTTTTTTAATTGAAGGATAATTACAATATTGTGTTGGTTTCTACCATAATCAGCATGGCTCAGCCATAGGTATATATATGTCCCCTCCCTCTCGAGCCTCCTCCCACCCTATCCCACCCCTCTAGGTTGTCACAGAGTCCTGGTTTGAGTTCCCTGAGTCATAAAGCAAATTCTCACCGGCTCTCTATTTTACACGTGTTAGTGTATGTCTCCATGCTAATCTCTCCTTTTGTCCCTTCTTCCCTTTCCCACCCCCCGACACCTGTGTCCACAAATCTGTTCTCTATGTCAGCGTCTCCACTGCTACCCTGCAAATAGGTTAATCAGTACCATCTTTCTAGATTCCATATATATGTGTTAATGTACGATATTTGTTTTTCTCTTTCTGACTTAATCTGTATAATGAGCTATAGGTTCATCCACCTCATTACCATTGACTCAAATGCATTCCATTTTGTGGCTGAGTAATTTTCCATTGTATATATGTACCACAGCTTCTTTATCCATTCATCTGTTGATGGACATCTAGGTTGAGAAACACATAATTCTTGATTAAAAAGATGAAATTTGACTGTATTTGGATAGTGAAATCTCCTCTATTAATGAAAGGACAGCTAGTTGGTCTTAACTAAAAAATAACCTGGATAGAGAAAAAGGCCAAACTTGTCACTTGAAATAAAGAAAACAATGGCAATGATAAAAATGTGCAAAGATATTTCTTAATAGAAGTTCAGGTGAAATTGAACCAAAGATTTTAGTTGACCATAAATAAGGTCAGGTGAAACAATAATGTTTTGAATCTGCCAAAAAGCTAATGAAATTTACTCAAGTCATTAAGAAAGCTACATTGTAGGAGAAATCTATGAAGGAATTAAAGATCTTAAATATAAATATAAAGCATATCAATAATATTTTCCGTGTATATAATGGCATCATATACAAAGAGAAATTACGATATTTTATATTAATTCAGGTTCATGTTGTGAATCAAAGACTCAGCTATAGAAAGACAAGTATAGGTTTGTGCATGGCTCCTGCATGATGAAATTTGAAAAGCAGCAGGATGATGCTCATCTTTAGTCAAACTATCTTTAATTATCCATGAAGATACCTGATACTTCAATGTTACTTACGCAGGGCAACATTAAAATGATTTGAACAGAAGGGATTACTATCTCAAGCTGTAAATAACCTGTAGCTAGAACATGGATTTACTTATTGTCCTCTCTGTGTGTGGAAATGGAGTCGGCGGGAAGAATTAGATCTTAGGGCTCCACTGGAAGAAGTTAGCCCAGGTGAGGAATATTACTAAGGGCTATTGCCTGGAGAATCCCAGGGATGGGGGAGCCTCATGGGCTGCCATCTATGGGGCTGCACAGAGTCGGACACGACTGAAGCGACTTAGCAGCAGCAGCAGCAATACACTAACTGAAGTAACACAATGGCAGTGTAGCCAGGCAAGATACATTTTTCAGAGAAAGGGAGAGAAGATCAAAGGGAGAAGCATATAATAAATAAGCTTTGCCTCTTTTACCCTTCTGTTTCAAGTTGAGTTTGGTTACATTCTCAGATTGTAAATATTTGCTCAATTAATGTTGTATCAGTAAATGAAAAAGTGACTGATAATAGGGACACGTACCTAGAAGTCAAGTTGGTTGGCTTTGTAGGGCCTAACAATACCATACAGAATTAAGACTCCAAATTGTGAATTAAAAAAAAAAAAAAAACTGTGAATAGGTTCAGATTTTCAATAGATAATCAACTAATGGTATTGCTATTAATACATATACAGCTCCATATTAATCATAATTAGGCGCAGAAAATACTAGAGTATCTGATTTCTCATTGGCTGGGTTTCTATACCCTAAAGAAGAAATCAGATTTCTTTTAAAAATAACTTTGAATAATGCTCATTATCTTGATTTTTTTAAATAGTTGCACATAAGAATATAGAGTATAAAATTTCATCAAAAAGTACATTTTATATATCTGAAATATATACTATGTCAGTTATAGTTTGATGAAGAGTACAGAAAAGCCACTGCAGAGCTAATTAAATTAATAGTAAAATTATTTGATCATCAAAGTTTATATTTTTAAGTTTTATGCAAAATCTTTGATTACCCAAATATGTATAAACACATGAAGGAGCTAAGACAGTGTATGTTTTACCTCACATGTCACAAAAATTTGACTTAAATGATATGTGATATTCAAAAATGTTGTCAATTATTTTATAGTGGAAACTAGATTAGTTCTGTTCAAAAATTATTTCTAGATTTATTTATGAATAAATCCATACTAATTTTTATTAAGAATACCTTTTGAAATATTTATGAGTATTGATGCTTAATCAGAACTCATAGTTTTGGGAAATTACATTTCTCTCTAAAAATGGAACATTTACCTATCATGACTTTGGTATTTTTCTAATTATAAATGATTTTAAACATTTTAGTTTCAGTGTTTCTACAACTCCATCTGCCTGCTCTTTCAGTATTCTTGCGTATAATTTGGTTAAGATTTTACGTATTTTTTTTATTTGCTTTTTTTTTTTTTCAGTTCTGTTCAGTCACTCATTCATGTCTGACTCTTTGAGACCCCATGGACTGCAGCATGCCAGGCCTCCCTGTTCATCAACAATTCCCAGAGTTAACTTAAACTTATGTCCATTGAGTCAGTGATGCCATCCAACTATCTCATCCTCTGTCATCCCCTTCTCCTCCCGCCTTCAATCTTTCCCAGCATCAGGGTCTTTTCAAATGAGTCAGTTCTTTGCATCAACTGGCCAAAGTATTGGAGTTTGATCTTCAGCATCAGTCCTTCCTATGAATAGTCAGGACTGATTTCCTTTAGGATGGACTGGCTGGATCTCCTTGAAGTCCAAAGGACTCCAACACTGTAGTTCAAAAGCTTCAATACTTCAGCACTGAGCTTTCTTTAGCACTGAGCTTTCTGGCTCAGATGGTAAAGCGTCTGCCTACAATGCGGGAGACCTGGGTTCAATCCCCGGATCGGAAAGATCTCCTGGAGAAGGAAATGGCAACCCACTCCAGTATTCTTGCCTGGAAAATCCCATGGATGGAGGAGCCTGATGGAGGAGCCTGGTAGGCTACAGTTCATGGGGTCGCAAAGAGTCAGACATGACTGAGCAACTTCACTCACTCACTCACTCACTTTCTTTATTGTCCAAATCTCACATCCATACATGACTACTGGAAAAACCATAGCTTTGACTAGATGGACCTTTGTTGGCAAAGTAACGTCTCTGCTTTGTAATATGCTATCTAGGTTGGTCATAGCTTTTCTCCCAAGGAGTAAACGTCTTTTAATTTCATGGTTGCAGTCACCATCTGCAGTGATTTAGGAGCCCCCCAGAATAAAAGTCTGTCACTGTTTCCACTGTTTCCCCATCTATTTGCCATGAAGTGATGGGACCAGATGCCATGATCTTCGTTTTCTGAATGTTGAGCTTTAAGCCAACTTTTTCACTCTCCTCTTTCGCTTTCATCCAGAGGCTCTTTAGTTCTTCTTCACTTTTTGCCATAAGAGTGGTGTCATCTGTATATCCGAGGTTATTGATATTTCTCCTGGCAATCTTGATTCCATCTTGTGCTTCATCCAGCACAACATTTCTCATGATGCACTCTGCATATAAATTTAATAAGCAGGGTGACAGTATACAGCCTTGACATACTCCTTTTCCTATTTGGAACCAGTCTGTTGTTCCATGCCCAATTCTAACTGTTGCTTCTTGACCTGCATACAAATTTATCAAAAGGAAGGTCAAGTGGTCTGGTATTCCCATCTCTTTCAGAATTTTCCACAGTTTATTGGAAATTGTGTTATTATTACACAGTCACTTTGGCATAGTCAATAAAGCAGAAATAGATGTTTTTTCTGGAACTCTCTCGATTTTTTGATGATCCAGCAGATGTTGACAATTTGATCTCTGGTTCCTCTGCCTTTTCTAAATCCAGCTTGAACATCTGCAAGTTCATGGTTCAGGTATTGTTGAAGGCAGCCTTGGAGAATTTTGAGCATTACTTTACTAGCATGTGAGATGAGTGCAGTTGTGTGGTAGTTTGAGCATTCTTTGGCATTGCCTTTCTTAGGGATTGGAATGAAAACTGACCTTTTCCAGTCCTGTGGCCACTGCTGAGTTTTCCAAATTTGAGGGCATATTGAGTGCAGCACTTTCACAGAATCATCTTTTAGGATTTGAAATAGCTCAATTGGAATTCCATCACCTCCACTAGCTTTGTTCATAGTGATGCTTCCTAAGGCCCACTTGACTTCACATTCTGGGATGTCTGGCTCTAGGTGAGTGATCACACCATCATGATTCTCTGGGTCATGAAGATGTTTTTTATTGGAGTATAATTGCTTTACAACTTTGTGTTAGTTTATGCTCTACAGTGAAGTGAATCAGCTATGTGTAGACATAGATAGACTAGTCTTTTTAACTGTACATCTCATCACTCTCCTGGGATTCTAGTTTTTTCCTTAATTCTCTGAAGTGACTATATTTCATAGTGTTTAGGTAATTCAGAATGTGTTTTTAAAATGTTTATGTTCCTACTACCATTTTCATTAGGAAAGGAGAGTTAAATAAATAAGGGCAATAGATTTTTTCAAACATAGCACACTAGCAGTGAAATGTTAAAGTTTATGGTACTTTGTATAGGTTTATGTGGGAAGACTTAGGTGAATTTTTTTTAATGTAGGATGTACCTCTACAAACTATAAGTTAGCCATTAAATTATTCTAGCTTTACTCCTTATTGTCTTACATAAAATGCATGCATACTTTAGAATTATGTTATGACAAAGTGTTAATACTTTGTCACACTTGAGAGGATTATTCTTACTAGCGTATCTGATCAACTGTAAAAGTCCATGAAATTTATTACAAAATCAATTTTATATTATGTTATTTTGGAAATAAAAATTTATTTATACCTTAAATAATAAAGTTTTTTCTATATATATTATCTATATAATAGAAACTGATGAAATCTTATATATGATATCAAATTTTAATTAACAGAACACATCTTTAAGTGCATTACCTATAATATTTTGTCAAAACACTGAGAAAACCCTGTAATGAATAGAAACAAAACAATATTAAAATAACATAAGAAACATTATCTAGATATTTCTTTATCTGAAAGTTTCTAGAAATTTTCAATTTAATATAGTGACTGGCTTTGCATAGTACTGAGTTGAAACAATATAAATAAATTTAAGTAAAACAAAAGGAAAGGGGCATTGGAGCATCAACTGTTATTTATACTGAAAATCTGACTGTATTGTTTTCTGGCACTTGGTCATTGCAGAACATTAAAAATATGAATCATTGCCTGTTACCTAATAATCAGCCCTTTGGGGTGGTAGTCATGAATAGTGGTTTGTTCTTGAGGTTAGGAGATCTGTTGTACAGGATTATAATAGGGTTTACATTTCAGGGCTTGGGTGAATTAGAATGTAAACTATATTCCCTGAAATCTTCTCAAGGTAAATATTTAAATAGAAGAGACCTGTGTACCAAGAACCGCACTGCAGAAATCTTAACTATGCTCAATGGTTGACATACCAACTGAATGAAAAGTCCTATAGAAGCAAAATGATCACTGTCAAGGTCTAACCAGCACTGCTGTTCTGTCACTTAAGACATTGTTCTTGAGAGTTACGAATGATCAGTACTAGAATCTGTATTTTTAACAAGCTGGTATCTGCATACCCACCACCCTCTAGGAATTACTATTTTCTAAGAAGCTTGCAAAGTATCAAGTTATATTGGGAACTACTGAAAGAATAAAATGTGCTGCCTGCTTCCCACTGATTTTCAGCCTCTTTTGGGGACAAGACATGTGCACAAGATAGTGTTGGTGAGAGGATCATGAAAGTGTCATATTAGAGGATGTGATTTCTATTTGAGATTCTATAATTTAGCAATCACGTCAACTGGAATTCCCAGGGGGTTCAGGAGATAATGGAGGAAAGGGTAAAGAAAATAATAGTAAATGAAGCAACAGACAAACAACTAATCTCAAAAATATACAAGCAACTCCTACAGCCCAATTCCAGAAAAATAAATGACCCAATCAAAAAATGGACCAAAGAACTAAATAGACATTTCTCCAAAGAAGACATACAGATGGCTAACAAACACATGAAAAGATGCTCAACATCACTCGTTATCAGAGAAATGCAAAACAAAACCACTATGAGGTACCATTTCATGCCGGTCAGAATGGCTGCGATCCAAAAGTCTACAAGCAATAAATGCTGGAGAGGGTGTGGAGAAAAGGGAACCCTCTTAAACTGTTGGTGGGAATGCAAACTAATACAGCCACTATGGAGAACAGTGTGGAGATTCCTTAAAAAACTGGAAATAGAACTGCCTTATGATCCAACAATCCCACTGCTGGGCATACACACTGAGGAAACCAGAAGGGAAAGAGACACGTGTACCCCAATGTTCATCGCAGCACTGTTTATAATAGCCAGGACATGGAAGCAACCTAGATGTCCATCAGCAGATGAATGGATAAGAAAGCAGTGGTACATATACACAATGGAGTATTACTCAGCCATTAAAAAGAATACATTTGAATCAGTTCTAATGAGGTGGATGAAACTGGAGCCTATTATACAGAGTGAAGTAAGCCAGAAAGAAAAACAGCAATACAGTATACTAACGCATATTTATGGAATTTAGAAAGATGGTAACAATAACCCTGTATGCTGCTAGGTCACTTCAGTCATGTCCAACTCTGTGCGACCCCATAGACGGCAGCCCACCAGGCTCCCCTGTCCCTGGGATTCTCCAGGCGAGAACACTGGACTGGGTTGCCATTTCCTTCTCCAATGCATGAAAGTGAAAAGGGAAAGTGAAGTCGCTCAGTCGTGTCCGACTCCTAGTGATCCCATGGACTGCAGCCCATCAGGCCCCTCCATCCATGGGATTTTCCAGGCAAGAGTACTGTAGTGGGGTGCCACTGCCTTCTCCGAGTATACGAGACAGCAAAAGAGACAGTGATGTACAGAACAGTATTTTGGACTCTGTGGGAGAGGGAGAGAGTGGGATGATTCGCGAGAATGGCATTGAAAAATGTATAATATCATATATGAAACAAGTTGCCAGTCCAGGTTTGATGCACTATACTGGATGCTTGGGGCTGGTGTGCTGGGACGACCCAGAGGGATGGTATGGGGAGGGAGGGGGGAGGAGGGTTCAGGATGGGGAACACATGTATACCTGTGGCAGATTCATTTTGATATATGGCAAAACCAATGCAATATTGTAAAGTTAAATAAAATAAAATTTAAACAAAATTTATACATCAAAAATAGAAAATACCAAATGGAGCAACCTATATCCTCAGAGTGCAAAATAAGAGGGGGACCAAGACTTGAATAGATTGAATTGACTGATTATAATGCTTTTATTAGCAGAAGAGCTTAAATAGTAGTATGTATTTGTATTGTGGAGGATTTTTAAGAGACTCTAATGATGTCACTGATTATTCATCTGGCTATCTATCTAACCCAGAGGTTGGCAAACTTTACTGTAAATATGTCAGGCTTTTAGAGTCTATTATGGTAACTATTTCATATACTTTTTTATAATATATATATGCATATATTTTTTTTCAGTTCTTAAAACATATAAAATAGTTTAGCTCAAAGATTGTAATAAATTCAGGCCAAGGGCTGGACCATAGTTTGCTGACCCTGGTCTTATTTCTACAGATTTGACTTCTTCTACAAAGGTTCAAGGATAACTTGAAAGAATATATATATATATATATAAACAAAGAATAAAGAACTAGAAAATAAATGATATATCAGAACTAAGTCAATGCCTAGTAAAGAAAAACTAAAAGTAATATCAAAGTATACTAAAGTCAAATAGAGTAGTTAAGATACTTGAGCTTAAGAATTTGGTTCCATTCTCTTAAAAGTCCTCAAAAGGCAGGGTTCAGTACAGATCTTGTCATTATTGAAATTATAAAATAAACCATCTCTCTTCTTACCATTCTTTCCCAAAACAGTTTCTCACAAAGGACGTTTTTCTCTTCAATAGTTTCTGTAAACCAAATTGAATATGGCTGTTTTGAAATAATCTTTTCATAAAAGCTGAGAACATAACTATGAATTACCAAAAAAGTCAATTCTAAAGGCTGTTAGAAACTGTCACCCAAATATATGGTTTTCTATAGTGCCAAACCTATTCAAGAAGAAAACATAAAATACCTCGGAATTAGATGTTTTTCAAGTAGTCATGCCAACAAAGGTCCATCTAGTCAAAGCTATGGTTTTTCCAGTAGTCATGTAAGGATGTGAGAGTTGGACTATAAAGAAAGCTGAGTGCCAAAGAATTAATGCTTTTGAACTGTGGTGTTGGAAAAGATGCTTGAGAGTCCCTTAAACTGCAAGGAGATCCAACTAGTCCATCCTAAAGGAAATCAGTCCTGATTATTAATTAGAAGGACTGATGCTGAAGCTGAGACTCCAATACTTTGGCCACCTGACTCAATTGAAAAGGCCCTGATACTGGGAAAGATTGAAAGTGGGAGGAGAAGGGGACGACAGAGAATGAGATGTTTGGTTGGCATCACCAATGCAATGGACGTGAGCTTTAGTAAGCTTCGGGAGTTGGTGATGGACAGGGAGGTCTGGCATGCTGCAGCCCATGGGGGTCACAAAGAGTCGGACACAACTGAGTGACTGAAATGAACTGATACACATATATTTCCCACTTCAAATTACAGGAAATTTTAAATCATTTGTTTTTATATAATTATATAAGAAGTACTTATTTCTTATAGGAAACTTGGAAAATAAAAAGATCATCTGAAATCTTACTACTCTGAATAATATTTGTGTTAGTACTTTAGTGGATTTTTCCTTATTATATTTTACAAACTGTTTAGATGTATTTTATGGTCATATATTATCAAATAGCTCTCTATTTTTTAATTTTTTTTTTCATTTTTACCCTTTAAAATGTTATAATGAATGTGAATAGATTTCCAAAAAATGAAATTGCTAACCTAAAGTATATAGCACTCTCTGTTTTTAAATGCTGTTTCCAGTTATTTTTTTTCTTCAAAATGTTTTCCCATTCCACCAATAGTTAGAGTGTCTGTTTACTAAAATAATAAACTATACCCCTTTAGTCCCTTGTTAGTACTAATGAGTCACATTATTGTAAACCCTTGATGACTATAGGAAAAAAAGGATCAATTTGCATTTCCATTATTAGCGTAAAGCAAGCATTCATTTTTCTTTTTTTTAGGTGTATGTAATTCTCTCATTATATTTTGCAAACATAGTATTTTTATCAATATTTATGAGATCTTTCTAATGTTGTCTTTTCACCCTCTGCCATATTTCTTTGTAATAATTCTCTAATGGATGATTTGCTTTTCAACTTATTTTGTTTTGACTTACAGAAAGTTGTAATATCAGTACAGTCAGATCACTTTCCTTAAGATTTCATCTACTAACTTTTACATAAATGAAGGTATTCTCTAGTAAGAAATCAGACTTATACTATCTTGCCCTCTCTCCATGCCACATCTTTTATGGTTTGAACATTTATAATTATCTTTTCAATCCATCTGAGGTTTGATATCTTTTTTTTTTCTCTTTTAGCATGATATTCTATGAAGAACTCAATGAATATTTTGTTTCATTATAGGTAAACAACTTTCAGTATAGTTAAAAATCTTCCTTTTTTCATTGATTTGTGATTTCTTAAATAATTGGACTTCCCAGGTGGTGCTAATGGTAAAGAACCCTCCTGCCAATGCAGGAGACGAAAGAGAGGCAGGTTCCATCCCTGAGTCGGGAAGATCACCTGGGGGAGGGCACAGCAACCCACTCCAGTATTCTTGCCTGGAGAATCCCATGGACAGAGGAGGCTGGCCGGCTGCAGTTCATAGGGTCTCACAGAGTTGGACGTGACTGAAGCGACTTAGCCCATAATAACTACATACTGCATTTCCAATATGCATGAATCCTAGTTTGTCATTAGGATTAAATGGCCTGCTTTTATGTGCGTGTTTCTCAGCCTTATAGTCAGTGGATCAGCTTCCCACAGTCTAGCTAACAGTCTTGATTTTTAAGTCTTGCAGATTTTCATTTTCTTATCTTTCTTTTTAGGTGTTGGAATGGGCAATTTGAAAAGGCAGTGTCAGAACAACTACCTAGATAAACAACCAAAAATCAAAAAAAAACAAAACCTAACGACAACATTCTGTGTCCTTCAAAAGCAGGCTATTCCCAGTGTGTGACAGTGACTCTACCTCACTATATAGAAATAGACTTATCTTCTTAATTGCTGTGGAATGGGAGCATAAAAAGTCAACTGAAAGTAGATTCAAGGCATTAAAATGATTTGTTTGTTTGAAGGCAGTTCAGAAAAGAGTACTGTGTTGTGTCACTTGAAATTATTGTCTGATACGTGATGATCATTCTTGCTGAACGTATCTTTTGCAGTGTATTAAAATTCAGCTTCCATTCAGGCAGCTAATGATAAGGGTGCTATCTGGAACTCATTTAGCACAGAAAGGGTTTTTATTCACAGATTCAAAGGCCCTAGAATAATCATTGAAATGTGATTATTTCAACAAATGTGAGTAATCAACAAAATGCTGTTCTTTTTGTCTTATTTATAATTTTGATCCCATGAAGTATCTTTCTTTTATTTTTAATTGAAATATAGTTGACATACATTTTATATTAGTTTCAGGTGTAGAACATTGTGATTCAGCATTTAAATGGAATACAAATTGATCACTATGATAAGTCTAGTAACTATCTGTCACCATAAAAAGTTATTGCAATATTATTGACTGTATTTTCTATGCTGTACATTACAACCCTGCAGCTTACTTGTTTTATAACTGGATGTTTATACCTCTTAATGCCTTACGCTTCTTTCATCCCACCCCCTACTTTCCTTCCCTCTGGTGACCACCAGTTTGTTCTCTGTATCTATGAGTCTGTTTCATTTGTTTGCTTTGTTTTTTTTTGATTGCATTCACAAATGAAATTGTATGCTATTTGTCTTTCTCTGTCTGACTTATTTCATTTAGCATAATACACTTCAGGTCCATCGATGTTGTTGTAATTGGCAAAATTTCATTCTTTCTTGTGGCTGGGTAATATTTATATTACATCTTTATTCATTCATTTATCCTTGGGTGCTTAAGTTGTTTCCATTAGCTATTGTAAATAATGCTGCAGTGAACACAGAAGTGCATGTATCTTTTGAGTTAGTATTTTTTGCTTTCTTTGTAAAAATACCCAGAAGTGAAATTGATGGATCATGGCACCCCACTCCAGTACTCTTGCCTGGAAAATCCCATGGACTGAGGAGTCTGGTAGGCTGCAGTCCATGAGGTCGCTCGGAGTCAGACATGACTGAGCGACTTCACTTTCACCTTTCATTTTCATGCATTGGAGAAGGAAATGGCAACCCACTCCAGTGTTCTTGCCTGGAGAATCCCAGGGACGGGGGAGCCTGGTGGGCTGCCATCTATGGGGTGGCACAGAGTTGGATACGACTGAAGCGACTTAGCCGCAGCAGCAGCATGATAGTTCTATTTTAAATTTTTTGACGAATTTCCATCTGTTTTCTATAGTGGCTCACCAATTTAAATTCTCACTAACAGTCCACAAGAGTTCTCCTTTCTCCATATCCTTACCAACACTTGTAATTTTTTTTTTAATGTTTGATAATAGCCACTCTGACAGCTGTGACATGATATCTCCTTGTGGTTTTGATTTGCATTTCCCTGATGATTAGTGACGCTGAGCATCTTTTCATGTGTCTGTTGGCCATTTCTATATCTTCCTTGGAAAAATGTCTGTTCAGATCCTGTACCTTTTTTTTTAATCAAATTGTTTGTTTTTTGATATTGAGTTGAATGAGTTCTTTATATTTTTGAACATGAATCACTTATTAGATATATCATTGAGAAGTATCTTCTCCATTCAGTAGGTTACCTTTTTATTGTGTTGACGATTTCCCTTGCTGTGCGGAAGCTTTTTTGTTTGATGTAGTCTCATTTGTTTATTTTTGCTTTTGTTACCCTTGCCTGTGAAGACAGATCCAAAAATATACTGCTGAGACTGATGTCAAAGAGCATACTGCCTGTGTTTGCTTCTACAGGCTTGTGGTTTTAGGCCTTACATTTAAGTCTTTAATTCATTTTAAGTTAATTTTTGTATGTTATGTGAGAAAGGGGTCCAGTTTGATTCTTTTGCATGTAGCAGTCCAGTTTTTCCAACACCCTTTTTGGGAAAACTGCCTTTTCAGTCTCTTCAAAAAAGAGAGAGAAAGAGAGCTCTCTGGTGTCTTTTCTTATAAGGACACTAATTCTGTCAGATCAAGGCCCCGCTCTTATGATTTCACTTAACTTCCATCAAATCCTGCCAGACTCTATCTCAAAATATAGTCACATTTGGACTTCGGGGTTCACCATATGAGTTTTGGGGAAATACAAACATTCAGTTCATTGAAAAGGGGGAAAGGCAAATTCACCTAAAGGGTAGGATAAACCCAAGACTTTGTAAGACTACATCATAAGCTTAAATAAGGCCTTCCACAATGATTTTGGTGAAATGAAAATAGATTTGGATACAAGTATAGATTTCATAAGTGTCTGCCATGTCCTACGTGTTACATTTTATGAGCTCAGGCTAGGAGAATCACAGAAGATGTAATTATACAGATGAATACATAGAATAACTAAGGGCCAACAACTTACAACAGAGGAGCCTGGTGGGTTACAGTGCAGAGGGTCAAAAAGAGTCAGACATGACTGAAGTGACTTAGCACGCAAGCACACACAACAACTTACTAAATTATAGCCAGATCCCTAAATTGATGCTGGTACCTTGCCTGGAAAAATATAAAAGCACTGAGGCAAAGCACATCCATCTTCTCAGAGAGCTGAATTAGAACAAGAAGAAATAAAGGCCCTTGCATGATCCTGGAATCTTGTGCTCTGTTAAATTGATGGAGAACTGAGTGGTTGGTTCTTCCTTTCCTGTACCTATTCCCAACTGATGAGGAGAAATGCCAGTTTTATGAGTGAACATCCTAAAATTATGATAATGGTGGAATCTATTTCCTGAAACCATGGCTGTACAGATATATAATTTTGAAATAAAGAAGAAAGATTAGCATGTCAATATCTTTTAATTCTGGGTCATATCCAGACATAATTCAGAATAATTTTTGCCGGGGACCAGCCCTGCTGATCCAGGGTATTCGAAGCGGGGACGGCGTCAGCGACCTATTTATTTAAATATTTATCAAAGATATAAAGAGTAATAGAATAAGGATAGCTCAGTAGGAAAATTCAGTGGAGAAAAGAGGCTGAGTAGCTTGGTTTACGCGGGAGACCAATAAAACTTCAAGACAAGAAGTTTGCACCACTTACGTAGGCCGCAGGCGTCCTTCCGTTCTCCCGAAGGAGAGGAGACACTGAGGCCTCCCCGGTTGGATCTTAGAAGCCCAGGCATAATTAGCAAGCATGGCGGGTTCCGCGCTCCAGATGGAGACTCAGCCAGAATTTGGGAGAGAGAGCGACATGGGGAGACCAAGTTTCAGTGAACAAGGCCCGCACTTTATTTTCCAAAGTAGTTTTTATACCTTAAGTTGTGCATAGAGGATAATGGGGGAAGGGGTGGAGTCATGCAAGGACGGCAGTTCCTGGTCCTAATCGAAGCCAGGCTTTCAAACTTATCATATGCAAAAGTTAGGTGAACTACATCATCTTCTGGCCAGGAGGCCTGTTAACATTTTAAGAAACTTATCTTTCTCTAAAGGTGATTATTCCAAAATCAGGCACCAGCCTCCAAAAAAGCGTTGGACAAAGCTGCATTCCTATAGGGCAAAGGTGAGGTGGGCTCAATCAAGAAAAGAATTAACTCAAGGGTCCAAGGTTACAAACATTGAGGCTACTACTTACATTTCTATACACCCATTATATCAATCAATACACTGCCAAGGACACAGTAGGTAAGGAGTATGGAGACTTAGCAGCAAACATTGGCCCAATAAGTGAAAAAACCTTTCACCAATACAATTTCTAATCAATCTTTTAACTACTCAAAGGAATCTGTGTTTAGACAGTTTAGAACATCTCCTGCCTCTCACAGTTGGGAGGCTCTGAACAATCACATGTGGCCGGAAAAACCTATTCAGGCAGGCTAGAGGATTTCCAAAGGAGTTTGTAGGTTAAACACTGTCACACCCAGGAATTATTAACTGGAACTGTAAGCTAACTCTTTTTTCAGAGAGAGGTAGTGGGGGACAGCCCCCCGTAAAGTCAGAGGTGTAGGTGAAAGCACAAAGCAGAAAGTAGGCAGACTCTGGTTTTGGGGGTAGATGTTCGAGAATTTCCAGGGGGACTCCTGAGGCTTGATCCCGCCTTTGCGTATGCCGAGCCTCCTTCCTCATGACCTGTGTCATGGGCGGAGTTCCTCATGCTTGCTCCCGGCAGTGATAGAATTCCAGTTGAGCTATTCCAGATCCTGAAAGATGATGCTGTGGAAAGTGCTGCACTCAATATGCAATATGCACTCAATATGCAATATGCCGGCTCCCGGCAAATTTTAGTCAATGCTGAAATGACTCTAGAATGCCCATGTCTGGAATAAGATTATGGTCAACCTAATGAAGCCGTTCTTAAGCTTTTTGCATGTTACAATCACCTGAGGAGCTGTTAAAAACACCCAGTGCCTCCCCTCCCCCCAGCCCAAAGCAAATAAATCAGAGTCTCTGGGGAAAGGACCTGGCATTTTAAAAAGCTTCCTGGAATATTTTACTGTGCAGAAAACCACTAGCCTAATGTTGAGAAGCCATGACCAAAGATAGTAGGAGCCAGTTAAATTTCTTGGTCTAAAATTAGAAGGCCCAGCCTGTATAGACCAAAGTATCCTTATTAGCCAATAATTGGGTGTAGAAATTTCACATAAAGATGGCACAGCTCACTGCATAGTCATCACAACCAATCACTAGTCAAATGAAGTCAAACATTGTTTAATGGCAACTGAAGATATAAACCCACAGTTGGGAAGGGGCTTCAGTTCAATTCAGTTCAGTTGCTCAGTCATGTCCGACTCTTTGTGACCCCATGAATTGCAGCACGTCAGGCCTCCCTGTCCATCACCAACTCCCAGAGTTCACTCAAACTCACGTCCATCGAGTCAGTGATGCCATCCAGCCATCTCATCCTCTGTCATCCGCTTCTCCTCCTGCCCCCAATCCCTCCCAGCATCAGTCTTTTCCAATGAGTCAACTCTTCGCATGAGGTGGCCAAAGTACTTGAGTTTCAGCTTTAGCATCATTCCTTCCGAAGAACACCCAGGACTGATCTCCTTTAGAATGGACTGTTTGGATCTCCTTGCAGTCCAAGGGACTCTCAAGAGTCTTCTCCAACACCACAGTTCAAAAGCATCAATTCTTCAGTGCTCAGCTTTCTTCACAGTTCAACTCTCACGTCCATACATGACTACTGGAAAGGGCTTAGGGAAGTGTTATTTTCTGTAACCAAATAGTGATTAAGGACATTCAATGTGGCTTTCTGTTTGTAAGCACTACCGAGGAGACAAATCTTACCAAGTCCTCTTTGAAAAGCTAATTGGTGGATTTAATCATAAGCACCATGCAAGGAGAAAATTTATTGCAATTTAGAGCCTTTAGAATAAAGTTTCCCTTCAGGGACTCAGTCTGTATAAAAAGAAGTTCTGTTTTCTCTTGGGCAGATGGACAGTGGTGAAAAGGATCACATCTCAGGCTGCATCTCAGCACATTGCTACATACAGAGGAAACTTTGTTGTTACTGTTTGAATTGGATGACTTATTTTCCTGATTTCCAAGCATTCTGAGATTTGCCTATGATTTCTGTGACTCTTTAGGAATGACTCTGCCATAAGCAGCTTCTGTTCAATAATAAGGTAGCATAGCAGGATGCTGAAGAGTTCAGGGTTTGTTTGCTTGCTTGCTTGCTTTTGCCAGTAAGCAAGTGGAGCCATTAAATCCCTCTGAGCAAGTAAGTTATATGCACACAGTAGCATCTAAGGAATGGAGAAGGAAATGGCAACCCACTCCAGTATTCGTGCCTGGAAAATTCCATGGACAGAGAAACCTGGCAGGTTACAGTCCATGGGGTGGCAAAGAGTTAGCCACAACTGAGCAGCTGACTTCACTTTCACTTTTCACTTTCATGCATTAGAGAAGGAAATGGCAACCCACTCCCGTATTCTTGCCTGGAGAATCCCAGGGACAGAGGAGCCTAGTGGGCTGCTGTCTATGGTGTTGCACAGAGTCGGACACGACTGAAGCGACTTAGCAGCAGCAGCAGCAGCAGAGCACATCAGCATCTAAGGAAACTTGCCTCTATACCAAGATGCACTTGAAGAAAGAGAAAGAATAAGTAAAGCAATCAGCTAGAAAACCTGACAATAACTATTCTGAGGCAGTAAGGACTTAAACTTTAAACACACAAATGTACACAGTAGAGGCTCCAGGATTTTTTTTTAATATAAATGTAACAGGCTGGTAAATTGAAAAGTCTTTTTGTGGTATGCAGATGACATACACAATACAGATGACATCGCAAAATTGATACAATGCCAAAAATGAAAACTTTTGAGAGGAGGGTACAGTCACTGCTTATACTATTCTTAAATGCGTACTCACATAGAAGATATTATAGGAGTATGTTAGAAGTTAGAGATAGTTTGGAGATTTATTTGGATAGAGCTGTTGCGCCGTAAGTCCTTCTCCTGAAACACCCCAGCAACCCTACTCCCACCAAGAGGAGTTGAGGAAGTTTCAGCCTTCACCTCAGCCAAGAGAGAGGGGAAGGAAGAAGGGAAGGAAGGAGGGAAGGAAGTCTAATTAGAAAATGCAATATGTACCAATAGTTCCTGCAGGTTGGAATATACAGAGGCCTAGTGTCTGTGCCACATGAGTAACTATTTATAGATAATTGAAGGAGAAATTGATGTGAATTCTCAGAGTTTATAGGGCAAATTATACATATGTCCTATGGACCAGATATAAGCCAACAGAAGATCTGAGTCATCTGAGGTCCCAATCCAAAGGCCGATGATAGGAACACAAACCTCACTTGAGAGAATTCTCCAGAGAATCTGGAAGTACCACTAGATTCTAGCAATTGGGGAAGAAGTTAGCAACCAACGAGAGTATATATGAACTCTGTGACAGGAAGATCCATGAAATCCATGTGTTTGGATGAAGAAGGATAAGTGCATGGTTTCCACAGACCCATGAAATTTGCACACGTGGGACCAGAAATCAGTTCAGTTCAGTTCAGTCACTCAGTCGTGTCCAACACTTTACAACCCCATGGACTGCAGCACGAAAGGCCTGCCTGTCCATCACCAACTCCCAGAGTTTACTTATGTCCACTCAGTCGGTGATGCCATCCAACCAGCTCATCCTCTGTCATCCCCTTCTCATCTTGCCTTCAATCTTTCCCAGCATCAGGGTCTTTTCTAGTGAGTCAGTTCTTCGCACAATAGCCAAAGTATTAGAGCTTCAGCTTTAGCATCAATCCTTCCAATGAATATTCAGGACTGATTTCCTTTAGGATGGACTGATTGGATCTCCTTGCAGTCCAAGGGACTCTCAAGAGTCTTCTCCAACACCACAGTTCAAAAGCATCAATTCTTTAGCACTCAGCTTTCTTTATAGTCCAACTCTCACATCCATACATGACTACTGGAAAAACCTGCTTTTTAATATGCTGTCTAGGTTGGTCATAGCTTTTCTTCCAAGGAGCAAGCGTCATTTAATTTCATGGCTGCAGTCACCATCTGCAGGGATTGTGGAGCCCAAGATAAAGTCCCTCACTGTTTTCCATTGTTTACCCATCTATTTTCCATGAAGTGATGGGAGTGGATGCCATGATCTTCCTTTTTTGAATGTTGAGTTTTAAGCAACCTTTTTCACTCTCCTCTTTCACTTTTATCAAACTTTTATCAAGCAGTGGTGGGGCTGGTATGGGTAAGGTGGCCAGTATAAATGCAACTGTAATAGTCCAGGCAATAGCTAGCATAGTGGTGGAGGAGTGGGGAAGTGTTGTTAACTGTCTTCAATTTTGATTCAGCAAGCAGTCTTCAGGCAGCCTCAGGCTGCATTTCCTTTGGTCACATTTGTACAATTTATTAAAAAGAAAAAAATGTCTATGACAAAAAGTGTGCTCTCTGTGCCCAAGGACTCTTCGTTCCAAGGATGCCTCTGTTGTGAAATATGAAATCCTTAAGGTCGTTGCTGTTTAAACTATTCCTTGACCATCCCTTGTAGCTTATCTTTGTACCTGCACCTATCAATAGAGTTCTCTGTCACTGAATGCTACTTTATCTGATTTATGTTATTTCCTTTATACTTCTTATCAAAAGTTGTGATTGTACATTGATTTATGTGTTTATGTGATTATTGTTCATTTCTTTCACTAGAGGTTAAGCCCTCAGAAGGCAGGATCTATTTGTGTTTTGTTCATTTTTGCATACTGAGTGCCTAGTCTACAACTTACACAGAATAGTTCCTCAAAAATATATTTTGAATTGATGAATAAAATAATATCACCTTATATTTTCATTCTAAGGTTTCCCAGTCATCTTTTTCTTGTCTCTATTTATATCAAAAAGGTAAGGAAAATATCTGATTTCCATTTTAAAAATTCCTTAAAGGAAAAAGAGAACATCTTGCCCTGCCCCCAGTAATTTCCAACTATATTAATTATATATTTGTCATGGACAGAATTAAAGCCACTCAGACATGTCCACACCCTAATCCTCAGAACTTTGAATATGTTACATTGTATGAGGAATGTGATAGGGAAAAGAGAATGAATGGAAAAAGGGGATGTAAGGTAGCAGATGGAATTAAGGTTGCTAATTACACTGACCTTACAGTGAGGAGATTCTCTTAGATTATCCAAGTGAGCCAGTGGAAAGGCTTGAACTCTAAAAGGGAAAGAGAGAGCCCTAGAGGAGGTCAGAAAACTGTGACTGAGAAGGAGGATCTGCTGTTGTTGACTTTGAAACGGGAGAAAATGGACCATGAACTAAGAAATGTGGATACCTTTAGGATCTGGGACTATCTCAATTTAGAGCCTGCAAGAGAATGGGAAGCTGAGTGCTACAACTGCAAGAAACTTAATTCTGCCAACAACTCATAAAAGCAGGAAATAAATCCTTCCCTACACTCCCAAGGAACACAGAGATATGGACACTTTGATTTTAGTCTTGTGGGAAACACGCTGGGCTTCTGACCTAGAGAACTCTAAAATAGATTCCTGTTATTTTGCACAACTAAATCAGTCATAATTTGTTATACCAGAAATAAAACTTGATAGAATTTCTTGGGCTGGTATTCATTTAGCTGTCTTCCTTGTTAGTCTTTTTGTTTTTTTAAACTTTATGTATTTGTATTAATATAATTGTTTTGTAACATAAAGCCTGATATTATTAGAGTGTATTTTTACTTTGAATATTTTCCTTATATTCTTAAAAGAACTCTAATATTCTTAAAACCTGGAGTAACATTGATAGCAAAATTTAAAGAATGTTCTAGGTAGCATTAAATCTTAATCATTTGTTTACTAACAAGGCATTTTCTAACTCCTCCTATTGCCTTCTTGGTGTTTTTACTGTTGTCTTATTGTTATGGCTTTATTTTATGTTTTCAGTCCTACAATTAATACTCAGAGCTATGAGTTTTGATTTGAGGAAATGAGGAAAGTTGAAAGGCAACTTCAATCTGTTCAACACTATAGATACTCCAAGGATTACTAGCAGGTTTAAGAGAAAAGAAGTAAACAGTCTTGATGAAAATGAGAATAAGGATAATCCATGAATTTCATTTTATGTCACTTCTCATTTTTATAAGGTTTTACATACACTGTGGAATTTTAGGAATGTTCAGAGACAGCTAACATTCTCCTGAGAGAGACAGACTAGTACTTCTCTCTTTCTTCTGTGTACCAGTCGGAACTAGGGAGCTTGAAGCATATTCAAATAATTATATTTCTTTCGGAGGAAGTCTGGCTGTGCATTTCTGCTGCAGGGTTACAGAAGCTGGAGAAATAAGTTAGGTTTTCAGAAACAAACATTATGTATATGCCACAAAATGTAGCCTTTGAAATTTTACTTTGTTATTTGTTGAGAAACAAGCCTATTTCACTTCTTGAAGCAAGTGCAGATTTTAACAATAGAGTATCTTTATTTTTAAATCATTTATTCATTTGTGGCTGTATCAGGTCTTAGTTGCAGCGCGGGCTCTGTATTTGCTGAACTCAGGCTGTGTAGTTGCAGCACGTAGGCTCAGTTGCCCTGTGGCATGTGGGATCTCAGTTCTCCAACCAGAAATAGAACCCATGTTCCCTTCATTGGAAGGCAGATTCTGCACTCCTGGACCGCCAGGGAAGTCCCTATAATAGCTATATTGAATTGTAATTCAAGTACCATAACATTTACCCTTTTAAGTATAAAATTCAGTGGTTTTAGTATATTCAGAGAGTATTCAACCCTCATCATTATCTATTTTAAGGATATCAACCCTCAAAGAAACTTTGTACCCAACAGCAGTCACTCCCCATGTCTTTGTTTTCCCAGGCTTTGGCAAACATTAATCTATTTTTTTCTTTCTGTGGATTTGCCTATTCTAAATATTTAACATAAATGGAAATATATACTATATGGTCTTTTGTGATTGACCTTTTTCATCTACCATTATCTTTTCAAGATTCATCCTTGCTATAGCATGAATTAGTACTTTGGTACTTCAGTTTTATTGGGAAATAGCCCATTGCCTGATATACCTCATTTGTTTATCAATTAATCAGCTTATAGACATTTTGGTTGTTTCCATTTTTTGACTATTATGGATTATGATGCTATTAAATTCTGCAAACAAATTTTAATTTGATCATATATTTTCCATTTCACTTCATATATACCTTGAAGTGGAGTTAATCATTCAAATGGTAACTCTATGTTCAACATTTGGATAGATTAGACACAGATGTGGGTTCTATATGGTACTCCTGCTAAATAAACCTAGCACCCCTGCCACCTGTTAGGTTAACTTTTAGCAGAAAATAGCCAGATCCATTTGTTATGTATCTGGTTGGTGAAAAATTTCATTCAAGTTTTTCTGTAAAACTAGGAGTAAATGAGCTCTCAGGGAGAACTGGTAACGGTAAGGCACAGAATGGAGGACTAGGTTTTAGCCTTAGGGAATGCTCACTTCTGGACTTCGCTGATAGCTCAGTTGGTAAAGAATCCACCTGCAGTGCAGGAGACCCTCATTCTATTCCTGGGTCAGGAAGGTCCACTTGAAAAGGGATAGGTTACCCACTGCAATATTCTTAGGCTTCCCTTGTGGCTTAGCTGGTAAAGAATCCACCTGCAATGCGAAAGACATGGGTTCAGATCCCCTGGAGAAGGGAAAGGCTACCCCCTCTAGTATTCTGGCCTGGAGAATTCCACAGACTACAATCCATGGGGTCGACAAAAGTTGGACTTGAGGAAGCGACTTTCACTTTTGCTTTCTTTCTTTCAATGCTCACTTCTAATGGGCATAAGGAAATAATGGTGACACAGCAAATGTAGCAAGAGTTGTATAGACAGAGCATAGCATCACCTCATCCAGAAAACAGTTCAAGGATGAAAGATGAACTTCATTCAGGTATGTTTTGTTTGAGTATAGACAGAATGTATAAAGCAGGTTACAAGCAGCTTATAGTCCTCTAAAGAGAACAGAATTTTGAACAGAAAAAGAGAAGGATTCTTATAGATATTGTTAAAACCTTATTATCAGATCATAGAAAAAGAGAAATAACTTTGCATTAAGAGGATAAAGATTGATTCATAATACTCATTGTTGGCATTTTTAAGGGTAGTTTTTGTGCGCAGAAAAGACCATATAGGAGTCACTTAAGTTGTAAATTAAACATATAATATATTAAGGTTGATGTTGCTGTCGTTGTTCAGTCACCCAGTCATGTCCGACTCTTTATGACTCCATGGACTGCAGCCCGCCAGGCCTCCCTATCCCTCACTGTCTCCCGGAGTTTGCCAAAGTTCATGTCCATTTCATCAGTGATGCCATCCAGCCATCTCAGCCTCCGAGGCCCTCATCCCCTTCTGCCCTCAATCTTTCCCAGCATTAGGGACTTTTTCAATAAGTTGGCTGTTTGTATCAGGTGACCAAAATACCGGAACTTCGGCTTACGCATCAGTCCTTCCAATGAGTATTCAGAGTTGATTTCCTTTAAGATTGCCTGGCTTGATCTCCTCACTGTCCAAGGAACTCTCAGGAGTCTTCTCCAACACCACAGTTCAAAGGCATCAATTTCTTTGTTGCTCTGCCTTCTTTATAGTCCAGCTCTCACAACTGTACATGATCACTGGGAAGACTATGCTGCTGCTGCTGCTAAGTCGCTTCAGTCATGTCCGACTCTGTGCGACCCCATAGATGGCAACCCACCAGGCTACCCCGTCCCTGGGATTCTCCAGGCAAGAACACCGGAGTGGGTTGCCATTTCCTACTCCAATGCATGAAAGTGAAAAGTGAAAGTGAAGTCGCTCAGTCATGTCTGACTCTAGCGACCCCATGGACTGCAGCCTACCAGGCTCCTCCGTCCATGGGATTTTCCAGGCAAGAGTACTGGAGTGGGGAAGACTATAGCCTTGACTATATGGACCTTTTGTTGGGAGAGTGATGTCTCTGCTTTCAACACACTGTCTAGGTTTGGCCTAGCTTTCCTGCCAAATCTGCAGTGATTTTAGAGCTCAAGAAGAGGAAATCTTTTATTGCTTCCACGTATGCCCCTGCTATTTACCTTGAATTATGGGATCGAAAGCCATGATCTTCATTTTTTTGAGTTTCAAGCCAGCTTTTCTCACTTCCTCTTTCACCCTCACCAAGAGATTCTTTAGTTCCTATTCACTTTCTGCAATAACAGTGTTATCATCCAAATATCTGAGATTGTTGATGTTTCTCTTGCCTATCTTGATTCCTGCTTGTAATTCATCGAGCCTGGCATGTCTTAAGACATGCTCATTGTATAAGTTAAACAGAGTGACAACAGACAGCCATGTCATCAGTCAGACAGGTCAAATGCTCAGTCGTATCCGACTCTTTGCGACCACATGGACTACAGCACACCAGGCTTCACAGGCCTTTACAAACTCCCAGAGCTTGCTCAAACTCATGTCCATCAAGTCAGTGATACCATCCAAAAACCTCATCCTGTGTCGTCCCCTTCTCCTCCCACCTTCAATCTTTCCCAGCTCAGCGTCTTTTCCAGTGAGTCAGTTCTTCACATCAGGTGGCCAAAGGATTGAAGTTTCATCTTCAGCATCCGTCTTTCCAATGAATTTTCAGTACTGATTTCGTTTAGGATGGACTGGTTGGGTCTCCTTGCAATGCAAGGGGCTCTCAAGAGTCTTCTCCAATACCACAGTGCAAAAGCATCAATACTTTGGCACCCAGCTTTCTTTATAGCCCAACTCTCACATCCATACATGACTACTGGAAAAACCATAGCTTTGACTAGATGGACCTTTACTGCCAAAGTAATGTCTCTGCTTCTTAATATGATGTCTAGGTTGATCATTGGAGGAGGCAATGGCACCCCAGTCCAGAACTCTTGCCTGGAAAATCCCATGGATGGAGGAGCCTTGTAGGCTACAGTCCATGGGGTCGCTAAGAGTCGGATACAACTGAGCAACTTCCCTTTCACTTTTCACTTTCATGCATTGGAGAAGGAAATGGCAACCCACTCCAGTGTTCCTGCCTGGAGAATCCCAGGGACAGGGAACCTGGTGGGCTGCCATCTCTGGGGTCGCACAGAGTCGGACACAACTGAAGCGACTTAGCAGCAGCAGCAGCAGGTTGATCATAGCTTTTCTTCCAAGGAGCAAGTGTCTTGTGATTTCATGGCTGCAGTCACATTCTGCAGCGATTTTTGAGCCCCCAAAAATAAAGTCTCACAATGTTTTCGTTGTTTCCCCATCTATTTGCCCTGAAGTGATGGGACAAGATGCCATGATCTTAGCTTTCTGAACGTTGAGTTTTAAGCCAACTTTTTCACTCTTCTGTTTCACTTTCATCAAGAGGCTCTTTGTTCTTCTTCTTTTTCTGTCATAAGGGTGGTGTCATCTGCATATCTGAGGCTATTGATAGTTCTCCCAGCAATCTTCATTCCAGCTTGTGATTCATCCAGCCTTGCATTTCTCATGATGTACTCTGCATATAAGTTAAATAAGCAGAGTGACAATATACAGCCTTGACGTACTCCTTTCCTGATTTGAAACCAGTCCGTTGATCTATGTCCAGTTCTAACTATTGCTTCCTGACCTGAATATAGATTTCTCAAGAGGCAGGTCAGGTGGTCTGGTATTCCCATCTCTTCCAGAATTTTCCACAGTTTCTTGTGATCCACACAGTCAAACGCTTTGGCATAGTCAATAAAGCAGAAGCAGATGTTTTTCTGGAACTGTCTTTTTTGATGATCCAATGGATGTTGGAAATCTGATATCTGGTTCCTCTGCCTTTTCTAAATCCAGCTTGAACATCTGGAAGTTCATGGTTCATGTACTGCTGAATCCTGGTTTGGTAATTTTGAGCATTACTTTACTAGCATGTGAGATGGCACAATTCTGCAGTAGTTTGAGCATTCTTTGGCATTGCCTTTATTTGGGATTGGAATAAAAACTGACCTTTTCCAGTCCTGTGGCCACTGCTGAGTTTTCCAAATTTGCTGGCATATTGGGTGCAGCACTTTCACAGCATCATCTTTTACGATTTGAAATAGCTTAACTGGACTTCCATCACCTCCACTAGCTTTGTTCATAGTGATGCTTCCTAAGGCCCACTTGACTTCACATTCCAGGATGTCTGGCTCTAGGTGAGTGATCACATCATCATGATTATCTGGGTCATGAAGATCTTTTTTGTATAGATCTTCTGTGTATTCTTGCCACCTCTTCTTAATATCTTCTGCTTCTGTTAGGTCCATACTGGTTCTGTCCATTATTGTGCCCATCTTTGTATGAAATAATCCCTTGGTATCTCTAATCTTCTTTAAGAGATACTTAGTCTTTCCTATTCTATTGTTTTCCTCTATTTCTTTGCACTGATCACTGAGAAAGGCTTCCTTATCTCTCCTTGCTATTTTTTGGAACTCTGCATTGAAATAGGTATATCTTTCCTTTTCTCTTTTGACTTTTGCTTCTCTTCTTTTCTCAGCTATTTATAATGCCTCCTCAGAATCCTTTGGCCTTTTGCATTGCTTTTCCTTGGAAATGGTCTTGATCACTGCCTCCTGGACAATGTCACAAATCTCTGTCCATAGTTCTTCAGGCATTCTGTCTATCAGATCTAATCCCTTGAATCTATTTCTCACTTCCATTGTATAATCATAAGGGATTTGTTAGGTCATACCTGAATGGTCTAGTATTTTTGTCTACTTTCTTCAATTTATGTCTGAGTTTGGTGATAAGGAGTACATGATCTGAGCCACAGTCAGCTCCTCGTCTTGTTGTTGCTGACTGTGTAGAGCTTCTCCATCTTAAGAATATAATAAATCTCATTTCCATATTGACCACCTGGTGATGTCCATATGTAGAGTCTTCTCTTCTGTTGTTGGAAGAGAGTGTTTGCTATGACCAGTGCATTCTCTTGGCAAAACTCTGTTAGCCTTTGCCCTGCTTCATTCTATACTCCAAGGCCAAATTTGCCTGTTACTCCAGGTATCTCTTGACTTCCTGCTTTTGCATTCTAGTCCTGTAGAATGAAATGGCCATCTTTTTTGGGTTATAGTTCTGGAAGATCTTGTAGGTCATCATAGAACTGTTCAACTTCAACTTCTTCAGCATTACTGGTTGGGGCATAGACTTGGATTACTGTGATATTGAATGGTTTACCTTGGAAATGAACAGAGATCATTCTGTCATTTTTGAGATTGCACCCAAGACCTGCATTTCAGACTCTTTTGTTGTCTATGAGGGCTACTCCTTTTCCTGTAAGGGATTCTTGCCCACAGTTGTAGATATAATGGTCATCTGAGTTCATTTTACCCATTCCAGTCCATTTTAGTTCACTGATTCCTAAAATGTCAGTGTTCACTCTTGCCATCTTCTGTTTGACCATTTTCAATTTACTGTGATTCATGGACCTAACGTTCCAGCTTCATATGCAATATTGTTCTTTGCAGCATCGGACTTTACTTCCATCACCAGTCACATCAACAACTGAGTGTTGTTTTTGCTTTGGCTCTGTCTGTTCATTCTTTGTGGAGTCATTTCTCCACTCTTCTACAAAACCTTGTGTGCACCAGGACCCAGGAGAAAGGAGCAGTGACCCCAGAAGAGACCGACCTAGACTTGCCTGTGAATGTCCAGGAGTCTCTGGCGGAGGTGCGGATCGGTGGTGTACTGCTGCAGGGTCAGGGGCAATAAGTGCGGCAGTGCGTTCACAGGACCTTTTGAAGGTTTTCTTCATTACCTCCACCATAGCTTGGTCTCAGGCCAAACAACAGAGAGGGATCACAGCTCCGCCCATCAACAGAAAATTGAATTAAAGATTTACTGAGCATGGCCATCAGAACAAGACCCAGTTTCCCCCACAGTCAGTCTCTCCCATCAGGCAGCTTCCAAAAGCCTCTTATCCTTATCTGTCAGAGGGAAGACAGAAAGAAAACCACAGTCACAGAGAACTAATCAAACTGATCACATGGGCTGCAACCTTGTCTAACTCAATGAAACTAAAGCCAAACCTTGTAGGGCCACCCAAGATGGACGCATCATGGTGGAGATTCTGACAAAACATGGTCCGCTGGAGAAGGGAATGGCAAACCACTTCAATATTCTTGCCTTGAGAACACTATGAACAGTATGAAAAGGCAAGAAGATATGACACTGAAAGATGAACTCCCCAGGTCATTAGGTACCCAATATGCTACTGGAGAAGAGCCCTGTCATATTCTTTTCTCAATCCTGAACCACTCAGTTGTTCCAAAAAGGGTTCTAACGGTCGCAAATTAAAATTAAAAATTTTTAAATCTTTCCTCTATTTTGTGTTTCTGGTTCTTTCCATCCAACCCTGGCTCTTGTGCCACCTCCTTGGGTTCTGATCCTCTGTCACTTGCAGCTATATTCCCATACACCAGGCCTCGATTATACCGTGTCATTCCTATTCAAAGTGGCCCTGATACTTGCAAAAAGAGAGCAGGAAGCTTCTTTACTCTCCTCTTGTTCATTCATCCCACATGCATTCACTTAATACCTGTGTAGCAAGTCTGTTTCATACTGAGAAATTTCAAAGATGGATCACAATAAACTGTGGAAAATTCTTAAAGAGATGGGAATACCAGACCACCTGACCTGCCTCTTGAGAAACCTGTATACAGGTCAGGAAGCAACAGTTAGAACTGGACATGGAACAACAGATTGGTTCCAAATAGGAAAAGGAGTACATCAAGGCTGTATATTGTCACCCTGCTTATTTAACTTCTATGCAGAGTATATCATGAGAAACAGTGGGCTTGATGAAGCATAAGCTGGAATCAAGATTGCTGGGAGAAATATCAATAACCTCAGATATGCAGATGACACCACCATTATGGCAGAAAGTGAAGAACTAAAGAGCCTCTTAATGAAAGTGAAAGAGGAGAGTGAAAAAGTTGGCTTAAAGCTCAACATTCAGAAAATTAAAATCGGGGCATCCAGTCCCATCACTTCATGGGAAATAGATGGGGAAACAGTACAAACAGTGGCTGACTTTATTTTTCTGGGCTCCAAAATCACTGTGAATGGTGACTGCAGCCATGAAATTACAAGACATTTCCTCCTTGGAAGAAAAGTTATGAGCAACCTAAATAGCATATTAAAAAGCAGAGCCATTACTTTGCCAACAAAGGTCCATCTAGTCAAGGCTATTTTCTTTCCAGTGGTCATGTATGGATGTGAGAGTTGGAATATAAAGAAAGCTGAGTGCCAAAGAATTGATGCTTTTGAACTGTGTGTTGCAGAAGACTCTTGAGAGTCCCTTGGACTGCAGTGAGATCCAACCAGCCAGTCCATCCTAAAGGAGATTGGTCCTGGGTGTTCATTGGAGGGACTGATGTTGAAGCTGAAACTCCAATACTTTGACCACCTGATGCGAAGAGTTGACTCATTTGAAAAGACCCTGATGCTGGGAAAGATTGAGGGCAGGAGGAAAGGGGGATGACAGAGGGTGAGGTGGTTGGATGGCATCACCGACACAATGGATATGGGTTTGGGTGGACTCCGGGAGTTGGTGATGGACAGGGAGGCCTGGGCTGTGGTTCATGGACTTACAAAGAGTCAGACATGACTGAGTGACTGAACTGAAAAGTGTATTCACATGTCCAGTCACATCAGTTGATTCACAGGTCTGGCATACCTTGTCGTTGGTAGATCCCTGACAACTGATCGTGCTTTTGTGCACTTTGCTGTACCAGAACTGTATGGAGTACAGGAGCACAGTACTTCCATTTCAAGCCTATGGTGTCTGAAAGTAAGCGTAAACACAGTGGTGATGTAGATGGCACTGCTACTGTATTCTTCAATGTACTGCAAGGTTAGAAATGTTTCTTTTATTGTTAAAAAAAATCTGCTCTTATTAAGACTTTAACTTTTTAAGTCTTTAGTTGGTCAGCCTCTTTTTCTACTCATTCTTCCCACCCTCCTTTGTTTTGTCAGTCACTTTTAAAGCTTTGTTAAAATATGTTGTGTCATTTAAAAAATTAATTAAACATCTTTGACTATTATAAACAGCAATTGGAAGTTAAGTATATTTCCTCACCTTTTAAAGTACTCTACATTAGTTACATCATTAACAAAATAATCCAGTGTTTGGTTATTCTACTACATTTATGAATAAATGAAGTTTGTTTTGAATCTCCAGAACTATGTAAAAACTTAATAAAATTTCCACTTTAATGTATAAATATTCAATACATATTACTCAAATTAAGCACATTGTAAGTACATAAATATTGAACTTACTAGTACATATATATCTAGCATTAATAATATTTGGCTGTGTTGAATTTTATTCTCTTAAATATTTTTGAAAATAATTTGCTCTCTAGATTTGAAAATAATATTTTCCATTAAAGTAATAATAATGTAATTCTAACCAATTTGAGGGATACTCAGCAAAGATATTAACAAGCTTTTAAAAGTATATTAAATATACTGACTTCTAGAAATAATCTTTAATACAACTTTATAAATTGGAATAATTAATGTAATTTGGGTCCTTAAGCTAATTATATTGTCTGAAAACCTCCCAACCTTTTATAGGACTTGAATGGATTTTAGATATTTTTTTTTGACTCCCAGAAATGCTTTTTCCATTTAACTTCAAAGACCTTTGAACTTGATGGAATCCTTTATTTTTTCATATCCTCTAAATTCACTCAATTATTATGTATTAAAACAGATGGCCAAGTTAATTCCAAATACATTTCAATGAACCTATATATTCAGAAAATAAAGTGTCACACTAGATCCAGGGCTCTGTGAAACTTTCTTTGTCAGAACCTTCGTTTGAGTAAGGCAAGAGTGTAGAAAAATGACTGAAAAATTAGCTCGAGTTTTGAAAGGATACTGTATACCAAAGTACGGTTGGGACTTTATCTCATGTAATGGGTTTTGGGTGTGTGTGTGTGTATAATTGCTAAAATATACATATTTTATAAACCATATATTTCAAATACAATTAACCCTTGAACAATAAGGGTATGAACTGTGCCGGTCAACTTAAATGCAGACATTTTTCAATAGTAAATACTACAGTACTATGTGGGCCATACAGTAGCTGATTGAATCCAAGGATGTGGAGGAACCACAGATACAGGGGCCACTATAAATTATACTCCGATTAACCCTCAAGTTGTTCAAGGGTCAGCTGTATACACATCAGAAATAGTTCCTCACATATGAATCCAATCTCTGTTACTTTCTATCTTAAGAGAATTCTGTTGAATTATGAAACTGATAAGCTATAAAATAGTGAACTTAATATTAAATAAATTCCCCCTGGGAAAATTTTCTTTATCTCTACTTTATGATACTGTGCTCTCTTGGTTTTCATAAATCTTGGTTTATGTTTCTATATTCTCTTGGTTCCTTGATTTATATCCTCCTTTTTGAGTAGGTGTTTTGTACTTTGTGGTTTAAATGGGGAGCAGGATTTTTATTATCTAGTTAACTTTGACTATGGGAGACATAGATTATATACCAGTCAGCACTCCTACTCATCTCTTAAAGATCTTGCAGAGCATCTGATTTTCAAAGATAGAAATAGTTATTCAAATATAATAACAGTATAAATTAAATGGCTTTGAGTGAGGCTGGATTCCTTTAAGGTATTAGCTGGAACAAAAAGACTACATTGGCTCATTGTTTTTTTTCCTTTTGTAGTTGCTTGGTTTGGGAAAATTAAGTATGGGATTCAACAATTAACAAATAATTCACTGTCTGTTATGTGCTAGACACTTGTTCTAGGCCTATAGAACACGGTGGATTTGTGAAAGTGGAAACATAAAAACAAACATTTTTCTACCCTGGGAGTGGGTGGAGAGAGGTTTACATTCCTGTATAGTTAGATTATATATATTAGGTGTATGTGTGTGTACACACACACACACACACACACACACACACATAGATATAAGTAGGATACTTAGTTGATGATAAGTGCTTTAGGAAAAAATAATAAAATAGGAGAGGGGAATCATAAATGAGGATGATGGGAAGGGAGTGTTGGGAGCTATGGGTCACATTATAATTAGGGTACTAGAGGAGGCCTCAGAGGAAAGATATTGATATTTGGGGAAAACTGGAGTTTACTGGGAGATAGAGAAAAATACCTCAGGGACAGAGGAAACAGCAAAGGCCAAGTCAGAGGTGTGCTAAGCCAAGTGTCCTTGAGGAACAAAAGCAAGAAGGCTAATGTGGCTGCGTCCGAAAAGAGGAGCAAGAGGGAAAGTGGGGAACATTATGAGGAAGAGAAAAGTTCTTTCAGGACACACAGGACTTTAAGGAGTTTGGCTTTTATTCTGAGTGAGATGGTAAGCTGTGGACATTTTGAAAATAGAAAAGACATAATCTGATTTATACATTTTTAAGAGAATCTAAGCTATAAAGTAAGTGGAGAAGCTGGAACTTGAAACCAGGTAATCTTTCTTCAAGTTTGTCAACGCCATCAGCATAATTCAGTGAAGAGATTGTGAGGAATTGGAAATTGGAGAGATACGGACCCTAGTCTCTTTCTACCACCAAGCTGAACAGTTTTGAGTTAGTATATCCACTGTTCTAGGTAAAATAAATAGGAAATATCTGAAGATCCTTTTTGCTTTATATTCCTCATTCTGCATTCTCAAAACATCAAATCACATATAAAGAAAGCTGGAATCATCTAATCTTTCTTCTATAGGGAAAACTTATGATTCACTTCTTTTATGGTATTGTAAAATAATGATAAATACAAACCTTCTAGAAAATTCTCAGAATTTAGTCTATAAAATAAGAGTGTTAAAAAGCAAATAAACAAAACCAATCTCATCTTCACTAGATTTATCATACAATTAAAATAGGATGATCAAATAAAATATATTCTTGCATTTTCATTCTGTTGTTGACTGGTGAAGAAAGAAGAAGGAAATGTTCATCACCTTTATTTTTAATATGAGATCTTAAAACTGATTCTACTACTTTGGCTAGGCTATTAAGTTTGAACTGCTCCAGAAAGGAAATAATTGATGTTTCCTATGGGGATCTCTCCAAACTGCCAATATCCGTTGAACATAGAAGAAGCAGAATTCCAGAAAAAAAAATAAAATCTGCTTCTGCTTCACTGACTACTCTAAAGCATTTGACTGTGTGGATCACAACAAACTGTGGAAAATTCTGAAAGAGATGGGAATACCAGACCACCTTACCTGCCTCCTGAGAAACCTGTATGCAGGTCAGAAAGTAACAGTTAGAACTGGACATGGAACAACAGACTGGTTCCATATAGGGAAAGGAGTACATCAAGGCTGTATATTGTCACTCTGCTTACTTAACTTATATGCAGAGTACATCATGAGAAACGCTGGACTGGATGAAACACAAGCTGGAATCAAGATCACCGGGAGAAATATCAATAACCTCAGATACACAATGACACCATTCTTATGACAGAAAGCAAAGAGGAACTAAAGAGGCTCTTGATGAAAGTGAAAGAGGAGAGTGAAAAAGTTGGCTTAAAACTCAACATTCAGAAAACGAAGATCATGGCATCTGGTCCCATCACTTCATGGCAAATAGATAGGGAAACAATGGAAACAGTGACTCACTTTATTTTTTTGGGCTCCAAAATCACTGCAGATTGTGACTGCAGCCATGAAATTAAAAGATGCTTGCTCCTTGAAAGAAAAGCTATGACCAACCTTGACAGCATATTAAAAAGCAGAGACATTACTTTGGCAATAAAGGTCCATCTAGTCAAAGTTATGGTTTTTCCAGTAGTCATGTATGGATGTGAGAGTTGGACTATAAAGACAGCTGAGCACCAAAGAATTGATGCTTTTACACTATGGTGTTGGAGGAGACTCTTGAGAGTCCATTGGACTGCAGGAAGATCCAACCGGTCCATCCTAAAGGAAATCAGTACTGATTATTCATTTGAAGGACGGATGCTGAAGCTGAAACTCCAATACTTTGTCCACCTGATGCAAAGAACTGACTAATTGGAAAAGATGCTGATGCTGGGAAAGATTGAATGCAGGAGGAGAAGGGGACAACAAAGGATGAGATGGTTTGATAGCATCACCAACTCAATGGACATGAGTTTGAGTAAGCTCCCTCAGTTGGTGATGGACAGAGAAGCCTGACGTGCTGTAGTCCATGGGGTCATGAAGAATCAGACGGTACTGAGCAACTGAACTGAACTGAACAGATTTTATACACATAGTTATATAGTTATATATATCAAATTGAAGAAATAGTACAATTATATTTTTTTTAAATCTGTGCATAATAATATGTTTAGAATATTAGAATATAAAGAATATATTGTTATCCATTGGTAGAGTTTTGTGTTCATAAGAGGTCATGTTCTTTTAAACTGAAGGCAAACCAGTCATTATATCTATAACACTTGGCCCACATAATAGATGCTCTATAAATATTGGGTGAATGAAGGAGGAAGGGAATGGGTGGGTGATTAAATTAATTGATGTCTTACACATTATGTCCTCTAACTTAAAGGCATAGCAGAAACAGGATATGACAATGTTGTTTGAGTTTTTTTTTTTTTTTTTAACCACAGAAACTTTTCAATTTCTTAATTTGTCTTCTGACTTCATCTGCTATACCAGCAATCACTGGCAGAATTCTATGATCAAAAACACTCTGTAAAAATTGTATACTTACTTCCCTAGAAAGCAAATTGTATTATAAATATTATCCTAGTAAATGTTTGTGGATGAACTGTGGTATTTTTATGTTGTTGCATGGGCCCGAGCACCTTAATTGCCTTGAAAGATCCACTGTCTCATAGGGTATTAGAATTCTGCATGGCTAAGAAATCCTATCTATCCTGATACTTTTCCTTTGGCCAAACATGTCTCAGTGCAACTTATTATTTTACATTTTTATATAAGAAAGATAATCAATCTTCTATATGTAAATGTCTGTCATGTGAAGAGGAAAATAAAATGTGTATTATAAGAAGAAAAATATCAGGAAATATAAGTTTAAGTATGAAGTCAATACAAATTTGCCTTTTTAATATGGATATGTTAAAAATAGTACTAAGTAGCTGACATTTCAAATTTCCAATGATATTCAAACATGAGTGATTTTGGTTTTTTTTTTTTCTGTATTTACTATTCTTATAAAAGATTTTGTATGAGAGAAGGAAATTAACTATAAGCTTCTGATATGTCTCAGAACAAGTAAATAACTTAATGGGAAAAACAAACTTGAAAACCTGTTTAAATTTAGCAGAATCATTATACTGCAAATGCTAAAATATGAATTAAAATCATAGTTTTAAAACAAGCATTTGGAGTGCTATGAAAGTCAAGAGTTGACAGTGACAGTATAATTCTTCCTACTGCTATAGGAATAAGATTGCATAATTGGTAATCAAGGCAATTTATGTTATTCTAAAGTAAAATTCTGCACACTGAATTGGATCTACAAAGACTAAACATTTTTTTTCTAAATCCAGGATAAACGATTTTTAGTCTGTTTAAATCATTTTATGTTAAGACTTTAATAGTCTTTGGATGTCAATAAACTGTAGTTTCTTTGGAGTGAAACTGTAATTTACGCCTAAATGTATTTAAATTTAAAATAGCAATAAATGTCAGAAGCAAAACCTTTTTCTGCCTGCATTTTGTGGATGTGCCCTTGAATTTACATAAAATACTGCAATAAATTGTGACTGATGTGAAAAACAAACAAAAAAGAACTAATATAAGCAGAAGGCTTGAATACACTATAAAATAAGACTCTCAGTACCATGCAAGTTGAAGCCATCTCTTGTAAGTCAAGGTTATTGGAATGTTGGCTTGGCAATAGTGAATGAGTTGTGGCACCAAGTAGAGTTAATTAGGAGGATGGAATAACCAAGAAGGTTAGATTATACCAGTGAAATCTATACTAGAACTAGAGACTATCTCCCAGAAGTACCAGGCAACTGAATTTTTTCCCATGGCCAAACTCAGTACTATTTTCAAATTAATCTTCCTCTATTTTGTAGCCTAAATCTAGAGTTTTGAGAACTACATGCTCCTCCTTTAGTTAATAAATCTGTCTGTGCTTCTGCCATTAACATCAGCTGGTAGTTTCCTCAGAATCCCTTCCCCCAGTCTCAACCTCCAATACACACAAGAATCTATCATTCAAGAGCCATCCCAAAGAGCATCCCCTCGGAACTTTTCTGATCCCTCCAATCAGGAAACATTTTCCTGTTTTTGTTTTTTACTGTTTCTGTTTTGTTTTGTATTAATTTACAAAGGACTTTGAATGTTGGTTGTAAAATTTATCTTAACCCAACCAGTGTGATTTACAGTGATTAGATGAGTCACTCCCACAAGATTATGCTTTGACTTCTGAAATAAATTATTTTCCAAATAATAGTTCTTTTACATAAAATTTATCAATCCTCTGAAATTAATAGAGAATTAAATTCCATTTAGTTAAAGTTGATAACATAGAAAATTAATGTTTTCCTAAGACTTAACTCTAGCAGAAATTTTCTTACTCTTAAGGTGAACAAAATAATGATAGGATTATTGTGAAGTTAAAAAAGAAAAAAGTTAAATAAAATACCTGACACTAGATACTTGGCCAAAAAAAAAAAAAAAATTAGTATTTTATTTCTACATTCAGTTCAGTTCAGTTCAATCGCTCAGTCATGTCCGACTCTTTTCGACCCCATGAATCGCAGCACGCCAGGCCTCCCTGTCCATCACCAACTCCCTGAGTTCACTCAAACTCACGTCCATCGAGTCGGTGATGCCATCCAGCCATCTCATCCTCTGTCGTCCCCTTTTCCTCCTGCCCCCAATCCCTCCCAGCATCAGAGTCTTTTCCAATGAGTCAACTCTTCGCATGAGGTGGCCAAAGTACTGGACTTTCAGCTTTAGCATCATTCCTTCCAAAGAACACCCAGGACTGATCTCCTTTAGAATGGACTGATTGGATCTCCTTGTAGTCCAAGGGACTCTCAAGAGTCTTCTCCAACACCACAGTTCAAAAGCATCAACTCTTCAGCGCTCAGCTTTCTTACGTATAATTTAAGTAAGAGAAAAATAAAAAGAAGTGAACTGGTATTGCTGTTTAGACACCCAAGTAATCAATTGCCTATTGAGAAAGAAATATCACCATAAAGTTGAATAGGCCTATGAAGATGTTGAAAATACACATTGTTTTTTTCTGGCTCATTACTGTACTGTTTATGAAAGAAAAGACTCTGGAATAGACATATGGGAAGGAGGAAGTATCCAGTTTTACCTGAAGTACCTGTTTATTCAGAGATGAACTGCAGGGCACTGAGGTAACAGTGAGAGAAGAGCCCAGATGCCTCACTTCAAGCAAGCAGGAAACATAAGAGGAGGAGGTGTTCACAGTGCTGCCCTGAGGCAAGGCAGATAGAACCTCAGAAGCCGATTTCAAACACCACTCATTAACTTTCAGTTGCTTCATAGCCTCTGAAATCAGAGAATATGCCTTCGGAACATTTCTCATGGCAAAGAGGAATTCAGAAGAGTTACACTGAACTAAGAAGAGATTAGACATTTGCTTCTTTATATTTTACTTTAAATGGTGTTACAAATATTTTTACTACCATATAAACATGTGGTATCGGGATATTAGCCAAATGATGTATTGATATATGCTTGTTGTTACTAAAAGAGGCAAAATTCATTTAATGGAATGACTGTATTCACTGTAGTTCATAATGATTGGTCTGATATTGTATGACCAATTTTGGAAGCAAAACTCAGTTGAAATTTCTTCGTTAGACTTCGTTTCACCAATATCAATCTGTCAGAATTACAGGTATAAAATCTCATAATGTGTTTTGAGTGAATAGTTGAAGGTATGAATGAATGAGAGGGCACTAATTTTCCCTTTCTTTCTCAACTTTACCCTCCCTAATAATTGAACTTAAATGACATAACTAAAGTTACCCAATTCTGATGAATTGGCTCTGTGTAATAAATTTCTCCGAGTTTATTTTTAACATGCATGTTTTCTGTCAAGAAATATATTTTTCGTATAGATCTGGTATATTTTCATAGCATATCTTATCTTATTGTTAAACTTTTCATTGACTGCCTCTCACATTGGAGATAGGGATACAGGCAACAGTGAATGCATCATTTCCAGTACAGTGCTGTTGAGATGTTGCAGCAAATGTATTGATATAAGCATCAGAACTTTTCAAAATAATAAAAATGTCAAAATTATCATTAGACTGGGGAATCTACTGTGTACTTGAGTCACCTTCAAATGGCGTGCTTCTGTTCATAGCAGGTTTCAGCTGTTGAGGGTCCAGGACTTTAGAACTTGTACTAAATGCATGCACTGTGGGGAATTCCTGATGCTAACGGTGATAGACAGGTGGTACCCTGCCCCTTGTGCGGCACCAGCCTTGCCCTTATATGGCCACCATCCTGCAGGAGAAATGGGGTCTGACTGCCTCAGGTGCTCCATCTGTTCAAAGAGAGTTAGTTACCACATAATTCTGAGTTTCCTTGTTAGTTAGCACATAATTCTGAGTTTCCTTGTAATCCTGTTTATTACACATGTAAAGAAATGAGACTGTCCTTTTACGTATTCTGTTTGCATTGAACTGTTAACCATATGCTGATATTTGTGTCAAAGTAAACGTTTATTTTTATAATAAAATTTTTGACTTATTGTGAAGATTTAAAGACATCCCGAGCCTGGTGGGCTGCCGTCTATGGGGTCGCACAGAGTCGGACACGACTGAAGCGACTTAGCAGCAGCAGCAGCAGCTTCACATGAGGTTCCCAAATTTATTTGTTTTCTTGAATTTTTCCTAGTAATTGTGTTTCCTATGCTTAATTTTTATGTCCCCCCCACACTGTGTGAATAACAGGCTTGTTAAAATGAGAAGTAGTTTTGCTTTCTTAAAATATTAGATTGATTTTCTGTTCCTTGCCTGGGTTGTTCTCAGTGATCTAAGTTCTTTCCTATAATTTTCTTTCAAGACAGATATAGTATTTGTTTGATTAAGTGTGAAACAACATGCATTCTTTTGCCACAAAGGCTATAATAGAACAAAAAACTTTTTTAGAAAATTGAGTAAATCTATTTTTAAAATGATAAATTCATTATATTTATATGTCAGTTATAAATGATCACTTATGATCCTGTAATGTTTTGTACAAAACTGTGGTAAATTTTGTGCAGAGGAAAGAAGCTCCATAGGTAGATGATTAACTGTTAGTCATTTTCTTTGAATGAGAACATAATGAACCTTTTTGGCTTCTATTATCATGCTGACACAATCAAATAAACTTATAGAAGAAAAATGTTAGTAGAAACAGAAAATAGGGCTAACTCTTCCGCCTATACTTTTTTTTTTTTTTTAATGACTGGATTCAATGCAATTTCAAAACGCTGATACCTAATCCATCTATTGTGCTATAATATAAAGTAGCTTTCTGGCATGGACTGGAGCACGCAGCAAAGCCAGACTTGGTTAGGTTTCCATAGAATTCTTTAAGGGAATTCTGCTTCTGCTGCTAAGTCACTTCAGTTGTGTCCGACTCTGTGCGACCCCATGGACAGCAGCCCACCAGGCTCCCCCATCCCTGGGATTCTCCAGGCGAGAACACTGGAGTGGGTTGCCATTTTCTAGGTACCTAATTTTGCCCACTCTGTAACAGTCAAGTTGGCTTCCTGAAGTTCAGATATCCACACATGTTGGTACACATATATTATAGAGATTCTTTATTCTGAGAACTTAAAAACATAGGAATTGGATTTGTTTCTATGACAAAAACATATATTTAGTTTCTTTTAGATAAAGATATACAACTAATATAATATGGGTTATGATTTAAAATTTCTCCCTGTTAAGGAACAGTAGTCACCCTTGCTCTGTGTTGGTAAGACCTATTTTCTCCTGGGTGTCCCTCAAGTTGGTGTTGGAGCGTCTGTTTCTTGTTTCAAGGACCTTATTGTTAGTTTTATATATGTATGAGTAACCTATATGTAACCTATATTGATCCTAAATCATTTAATATGGCTTTAAAATATTGCCACATTAAAACAACTAAAGCTAAGTGAGAAAATTAGAGTAAAAAGCCAATAACGTAATAAAAATATGTGAAGCCTTAACACCACTATTCTTAGCAGCCAAGAGAAGTTCAGATCAGTTATGTGATTCTCAGTGTATATTAAAGTGCTTAGGGACACAGTTATTCTTGGCACTGAGAAAAATGTGCTCCTTTTTATCTTCATAAAGGACACGTTGTGTAAGGCATTGACTCACTTAAAGGTTTAAAATCTAACAAAACTGCCCAATAGTTCATAAAAATGGCAATAGCTTTGTAGTATGTTAGCAATGAATTTCATGTTAAAGTTTCTCGAGGTTGCTTATGGTCTGATACTAAAGTTTATTTTCACAAGAGCAATTCCGTGGCTTGTGATTGCTTGTGTTTTTGTTTGAGAGTGTGTGTATGTGTGATAAGAAGAGAAGGGATTGGGGACAGGGATGCTCAAGGCAAAGGGACGTTACAAATCCAGCCCAGTAACAAAGATTTCTATGATGTAATTTAAGAAAAGTAACTATGTTATCTAGAGAACGTGAAAAATCTTAATCTTCACTTATGCATATGTTTAAGTTTAATTTTTATTGACAGGCATCAATATCAACTGACTTATTATTTTCTTGACTTTGCCCTTATATTTCTTTAACATTTTGTTAACAGTCATCTATGTGTGCATTTTTGGAACTATAATATTTATTTATTTTAATTTTATATTGGATATAGATGACTTACATGTTGTCTTAGTTTCACATGTACACCAGAGTGATTCAGGTATACCAATACATATCTATTCTTTTTCAGACTCTTTTCTCATTTAGGTTATTGCAGAGCATTGAATAAAGTTCCCTGTGTGATACAGTAGGTCCTTGTTGATTATCTGTTATGTATATCAGTGTGTATATGTCAATACCAAACTCCCAGTCTACCCCTCCCTCTTACACCCTTCCCCTACGGTAAACATAAATTCATTCTCTAAGTCTATGAGTCTGTTTCTGATGTAAATAATTTCACTTGTATCCTTTTTTAGATTCTTCTTTGAAATGACTATATTAAAGTGACGGAAGGAATTTTTCAGGTTCTGTTCACTCCTGCCCATATCAATAGGCAATGACTTTATTTATACTTCTTGGTTACTTCAAAATGCTACAGTAAATATCATTTACTTTTAATATTGGAATAAATTGGAATAGATTCCCCAACATGAAATTGCTCAGAGATATGCTTGATTTTAATTTTAGTAGATGCTGATACCCATTATATTACTGCCACATACCCCTTGCATACATGCTGCATGCTTAGTCACTTCAGTCATGTCAGACTCTTTGTGACCCTATGGACTATAGCCAGCCAGGTTCCTCTGTCCAGGGATTGTCCAGGCAAGAATATTGGAGTGGGTTGCCATTTCCTTCTCCAGGGGATCTTCCTGACCCAGGGATCAAACCCGTGTCTCTTATGTCTCCTTCATTGGCAGATGGGTTCTTTTTATTTATTTATTTATTTTAATTGGAGGCTAATTACTTCACAATATTGTGATGGTTGACATGAATCAGCCACAGGTGTACATGTGTCCCCCATCCCCAAACCCCCTCCCACCTCCCTCTCCATTCCATCCCTCTGGGTTATCCCAGTGCACTGGCTTTGAGTGTCCTGTTTCATGCATCGAACTTGGACTGGTCATCTATTTCACATATGATAATATACACGTTTCAATGCTATTCTCTCAAATCATCCCACCCTCACCTTCTCCCACAGAGTCCAAAAGTCTGTTGTTTATATCTGTGTCTCTTTTGCTGTCTTGCGTATAGGGTTGTCGTTACCATCTTTCTAAATTCCATATATGTGTATTAATATACTGTATTGGCATTTTTCTTTCTGACTTACTTCACTCTGTATAATAAGCTCCAGTTTCATCCACCTCATTAGAACTGATTCAAATGTGTTCTTTTTAATAACTGAGTAATATTTTATTGTGTATATGTACCACAACTTGCTTATTCATTTGGCAGATGGGTTCTTTACCACTAACGCCATCTGGGAAGCCCAGATGTTGATAATCACTTGCCTAAAGGCTGTAACACTCCACATTTCAGTTAAAAATGTGTAATATTACCTTTTATTCCTCCAGCAAAAGCATTCAATTTCTGAAAAGACACTACTGTGACTTTTATTCATTACATTAAATATATGTATATTGATACATATATTGATTTTACTAAAGATATCCTAACTATGCTGAACAAGCTACTGACTCTGACTCTCCAGATTAGTAACAATTTAATGAATATAAGATGGTAGAAATAATAATTTAAAATAGAAATTTATAGTTAAAAACAAATATCCCAAACCACATAGGCATATTTGCCCAACTCCTTCAGTTAATTATGGAGCATTATAGGGTGTGACCCGATTTTGTATGCATCTTTAAGTGTTGTTTCTTACTCTTATTTTTTAGTAAGATTATTTTCTATTCCTTTACAACTTATCCTTAGTTTATTTCTGCAGATTATCTCAGCTCTTTGTATTTGTAATAAGTTAGAAAAATGTATCTCATAATTGGTGGTTAGTATATACTTATTTGATAAAGAGTGTTTTCCATTTAAGTTGTAAGGTCCATGGGGGCAAGGGTTATGCAAAATTTTTCAGTCATTTTTACCTCCAGATTAAAGTGGAGTGCCTGCAATAGAAAATGTTCTATGAGCAAATGTTGAATTTATGAATAAATTAAATGTTTGACATAAGAAGTGCAACAAAAATTTAAAATTCCCTTTTGCACAATGTGAAGCTGTCATAATTTCTGCATAATAATACTTAGAAGTGTCCATGGGATTCTCCAGGCAAGAATACCGGAGTAGGTTGTCATGCCCTTCTCCAGGGGATCTTCCCAACACAGGGATCTAACCCATGTCTCTAGTGTCTCCTACATTTACACAGTTTCCCTGGTAGCTCAGCTGACAGAGAATCTGCCTACAATGCCGGAGACCCTGGTTCAATTCCTGGGTTGGGAAGATCACCTGGAGAAGGGAATGGCTACCCACTCCAGTATTCTTGGGCTTACCTGGTGGCTCAGATGGTAAAGAATCCGCCTGCAATGCGGGAGACCTGGGTTTGATCTCTGGATTGGGAAGATCCCCTGGAGGAGGGCATGGGAACCTACTCTAGTATTCTTGCCTGGAGGATCCCCATGGACAGAGGAGCCTGGTGGGCTGCAGGTCATGGAGTCACAAAGAGTAGGACACAACTGAGCGACTCAGCACAGTGTTTTCCAATGTTTGAGACCATAATTACATTAAGAAATACATTACAACTGAGAACACACATAGGTATTTGTTTCATAAAATAGTATTTATCTGTAGTGTGTGTATTGACTTTTAATATTTATTTATTCTATTTATTTATTCTATTTGGGGGCTTTCCTGGTGGCTCGGGGGTTGAGAATTTGCCCTCAAAAAAGAACACATGGGTTCAGTCACTGGATCAGGAAGATCCCCTGGAGAAGGAAATAGCAACCCACTTGCCATTCTTGCTTGGTAAACCCCATGCATTTATTTATTTATTCAATTTTTCATTATTATATATCATTTTATGCAAATCAAGAAAATTAAACTAATATCATGATCTACCAAAGGAATAAAATATTTTGAAAAAACAATTCCTTGAGCATTATCTGTTTTATAACTAACAAAAGTAATGTTATTAGTAATAATATAATAATACTAGCACTCTTATAAGGCATACTTACTGTATGTCAGATACTATTTTAGATGCTTTATATGCATTGAATTCATTCTTAGACAAAATATGGAGTTCTTACACGGGTACAGCGGGGCACAGAGAGAGAAACAAACTCATCCAAGGCACAGCAAGTGGCGGATGTAGATTTGAGCTAGATGATGTCATTCTAGAGTCAGTGCACCCAACACAGCAGTCTATTGCCCGTTCGTTAACAAAAGCTTGACTTCTCAATTTCATTCTACTGACTACAATGACCGTGAGGGTAGGGTACGGATGGGTTATAAAGGTGGGAAATGGATGTGATCCAAAGAAACCAAAGTTCTGATGCAACTGATTCTTACTAATTCTCATCTCTAGCCATGTTTTCAAATATCAAGTAGTCATACTTAGAACACTCCAAGTTAAAAGTTGGCCATGCATTAATAATCACTTCTGCTCTGTCTAGGCATGATTCCAGGCTTTTTTGATGCACTCTAGTGCCCTAGATAGATCAATGTTGTTAAACTGGAACAAGTAGCAGCTCCAGGCCTTAGAAGACATCAGGACTCTGTCACATTTGGTTTTTCTGGTATCATGATAGGTGTGATTTTTATAGTGTCTTCAAAATAAGCATAATCCCACATGTGTATGAGGCTGTGGTTCTGATGGTGGACTTTGTGATCATTTTAGAGAAATTCAACCAAGATGACTAGTCAGTAAAACTGACCTTACAGTCATTTCTGCTCATGGCAACATTTTCAAATCATATGCTAATTATGCTCTTACAATTCTATTACTTTGGCCACCTGATGATGTAAAGAGCCGACTCATTGGAAAAGACCCGGATACTGGGAAAGACTGAGGGCAGGAGGAGAAGGGGGAAACAGAGGATGAGATGGTTCAGTTCAGTTCAGTTCAGCCACTCAGTCCTGTCCAACTCTTTGCAACCCAATGAATTGCAGCACGCCAGGCCTCCCTGTCCATCACCAACTCCCAGAGTTCACACAGACTCATTTCCATTGAGTTGGTGATGCATCCAGCCATCTCATCCTCTATCATCCACTTCTCCTCCTGTCCCCAATCCCTCCCAGCATCAGAGTCTTTTCCAATGAGTCAACTCTTCGCATGAAGTGGCCAAAGTATTAGAGTTTCAGCTTTAGCGTCAGTCCTTCCAGTGAACACCCAGGACTGATCTCCTTTAGGATGGACTGGTTGGATCTCTTTGCAGTCCAAGGGACTCTCAAGAGTCTTCTCCAATATCACAGTTCAAAAGCATCAATTCTTCGGCGCTCAGCTTTCTTCACAGTCCAACTCTCACATCCATACACTACCACTGGAAAAACCATAGCCTTGACTAGACGGGTATCATTGACTCAATGGACATGAGTTTGAGCAAACTCTGAGAGAGAGTGAAGGACAGGGGAAGCCTGGCCTGCTGCAGTCCATGGGGTTGCAAAAAGTCGGACACGACAGAGCGACTGAACAACAACAACATACTCTGAACACAGACTAAGATATTTCATTTACTTCTTACCGTGAAAGAATTCAAGAGTATGCAAGTCACTTTCTAGTTACTTTATACATAGGCAACTGAAAGCTCTAAGACACTGAATTGTTTCATCATTCTCTTTTCTCATTTTTTCTCATGTCAAAAAGCAGCAGGCTGTGCTTAAGAGCACAAGTTTGAAAGTCAAGAGGCCACAGTCACAATTTTGGGTCTGCCATATGATAAGCAAGTTAGTTTGGGCAAATTATTTACGTAACACTCTGTAATCTGTGAAATGAAGAAAATAGGAGGACCTTGTATTGGATTTTTCTAAGCATAAGTAGCCTTCACATTAGCTGGCATACCATAAACCCTGAATTAAATATTAATTCTGTTATAATATCCAAAGACTGGATTCTACAGGCAACAAACAGCAAGCATGTCATTTTGTGGTAATGCAGGCAAACTTCTGGTATGCTTTTCAACACTAATAAAAATAATTTGAATTTTCAGTTGATTTAGAAATGTTAAGACTGAAAAGCATGTAAAATACTGATGTCTATTATTTGCTTCTTTAACTCTTTTCAAAGAGTATGCTTCTTTTATTAGTGTGACAAATGCATGAATTTTGTTCATTCTCTCCCGTTTCAAGGCAGGCTTTGTAAATTTTCGTTGTTATTCATAGCATGGAGCACCATCTGACATGTTAGTGATCGGGCCTTTCACAAGATGGTGCTCCTAATTTTCTTTGCTTTAGTAATTAAATTTGTTGTAATTTTACATACTAACAGGAAAATAAGAATGAAACATGTTTTACAACTTCTATAGTTTTCTTTTGCTGTAGTGTATATTTCTGGAGGAACAGCTTTGGTTCTTCTCCCCATATCCTTGGGACAAAAGTATAAGGAGCAGGAACATGGTCTTTCCCATGACACACACCCCTGTACCTTATACTCTATCCATGCTCTGTAAATACAATGTCACTCACCAGGTGCTGACTGAGGATATTCTACATGCTGAACATGGTGCTCGACACTGAAGACAATTCAAATGCTGAGGGTGGGAAATTAAAGAAGATATGGGCTATGAGCAGACCTCGAAAGTAGTGAGTCACAGAAGGTAAACCGTTAGTTGTATTACTTGCTGAAAAGAACAATTATTCTTTCAGGCCCTTTCCTTTCCCATGTAGGCTTCTGAAGTCATAACAAACTTGGGAACAATTTTTGAACTCAGATAAATTTGTGCTGGCAACTAGCGAGTTTTGAAATCCAAGCAGAAAATGCCACAGTCACTTTAGCCTTACCTACCAAACTGAACTTAGTTGGCTCTCTAAAGACTTAAGTTACGGATTCTTAAAATGATGATCTTTATCTTAAAATAGTTTTGTCCTTTCTTAGATTCAGAACTGCCACATTCTTAAGAAACAGGCCATTACGGAAACATAAAGTTTCTCTGCCAAGTTCACAAGTGCCTTCCCTGCCTCCTTCCCTTCTAGAAATAGGTCCCCTGAGCTACATTGAAAGGTGTAAACTTCTCTCTCAGAACCATATAAATACAGTGAGCCCCAGTAAAAACAGACGGTCGGTGTGATCATTTTTAACAGCCCTGGAGATGTCCATATGCTATTCAGCAATGTGACATCTGCGTGGCCCTTTAGCTGTGGAGCGTACTTTAAACATAAGCAATTTTTAAGCAACAAGGTGTCAACTTATTCATCCATGTGAGGTAAATCAGTGCTTCTGCACTCCTGAGTACAATCAGTGCAAATCCGTAGAGTGCTCTTAACCATCCCTCCTCTCCAGGCACATGGCGTGTTCTTCTATTACAATTATACTATTGTGCCTCCAAGTCAAAAAAATGTTTGAGGTAAAATACTTATTCAGTTAACATTGGAGTCACTAAGTCACTGCTGTACTGGTGTTTCCCAACAATGAAGCTTGGGAGCATCCATCTGGCTATGGACTACTGCTTCTACGTCCTGCTCTCATATAGAAATATACTGCCAAGTCTAATTGAGGCACATTCCATACAATTCTGTAAAAATAAATTTTACAGAATAAGGGAAGTTCAATTACCTTAATTTTGACAATACACCTAGAGTAGGTCCTGATTCTTCTGTCCTGAATCTCTAACTAAAATCATGTATTGTTTTATTGTTCTAAGCTCTATGTCCTTTCTTTTTTTTTTCCATATCCTCTCCCATCCTTAAGCCTTAAACTTCAAGCAAATTAAAACAGATGGAATAGGTGATAATTACATCCTGACAGAATCACTATTGAAAAAAGCACACAAAATAATTTCCACTGAAATAATCTGAGGGAAAATCACCCAATAAGCAACATCACAAAAATAAGTTAGAAAATGACTGAGCCTGGTAAAGATTTTGTGATTGACATATTAAATATCCTTATATTTGTTCACATTGGTTTATGGATCCACCCAATCATAAGCAGAAGTTCATTCATTCATGCATTCCCTCATTTACTTATGAAGTATTTACTGAATACCTACTATGTGCCAAGCACTGTATTAAACCCCCGCAAAATATGATAGTGAACAAAATAAAGATTCTTGACCTAGGAGACAGAAATAAATAAGTAAAATATATTGTACATCAAATATTGATCAGTGCTGGGGAAGAAAATAAGAAGGAAAAAGGGATAGAGTGTAGATTCAGAAAGAGTAATTTTGACTAGAATGAACATGGTGTCGCTAATGAAGTGATGTTTGAGCAGATGACTGAGATGAAGGTAATGGAGCAAGCCGTGTGGGCACAGGGCAAGAGCAGATAAAGCAAAGAGTGAACAAATTCAAAAATCCTGAGACAGAAGTTTTCCTTGTTTGTACAAGGAAATGGAAAAGACTAAAAAGGACTGATTGGGTCCAAGGGAAAAATACTAGTGGGATTAGAGATCAGCAGGAGTTAACCCATATGAAACCTGGAAAGCCATTGAAAGAACTTTGGCTTTTACTCTGAACGTTAGCAGAGAGTTTGGAGCAGAGCAGTGATTTGATGGGATTTATATTTTAGAATATTTTAGATTGCTAGCTAGTCTATTGAGAATAAGGTGTGCACATGGCTGGTAATAAGGACAATAAAAAACATTTAGGGGCATAGTGCAGTAACACAAGCAAAAGATTATGATTATAATTTTAAAGCAAAACAAAAGAAAGCAGCCCTATTTGGGATAAGCTCAAAGATAGAGTCCACTTCATTAGTTAATACATCAGCATGAGTGTGAAAGAAACAGAGAAAGCAAGTACGATTTCAAAATTCTGGTCTGAGCCATGGGAAAAATTGATGCTGTTTACTGAGAAGAGAAGGCTACAAGAAGAGTAGCTTTTGTGGAGATAATGGAAAATTTACACATGTTATGTTAAAATGCTTATGAAAAACCTGAGGAGCACATACAAGATGGGTGATTTAAGACTAAGGTTTACGGAAGAGGTCCAGGCTGTAGATTAAAAATAAATGCAAGGGATCATCAGTATTTAAAATCATTTACTGAGTGAGTGAGACAGAAAAAAGAGGCCCAAATACTGAGCCCTGGGCTTTCCAACATTCAGCAGTAAGAAATATGGAGGAAAGAGCAAAGGAGACTAAAAGAAGCAGCAGGTGAAATAGGAGTGAAACCAAGAGTGTGTGATACTTTTAAAGCCAAGTGTATCAATCAGCGTTGAACACAAGAAATAGAACCTGTAGGAAATACATATTATGGCATTTATTGCAAGGAATTGGCTTACATAGTTGTGGGGGCTGACATGGCAAGTCTGAAATCTGCAAAGCAGGCTGTCAGGAAGGGCAGGCAGGAGCTACAGATGCTGTCCATGGCTGGAATTACTTCTCTCCTTTTTCTCTGTTTTCCTTCCTCTCCGTCTCATGTGCATCCTTGTCCTTGTCCCTAACCTCCTCCTTCTCCTTTCTTTTCATTTTAAAGCCTTTCAACTAATTGAAACAGGCCCATCCAGATGATCTGGATAATAATCTTCCTCATTAATGACAGTTTTAGACTTTAATAACATCTTAAAAAAAAAAAAAAAAACCTAGATTAATTTTTGATTGAATAACTGGGACTATATCCTAGCATATAGGATATAACATATAAAACTGACCATTATACCACCTAAAAAATAAAAAGTAGGGAGCAATCAACTGTGTCACACAGTGTGGGGAACTTGAGTGCAGTAACTATTGGATTCCACGTCTAGGAGGCCATTTGTGGATTTGACTACTTTAGGTGTTTTGGGAACGGAATGGTATTTATTTCTGTGATTGATATGACAAAACAACACAGACTAGATGGCTTCAAATAATGGAAAAGTCTTCCTTTGGAGACCGGAAGTTCAGCATTGGTTCCAAAAACTAAAATAAGGTGGCAGCAGACCACGCTTCCTCAGGATCTCTGAGCTGCCTCTTCAGGTGGCTGCTGGCATTTATTTGCTTGGGGTGGCAGCACCCCACCTTCAGCCCCACTCATTGCTTTCCCTTCTGTGTGGCCCAAATACCCTTTCTCCTCACTGATAAGGAAATGTGCTTGGATTTAGATGCCCCCTCCCTAGTTAATCCAGTCTAATCTCTCCTCCTCAGGATCCTTATTTTTATCACATCTGCAAAGACTCTTTTTCCTCATAAGGTTAACTTTTAAAGGTTTCACCTGCCATCTTTGGGTGGCTATTATTCAGCCTACTTACAAAGTGTGATTGAAGTGGACCAGGAGAGTGACCAATTTCAGAATGTTTCTGTAAAGGGGAGCAAAGAAGTGGGGCAATAGCTGAGGGAAGAATAGGAATTGTAACCAACCCCCAGTCCTACTCACAGAGCTTTTCTTCTTTGCATACAAATATCTTCCAAACAAGCATAACTCCAGTTTTAAGTATTTCACCTTCTAGTCATGCATGTCCATTCATCTCTCTTACATGTTTAACCAAAGCTCCCGTGGTAGGTTAATATCATTATTGATAACTGAAAAATACTTGGACGTACCTTTGTAGAAAAGAGATAGCTTTCATGAGCCTAAATAGTATTTTACAGCTTTTGTAGTTTGTTTTTTTTTTTTTTTTAGTTTTGCCTTAAAATGATAAATCTTTGTTCTTAAAAATTGCAATTAATACATTTTGAAAGCATTGCATATATCTGTCCACTTTGGTGTGTAAGTCATATCTCTTACTGATTATGCTTCCTCTATATTGTATTCCAGAACTTTGAAATACTTTATTCTTATACTTTAAAAATATGTATACTGGAGTTATGAATTAAAAAATAAATTCCCATGTACTTGTCTCTTTATTTGCTTTCAAAATCATTTGAACCCTGTTCTGTCTGTGGCTTAGGGATATCTGGAGGAAAAGGGAGCTGATATGAAAAGAAAGGCTTTTTTTTTTTTTTCATAATTTACAACAAGGTCCAGGAAACTTTAATGTATTCTGAATACATTATATTATGCATGGACTGCCTGCCATATAGCACCTACTCAAGAACAGTACCTAATACATAAGTAAGTGCTTAATAAATATTGATGAATGAATGAGTAAATAAAGAGCAAAATTATACTTAAGAAATATTCTGTTTATTATTATTTATTATATTATTATAATATTTTATATTATTATTCTATTTTTATTAAAGCAATTATAAGCAGCATAGTTTTTTAAATGATGTATACACATTTAGAAAACATTTGAGCAAACTTAGAGTTAATTACCTACATGACCAATATAACTTAAAAGAGAATATTTCTTTTGAGGGAAGCATTTGGTTGTATAATGTTATACTCAGAAACAGTACACTATAAGAGTGAAGAAAGAAGTTAGTCTCTAAGATGAAACAAACTTGCTCATTTTAAATATATTTAATTTTTTTCTTGTTTTCAGATTTGTGACCTTGGGCTAATTTATTTATTCACTTCAGTTCAGTTCACTTCAGTTGCTCATTCGTATCCAACACCTTGCAACCCCATGGACTGCAGCATGCCAGCCCTCCCTGTCCATCACCAACTCCCAGAGTTTACTCAAACTCATGTCCATTGAGTTGGTGATGCCATTCAACCATCTCATCCTCTGTCGTCGCCTTCATCAGGGTCTTTTCAAAAGAGTCAGTTCTTTGCATCAAGTGGCCAAAGTATTGGAGTTTCAGCTTCAACATCAGTCCTTCCAATGAACACCCAGGACTGATCTCCTTTAGGATGGACTAATTGGATCTCCTTGCAGTCCAAGGGACTCTCAAGTCTTCTCCAACACCACAGTTCAAAAGCATCATTTTTTCAGTATTCAGCTTTCTTTATAGTCCAACTCTCACATGCATACATGACTACTGGAAAAACCATAGCTTTGACTAACTGGACCTTTCTCAACAAAGTAACGTCTCTGCTTTTGAATATGCTGTCTAGGTTGGTCGTAAATTTTCTCCCAAGGAGCAAGCGTCTTTTGATTTCTTGGCTGCAGTCACCATCTGCAGTGATTTCGGAGCCCCCAAAAATAAAGTCTACCACTCTTTCCACTGTTTTCTCCATCTATTTGCCATTAAGTGATGGGACCAGATGCCATGATCTTCGTTTTCTGAATATTGAGTTTTAAGCCAACTTTTTCACTCTCTAGTGGCTGACTAGCAGTTATTTTTGATATCTCCTTTTCCCTTGCTCTCCATATCCATCCTCTCACAAAGACCTCTGATATTCTCTCTAAATAACCTTCTCAGATTTTACTCCAACCTTTCCTCAAATCTCAGCTCAGCCATCACTTCTGGAGGAGACCTCCCTTACTGCTCCCCTTTCCCTTCCTTGATACCAGTGCAGATGTTCTTGACACATATCCTTCTTCATTCCATATACCTTTATTTTGCAGTGATCACAATGGTAATTTTTGCCATTTGGTAATTCTTTTAAAAGTATTGTTTAAGTTTATCTAAGATATTTCAAGGAAACATGGTGTCTATCTAGCTTGTCATTTTATCTTTAGAATTGAGTGTTTTTCAAAATTGTCACTTGTAACCTGTTAGTGAGTAGAAAAATCGTACTGAGAATCATGGAGTATTTTTTAATAAAATAGAGTAGAATAAAAGGTTTTTCAGAATGAATAAAGTGTATTAAACATACATATTATATGCTGCAGGGCTTGTTTTTTTAGTTTTGACCTTATCTATGTACTCATGCATTACACATTTGTGTGTATGTCTTGAGGTAAAATATATTTCCTATTGTAGGTCACAGCCAAAAATTATAAAGCCATGGATGTAGAAAATTGACACCTAGTAGACATTCAATAGTTATTTGTTCCATCAGTCAGTTAATGCCTTTTTCTTCTCCTTTTATTATTCAATTTTGTCACATTAGGCTATAGACTCATGAATAGAGTTTGCGGTAAGGTCGCATACTTCTATATACGTCTTTGAAAAAAATATTATTAATGCACAAGATTCTCAAGCAAAAATTTCTACTTTAATACTAGTCCATTCAATGAATATAAATATGGTTATTTAGTAGCTGAACAGTTCGACTCTGTTATTAATATTTTGTATAATATTATATTAGATTTAAGTTTTATTCAATTCCTACTATTGCTTTAATCAGTATTATTATATTCTTTATTAGTAGTCAGAGTGTTCCTTTTTAAACAATACTGGCAACTTTATGCACTCATACATTCCACACACATTAATTGGGTCCCTACTTTATGCCAGGCATTCTGCCAGGACCTGGGTGTGCTAAAATGATATGATCACTTCAAGGAGCACTTACTTTTGAAAACTGATAGATTAACTCCACAAATACCTGTTGAGTACTTTTTATGTCCCAGGAACTATGTTAAGGTCTGAATAATACAATGATGAAAAATATAGTCTTTGTGTCTCTGACCTAGAGGCAAGGATTCAAGTGCAGATAATTTACTTGAGAGCTAACCCCAAGAATCATTGACAGTAAGTGGGGAAGGAAGGAAGATTAGGAAAGGAAGGCACCCAATAAAGAATTCATTTTCAAGCAAGCTACCTCTATAAAGAACTGGAAGTTAATCCTGCTGGGAGCTCTGAGAACCAGCATCGAAGTGATCTCAGTTATTCTTCCTGATAATTGTCACTTTCGTGTAGGCTGTTCCCGTGCAAGTATAACTCTTAGACACTTGTAGCATGCCCTGCAGGTGGTCAAAGTCCTGATGTAGATTTGCAGATGTTGGCATTATCCATATCTGAGTACATTAGAAAGGTAAAGCCATTCTAAGGGGAGTGGGTGGGTACAGGTAAGGCATCAGCTTCAGAAGACTTAGAGTGTATTGAGTGTCCTAGGCTTTACATATTAATTCAATTTAATTGAGGGTGTGAGTATATTATACTATTGTTTGAAACTGAAAAAGATGACCTTTTCATTGTCTTTCTCCAATATAGCAAATTCAGTGTTCATTTCTTTAACCTTCTCCTCTTGCAATCTCTGTTTTTATGTTATTGAATTTCTTTCAAGTTATCTAATTGTTTTCATTACTCTGTATTTCAACTTTTCTATCTTTAAGGCATGGGAATACAAATATGAGTATGAACAAGTATAGCTAATGTTTGTTGAATTTCTTATTATGTGCCAGTAGCTGTTCATAGATTTACACAAATAACCTTACTTAATCCTGATACTTTGAAGTCCTTACACTCATTGTCCTTATTTGTAGATAAAGAAACTGAGGGTGAAAAATTGAAAAAAATAATTGCTCCAAATTTCAGAGGTAATAAATAATGAGCTATGTGTGCCAGCTAACTTGCTTCAGTCATGTCTGACTCTTTGTGATCGCATGGACCATAGCCCACCAGCCTTCTCTGCCCATGGGATTCTCCAGGCATGAATACTGGAATGGCTTGCCATTTCCTCCTCCAGGGGATCTTTTCATCCCAGAAATCGAATCCATGTCTTTTATGTCTCCTGTATTGACAGGCAGGTTCTTTACGGCTAGCGCCACCTGGGGAGTAGTGCAAATAATGAGGTCAAAACTCAAACCCAGGCTTGTCTGATTCCAAAGCACATGGTTTCATCAGTATTCTGTAATCTCACACACAATCAAAAATGACATGCTACAGAATCCCACATAGAATCAAACTCCCCAAAAAGAAGGGATGCCTCTCAACTATAAGTAAGTTAATTTTGAAGTAAGCAAAAAAATTATGGATTAGAATTTAGGCAGAATATATTATAAATTGGATAAATTGGGTAAAAGGATGCGCAGTAGTGTTACGACGAACTTATATGGATAGGAGTCCCAGCTCCACACTTGGAACTCTGAAGTGTAGATAGCTTAGTCAGCACTTCTGTATCTCTTTTACTTTATTTCTACATAACAGACATAATGTCATCAAACTCAAAATGGCACTGAGGATTATATGAGATCATATATGCAAAGTGCTTATGAAACAGCGCCTGCTCCATAGTAAGCTTTCAGTAAATGTTAGTCTGGATTAATAATCACAATCCAATTCAGTTCAGTCACTCAGTCGTGTTCGACTCTTTGCGACCCCATAAATCGCAGCACGCCAGGCCTCCCTGTCCATCACCAACTCCTGGGGTTCACTCAGACTCATGTCCATTGAGTCGGTGATGCCATCCAGCCATCTCATCCTCTGTCGTCCCCCTCTCCTCCTGCCCCTAATCCCTCCCAGCATCAGGGTATTTGCTAGTGAGTCAACTCTTCGCTTGAAGTGGCCAAAGTATTGGAGTTTCAGCTTCAGCATCAGTCCTTCCAATGAACACCCAGGACTGATCTCCTTTAGGATGGACTAGTTGGATCTCCTTGCAGTCCAAGGGACTCTCAAGAGTCTTCTCCAACACCACAGTTCAAAAGCATCAATTCTTCGACACTCAGCCTTCTTCACAGTCCAACTCTCACATCCGTACATGACCACTGGAAAAACTATAGCCTTGACTAGACGGACCTTTGTTGGCAAAGTAATGTCTCTGCTTTTGAATATGCTATCTAGGTTGCTCATAACTTCCCTTCCAAGGAGTAAGCGTCTTTTAATTTCATGGCTGCAATCACCATCTGCAGTGATTTTGGAGCCCAAAAAAATAAAGTCTGACACTGTTTCCACTGTTTCTCCATCTATTTCCCATAAAGTGATGGGACCAGATGCCATGATCTTCATTTTCTGAATGTTGAGCTTTAAACCAACTTTTTCACTGTCCTCTTTCACTTTCATCAGTAGGCTTTTTAGTTCCTCTTCACTTTCTGCCACAAGGGTGGTGTCATCTGCATATCTGAGGTTATTGATATTTCTCCCGGCAATCTTGATTCCAGCTTGTGTTTCTTCCAGTCCAGCGTTTCTCATGATGTACTCTGCATATAAGTTAAATAAGCAGGGTGACAGTATACAGCCTTGACGTACTCCTTTTCCTATTTGGAACCAGTCTGTTGTTCCATGTCCAGTTCTAACTGTTGCTTCCTGACCTGCATGTAGGTTTCTCAAGAGGCAGGTCAGGTGGTCTGGTATTCCCATCTCTTTCAGAATTTTCCACAGTTTATTGTGATTCACACAGTCAAAGGATTTGGCAATAGTCAATAAAGCAGAAATAGATGTTTTTCTGGAACTCTCTTGCTTTTTCCATGATCCAGTGAATGTTGGCAATTTGATCTCTGGTTCTTCTGCTTTTTTCTAAAACCAGCTTGAACATCTGGTAGTTCGCGGTTCATATATTGCTGAAGCCTGACTTGGAGAATTTTGAGCATACTTTACTAGCGTGTGAGATGAGTGCAATTGTGTGGTAGTTTGAGCATTCTTTGGCACAATATGGAGAAGAAAATATTTAGAAGAAATTAGGCATTTGTGCATGAAAAATATTGTATACTGTTACTTTAAATAGGCTTCCCTGGTGGCTCAGACAGTAAAGAATCTGCCTGCAATTGCAATTCTGAAGACCTGGGTTCAGTCCCTAGGTTGGGAAAATCCCCTGGAAAAGGAAATGGCAACCCACTCCAGTATTCTTGCCTGGAGAATCCCTTAGACAGAGGAGCCTGGTGGGCTACAGTCCATGGGGTCACAGAGAGTTGGACATGACTGAGGGACTAACATTTTCACTTTAAATATGAATAACAAAATTCTTAATAATCTTATTATTCCCCAAAGACAATAAAAAACATAAAGACTTAAAACACCCCAGTATTATAAACCCCAAATAAATATTTGTTAGATGTTAATTTTTAAGAAAATGCTAAGTTTGCAAGTTGAAATACCCCATATAGTTGTGAGTAGATCTCTCAAAAAAAAAAAAAAAAATAGTATTCTATGAGAAAAGTAGAATCTCGTAGCTCAGTAGGTAAAGAATCTGCCTGCAATGTGGGAGACCTGGGTTCAGTCCTTGGGTTGGGAAGATGCCTTGGAAAAGGAAATGGCAACCCACTCCAGTGTTCTGGCTTAGAGAATCTCATGAACAGAGGAGCCTGGCAGGCTGCAGTCCAGGGGGTTGCAAGAGTCAGACATGATTCAGCAACAAAAGCACCGCCATGAGAAAAGTAACTAGTTTAGCCTGCCACCTGCATATGTGCTTTTCTCTTAAAACAGCTGTCACATTTGTAGGTAGCAGAATTGCTTTATGTATACCCAGAATATTAAAGGATATACACTCAAGGGTCAAGTTAAATAAAATAATATTCAATGTTTCATCAAAGACATTCTTGAGTGTTTTTTTTTTGTTTGTTTGTTTGTTTGTTTTAAACTGGGAGTTCTCTGCAGTGGAGAGTATGACATCCGCCAGTACGGTTGATGCCTGGCCTTGATCTGAGCTAAGGTGCAGCTCTTTACCCACCGTCATTTGTGCTCCATCAGCACCAGCGTCAACACAGCAAACAAGACAAATGCACCCTTGGATTATTATGAAAGTAATTTTGGCCTAAAGAACTGCTTAAAAAGGTTTTGGAATCACACTTTGAGAATTGCTGGCCTGTAAATACAATCTTTGCAAAATATATACATGAAGTATTCCATGGTAGAAAACATAGGTTATTCTTTTGTTAAGTGTTTAACCCTTAACTGTCCTAACTTTCAAATCACCTTTTGAATGTACAATTGAATAATGTATCTCAACTATTTAGATAATTTTTATATATTTAACCTTTTATTATTTGGGTGGTCACTAGCATATACATCATTTGACTTTCTAAATTAAGGGGTTCAGTTATTCTCTGATTTGTTCCACTTTTAAGCTTAAACTGAGGTTTATTAAAATTTTAATAGAAAGAATAGCATATTACAAATAATTAAATACATTAAAAATAATTATGTAAATGTTCCATACACATTGAATGATTTTTAGGATCATAGTTTCCCTTAAGAAAATTATACATTGATGATGATAATGTAGAACCCAGAAGAGGAATGATGATCAGCTTATTAGAAACAGCAACAGTGTCTAATCTGAAGACTCCATTTTGTGGTTTTTCAAAGTACCATATAGCTGTTTTGTATTCTTAGTTATATAATACAATATATAGTTTTCAGTGCTTATAATATCACCACAATTATTTGATAATTTTACTATGTCTCAGGTTATCTGTTTAATATTGGAGTAATTACAGTCAATTTTCTATTTTATTGTGACACGTTTTTCATTAAAAATCAGACCACTTCATCAGTTGTCAATGAGAAAACAAAGGATAGTAAAATAAAAATAAAACTCTTTAATTCAATGCCTGTATACTGAGGGCCACCTACATAAGGTCATTTGTTAAAAGCCATGACGTGTACAAAAATGTCGCCAAGTAACCTAGAACCTAGTAAAGATGTCTCAGAGTGAAATAGATGATAGGGACCGTGAAACAGTGATAAAATCTGGAGTTCAAGAGGAGGGAAAAATTACTTGTGGATGGGGAAAGTGTGTTTTACTCAGAAATAACAAAGTTTGTTCTTATGTTTTTAGTTTTCAAGCATGGTTCAACTGTTAGATCTCTTCAGTTCTTATATCTTTCATCATTAAACACTTTATATATGCTATCCAAAGTATTATAAAGTTATCAAATACAGTGCAGACTTCCAAATATATGCTAAAATAGGGTTTAAGCATCTGAAACAGTTGTAATGCTGTCTTCTCTGTAGGAGAAAACGTAGGCAGTTAAGTGAGTAAAGCCTAAATTCTATACCATTTATTTGGAACAAATTGTCCATTGGCCTCATGAATACAGCATTCAGGGGTCTCAGGAGATCCTGTGTCCCCAGTTCTGTTTCATCATACTTTGCAGAGTAAGTCTAATGGAGCAATGCAAATACAGTGTCCACTTGCCGTCATTTACAATATTTAATTTTTATTATCCACACAGATCAAAAAATTTGGAATTGCAGGTAAACTTTATTTTCAAGCAATTTGACTATTTGTATATATTCATCTTCTATATGTTTATGAATGTAAGTATAAAACCTAACATCTCAGTGGTAGTTTAATAAGCCACTGTATGAAACTTATGGCTATTTCTAAATAAAACCAACAATTTATCCAACTTCAGTTTTTTTCTGGCTGTACCAGATAGCATACAGGATCCTAGTTCCTCAACCAGGATCAAACCCACGCCCTCTGCAGTGGAAGTGTGGAGTATAACCACTGGACCACCAAGGATGTCCCCGCAGTATTTTAAAGAGAAGCTAATTGTAATTAGTTTAATTATAGTGACTACTATTGTTGAGAGAGAATTCTACATGAATATTTCATGTTACTACAATCTGGGCTTACTGAAAAAAAGAAAAGCTGGCAAAACTTGGATAAAGGATGATTGAATAGTAAACATTCAAGAAGCTAAAAATTGTGTTGCTTCAGAGGAATTTACAAATTCATCCTTCCCAGAGTCATCAGTTTATGCTGCAGTGTGATGAAAATAATGTCTCCTCTGCTCCCCAGAAATATCTTTCCATTCCAGAGTAAGAGTGTCTCTCAGTCTGGGGGCAGGATGGTCCAGTGTGTCCAGGCACCCTTTGTGAATCCTGAGTCTTGTAGGTCTCTCTTGTTCAACACCCCTGCAACGCACGGTGTAATGTTAGACTCCCCACATCACCCGGCATGGATCAGGGCTAAGGAACCAGCACTAAAATGCAATGTGAGCAATACATGATCTGCTCTCTGATCCACAGACTCGTGTTTCCTGTCTGAATATCTGTCTGTCTATGACTGTCTGTCTGTCTGTGTATCCATCCATCTAGCTGTCTAACTTATCAACGAGCACTCATAGTACTGGTTTAGATTATTTAGAAATCTTATGACATTCTTTTCTTCCTTCCTAGCTTTAAGTAATCCATGGCAACTGAAACAGTATTCTAGTTTCATAAATAAAATATTGCTTTTTAAGTTTTAGTAATTTTAAAGTTTTTAAAACAATATTTCAAGTTAAGTGCATAGTTGTTATATGCTTCCTCCTTCAGTATTTATATTCCATCCACACTCAGTGATTTCAAAATGATTATCACATATGGCAAAATAGTGTTTCTAAAGTATGCTTTAAAGGAAGAACATTAAATATCATTTATATTTATATTGTGCTACTTAAAATTATACATGTGTACTTATTTTTACCAAAAAAGCACCCAAAATTTAATTTCTCAACTGATCCATAAGAAAATTAGAAACATTTTCTGCTTCAGGACAGAACATTGAAAATAATGGTTTAAAATATGCCTGTAAGAGAGAACCCTGTGATCTGTTTTATAGTAAATGGAAATTTAATATATCAGAGAAATTGTAGAAAAAGGATGATGTGTAGAGAGAGTTAAAACACTAATCAAACACACCAGACAGCACCACATATATATAAGCATCTTTGCTGGAAGTACTTTTTTTCCTTAGGAAAACTACAGCTTCTCTTTGGGAAAATTGAGATTTGGTCACACTTCAGAGTTTCTGATAAGTGCTTTGATGTTCAATAAGAAAGAAAAAAGGATGTTGCTTTTGCAAAAAGAATCTAGAAAATAACTCGTTTCAGCAAAAGGGCATTGTTTTATGTACTTTGCCACACATTACCCAGAATGTAAAGAGGCCTTTTCATTAAAGTTATATTATTTGAACACAAACAGGTCACAATATGAAAATAATAACTAAAATAATGCAACATACAAATTGCTTTGTATATAGCAGGTAATGAATAATTTTTTAAGTTGAAAAGTAGTATAGTAAATGAGCCACATGGAGAATGTCATTTACAGCCAAGTATTTGCCCTTATAGTAGAAATGTATCACTTTAGTGAACAGAGAGAAAACAGTTTGGTGTGGGTAGACATTTTGAAAAGAGAGATGTTTTGCTCAGTTTAAACAATGACATCAGAGAAGGTGATACTGAACTGTTCTACTGAGCTTTTATTTGAATGCAGAATTTGACAGCTTTGATAAAGTGTCCATATTCATACTATGGTATGTGTGTGCTTTGTGCTCAGTCCTGTCAGACTCTTTGCAGCCTCGTGGACTGTAGTCTGCCAGGTTCCTCTGTCCATGGAATTTTCCAGGTAAGAACAGTGGAGGAGGGTGCCGTTTCCTACTCCAGGGGATCTTTCCAACCCAGGATCAAACCTGCATCTCTTGCGTCTTTACTGTCCATATGTCTCAGTTGCATTAAAGCCCTTAAAGAAATGTGCTAAAAATGATTTTTGCATTTACAGCAGTCTGACCTAAGGGCTTTAATGCAGCTGAGAGATGTGGACAGTAATAGAGCTCTGAGAGACACAAGAAACAGGATGGCTACTCCCTGATATAAGGGAGGAAGTCTTGGGGCAGTGCTGTAGACATGACAGCTGTAACAAGAGCACCTTTCTCCCCTAAAAGTGATGGCAAAACAGCTATGAATGTAGCTGTAGATTTAATAGACAGGGAAGTAACTAGCAACATGTGAAAGTGAACTTAAATATTTAAAATATTTCAAGAGAGTCAATATCCAGAATTTCTGGGTGAATTTAATATGTTCATGTGTGTGGACCAATGGGAAAAGATGCTCAATTCAGGAGGGAGGGGATGGGAACTTTTAAGTGAAGGGTCAGGATTGGTGATGATTCTAGGAGTAGAGTGGGAATTGTTTATAAGGTTCTTCTAACGCTGAGGAAATTTTAATTGAAGGAAGGACAAAACCTAACTAGTGGGAAAGTGAGAAAAATTTCCTATGGATAATGTAATTATTTGGATAAAGGGATAATTTTGGATAGAAAAGGGAGAGTAATACAAGAATTATTGGAACTTAGATTGTCGATATAATGGGAATCCCAATCTGAGGTCCAAGCAAGGGTAGGTCAAACCAAGGTGATGGAACAGAAGCTACCAGCATAATATCTTACTTAATACCATTGATTGTGGATCAGTCCTTTATTGCTTTGTACATGTTTTATTTTAATAACCTTCACTTTGATATACCACACCCATAATCCATGCATGACATTACTTCCAGAGTCAAAAATCTGAATCACATGTTAATAAGCTATTCATGATGCCAGGCTCACAGGATCCAAGGGCCACATGCATTTTCAAGCTCCCTCATCTAGAATTAATCCTTCTTTTGCTTTCCCATAAACCTTCTATTTGATTTCCACTTCAACAATTAATTTTGACTTCCCGAGACCCAGGTTTGATCCCTGGGTTGGGAAGATCTCCTGGAGAAGGAAATGGCAACCCACTCCAGTACTCTTGCCTGGAAAATTCCATGGATGGAGGAGCCTGTCAGGCTACAGTCCATGGAGTCTCAAAGAGCCGGACACAACTGAGCGACTTCAATGTCAATGTCAACAACTAATTTAAGTCAATGTAAATTGTTACTTGCTTATGTACATGTTTGTAAAATATGGTTGGAAACCTCTTTAAAGGTAGGATTTTTCTTCCTGATATTTTATTCTTTATTTGTTTAACTGAAGTACCACAGAACATTTGATTCTCAAAAAGAAAAAGAAAAAACTACAGTTTATCATAAAAATACTGATCAACTTTCCAAATTGCAAGTCAAATTTTGTGATCAGCTAAAACTGTTTTAAATATTTCTATATTTCTTTAAAAGGCACATGATAAAGAACATTCGTAAGGAAAAGGGGAAACTGCATGACTTTACCACCACTTTTATTTCCAGATGTATTTTGATTTTTTTTCAAATTAATTTTATACAGACAAAAACAAACCCCATAGTATGAATTACTTTCTGACTTTTTACTTTTCTGCCAGAGGCCTGTTCTCATTACACATGCCCATCTCACCCATGATTCAACACAGTAATTTGACTGAGTTCTGCCAAAAAATAACTGTTCCATTAAGAGGCAAAACCTTGGACATATTCCTAAATTTCACAGCTTACTTATCAGAGAATATAATGTAATTAGCCATTACACCAAAAATGGATTTTTTTTTCTCTAGGTTGCCCTACTCATCTGAGGGAAGCCAATTAACTCCTCTAAAAGCCCCCTCCTCTAGGAACAGGGTCTGACCAGAAGTGCTGCTTTGATTTCAAGTCCTTTGACAAAAGCCACCTGCAGCTGGCTTTATTGTTTCACCTAAGCTGTGTTTTGTGGTTACCAGAAGTGGCCAGCATGGCTGGTGAACAGATTACAGCTCTGAATCAATTCTGTTCTGTTTCCCTGCTTCACATTCATTTCCATGAGAATTAACGGCTTGATAGAACAGAATTTTTTTTTTTCTTAGTGTTGATCCTAGCTGATTGAAACATCTCCAGGAACAAGCCACTGCTCCTTATTACGCAAATTGTAAACTCCGTAGAATTGGGCTTTGGGGACAGTTTCAACACTTCTTATTTAATGAAGAAAGGAAAGTTTCTATTTCCACACAGCACTAAAGGGTTTCCAAAGCTTAAAAATAGGTTTGAACAAATTTGCATAATTGAGAAAGGTGGTGATGAGAAAGGAAAAGAAGAAAAATGGAATTAAGGGCTTTGTGAATATTTTGGAGGATGTATTAGAAACCAGACTTTCTTACAATGTATGGAAATGGCTGTCACCAATGAAACAAGAATTTTGCCAAAATGGTTCTCACAATTATAAGCAGTTGACGTGTTCCCTGCCTGATTACTTCGTGTAACAATAATAGCTCAGTACAAAATATATTTTTTACGGGGAAATGTGGACTTCTTACACCTTTGAGAAATCTGAGGGTGAGTAATAGTTCATATCTGAACCAGAAATGGTTACTTAGGTACATCAGTTCAGTTCAGTTCAGTCGCTCAGTCGTGTCCAACTTTTTGCGACCCCATGAATCACAGCACGCCATGCCTCCCTGTCCATTGCCAGCTCCCAGAGTCCACCCAAACCCATGTCCATTGAGTCAGTGATGCCATCCAACCATCTCATCCTCTGTCGTGCCCTTCTCCTCCTGCCCCCAATCTTTCCCAGCATCAGGGTCTTTTCCAATGAGACAGTTCTTCGCATCAGGTGGCCAAAGTATTGGAGTGTCAGCTTCAGCATCAGTCCTTCCAATGAATATTCAGGACTGATTTCCTTTAGGATGGACTGGTTTGATCTCCTTGAAGCCCAAGGGACTCTCAAGAGTCTTCTCCAACACCACAGTTCAAAAGCATCAGTTCTTCAGCACTCAGCTTTATTTATACTCCAACTCTCACATCCGTATATGACTACTGAAAAAACCATAGCCTTGATTAGACAGACCTTTGTGAACAAAGTAATGTCTCTGCTTTTTAATATGCTGTCTAGGTTGCTCATAACTTTCCTTCCAAGGAGTAAGCATCTTTTAATTTCATTGCTGCAATCATCATCCGCAGTGATTTTGAAGCCCAAAAAATAAAGTCAGCCACTGTTTCCACTGTTTCCCCATCTATTTGCCATGAAGTAATGGGACCAGATGCCATGATCTTAGTCTTCTGAAAGTTGAGCTTTAAGCCAAGTTTTTCACTCTCCTCTTTTACTTTCATCAAGAGGCTCTTTAGTTCTTCTTCACTTTCTGCCATAAGGGTGGTGTTATCTGCATATCTGAGGTTATTGATATTTCTCCCGGCAATCTTGATTCCAGCGTGTGCTTCCTCCAGCCCAGCATTTCTCTTGATGTACTCTGCATAGAAGTTTAATAAGCAGGGTGACAATATACAGCCTTGACGTACTCCTTTTCCTATTTGGAACCAGTCTGTTGTTCCATGTCCAGTTCTAACTGTTGCTTCCTGACCTGCATACAAGTTTCTCAAGAGGCAGGTCAGACAGTCTGGTATTCCCATCTCTTTCAGAATTTTCTACAGTTTATTGTGATCCACACAGTCAAAGGCTTTGACATAGTCAATAAAGCAGACATAGATGTTTTTCTGGAACTTTCTTGTTGTCTTGATGATCCAGCAGATGTTGGCAATTTGATCTCTGGTTCCTCTGCCTTTTCTAAATCCAGCTTGAACATCTCAAAGTTCATGGTTCACATATCGCTGAAGCCTGGCTTGAAGAATTTTAAGCATCACTCTACCAGCGTGTGAGAAGAGTGCAATTGTGCAGTAGTTTGAACATTCTTTGGCATTGCCTTTCTTTGGGATTGGAATGAAAACTGACCTTTTCCAGTCCTGTGGCCACTGCTGAGTTTTCCAAATTTGAGGGCATATTGAGTGCAGCACTTTCACAGCATCATCTTTCAGGATTTGAAATAGCTCAACTGAAATTCCATCAATTCCACTAGCTTTGTTCATAGTGATGCTTCCTAAGGCCCACTTGACTTCACATTCCAGGATGTCTGGCTCTAGGTGAGAGATCACACCATCGTGATTATCTGGGTCATGAAGATCTTTTTTGTACAGTTCTGTGTATTCTTGCCACCTCTTCTTAATATCTTCCGCTTCTGTTAGGTACCTACCATTTCTGTCCTTTATTGAGCCCATCTTTGCATGGAATGATTTCAATTATCATCGTAACTAAATGCCCATCCCTCATCCCACCCTGCCACATAATTAGCTCCTGTCCCCCTTCTCTGCGTTATTTTATTTTACTTTAACATATTTTGTATTTTAGCTACCTAACAATGGGTGTGTGTGTGTGTGTTTGTGTGTATGTGTGTGTATGTGTATGCAAATATATATGTTATTAATCATGTTTATAGTCTGAATTTCCCAATGCACTGTAAGTTCCTAGAAGACAGTCTTTTCCTTTGAATTCACTGTCATTTCCTCAGCTCCTAGAGGCCTCCTGGAGCCCTGCATATCATTATTCTCAACCAATATTTATTGAAAGAGTTAAACTGAAGAGTCTTCTGCAAAGGGAAGCCTTTCTCTTGTTCTAAAGAATGAAAAATGCCCATCACTTCTTGAGTGAGACACTAGCTTTGGGATCAAGGCAATTCAGTGTACCTGGGGCAGCTTTCCTGCTAGTGACATTAGTGGTCACAAGGGTTCGGTAAATAGATTCCTTCAGGTCAAGTTACATAACAACACAGTTAAGTGTGAGAAGAGGAAATGGACCTCATCCTGGTGGCAAGAGTATTTATTATTGAAGTTGTATACAGGTGTTGTGATATATTGATAATAAAACTGATGAACTTTGAATTATTTTATCATTTATAAATACTCTGCAGAGACTGTGTATCCTTACTGCCTGCACAGGGCACATAGCTACCCACTTACACTTCCCCTTTACTCCACTGAACGGAGAGGAATAAGATAATGCATGCCTTAACAATATTCTTTATTTATGCAACTAATATTTTCTGGGGAGATAAAACAATACAATTTGTTGGATTCAGAGATGGTAAGTGGAGGAACCTATATGCTTTCAGTTTGTCAAGTCTGATATATTGATTTATAGGGTTCATTAAAGTAGAGAACACTGAAAGATGAGCTGGTTTGTGTGGAAAGTCCTAAGCTGTTCTTGGACAAGTTGATTTGGAGATGTCTAATTCCCCAAATGGGAGAAGGCAATGGCACCCCACTCCAGTATTCTTGCCTGGAGAATCCCAGGGACGGGGAGCCTGGTGGGCTGCCATCTATGGGGTCGCACAGAGTCGGACACGACTGAAGCAACTTAGCAGCAGCAGCAGCAGCAATTCCCCAAATTATTGCTGTACCATCTGTTAAAAAACAAAGTTAATTGTATTGGAACTTACTGCAGTAAGAAACTACTTTTAAAGAGTCTTAGTGTCTCAAAGTTAAGTGAAGTGAAAGTCACTCGGTCGTATCCGACTCTTTGTGACCTCACGAACTATACAGTCCATGGAATTCTTCAGGCCAGAATACTGGAGTGGGTAACCGTTCCCTTCTCCAGGGGACCTTCCCAACCTAGAGATCAAATCCAGGTCTCCCACGTTGCAGGCGGATTCTTTACCAGCTGAGCCACAAGGGAAGCCCTACTATCTCAAAAGGGAGATATTTTTTACCTTTGGGGTCTGGAATCAAGACATTTGGGGTAGGTTTTTCAAGATAGAGAATTAACTGGAATTGGGCAAAACTTATGAAATAATAGTTTAGGATTGTTCGGTGCTGCAAGTCAAGGTTTTTGAAGTCAGTCTTGATAAATAAACCTTCTCAGGTGAGCAGACTCCTGTCTCTAAACTGATCTGCAAGAATTTTCTGAAGGGAAGAGTAGGATTATTCACAGAATTATAGTTTTATCTTTCCCAGGTAAAGGTTTACTGAAACAAACAACCAGGACATTTCACACACACGGTCTCAGTTCTCAGAGGTAGCTTTCGAGACATCCCAGTGCACTTGTTGAATAAACAGTTGGGACTCAAAGAGACAGTATAAAATTTAGGGTTAATAAATATATAAATTATAATAAAGACCTGGAGATGAATCTAGGCTTGAGAAGCATTAAATGCAATAACATTTTGTAATATATTATTGGAGGTGAGCATTGAAAGGATATAGGGGAATGGTCAGAAGTGAATGAGAGTGAACAAGACAATGTAACGAGGGAATTTCAAAAGGTAACAAGTGATTGACAAGGACAGATGTTACCAAAAAGCTCAGGTAATATGAGGACTTGGAAATGTCCACTTAGTCACCTGAAGGTCATTGTTAATCTTAGTGTGAGTTATTTTGGTGAATTTATAAAGGCAAACAAACAAAAAGATGGAAAAGGAATGAGCACATAGGAAATTGAAGGTATTGCAAAATTGTTGACTTAGCAAGAGAAGAGAAAGATAAGCTGGTAACTGTTAAGAAGTTGATTTTTTTTAAGGTGGGAAAGATTTGGATACATTTAAAACTGCATATTCTCTGCTTCTATTATCACTTCATAATTGTATAAAAGTAAATTCATCCTTTCTTCCATCTTTCCTTACTTCCTTTAATGTACTGACTTTTTCTCTCATTTTATCCAGCCAAGAACAGACAGAGACCTTGGCCCTAAGGGATTTAGGATCTTATAGAAGAGCAATATATTGAGAGGAGATGCAAGTATGTGTATAAACATCCTATTCCTTTTATTGCATCATTAGTATAAATGTGCTTTAAGGATTTTTTAAATTATAGTCCAAGGTGATGAGTTTACATTACCTTACAATGTAATATTCAGTTGGATTAAATTGTGTTTTCAAGTCTCTGAACTGAATTTCCTCCAAACATAACTGGCTGCTACAGGGATAAAACGTGTGACCTGAAGCTCCTTAACACAATTAAATAATCAAGGTACAAACCTAAGAAAACAAGAACATCATTTTTTAAGTAAATGTAAAAGTTGAGGGTGGGAGAATAAGATCTCAGTCTGTTAAGGCCATGTGCTCTTTAGAGTTCACCTGAATGTTATTGTCAAACCTGCCTCCATTTCAATGCTTAAAATATTTATTTTCCCCTTAAACCAAAGGTGCAGTTGATAAGCCAGAATACATATAGGAAGTCATGCTGCATTTTCATTTGCTAATTAGAATTTGGATGAATATAATCTAGAAGCAAGACGAGACAGTAGAGCATTTCTCTTACCTTCACTACCCATGTTTCTGCACTTTAATCAGAGCCTTGTTAATATTTAAATCTGCACTTAAGCCTCAAGTGTATAGACAGCCATAGAAGTTTCATTAATAACTATAATTTGTATAAAAGAATATATACCAAAGACAAATGTTTAAATAGAGAGTTTAATTGGAGTCACAAAAACTTACTTTATGGCTCATAAATGTAAAAAAAAAAAAATTTCAGCAGGAAATGAACTTACATTTCCCTGCTAAGATAGACTGTCATTTATTGTTCATTGAGAAAAAGGTATGATTTTTATCTTAAAATCATAGTTCTCCATCAGCTATATACCAATGTTTTTTTCATGCAGGGCTATTTAGAAACAGGCAAAGGAAAAAATATCTACAGGGAAAAGATACTGACATCACCTGAAATGCCTTCTATTCTGCAGATTCTGAGCTATGCAACCTTCAAAGCGGACATAATGGAGCAGAGAAAGCTGTCACTCTAGAGCTGTGGCTCTTTTCTTTTTCAGCAGTCAGGCTTCAAATGGGTCCTTCTGCAGAGGAATGGCTTGAAGTAACAATCGCCAGTCCTGCCTCACAGCAGTCTGCCACAGAACAAAACTCTCTGGAATAATGCCTGTTGAAATGGCACAATATATCTTTTCTATACATCCACAAGGATGCTTACCTAGTGTCTTCTAGGTTCTAAAAGAGAGGATAGAGTTCACTGTCACCAACTGCACTAAATCAAGATACTCTGTGTGACTTACTCTTTTAGCAACAAGAGGAAAGATACCAGGGACTTAACACATAACAAGCATATTCAGATTTCTATTCTTAGGATAAGTTCTGACTCAAATATTGTTTCATGCTAAAGATTAACATGGAGATTGCAGTCAACATTAAGTTTATTGAGAAGATACATTTTTAGAATAATATGATAATCACTTATAAGATGTTACTCGATACCCCCAAAGCTTTTATGTAAGGAAACAGAAGGAGTCTTTAAACCAAAACAGAGATTGAGTTGCTTGCAATTTTAGTAAGTGGATTGGTGTAGAATTCCTATCAGAGGTAGTTGATAAAATTGAGGCTGTAAGGACATAAACAGCTGCTATGTGAAAAAAGTCTACCTGACCCCAAAACATGAGTCCCACTTGTCTGCCACAAAGTATTGTATCTTGGAACTACTCTACAAGAATAAAAGTCCAAGTCCTTCCAGCTCCATCAGTTCAGTTCAGTTCAGTTCAGTCGCTCAGTCGTGTCCAGTTCTTTGCGACCCCATGAATCGCAGCACGCCAGGCCTCCCTGTCCATCACCAACTCCCGGAGTTCACTCAGACTCACATCCATCAAGTCAGTGATGCCATCCAGCTCCATACAAGACCCAAATAAGTAAAACCCATGCCTGTCTCCCCCACCTCACATTGTAGCTCCCATGTTCTCCCCTTCCTAGATCATTCCTCTGCAAGCATAGGCTGTCTTGCTGTTCACTGGAACACTCTTTTTATAGTCTCATCTAATGCCTTTTGCCTGAACTGTTCTTTCTCCACCAAATTGCTTGGCTACCTCTATTACCTCTCGCAGGGTTTCCTACAAGTTTCCCTTCCTATGGAGCCTACTGTGGTTGTTTTACTGAATTGAGTGACTGCTCCTGCTCCAACTCTCCCTTTAGCCTGCTCTAATGTTTTTTTTCATAGATTTTATCACTACTTAACGAAGAGTAACATTTCTGCATTTATTATGCTTATTTTTCATTGTCTGTTTCATTCCCTGCAGAAGACACCCTTCACCCCCGCTAATCTCTATGATTATGGCTCTTTGTTTTGCTCATTATCGCATCCCAAGTGTTGAGACTGTGTCTGACACATTGTAGGCATTTAATAAGTGTTTCCTGAATGAATGAATGAACAAATCCCACAAATCATTTTATATTCTCGTTACCCTGGAAGGCACTAGCTACATACTCCCCTATACAAAGTTTTAAAAGTAACTTAGTCACTTGATTTCCTATTAATAGAGCCCCTTCTTTAGGTTTATGCTATGATACCAGAAGGTCCTTAAAGACATGCATTTTGATATCTGCAATGAAAAAAGCAGGTTGACAAACTCACTAGTAACTATTTGCATATTGAGTTTATCAGATTACCTAACTTGTATTTAAGATCACAGAGATCTAAAAGAATCAGACTAAGAACCTAGTTTTTGATGGAACTTAAAAAGAAAGTTTTCTGCCAGAGTGTAGTAGGACAAAGGAAAGAAGCTGGTTATTCCAGTGCACATCCAGAAGAAAAGAGTAGAGGGCTGGGTGAACTTTGATTTTAGGAAGTGGAATATACATGATTGGGGTGGGGGGCGAAGATATCTTCAACAGAGAAAGGGAAAGGAGAAAGAAAACTCTATTCTCTTTTTTATAGTTTTACCAAGGCCAATCTAGCTTGTGACATTTCAACAAGTCTTTGGGGAAAGCCTTTGGTATTCATTATTTTATTAGAAAGTTTGGAAATACATGTATCCAGTAAAGGGAAAAAATGCACACAAATAGAAAGTATGTTAACTCTGTCCCTTTCTGTAAATAAAGAAATAATTAAGAAAAAACGGGGGATTTAGTAGGTATCAAGATTGAGACCTGATGGAAAAAGCATTGAAAGGCGGAGTTCACATTCCTGAAAAGACCGAAATACAGGTCTTTTCTCCCGCAGGTCACTTGCCAAGGTGCTTTGAGTCCTATGTGTTTCTTTATTATAAGAAGTCCATTTCTCTGGCCATTTTAATGACCTGAGAGGAGAGAAAAAATGATGGTGTTAAATATACGCATGTTTCAATTCCACTTCTATCCTAATAACAGGTAGCTCCATTTCAAGAATTAAATATTTCCCTTAAAAATACTTTTGATACATTTACTGTCTCATATATGTTCCAAATCAATTTACTTTTTTTTCTCAATAGATCAGAAGTCCTGATCCAGTTCATAATAGTAACCTATATATTTCTTGATATTAAGAAAATAGATTGTAACTAAGAAGGGACTTAGGTAGCAACAAATCTAAAGCTCATTACCTTAATTTCCTCTTAAAAGAAGATTAAGCATTGCAGGCCCATCTTTGAGATTCTTATTTTTCATGTAATATTTTATAATTACTAAGGGAATGTGGGCTTTTAATATACGAGGTGATTTTTTTTTTTCCTTTAAACCAATATGTCCATTAAGGAAAGTATTATTGTACACCAGATGGAATTAAACGAACCATTGCATGAACTTGGCATTTTCAGATCAGGTTACCTGACTGTAATTACCTGCAGGCAGTTTCTAAATATGCTGTTCATAAGGGATTAGCTTTTATGAAGAGATTCTCTTCTATTTTCCTCGTTTTTTTTTTTTTCTTACAATACATTTAATCATTTTGGCTTATTGTACCATCATGTTCTGCCACTGATAATGATGAGAATTAATCCTGAACTACCAGAATTGATGAAACAGAACAATCGACAGCTGTTTAGAGAGCAAACAGACAAGGGATTGCTTACAGGAGAGAATGTTATGGTTTTATGTCATATACAATTTGAATTACCTGGTCCAGTTTTGATAATACTGAAATTTGGAGAAGTAGAATTTATTTTAGGAGTTTATCCCCAAATAGTGATGCTATATTTCGTTTCCTATTATCATTTTTATATCACATCAGTTAAGGAATAGGAATTTCTACACATCTTGTATCACATTCCATTTTGTTTTATCTGTGAGTGAGCAGATGTGTTTTCTATGAGTTATCTCTCCATATAGGGAGTGTATGTCACCCTGCGTGACATATATTGTTATTGTGACAATTACCATCTGATTCTTTCTCCTCAAATAGCATGTAGAGGTTATGTGTCTGTTTACTATACTGATGTCAAATGCACAATTTCCTCTAACCAAATAAATATTTATTTGGACTATTGAAAGAATGGGTATTTGAAACTCTGTTTTAAACTCTCAGCACCAGTCAATTTTACCCTTCTTTTAAAAAATGAATGCTCTATTGTTTTTCAAGTTGTTACTATTTTCTTAGAACAGTTGGCAAAGAACATTTAATCTGAGTCTGGGAAACATCATGTTTAATGGGAAAATGTGATTTATAATGTACTTATTTTTTCTGAACCTTATAAACTTCCTGATAACTATGGTGAACCAAATAAAAATGTGACTTTTTTCCTTTTTTTGCAAGGGAATGAGTATGCTTTGTTGCTGTTAGTAATCAGCTTTCAGAGAATTCAGCTAGTAACATCTCTAAAACACTGGTGATCTGGAAAATAATAATTATGAGTAGAACCCTATAAAATAATTATTGGCAAAACTATAGATAATTAAATATAAGAACTATAGATAATCAAATACATGCTAAATTAATCTAGGTTATGTTGAAAATAAGTCAATTCCAAATAAGGAAATTTTTGCATTGTTTCTAATACAGATGAAATTAATATTATGTATGTTATAATTTCTAACTTGCAAGCAAAAAGAAAAAAGGAAAGAAAATTTGATGAATGTATATTCAGCTCTTTAATGGAAGTCTCAGGAATTAAGCTTGTAAGCAGAAAGGAGCATAACTGCTCTTGAAGAGGTAAAAATAGGGATGACAAGAGTGGTCATTTAAAATCCTGTTTAACAGCTTTATGGAGATACAAGTCACATAGCATAAAATTCACCCATTTAAAATACATGTATAGAATGTCTCAACCATTCCTTCTATCCTTGTGTTCTCACTTAAAACTCCAAATCCTAAGCATCTATTTGGCCAGGTTTATGCCACAGGTCTTCTTTCTGCTGGTGTCAGAGCTGGTGAGGCTTAGGGGGGCTGGGGTTATGGCATGGGTGCATGAAATGGTCATTTCATGTCTGGATTCACTCTTCCAATAAGTGAGATATAAATGATCAGGCAGAAATTATTTGCAGTAGTACAGTTCAGTTCAGTTCAGTCGCTCAGTCGTGTCTGACTCTTTGCGACCCCATGAATCACAGCATGCCAGGCCTCCCTGTCCATCACCAACTCCCGGAGTTCACTCAGACTCACATCCATCGAGTCGGTGATGCCATCCAGCCATCTCATCCTCTGTCATCCCCTTCTCCTCCTGCCCCCAATCCCTCCCAGCATCAGAGTCTTTTCCAATGACTCAACTCTTCGCATGAGATGGCCTAAGTATTGGAGTTTCAGCTTTAGCATCAGTCCTTCCAAAGAACACCCAGGACTGATCTCCTTCAGAATGGACTGGTTGGATCTCCTTGCAGTCCAAGGGACTCTCAAAAGTCTTCTCCAACACCACAGTTCAAAAGCATCAATTCTTCAGCACTCAGCTTTCTTTACAGTCCAACTCTCACATCCAAACATGACCACTGGAAAAACCATAGCCTTGACTAGATGGACCTTTGTTGGCAAAATAATGTCTCTGCTTTTCAATATGATATCTAGGTTGGTCATAACTTTCCTTCCAAGGAGTAAGTGTCTTTTAATTTCATGGCTGCAGTCACCATCTGCAGTTTGTGCTATAAATGTTTAAAAACTGGCTTTATAGAAAAAATAAGTCCTAGATTTTAGCATTTACAGATTTCTGTGGCTTACATATTCCAACTATAAGGCATAATTGGAAACAACCAATGTGATAAGGGGAGAAATGCTGACAATGCCATCTTGTGAGCTGGAAGGGCTGGCTTCACGCCAACCTTGAACCATGGGTGCATTCAAGGAAGGGCAATAAATTCTAAGTAGTCAATAAATACGTAAATAAATAAGTAAAACATATATTCAGATATTTAGTGCAGATGTTATTGACCTTAAACAGAAGCACTCAGTATATTCTTCAATAAACTAGTATGTGACTCAGTAGATAAGAATTAGTGTATGGGTATGTTAGAAACTACTGTTGTATTTTATCTCAGAAACAAAAAAGAAAGAGACCACTGTTCCTTGTCACTGATTTCTTAATTTATTTAGCTAGAGAGCTAAAAGAACATTTTTTAACTGCTCTGGTACTTCAGTCTCCAAATTTTTATTTCTTTCTTTTCAAATTTCTTTTTTTTAAAATTTTATTTTATTTTTAAACTTTATATAATTGTATTAGTTTTGCCAAATATCAAAATGAATCCACCACCGGTATACATGTGTTCCCCATCCTGAACCTGCCTCCCTCCTCCCTCCCCATACCATCCCTCTGGGTCGTCCCAGTGCACGAGCCCCAAGCATCCAGTATCGTGCATCGAACCTGGACTGGCAACTCGTTTCTTACATGATATTATACACGTTTCAATGCCATTCTCCCATATCTTCCCACCCTCTCCCTCTCCCACAGAGTCCATAAGACTGTTCTATACATCAGTGTCTCTTTTGCTGTCTCGTACACAGGGTTATTGTTACCATCTTTCTAAATTCCATATATATGCATTAGTATACTGTATTGGTGTTTTTCCTTCTGGCTTACTTCACTCTGTATAATAGGCTCCAGTTTCATCTACCTCATTAGAACTGATTCAAATGTATTCTTTTTAATGGCTGAGTAACACTCCATTGTGTATATGTACCACTGCTTTCTTATCCATTCATCTGCTGATGGACATCTAGGTTGCTTCCATGTCCTGGCTATTATAAACAGTGCTTCGATGAACATTGGGGTACACATGTCTCTTTCCCTTCTGGTTTCCTCAGTGTGTATGCCCAGCAGTGGAATTGCTGGATCATAAGGCAGTTCTATTTCCAGTTTTTTAAGGAATCTCCACACTGTTCTCCACAGTGTCTGTACTAGTTTGCATTCCCACCAATAGTGTAAGAGGGTTCCCTTTTCTCCACACCCTCTCCAGCATTTATTATTTGTAGACTTTTGGATTGCAGCCATTCTGACTGGTGTGAAATGGTACCTCATAGTGGTTTTGATTTGCATTTCTCTGATAATGAGTGATATTGAGCATCTTTTCATGTGTTTGTTAGCCATCTGTATGTCTTCTTTGGAGAAATGTCTATTTAGTTATTTGGCCCATTTTTTTTCAAATTTCTTTCCTCCAGTAGGTTTTGTGAAGTGATGGATTCTTTCTATGCTGTTAGTCTAGAAATATCACATTTATGTTTCTCTTGTTAACCTCTTTACCCTCTTACCGAATAGTAAAAGGACCTTACACTATTTTAATTCCAATTACCCCATCATTTCTTTTACTATTTTTATACAGCATTTTATACAGCTATTTTATTTTACTTTTTACTTAACAAATTATGCATTAATTTAATTGTTTTGATATAATCAATACTATCAATTATTTATATTTATAAGTTAATGTTTTTAATTTTTAACCTTCCTGAATATTTTAGGTTGTTTTCCTTATTCCTAAACTATATCCTTTAGCAGTTCCTTTGCAAGGGTTTGTGGTAGTAACCCTCTCAATCATTGATATCTAAAATTGTATTTATTTTGATTTTGTTCCTGAAAGGTACACAACTTTGTATAGAATTCTTAATTTAACAATAATTTTTGCTTACATGTAGAAGATATTAGTCTAGCTTTAACTGTTGATTTTTAAATCTTCCTTTTGTCTTTGGTATTCTGAAATTTGACCATCATATTTCCATATGTGGACTCTTCTTTTTTGCTTAAGATTTACTATGATTCCTGATTCTAGGGATTTGTGTCTTACATCAAATCTAAAAATTATATTCAGTTCAGTTCAGTTCAGTTGAGTCGCTCAGTCGTGTCCGACTCTTCCTGACCCCGTGAATCGCAGCACGCCAGGCCTCCCTGTCCATCACCAACTCCCAGAGTTCACCCAGACTCACGTCCATCGAGTCAGTGATGCCATCCAGCCATCTCATCCTCTGCTGTCCCCTTCTTGTCCTGCCCCCAATCCCTCCCAGCATCAGAGTCTTTTCCAATGAGTCAACTCTTCGCATGAGGTGGCCAAAGTCCTGGAGTTTCAGCTATTCTTCAAACTCATTAGATCTAGTCTTTCATTCTGGAAATACAATTAGTTCTGTATTGGACTAATCATTATGTTCTACAAATCTCCTAACCTCTCATATTCTTCATCTCTTATCACTTTTGTTTTCTAGGTAATTTATTTGGTTTTACAATATAGTTGATTAATTTTCTGTTCTGTTTTATATAGTGTGTAATATAAACTATAATTTCTGATTACAAACTTAATTCCTAGAAGTTCTAACTTTTGTTTCCTGTCTGATAAATTTTTATAGTATTCTTTACTCATACCTCAGTTTCTTCATTTCTTTCTATACGATATTAAATATGCTCTTTATATGATCAGTATTTGCTGAGACAAGTATTAGTATTCCTTCTTGTTTTTATACTGCAATCTTTTGTTTAATTTTGTTTTTGCTGGTTTTTACTCATAACCACTTCTTTCCTTGTTTGTTTAGTGATTTTTTTATGTGATCTCTTTGAATATTTTGGTGGATTTATTTGAAGCCTGAAGTTCCAATCCCAAAGAAAGTCAATGCCAAAGAATGCTCAAACTACTGCACAATTGCCCTCATCTCACATGCTAGTAAAGTAATGCTCAAAATTCTCCAAGCCAGGCTTCAGCAATACGTGACCCATGAACTTTGAGATGTTCAAGCTGGATTTAGAAAAGGCAGAGGAACCAGAGATCAAATTGCCAACATCCGCTGGATCATGGAAAAAGCAAGAGAGTTCCAGAAAAACATCTATGTCTGCTTTATTGACTATGCCAAAGCCTTTGACTGTGTGGATCACAATCAACTGTGGAAAATTCTGAAAGAGATGGGAATACCAGACCACCTGACCTGCCTCTTGAGAAATCTATATGCGGGTCAGGAAGCAACAGTTAGAACTGGACATAGATCAACGGACTGGTTCCAAATAGGAAAAGGAGTACATCAAGGCTGTATATTGTTACCCTGCTTATTAAACTTATATGCAGAGTAAATCATGAGAAACGCTGGACTGGAAGAAACACAAGCTGGAATCAAGATTGCTGGGAGAAATATCAAAAACCTCAGATATGCAGATGGCACCACCGTTATGGCAGAAAGTGAAGAGGAACTCAAAAGCCTCTTGATGAAAGTGAAAGAGGAGAGTGAAAAAGTTGGCTTAAAGCTCAACATTCAGAAAACGAAGATCATGGCATCTGGTCCCATCACTTCATGGCAAATAGATGGGGAAACAGTGGAAACAGTGTCAGACTTTATATTTTGGGGATCCAAAATCACTGCAGATGGTGATTGCAGCCATGAAATTAAAAGACGCTTACTCCTTGGAAGGAGAGTTATGACCAGCCTATATAGCATATTAAAAAGCAGAGACATTACTTTGCCAATAAAGGTCCGTCTCGTCAAGGCTATGGTTTTTCCAATGGTCATGTATGAATGTGAGAGTTGGACTGTGATGAAAGCTGAGTGCCAAAGAATTGCTACTTTTGAACTGTGGTGTTGGAGAAGACTCTTGTGAGTCCCTTGCACTGCAAGGAGATCCAACCAGTCCACCACCACCCTGGTCCTGGGTGTTCATTGGAAGGACTAATGCTGAAGCTGAAACGCCAATACTTTGGCCACCTCATGCGAAGAGTTGACTCACTGGAAAAGACCCTGATGCTGGGAGGGATTGGGGGCAGGAGGAGAAGGGGACGACAGAGGATGAGATGGCTGGATGGCATCACCAACTCGATGGAAATGAGTCTGTGTGAACTCTGGGAGTTGGTGATGGACAGGGAGGCCTGGCGTGCTGCGATTCATGGGGTCACAAAGAGTCAGACAGGACTGAGTGACTGAACTGAACTGAAGTTAAGTGAATTGGTAGAGAGAGAGACTTTGTTTCATTCTGTTAGTCACCTGAGCTGGGAGTGGCGGGGTGGGGGTCACTGTCGATCAAGAAACCTTTAAATTGTTTTGGTTTGGTATTTTTTTAGTGCACAGAGATAATGTGAAGTCCAGCTGCAGACCAGAGGGAATTCAGACTTACAGGTAGAAATTTCCAAGATAGATTTTAACAGCCAGGATTTAGTGGAGGAAACAGGAAATACTCTGTGTATTTCAAGCAGAAGAGAATGTACTAATGGAATTATGTGCTTTGAAAACATGATTGGAAGAGGCATAGAAGTGAAAATCAGGGGACAACCTAGACTTTAGATTTTTAAAATCACATCATCGTAGCTATGAAACAGAGGTCCTAATCATCGCTGTTACTGCTACCACCACTGTGCTGTCACGGCTGCTTTATTCCCAAGAAGCTGGTTCCTAGACATTTACACATGGACTTCAGCTGCTGCAAATACTTGTGTCTCCTGGAATTTGTGTGATAGTGTGTCTGCAGTAGGAAGAGGTTCCTGCTTCATTTCTGCCTCCAGACTTTGTGTGAATTGACAGAGGATATCTGCAAGGAAGTCTTTTTTTTTAATGTAGATTCTGAGTTTCCCAACCTTTCCAATAGAAAGAGGACAAACTGAAGGTTGAGAAAGCCAATTCAGTTGTTTATTACTTTTTAAAAAATGTTTTGCTTCTTTGTAAAGCCAAAGCAGAGACAAGCATGTATACCCACTATGTCCTTCTTTAAAATGAGATGTGCTCTTGGTACTTCACCTGCTGTCATTACTACATTTCATGCCTCATTCCATGCTTTTCATTCCAGATGTTTTCTCCTGTCCTTTCATAAGCAGTTAAATCTGTAAGGTTGACATATACACCCAAGGATGTCACTGATAAAGCATTCATTTATCCTTGTGAATTTGATTTTCTTTTAATCAGATCTAGATTTTTGGAAATTCCTTTATGTTTCTGCAAACTGAATCATGTATTGAAAAGATATTTTAAAATATTTCATCTGATAGATGGTAGGAGTTTCTGTGACATCTGCTTGCCAAATATGGAAAGATGACCTAGGATATTTCTTTGGTCCTCTTTGGTCCTTTTAAAATATTTTTTTAATCCCCTAGTGTCCAATCTTTCTTAGTCTCCTTTGCTGGTTTTTACTTTTCTTCCCAGTCTCTAAGTGTTGAGATCTTCTGGGAATCAGTTTTCAGGTTTCTTCTCTTTTACATTTGTATACTTCTTCTAAATGGTCTTATCTGATACTCTCTTTTAAATGTCACCTATTTGCTTGTGCCTTCCAAATTAATATATTCAGATTAGACTTTTCCCTTTGGTTCCAGATTAACCCATCCAGTTGCTACCTGCTCTTCCTATCTGGAAGTCGAGAAGACATCTCAGACATAAAAGGTCCAAACATAAACCTTAATTCCTCAACTCACACTCAAATCAGATTTTCTCTTACTTCACACATCAGTAAATAGTACAACAATTCATCCTGTTACTCATGAGAAAAAGCAAAAAAATCATCTTGCTTATTTCCTTTCCATGATCCCCAATTTCTAGTCCATGAAGAAGCCCTGTCAGTTCTATCTTGAGCATAACCACTTTTCAAGATTCTCCCACTATCATACTGTCTAAGACACCATCAGATCTTAACTGTGCTTCAATCCCAAGTGAACAAATAATCCAAGTAGGTAACTGAAGAATCCTAACTAGCTTCTATTTTACTCTGTCTCTTTAAATTGTATCAACCCTGGGCTAAAACTTCCAGGGTCTCTGCATCTTACTTGGAATGAAATACAAACTCTTATATGACACGACACCCGTTTATGTCAGTGTATTTGCTCTATGGTGTATCTTGTAAACTTCCCATCTGCACATTCTATTTCAGCTTCACTGTTGTGTGAAAAAGAGTCCACTTCTTCTGAAACACTCTTTACCAGTCCTTTTATTTTCCCACTCCAGGACTTCATACTAGTCTAAAGTAAAAGCCATCTTTTAGAGGCCTTCTTTTTAGGACACTATCTAAAATAATCACCCTTCACACACAGTTCTCTAGTATCTCATACCTATGATTTCTTTTTGGCATTTATCACAACCTAAAGCTACATTTGTTTACTTTTTTATAGCCTACATCTTCATACTCATTCCAAACACCATAAAGAAAAGGTCTTTGTCTAATTTTGTTTACCACTATAGCCTAAAATTAGATGATGTACATATGCATGTTGAATGAATGGATGGGCGGTCAGATAGAATCCTCAGGTGAAGCTGCTCAGAACTAGTGGGTCAAAAGTGAATGATATGTCAGGAGGAGCACCTGGGTTAGATTTACTGATTGAAAGGCTTGGATACACGAATCATTGGCCCCAATAAAATCATCCAAGGATGGTGTTGTCAGGATAGGACTCCAAACAAGACATGGAACAGACCTATACACTTTCCTTACCTATACACTCCCTAAAGATAGGGCCTTTTTTCCCTCTTACTGTAGTCCCAGTACCTAGTATAGTCTCTCACATAGATGTTCAATAAACTTAAAGGATCTAATAACTGAATGAAATAATTAAAATTTGGAAGAAAATCCCATACAAGGGAATAGGAAGCAGTAGTAAGAGGTTTAAGAGGAGGACCAAGGAAGTGTGAGTCGATTGAAAGCAGAAGCAGCAGGAGTTTCAAATAACATATGGTCTCAGAATAATTCATTGTATTCATCAAGAAGAAAATGGCAATACATGTCACCGACATAAATAACTAGACAAGATTTATCTCTGTATTAATATATTGTATATCTATCAGGGGCTTCCCTTGTGGCTCAGCTGGTAAAGAATCCGCCTGTAATGTGGGAGACCTGGGTTAGATCCCTGGGTTGGGAAGATCCCCTGGAGAAGGGAAAGGCTACCCACTCCAGTATTCTGGCCTGGAGAATTCCATTAAAAAGCAGAGACATTACTTTGTCAACAAAGGCCTGTCTAGTCAAGGCTATGGGTTTTCCAGTAGTCATGTATGGATGTGAGAGTTGGACTATAAAGAAAGCTGAGTGCCAAAGAATTGATACTTTTGAACTGTGGTGTTGGAGAAACTCTTGAGAGTCCCTTGGACTGCAAGGAGATCCAACTGGTCCATCCTAAAGGAAATCAGTCCTGGATGTTCATTGGAAGGACTGATGCTGAAGCTGAAACTCCAATACTTTGGCCACCTGATGTGAAGAGCTGACTCATTTGAAAAGACCCTGATGTTGGGAAAGATTGAAGGCATGAGGAGAAGGGGACAACAGAAGGTGAAATGGTTGTATGGCATCACTGACTCAATAGACATGGGTTTGGGTAAACTCCAGGAGTTGGTGATGGACAGGGAGGCCTGGCATGCTACGATTCATGCGGTCTCAAAGAGTCGGACATGACTGAGCGACTGAACTGAACTGAAGTCCATGGTGTCACAAAGAGTGAGACACGACTGAGTGACTTTCACTTTCTTCAAACAACTTTAGTGTATAGTATGAAATTGTTTCCTTCATGGCTTGCTGGCATTTCCTAGTTTTCAAGGATGTTGTTCTGTTTTTAATATGTTTTTGATAATGACAAGATGTCTAAGATTTTCTTTTGCTTTCATGCTCTGAGTCATGTCATGAATACATTGATGCCATGCTATCATGAAACTAATAACAATCTATCAAGATCCTAATTAAACGTTTGGAAAGGCAGTATGAAATAACCATTTGAAAATTAATGAGGAGATAAGCCTGTTACTACTGAATGTCAAAGAATGGAAAATTTGCAAATAAGTTCCCAAATGTCTCTGCAACAGTCACAGTGAAATGCAGAATTTTAGGTGAGCAAAGGAATCTCATGAGATCACATGGGTACAACTGTTATATGTTTAATCAGGGACACAGAACTTAACAGAAATTAGCTGGCTACTTAGAGCTGACTCTGATGTGATGATATTGACAAGATTTTCTCTGGGTAATTGAGTCCACTACAGATCACAGCTGCTGCAGTCTTTCCAAAGGTAGAATTCTGCTGGGGATAAGAAAAGACCCAAATGTTGGTTATATTACTGCACCTTTAGATCCAGGCTTTCAACAACTATCCTAAAAGATGTACACTAGCAGTTCATGTGCTTCTGTTTAAGGGAATATTTACAAATGCTGTTTCTTCTAGTTCTGAAATTGAACTCAGCAGAAAGACCCATACAGCTTCAGAAATGAGAACAGAAACAGAGGTTCCAATCTGCTTCACACCTGTCCATCCTTTTACCTGGACAATTACCAGAAGAGATGTCTGGGTAGTTTGAGATTACAGAAAGCACATCTGCACTGATTATAGCTTTAGTTGATTGCTATGTACACACATTGAAACAAACATTTTAATTTCTTCATTGAAATATTACAGTTACTGTTTTAAAATATATTAATTATAAAAATAATACCAGCTTATAAAAATCAAATAAAGTGAAAATTTACAAAATACAAACTAAGAAACCTCTCTCAGTCTCCCCTACTCTTAACATCACTCTCCCTGGAGGTCACTGTGAATGATCTGGGCTTTATCTTCTACATGTTTATATGTGCCTATATACACCTAATCACATACACACGTCTATGAAGACCTTTCACTTACATAGGCCACTCTCTTGCAGGTCTGTTCCATGTCTTTTTTCTCAGATCCCCAAGAGGTCTTCCCCTGCACTGAGTCATTGGCTGGGAGATGCCCGTGAGATGTGTGGTGCTAGTACACATGGTAACAGAGTTCAGAGCACACTGCTGGACCACTGGTCACTGCTGTCAGATACATGAGAAGCACATTCTCGTAGCTGCCTGTCTCACCACTCTCAGTCTACTTTCAATACAAGTAGCCAGAAAAATTCTTTTAAAAACTATGTCAAATCCTATCTCTTCTTGACTCAGATTTTTCAAAATCTCCCCATTTCATCAAGAATAAAAGCTATATTCACACAACAGCCACAGCGCCCTCTGTGCCCTACTTCCTGCCCCCCATCTTCTCCCCTTACCTCTCCTGTATTATATACTGCTTTCCTTCCTTGGCCACTCTATCCTGGAGGGTATAGAGACATGTGCTCCTTCAGTATACCTGGCAAGATCCAACCTCAGGCTTCCCATTTCACTGAGAAAACTGATGCAATCACTAAAAAATTGCACTGGCTGCTCTCTCTCTTTGGGTAGCTCTTTACCCAATAGCCCCATGGCCCATTGACCTATTTCAAGTCTTTGATCAGCTATTACATTCTTGCTGAGGGCTGTTTTATTGACTATGCCAAAGCCTTTGACTGTGTGGATCACAATCAACTGTGGAAAATTCTGAAAGACATGGGAATATCAGACCACCTGACCTGCCTCTTGAGAAACCTACATGCAGGTCAGGAAGCAACAGTTAGAACTGGACTTGAAACAACAGATTGGTTCCAAATAGGAAAAGGAGTACATCAAGGCTGTATATTGTCACCCTGCTTATTTAACTTCTGTGCAGAGTACATCATGAGAAATGCTGGGCTGGAAGAAGCACAAGCTGGAATCAAGATTGCCAGGAGAAATATCAATAACCTCAGATATGCAGATGACACCTCCCTTATGGCAGAAAGTGAAGAGGAACTAAAAAGCCTCTTGATGAAAGAAGTGAGTGAAAAAGTTGGCTTAAAGCTCAACATTCAGAAAACGAAGATCATGTCATCTGGTCCCATCACTTCATGGGAAATAGATGAGGAAGCAGTGTAAACAGTGTCAGACTTTATTTTGGGGGCTCCAAAATCACTGCAGATGGTGATTGCAGCCATGAAATTAAAAGACGCTTACTCCTTGGAAGGATAGTTATGACCAACTTAGATAGCATATTCAAAAGCAGAGACATTACTTTGCCAACAAAGGTTTGTCTAGTCAAGGCTATGGTTTTTCCAGTGGTCATGTATGGATGTGAGAGTTGGACTGTGAAGAAAGCTGAGCACCGAAGAATTGATGCTTTTGAACTGTGGTGTTGGAGAAGATGCCTGAGTCCCTTGGACTGCAAGGAGATCCAACCAGTCCATCCTAAAGGAGATCAGTCCTGAATGTTCATTGGAAGGACTGATGCTGAAGCTGAAACTCCAGTACTTTGGCCACCTTATGTGAAGAGTTGACTCATTGGAAAAGACTCTGATGCTGGGAGGGATTGGGGGCAGGAGGAGAAGGGGACAACAGAGGATGGGATGGCTGGATGGCATCACCGACTCGATGGACATGAGTTTGGGTAAACTCTGAGAGTTGGTGATGGACAGGGAGGCCTGGCGTGCTGTGATTCATGGGGTCGCAAAGAGTTGGACATGACTGAGCAACTGAACTGAACTGAACTGAGGTCTACCTGGAACACCCTATTTAAAATAGCAGTCTTAACCTGAACACTCCTGATCCCCCAACCTAGTTCTGTTTTTATTTGTTTCAGCAGCATTGATCATGTGGAAGATTCTGTATACTGTAGTTATTTACATCCACCCCACAGAATGTAAAGTCTGCATGTAGAGGACAGCAGTCCATAGAGCCCTAGATCCTAGAAGAGTGCCTAAGGATAGTAACCATTTAGTGAACACTTGAAGAATAATAAGTGGATGGATGAGTGAATTGACACACATATTTTGGAGTTAAGTAGAGTCAGCCTCGTAGAAGGCAATGGCAACCCACTCCAGTACTCTTGCCTGGAAAATCCCATGGACGGAGGAGCCTGGTAGGTTGCGGTCCATGGGCTCACTGAGTCAGACATGACTGCGCAACTTCACTTTCACTTTTCACTTTCATGCATTGGAGAAGGAAATGGCAACCCACTCCAGTGTTCTTGCCTGGAGAATTCCAGGGACGGCGGAGCCTGCTGGGCTGCCATCTGTGGGGTCGCACAGAGTCGGACACGACTGATGTGACTTAGCAGCAGCTGCAGCAGAGTCAGCCTTGTAGGCTCCATCAATTACGTGCTCTAAAGTAGGAATAATAATTATGTGCTAAATTGCTTCAGTCATGTCCAATTCTTTGCAACCCTATGACTATGGCCGGGCAGGCTTCTCTGTCCGTGGGATTCTCCAGGCAAGAATAATGGAGTGGATTGCCTTGTTCTCCTCCAAGAGATCCTCCCGACTCAGTGATTGAACATATGTCTCTTATTACTCCTGAACTGGCAGGTGGGTTCTTTACCACTAGTGCCATAAAAGCACCTAAAACCTACTTCACAAGGTTGTCATGAGAATTCAGTTAGCAATTAGACAATAATTACAAAAAGCACAGAACTGTACCTGAAATATATTAAGTGCTTAGTTAATGGTATATAGTACTTTATTTTTGTTCCATGTAGTTTTTAAGGTAAAAGTGGAACCATGCTATATATATTATTCATACAACTTGATTTTTGCACTCAATGAAATACCTTCATTTTTTTTTCAAATAGGACATACAGACATCATTTATTCATTGAATAAATGCCTTGAAATGCTTCTCTGTCTTTATAGTGTTTGCATTCTACCTCTTCTTTCTATGACTGCATAGTATTCTATAGTATTTACATGTAGTTATTTAATTATTCTTCTAATATGTATTTGAATGGTTTGTCATTTTTTGTTAATATATATGCTTCCCTTGCAACATAATCTAACAAAAACTGATATTGGACATGATAATAACAGTTTATTTTTCCATATACTTTAGAAAATACATGACAGTTAAAGTCAGAGATTACAGTATTTTTCACATTTTTTGAACTAATATTTCTCAGTCTGGCTGAAGAAGTAATTTATGTATGATAACTATTTTTAAATCCACTATGTGTGTATATTCAGTAGACATGAGTTATTCTGTCAACCCCACTTCGATAATAGTAACTAAAGAAGTAAGATTTGAGAGGAATCAGCTGTCTTGCTTCTGAACCCAGAGACAAAATTTGTTTTAGGTAATGAAAGGTGATAAAGCTGACCCAAAGACAAAACAAATTAAAGGCCAGAGAAAGTCCTGGAAGTATTTGAGTTCCTGCTTCCAATTGATTTCAAGTTCTAGCTATATCCTGGAAAACCAACAAGTTGTTTAAAACCTTTCTTGTATTCTCTCAACAAATAGCTCTTCTTTTTCCTAAGGAATTTCAAGTTTTGTTTCTGTAACTTAAAACCAAAGAAGTTAACTGTATGCCATATATTTAGCTATAACTTGGGATATTAAAATTAAGGCAGAAATAGGCATTTATATATACTGAGTATCTATAAGTGGAGAAGGAAATGGCAACCCACTCCAGTGTTCTTGCCTGGAGAATCCTATGGACAGAGGAGCCTGGTGGGCTGCTGTCCATGGGGTCGCACAGAGTGAGACACTACTGAAGCGACTTAGCAGCAGCAGCAGCAGTATCTACAAGAGAGCTGTTCATAAATTCATTTTCAGATCAGATCAGATCAGATCAGTCGCTCAGTCGTGTCCGACTCTTTGCGACCTCATGAATCGCAGCACGCCAGGCCTCCCTGTCCATCACCAACTCCCGGAGTTCACTCAGACTCACGTCCATCAAGTCAGTGATGCCATCCAGCCATCTCATCCTCTGTAGTCCCCTTCTCCTCCTGCCCCCAATCCCTCCCAGCATCAGAGTCTTTTCCAATGGGTCAACTCTTAGCATGAGGTGGCCAAAGTACTGGAGTTTCAGCTTAACATCATTCCTTCCAAAGAAATCCCAGGGCTGATCTCCTTCAGAATGGACTGGTTGGATCTCCTTGCAGTCCAAGGGACTCTCAAGAGTCTTCTCCAACACCACAGTTCAAAAGCATCAATTCTTCAGCGCTCAGCCTTCTTCACAGTCCAACTCTCACATCCATACATGACCACAGGAAGAACCATAGCCTTGACTAGACGAACCTTTGTTGGCAAAGTAATGTCTCTGCTTTTGAATATGCTATCTAGGCCTTCCAATAACATATCACATTGTTAGAAAACATGCTAGAAGATAAATAGAAATCAGTTAAGAGGCACAAGATTATGCATTCCAGGGTATAGATTCCGTCCATACCATCCTTTGAAAACTTCTTCTCTGGTCAGGCAGATTATAGCTTTGTTATTTCCTGGAGCTTGGGGCTAGAATTGGAACACCTAACGAGAAACCTTTTCTTCAGGAGGCTGTTTCCTCTCCCCAGGTAATTATCACACATTCTTCAGAAGACTTTGCCTAAAAAAGTCCCTTTTTATGTGCTGCTCTCACCACCCTCATAACTACACATAATAGAAAGTTTTCCAACAAAACTGTTGTTGATAGAAGATGCTTTCTTCCTGAATATTAGGCACTTCAGTCACGTGTATTTGATGATAACAATAATGATCTATTGCTGTTAGCCTCTGGGCACTCGCTCTAAGCCTTTCAGTTTCTGACACAAATTTTGGGTAGGCCCTTCTGTTCCTCTAAGGAAGTAAACAACTTTCTAGAAAACCTTCTGAAATTTTCCTTAACTTATTGTAGAGTAATGCTTTTCAACTTTAATGTGCAGATGCACTGCTCCAGGATCACGTAAAATGCACATTCAGATTCAGAAGGTGTAGAATGAAGCTTGAAATTCTGCCAAGTGACGTGGACGCTGCTGTTTTACAGACTACACTTTGATTAGAAAGTTCCAGAAAATTTCTTATTTAGCGGTACTGTACAGTGCTCTAATGTAACATCAAACTGCCACAAACCTTTCAGTGTATCTCTCCCTTGCAGAACAGTAGCTCCCTACCACACACTTAAAAAAAAAAAATTATAGTGTCAAAATCAAAACTTTTTTCTGCTTTCATCTTCTGAGAATTGAACCATAAGTTAATTAATCCCTATATATGGGCGTGGTTCTCATGTCACTAAGAGCATTCTTTGTGAAGAATATACATCAGATATCCAATAGGATGGGCAAAGAAAATCATTTTTTTGTTTTTTTTTTTTTATGAGTGGCTCTAAATGCATAGTACATAGTTTCTAATATGCATTATCTTTTGCATTCATCTTATCCTTAATATGGAAAATGGGAAGTAATTACAAAGAAACATTCCTAATTTATGTTTTTGCACTTTCATATTTTATTTCTCCCAACCTGAAATTTTGCATATAAGCCAGTACAATTTCTTCTACTTTTTCTTCTCCCCCTATGGAAACAATTAAGTCGTCTAAGTAGGAGCCCACTGATTCAGTGATTATAACAATAATTGCACCATTCTTGTGGGGCAAAATATCCTTTTCCATTTTGAGGCGACATGCCAGAAAACTTTAACTAGAACATTAGATGTAGCACTGCTGTTAGTCATAGACTCTGCCAGAAATCAGTACATATAAGGAGTAATCAAAGGACATGCTTTCTGTTGATGTGGACTTGTTAGCACACAATACCTTTGCCCAGTGAATTGATAACAGGATGTAGCACGTAGCACTTCTAGGTCACTTTGAATCCAGCCCAAGTTGGTTGTGATTAACACTGCTAACAACAACAGCTGTTGTAGGACTAATATGAAATATGGAATGGTCTCAGTCTAGTTCACTCGTGACAAGTACCCACATCATGAAAATCATCACAATCATTAGCGCCCTTGTCGGCAGCCTTGGGAGTCTGAACGGTTTTGAAACTGAATGCCAGACATCCCTAGAGATGAGCCCAGTGACAATAAATCAGATTCACTGGAAGCTTGTTATGAGGAAAACTATTTCACTTCTTACATGGCATCTGCTCTCTAAATAATATGATTAGATCTCTAGGGCAATTTATGTGGACCACTAAACTGGCCATAAAATATCATAAACTCATGACATATGATTAGTTCTCCCCATTTAACACATATAAACATCTATTACAGGTAAAGACTCTGGTGCTTGTGAGGAACTTAACTCTAATAGCATTGGGTCTTAGAAATTTCGAACAGATGAACAGGCTTGCCCTTGAAGTAGTGTAGCTTCAGCCAGAATCCTGACCTATTAATAACTTCTGTTTTTATAAATAATTGGTCATGTTATGTTTTCTAGTATAGCTATGAACTGATTTAATCAAAAATAGCAAAGACTTTGATCATTTTCATCTGTGATATCAATTATTCACACTTATAAACAATATATGTATAATTTATGTAATTCTGTAAGCATAATCACCTCATGCAATGATTTCTAAAGAATGTTTTATTAGCAATAATTATAGTTTAAAAATCTAGTGTCAGAATCACATACCTCAGTGGAAATGAGTCTCTCTGATACCTTAGGCATCTTAGCAGCAGTGTGCATTTTCTCATAGCAGGAAGGTGGATTTATCCCCATCCTGAGTTGAGAGGTAGTTGTGTTTTTTCTGTGTTCTCTAAACCTTGGGTATGGGATAGAAAGAAGGATCCATACATCTGTCTAGGCACTCCCAGTTACACACTAATCAGTTAAAGGAACCAGGTTATCCTGGTAATTTTAAAATCCAATAACATGTTTCACATTGTAATAATCATACTTATTTGAAGATAGGCAATAAAAATCTGACAGAAAAATACCAAGGAGAAAGCAACAGTAACAATAAAACTCTGTGTCCACCCCTAACTGGTAGAAACTAGTTTGATTATTTCTGAAAGGTTATTTTCAAGTATTAAGCTGTTAAAAACAAGATGTATGTTTTGCTTCTTCTTTGCCTCTTACCTTCCTCTTCAAGGCCATTTCTTATTCTAAAATATCTCAAACATATATACAATAATAGAAAAACAGCATACATTCATGTATTTGCCAGCAAGATTAAACAGATATTTACATTTGTGATATTCACCTTAAATGAAAATTTAAAATTTGCAGATACGTGAAAGTCCACCTCTCTCTTTCCCTTTTCATCTTTGGTCACAGAGGAAGTTGATGTAAATTATTTTTGTGCAATTTCTTGAACTTTTATTCCATTTGAATGTACCAAATTTATACCATCATATTTTATATTTTAAGAATTTGAAGCAATAATATTCTGTATTTTAGAGGTTTTTTTGCCCTCAACATTACATACTTGAGATTTATCGTGTTAATGTATATAGCTTTGTTTCATTCATTTACACTGTCATATAACATTCCATTGGATGAATAAACAGCATATATCACAGCTTTCTGTCCAAGTGATCCTACAGAAGAATAATTTGGTTGTTGCTCTTTTCTACTAAAGTAAGTAATGCTTCAGTGAACATGACAAAATATGTCTCCTCAGGCATCTGTGTAGTATTTTCTCTAGAATAGAAACTTGTAAGTGGAGCTGCTGACAATAATTTATGGGCATATTCAGATTTACTAAGTGTTGCCAAATTACTCTCCAAAATGTTTGTACCAGTTAACACTTCCAACAGCAGCAGTTACTGTGTGGCCTCATTCTAACCAACTCCTGGTATTGTTTTTTTTTTTTTTTTTAAAAAGAAAATATGGTTGTAAAACATCTCATTTGTTTTAATTTCTCTTTCCCTGAAATATCAGTGAGAACTTTGAGCATCATTCCATGTTTCATTAGTCATTAGGGTTGCCTTTCCATTTTCCACTCTTTTCTGTTTACTTGTCTTTCATTTTTATTTGCTGAAGTTTCTATATTTCGATCTTAATTATTTTGAGTTAAATGACTTCCAACTCTCATAGGATGAAGCTTTCCTAAAAGATGTGGCCTCCAAAAAACTTTTAAGCAATTAAAATCTTCACTTATTTCCTGAAGATGAAGAGATAAGTCATAACACTCAGTGAAACTTTTTTAAAATTCTGTACACAGTTTTATTTTCCTCAAAGAATATCAAAGTGTTAGTCGCTCAGCCATGTCCGACTCTTTGCAACTCCAAGGACTGTAGCCTTCCTGGTTCCTCTATCCGCGAAATTCTCCAGGCATGAACACTGGAGTGGGTTGCCATGCCCTCCCCCAGGGAATCTTCCCAACCTAGCGATCAAACCCAGGTCTCCCACATTGCAGGTGGATTCTTTACTGTCTGAGCCACCAGGCATATTCTTTGCCATCTGAGCCAACAGGGATAGAGCTCAGTTACTGTCTTTTTTCTTTCTGACTGTGCTCCCTATTTTTCACATTCAAGTTTCTCTTTCTTCCCATTCTGTGTTCCCCACTCAAAGCCAGTTATTGATCATTTTCACCTTCTCTCCCTCCAGAAACATTTGACCCTTCCAATATTAATGGGTCTTTTCAATTACCTCTTCCAGTCGTTAATTAACTGGAGGCTTAGGGAACGAGAGTCCTAGGAATGGATGGAGCAGCTGGGAATGGAAGAAACTATAAATACTCAGGTGAATTGTTTTCCCTGTCACGTTCTAATTAAAGATTTTCTCATCTTTATTCCTAATTTAAAGTATCCAACTTGGTTTGTCATACTCTCCACTTGGAATTGTTACTCTCATCCCTCTACTTTTATGAATTGTGCCTTATAATACTGCTAACAAGAAAATTAATAATAACCAGTGGGGTTTCAATTTTAGCTATCACATGTGTATATACTAGCCAAACACATAATATACATTCCAATTCATATCCACTTTTATGTTCAATATTTATAATATTTTTATTGATAATTATTTTAATATTTTACAAAAGATAAACTTTTCATCTATCACTGTCTCATATATGTCCTAGAAAATATATTTTCATCTCTGGGAACAACATTGCTTTCCCCAAGAAATTTACAATTTTCAATTTCTTTTATGCACAAATTGCTAAACTTTTCTTTAAAAATTTTTAATAATTTACCAAATTAAACTCTTATTACAACTAGGGTATAGACTATTATCTGGCTTTATCTTTCTACCTAACTATTTCTAAATTTATAAATTCAGAAAGTTGTCTATGTTAGACATATTCATTCACATGTTATAAATATATGGCAAAATATAGTTGCTTAATATTGTAAATACTTTCTCTATGTAATGAAATAGTATGTTAGGTGTATATCATGTCTTTTCCATTATTATTTTAAATAAAAATATGATTTCACTGAAATAACTTCCATTTGTAATGATTTTCAGGATTGTATTATTTTCATAGTTGGTAATTATTATAGGAATTTGTCCTGATTTGGTTATGGTATTTGCTGAAGTTTATTTTTGTACTACCTATTCAAAATCTGTTGCTAAGTAGACAAAAGACAAAACTAATGTTACAGAGGCATTTCTTTTTAACATACTAAAAATAAGAATTTCTAAAAATCTCAACTGTGACAATTTCCTGCCTGCTTAAATCGTTTAATGACTACACGTCACCTGCAAGCAACAGTCAGACTCCTTAAGGTGAAGTATAATGCATTGCATCATCTGACTTCCTCCTTCCATTTTGCAGTGTCTTACTAACAGTTTATTTAATGACAGAAATAAATGGGATGTAATGGCTTACACCAATGACATAATTTCTTGCCTTGCTGTCTGATCATACTCTTTCTTCTGTCTGGAATGACATTACTTTCTCTTGTTTGCTGATATAACTTATACATATCTACAAGATTAAATTCATTCATCAATTGACAACTCCATGAAGTCTTCTCTGACCAGTGGTTTTTAAATTGAGTTAGGTTTCAAGGTTGATTTTGTTCCCACTTATGCAAAATATATTTCTATCTTAGTCTCCTCATTATTCTGGAATATACATATATCTGTTTTACTAATCAGACTCCAGGACCTTTAATTTTAGAGACTGAACTTAATTATTTCCGTATGGTGTGTACTTAGCATAATGCCTGGTATGTATGCTCAGTGAGTGCCTTGTGAGAATAATTCAGTGAGAACTGAATTATTCTGTGCCTACTTATGTATGGTTGATGTAAAAAGTACCAGTTAACGTTTGGTCTTTTCTTTAAAACAAACTACACAAAATTTCAACCGGACAGAAATTTCTTAGGTTTTAATAATGGTCATAATTACTCAAATATAACAAAAGCATGCATATTCTTTTAAAATATTCTGTAAAAGAACTGCTTTTTACTTTTCAAATGAGCATTCTTCCATTTATTTGGAGTGGGTGCAGTTGTTGTTTTTTTAACATTGTTTCTGAACTAGGTATATGTTCAAAACATTTACCTTAAGCAGCGGATAGAAATTGCTAGTGTAAGTAAATTCTCTTTTCCTATATGTATTCCTGCTTCATCAATATCACAAAAATTATAAGAATTGTACTGTAAAACATAATACTGAGATACTCTAAAAATGTTAGTAATGTAAACTGAAATTGTCACTTAAGAAAATTGCATTTTTCCATTGAAAATTTCCTTTGAAGCCCTGCTAATGTGGTTCCAGGTTATTCAGTAGCGCATGAGGTAGGGTGAGTTAACATTTCTTCCCTGACAGAACTGCCTAGAATTCTTGCTGTTTCCCATGCTATGTCTGTGTGTATGTGCTCAGCCACTCAGTCGTGTCCAACTCTTTGCAACCCCATGGACTGTAGCCTGCCAGGCTTCTCTGCTCATGGGATTTTCCAGGCAAGAATACTGTACTCGCCTATTATCTATAGATTTTTGGAGGGGAGGAGCCTATCTGAACCTATTTCCTTTGATAATTCCTAAAATGGTTCCACGTTAATGCATTCTGCATCTGCTTAGTTGGAAATTCACTTTTAAAACTCAGCTAGTCAAAATGCTCTGCATCTTAACCAAGGATTTAAGCTTGTATTTCTGAGAAGAAATTAAACATTTTTCTATAGGGAAATTATGGTCTGTCATTGATCATGTAGTATTTTTGGTGGTCTCCATTGATGATATATATGTTTATATTCTGTATGGTGAATTAACTAAAAGAAATATTTTTGATTAATTACAATTGCTGAAAAATATTAACTTAAAAATCTCAGAATTCTTAAAGGTGCTATGGAAGTTCTCTTCTACGCAGTGTTTAAGTAAAGGAGAAGTTGCTGTTCATTTTTAAAAGGTTGCAGAATTAATCAAATGAAGGAATTTTTTTTTGCTCTTTACAGACATTAAAATGCATATGTAAGACATGACTATTTTATGTCATCTGTTATTTTTAGTATCTATTTTATTACTTCTCTTAATATTTTGATAAGTAAAGCATTTTTCCCATGCCGTAAGTTTTTGTGTAATGTATTAAAAATTGCTTTTTAGTATTAGCCTACTCCTAATTTAGAGAGCACCCTACAAGATAAAGCACTTTATATATTCAGTGATGGATAGTATTACCATTTTACAGTTGAGAAAACAGCTGAGTAGTGACATAAAGGTCAGTGAAACTATATCTATTCTCAAAGGTTAGATTATTTTAATATAATTGATAATGGGTGAAGTTCAACAATTGGGTAATAACTAATAACTTTAGTTATTAGTGAGTTTGAAAGAGCCAAATGTGTAATGACTTGTAAATCATTTTTTATTTAAAATGAAAATATGTATTTAGTTAAAAAATGTTCATGATACCAAAAAAAAAAAAAAAATATGTAGCTGGCAACTAGCTGTTGAGCTTTCCTGGTGGCTCAAATGGTAAAGAATCTGTCTGCAATATGGGGGACCTGGGTTTGATTCCTGAGTAGGGAAGATCCCCTGGAGGAGGGCATGGCCACCCACTCCAGTATTCTTGCCTGGAGAATCCCATGGGCAGAGGAGCCTGGCCGGTTGCAGTCCATGAGGTCACAAAGAATCAGGCTGAGTGACTAAGCACAGCACAGCACAGCTGTAGAACAATCATCAATAGGAAGACACTGGAACCCAGCAAAAAAATATACCTTTCATGGAATTTCAAAGGAGAAACCACAACAAAACTATAGGAGGGGCACAATCATGATAAAATCAAATCCTATACCCACTGGGTGGGCAACCCTCAAACTGGAAAGCAGTAACATCAGAAAAATTCTCATGCTGTTGTACAGGTTGTAGGCCTCACACCAGGCTCCTGGGGATCTGGCCAAGGGACTGGGAATCCACATGGAATCTGACACTGAAAACCAGCAGGATTTGATTACAGGACCTCCACAGGACTAAAATAAAAATACTGATACCTGGTATTTACAAATGCCACTTACTCTGATTGCATTATTTTATGTCATTAGCACTTATTGTTGCTGACAAGAATGCTAAGGCCAATCTGGTTCTTATTTCTATGTCAACGACCACGATGAGTTGAATTTTGCCCCCTGACTCCAAAAGAGACTTGTGGAAGTTCTAACCCCAAGTACATCAGAATGTGACTTTACCTGCAACTCCACTCATTGCAGATGTGATTAGGTACATTAAGGGAAGATGATACTGAAGAGGGTACCCCTAAGCCAGTATAACTGTTGTCTTTGTTAAAATAAAAATGGCCTGGTGAAGACAGAGACACAGGGAGAATGTCATGTGATGAGGAAGGTGAAGACTGGAGTTTTGTAGATGCAAATCGTGGAATGATAAGGATTGCCAGCCAACAATCAGCACTAGAAAGAAGCAAGAGAGACTTCCCTTAATGGTTTCAAAGGAAGCATGGCTCTGCAACACCTTGATTTTAGACTTCTAACCTCCAAAACTATAAGAAAATAAATTTCTGTTGTTTTAGGTCACCCAGTCTATGGTACTTCATTATAACAGCTCTAGGAAGCTAATACAGTGACCCTGTTTCTTTTTCTAGAATATTTGGAACATTTATTTATCTGATTTTTGTTCTGCCATGTTACAACTTGTCCAACCAGCCTTCCTTTTTATGTCTTGTACTTTACACTTTGTAATTGGGTGTTTCTATCACAAGAAAACTGTTCAACTTAAGAAAATTCTCTGAGATAATTTTATAACTTTATTTCACTGTCTTTTTTTCTTTTCTTTTTTGGAGGAATTCCTATTAGCTCCTGTTGGAGCTTTCTAATAGGAATTAGAAATATGCCAATATTCTCAAATATGCCAAATTCTTACCAGGTCCTGCTGTTCTTTCTGCCGAGACTGCTCTTCCTTTTTTCCCAGGTCTAACTCCTGCAGAACTCATCTTGAAAGGCTTTTTATTATAAAATATGTCCTCTTATCATTCCCTCTTCATTCCATTGTTTTCTTTTAAAATAAATTATTAAAATATAGTTGCTTTACAATGTGGTTATTTTCTGCTGACAGCAACGTGAATCAGCTATATGTACACATATATCCTCTCGTTTTTGGATTTCCTTCCCATTTGGGTCACCAGGGAAGACTGAGTAGAGTTTTCCATTCTATGGAATACTTTTTGTTGGTTATCTATTTTATGCATAGTAGTGTTTATAGGTCAATCCCAATCTCTCAATTCTTTTTACCCACCTTTCCCCATGTGGTGTCCATACCTTTGTTCTCTACATCTGTGGCTCTATTTCTGCTTTGCAAATAGATTCATCCCCTCCATTGTTTTCTTGATAATCATATTTTTTTCAGTTCCTAAAGATTTATTTGTTTGGTGAGGACAGAAAGCGAGTGTCTCATGTTGAGCACTGTATTCCTTATACCTAGTGTCATGTCTGGAACACAAGTGCCCGATAAATATTTGATGAAGGAGGAATAGACACTAAAATGAGTAATTTCATATAAAATGTGTTAGTGGAGTAAATTTTGTTTTAGAGAAGTGATAACTGGTTAAACACAGTAAAATCAACCATAATGCAAAGAAATAAAAACTAATTACAAAATGATGTTTCTTACTTAACTTGTGTATTTTTAATAGTCCAAACTACATTAAATCAAGCCTGTTTGTATTCAGATTTTCCAAGCTGACCTTGCTTTAAATTGGAAGCATTTTTAGAATAATTTATGCACCAAGAAAAGAGTGCTCTAGTGATGCAAGGCCCCTGAGGGTAGAAGATCAAGTAAAATATTCATGAAGCTTAAGTGCAAGAGATATCAGATTTTCTGTGGTAGTTTAACAGTATATTTCTGTACAAGGGAGTTGTAAAATGAAGAGTATGAGAGAAGATAAATATTTAGGATAATGCAGAAGACATATAAAGTGAATTCTTGCCTGTTGAATTTTGCAGCTCTTTCCGTTCCAAGTGTGTGTGTGTGTTCATGTTCCCTTATTGAGTCACATCAGATGCTTCTTTATAATCATTTTGAAAATTAATATTAAGATCAATAGGGATTTGGCTATTCCTACATGGGTTAGCTTCTGATTGCCATTCATGTGTGGCCATTTGAAATTGAGATACATTTTCTTCATTTATTTTGTATGAAAAAGAAAAGATGGAGTATGATGTCTTAATAACTGTGTAAGTCTTTGTAAGGAAGTTCCTGTGGAAGAAAGATAGCCATTCTTTCCTCAGCCTATTATCCATGGCCCATCATATGCTTTCTATGACACTTATTTTCTAAGGTGTTCAAGGAAGATATATGATGAAAAGAGTATTGGAAAATATGTAAGAATCAGTCATCTTTCAGAGTTCTTCGTGTTGAAAACAGTCACTAAAAGTTAAATGGGTAATAAAGTAGTAAGAAATCTTGCTATGTATATTTCTCTAATGGTATGTCTTTCTCCTGTTATTGATTATTTTATTCTAATTCTTCATCTAAAAGGAAAAAAAGTGTTTGATTGGTTTTTGAAAAACAAATTATTAAACACAGCAAGCTCAATCTTGTTTCAAAGTCCCTTCACAGGATGCTATCCCCCCTTCCAGCTTGTGACTATCTTATTCTCAGATTTTAGGTCACCATACAGTATGTGAAATATTAGAGTTACAGAATTAGTAAGCTGAGAAATTATTTTAACCTATAGGATCTTTGTTTTGTGATATTCTTGAATATTTAACTTACAAAATACATTAATGGTCCAGCAATATCTTAGATTGATAATATCTAGTCTGGTTTACATTGTTTTAAATACTTGCACCAATATTTTTTTCTTTCAGAGCAGTAGCTGTGATATGATCTGAAATTTAAAATGAGAACCTACATAGAGTGCTCATTATAAATAAAATACTGTGCTCCCTGTTGGATTGAGAAGCCTTATACTTGTTTCCAGTATATTTCAGATGTGGGAGATTACAGGAAGGTCATATCCTCCTCACAGCTGTTACATGAATGATGATCAGAAGAATCATGTTCATTGCCAGCACTGTCACAAACGGCATATTTATAAATCTTATTTTTATGGCCAGTCAGTCATTTCAGTCGCTCAGTCGTGTCCGACTCTTTGCAACCCCATGAATCGCAGCACACCAGGCCTCCCTGTCCATTGCCAACTCCCGGAGTTCACTCAAAATCATGTCCATCAAAAAATAAGACTTCATGAGAGTAAACATGACTGAAACAGATAAATCATAATTCATGGCCTAAATAAGGGCAGTAATATTACTGATATATTAGGCAAAAAATTCTCAGTTATCTTGAATTTAAAATTAGTATTACTTCAACCTGGAAAATGTGATTTGCTTGACAGCAAAATATTTTTACAGCTGTGTAATGAAAATCAAAGATAAAATTATACTGGCACCTGAATTTGCATCACTATTGTCATTACTATTATATTTTTAGGAATGTGTCATGGTCAGATGTTTACACATAGAAATGAAAGGAGTCATACTGGAAAATTTTCATGAAGCTTTGATTTTTTTCAATCCCCCTTCTGCACAGTACTCTAAAGTGGTGTTCCCTCCTTTCTCTTTTGTAATTCCTCTTTTATTTCTCTTCTCTGATCTCACTCTATTTTTATTCTTTTTATGTATCCCCACCCTAATCACAGCCCAAAAGTGACAGATGAGTGTGGGGAAAAAAACAGTACAAACGGAGAAATCAATTGTTCCATTCTTGTACCATAAACTCAGTTTACTCATCAAATCCTCTTCTATAATTTAGTAGTCATGAAAATTGGTTATTTTAAGAGTAAAATATCTCTCCTGGCTCATTCAAAAGTTGTGACAGTCAACATTGTGGTGTTACCTGAAACCTGAAAATAAGCAAACTTTCCTAATTGAATCTCATCTCAACAGATTTTTAGCATAATATTGATGTCAGAGATGGAGAAGGCAATGGCACCCCACTCCAGTACTCTTGCCTGGAAAATCCCATGGACGGAGGAGCCTGGTAGGCTGCAGTCCATAGGGCGCTAAGAGACGGACACGACTGAGCGACTTCACTTTCACTTTTCCCTTTCATGCATTGGAGAAGGAAATGGCAACCCACTTCAGTGTTCTTGCCTGGAGAATCCCAGGGAGGAGGGAGCCTGGTGGGCTGCCATCTATGGGGTCGCACAGAGTCAGACACGACTGAAGCGACTTAGCAGCAGCAGCAATGTCAGAGAGGTTTAAATAGACTAGGATAAGCCTCTGGTAAATCTGAGAATGCTACAAACCTATTTTAGACCTCTTTACTGTTTTGTTTAGGGAGCTTCCCTGGTGGCTCCAATGGTAAAGAAACTACCTGTGATGCAAGAGACCCGGGTTCAATCCCTGGATCAGGAAGATTCCCTGGAGGAGGAAATGGCAACCCACTCCAGTACACTTGCCTGGAAAACTCCATGGACAGAGGAGCCTTGATGGGCTACAGTCCATGGAGTTAGAAAGAGTCAGACATGCCTGAGTGACTAACACTTTCACTTTCACTGTTTTAAGAATTGAGAAATAGGCATCATCTAAGTTTTGGTAAGTAACATCTCTGCAGCAAGCTTACTGAGCTGATGGCATGGGGCTGCTGGCCCTCCTACTTTCCTATCCCAGGGCTTATTAGAGTTCATCTTCTCAGTTATTGTTATCCACTGGCCATCTTTTCCTCCCATCACCACCACACTTTCTGAGCTGTCTGTGGAGTGGAACTGACCTTGAAGGCCTTCACTGGCTTCCACGCAGTAGCTTTCTGCCGTCTTTCACACCGCTTCCATCCATCTTGGTTTATAGCCTCAGACTAGCATGTGACTTTCACACTGCACTGTGAGCTAGATTTATTTATGTTGTCTCAGAATATGTCCCAAGTTTTTTTTTTAGTCATTTTTATAGTCTTCAAATATTTGAAGCATTTTTATTCATTTTTCTTGGTAGCCTATAACAGGTCATCAAATTTAATTTTGATTTACTTTCCCTTTATTTATAAGTACATATGTGTTAAGTCACTTCAGTCATGTCTGACTTTTTGCAACCCTATGAACTGTAGCTTTCCAGGCTCCTCTGTCCATGGGATTCTCCAGATAAGAATACTGGAGTGGGTTGCCATTGTCTTCTCCAGGGGATCTTCCCAACCCAGGGATCAAATCTCAATCTCCTGCATTGCAGGCAGATTCTTTACCATTGAGCCACAAGGGAAGCCCTTTTATAAGTACATTAAAACATAATTTTATTGCACTTGAAACATTTTTTCATGTTGTTTTTTGTGTGGATGATATATCCTTCTTGCCCAAAAGAAAACTATAGTAACAGATGATATGTCATACTTAACACTTTGTTTGATTTGCAGAAAAAGCAAAGAAGTTTTATACCCTATATGTGGTGGTTAATGGCACCCCACTCCAGTACTCTTGCCTGGCAAATCCCATGGACGGAGGAGCCTGGTAGGCTGCAGTCCATGGAGTCGCTAGGAGTTGGACACGACTGAGCCACTTCCCTTTCACTTTTCACTTTCATGCATTGGAGAAGGAAATGGCAACCCACTCCAGTGTTCTTGTCTGGAGAGTCCCAGGGACGGCAGAACTGGTGGGCTGCCGTCTATGGGGTCACAAAGAGTCGGACACGACTGAAGTGACTTAGCAGTTAGCAGCAGTGGTGGTTAAAAAAAAAATTATTCCTCTTGAAGTCAGTTTTCATCATAGTCCCTGGCATTTATCTTGTTGTTGTGATAATAGTGATTATAACAGGTATTTTTATTGTATGCCAGGTACTGATGCAAGCACTTTCAGCATATTTACTAATTTATTACGGATTACTCTGTATGATAGATACTACTTATTACCAAGTTAGTTAAAGGACCTGGATTCTGTCCCAGGCAGTATGGCTCCAGAGACTGCCATTTAAATGGCAGCACCCTTTGCTGCTTCTCTTTTTAAAAATAAAAGCTGATCTCTGCTTTGGACAGTATTAAAAATTTATAACTTGAAAGCATTTTCTAGTTTCTGTGTTTCTAAAATGCTGGTCAGCCAGTCTTGGGGAGCACAAAAGTTCTTTGAGATTTAACAAGCCATGATAGTCTGAGTCCTTTTATAGTTGTGAAATGTTTAAATCCATAAACCAGAAAATTGCATGCTTAGTTTGATTAAAAATCTCTATGAAAGCAGGAAGACTCACTAAGATAGCATCTTTAAAGATTAGTATTTTGGTTTGTTGTTATGTATGTAATTTTCCCATTTTATATATATATATATATATATATACACACACACACACATATATATACCATATTGCTTATCTTATTTAAGTAAAACTATTTAAAAGTTATTCGATATCAGATCAGATCAGTCACTCAGTCGTGTCCGACTCTTTGCAACCCCATGAATCGCAGCACGCCAGGCCTCCCTGTCCTTCACCAGCTCCCAGAGTTCACTGAGACTCACGTCCATCGAGTCAGTGATGCCATCCAGCCATCCCATCCTCTGTCGTCCCCTTCTCCTCCTGCCCCCAATCCCTCCCAGCATCAGAGTCTTTTCCAATGAGTCAACTCTTCGCATGAGGTGGCCAAAGTACTGGAGTTTCAGCTTTAGCATCATTCCCTCCAAAGAAATCCCAGGGCTGATCTCCTTCAGAATGGACTGGTTGGATCTCGATAAAATACACTGACAAGAAAATAATTACCAATTTTACAGACATATAATTAAGAATACTATTTGGTTAAATCTATTCTATACCCTAAATGTTAAATAAGATAGATAACAACATGTACATGTGTTTGAACCAGGGCTGAAAGTGAAACATATATCTGTAAAGATGTGCCACTTAAATTTGGATTCAAATTTGTAAGCCATGATTACGTATTAGAAGAGCAATGAAATGCAAATAAAATGAATAATTTATAGTTAGTGTCAACACAGTTAATGAAAATGTCTGAAGCAAAGTGTTTAAATCATTCCCAATGCTGCTGGACTCACAGCCTTCACCTGTACTTTGGAAAATGGATGAACACCATCTCCTAGAAAAGTCTTTGTACCTCCGGGGTTTCTGAGACATTGTCTCTCATGGATTGCTCCCACCTAAGCAATGGGGCAGTCCTCGTTTTATGGAGCTTCTGCTCACAATCTTTGGCGAATTTACCAGTCTGAATATAGAAGACCAACTAAACATCTAGTGGGAAAATAATTCAAGAAGCTATGAAAAGTTGCTTGGTTTTACAAAACAGTAAATATAATTTTTTGGTGCATTCACAGAAACATTGTAAAGAATCAACTGTACATGTAAAACTTCACAGAATGAACAATAATGGACAGTCATCACACTTAGGAAGAGACCTGTCTTCTTGACTGAGTGAATAAATGTTTGTTTGTTTGTTTGTTTGTTTATTATTAGCTTGGACACTCTGCTCTGTCGCTGCTGAAACTATCTCTAAAGGCAAATTCCATTCACACTTTCACTTGAGAGATGCAGTCACTATGAAGAATATTGTCATAACTCAATGAGAATATTAAAGCTTCTTTCATACATAAGTATATTTCTACACACGCATTTCATTATCATGTGAAAATTATAGGAAGATATCACAATTTCTACATATATATGTGCACATATATCATCATTTTCACATGAAAATGAAATCTGTCCTCTCTCCAACACAGTACCTTTGAAAGGCTAATACATTATTGCAGTTTTATATTTACCCCGTTACTTGTAGTTTTCTGTAAAACAGGCTCTCTAGGCTGATTTTCGACTGAATAATCTTAAGAAGGAATAGAAAGCTGCATTTTTTTTTTCTTTTTCTGTCAGGGCTAATGCTTGGATGAAATAAACGGCAACTCATTTTGCTGTATTTCTTAGTATGTGAAATATTTCTTTTTTCCTTTCCATTCATGTAAATTATATGGATAATATTTTCAAGTAAAGAGAGCGTGGTGAAAAAATATATGCTAGAACTTAGCTTCTTCTATCCTTACAGAATTTTGCAGTTTTGAACATACTAGTAAAACAGAATGCTGAAGATTGAAGAGTTGTAAAAGATCCTCTAACCGTTCTTTTTCATTTTACATAGAAGAAATTGAGACTCATAGACAGCATATGTCTTTGCTAAGGGTCACTGAATGTGAAATCACAAATTAGAAATAGCACCAACTCCCCATGCTTCAGAACACTTACTTCAACTGCAGTACTTTGCTTTAAACATAAAACAAACAACAAGTCTAATGCAATAACAATAAAAATGTCTCGTCTATGGCTTGAGCACAGATAAGTAGATTAATGCTATACCTTAAGTGTAATGTAATAAATAAGTGTAAGAAGATAACTTCAGGAGATAGTGAAGGACAGGGAAGCCTGGTGTGCTGCACTCCATGGGGTCGCAAAGAGTCAGATAGGACTGAGCATATAAACAACAAGAAAATAATATGAGTAGGAGAAGGGATGGGCTTCCTGATGGATCAGATGGTAAAGAATCCACCTGCAACGCAGAAGACATGAGTTTGATTCCTGGGTTGTGAAGAGCTCCTGGAAGAGGGCATGGCAACCCACTCCCAGGATTCTTGCCTGGAGAATCCCCATGGACAGAGGAGCCTGGTGGGCTACAGTCCATTGGGTCACAAAGAGTCGAATATGACTGAGTGACTAAGCATAGCAAAGGAGAAGGGATATTAAAAATCATTGTTGCTTCTTTTTTTTCTTTTTTATAAAAATGAGTAAAAGGGTGATCTTCATAATCTGATGCTGTTGATTTGAGGAAGACCAGGAATTAATGGCATGTTATACATACATAGAGCTCAGAACATTTCATATCTTGTTCAGAGTAAAATAGATTTATTTCATTTATAGAAAAACCCTCGAGTGGCAAATACAGAATACTGAGACATCAGTAGAAATTTTAAGATTTGCAGGAGAAGTCTGTCATTGTTCTTTAAAAACACCCAACGACCTGCAAGATAAAGGACAGACTTCTTAGCACTGTCTCTGCAGCATCCTTCATTGTTCCCACCACCACTGTCCACCTGCTTTTCTCCTCATTCACCTCTAGACAACCCAGGCTTTAGCAACTCTGAAGAGCTGTCAGTTCTTAGAAGCTACCATTACACACGATGTTTCTTCCAGTGGCATTTCTCAGCAATGTCCTTCCAAGACATTATCATGTTATTATTAGGGAAGATATTTGGGCTTCCCTGGTGGCTCAGACAGTAAAGAATCTGCCTGGAATGCGAGAGACCTGAGTTCGATCCCTGGGTTGAGAAGATACCCGGGTTGGGAAGATTCCCCAGGGAAGATACAGAAAATAATATTAAGAACTGGTAACATCAGAAAGTACAAAGTCAGTAAACTGCAGTCAGGGTAGTGAGACACAGATTAGGATTAAGTCTTCATGTATCATTTTGCAGAGTAATCAGCAAAGAGTTTGAGTGCTAGATAATATAATGCACGGAGGGATTGAAAAATAGACTGAGAATAAATTTTGTTTGAGTATCTACTAGGTAACTTGTACATACTAGCTACATTCACATAATATATATTTTGATGTTCATAATATCTCTATAATGTTAGGGTTAATACACCTTTTTTTGAAGACCAGGAAGTTAAGTATAAAGTCGCATATGTAATAACCAGCAGAACCAGGAATCAAAGTCCAGTCCTTACTGAAATAATTGTAACCATAATAATTGATTAATGTTTACCACCTTTTTAAAATGTAAGTTATGTTCATACATAGTCTCTCTTCACCCCTCAGAAATCTTAAATTTTTGCTGATGTCTCAGTATTCTATATTTGCCACTCTTTAGGTTATTTCCAAAAATCTTCCTCACTGATACAAGTATTTAGTTGGAACAGAGTTTTTTACGGAGTTCAACACTCCACCCCATAGGGCCTCCCAGGACAGCACACAGACTCTTGTCCCCAAATCCTGGCAACTGAACCACAGCCCTGCTGGTTCTATGATTGAATGTTGTCATTAAACAAAGTAAATTAGCCTTTTGAGACTGTTTGTGGCTATTGACATTCATGAGAAACTGATAAAATGCAATTCTGAATTATTCATTGACAATTAGAAATACAACTATCCGGCTGACTGGAAATTTGATGTCCATTATTAACTATATTTTATTTTTGTAGGCAAATATACAAAATATAGTCAGAAATATGTTTCATGAAAATGGAGTAAAGTTAATGATAATAGGGAGAGCAGCTATGATGCTCTGGGCATTGTGCTAAGCTCTTTATTTAGATTATTTCATTTTATTTTACAATCAGTCAGTTCAGTCAGTTCAGTTGCTCAGCCATGTCTGACTCTTTGTGACCCCACGGGACTGAAGTCCACCAGGTTTCCCTGTCCATCACCAACTCCCAGAGCTTGCTCAAACTCATGTACATTGAGTCAGTGATGCCACCCAGACATCTCATCCTCTGTCATCCCCTTCTCCTCCTACCTTCAATCTTTCTCAGCATCAGGGTCTTTTCCAATGAGTCAGTTCTTCGCATCATATGGACAAAGTATTGGAGTTTCAGCTTCAGCATCAGTCCTTCCAGAGAGTAGTCAAGACTGATTTCCTTTAAGATTGACTGGTTTGATCTCCTTACAGTCCAAGGAACTCTTAAGAGTCTTCTCCAACACCACAGTTCAAAAGCATAGATTCTTCAGTGCTCAGCTTTCTTTATGTTCTAACTCTCACATCCATTCATGACTACTGGAAAAACCGTAGCTTTGACTATTATCTTACAGTGATATTGTGTAAATATCTATTTTGTAGATGAGGAATGAGAGATTGAGAGTTTAAGAAACTTCCCCAAGTTAACAAGCTGGTAAGGATCAGAGCCACAATTTAAACCTAAACCTAACTTTAGAGCAAAGATCTTAATCACAGCCTGATATTGTCTCCCAAGTATCATAAAAGACACCTGAGAACAGGGAGAGTCTTAGAAACATTAACAGCTTCCAATGGAGGAGTGTTTATTTTGTGTCCCACACTTTAAACTCTTATTCTGTTGTTGTTCCACTGCTAAGTCGTGTCTGACTCTTTATGACCCCATAGACTGCAGCACGCCAGGCTCCTCTGTCCTTCAGTATCTCCCAGAGTTTGCTCAAATTTATGTTCATTGGATGAGTAATGCTATCTAACCATCTCATCCTCTGCCATCTCCTTCTTTTGCATTCAATCTTTCCCACAACCAGGGTCTTTTCCGATGATTTTGCTCTTTTCATCATGTGGCCAAAGTATTGGAGCATCTGCATTAGTCCTTTCAATGAATATTCAGGGTTGAATTCCTTTAGGATTGACTAGTTTGGTCTGCCACACCCTAATTCTCACATCAATCCTGTGATATAAGTACTCTTATCATAATGGCTTCCCTGGCAGCTCAGCTGATAAAGAATCCACCTGCAATGCAGAAGACCCTGGTTCAATTTCTGGGTTGGGAAGTTCCCCTGGAAAAGGGTAAGGCTATACACCCCAGTATTCTTGGGCTTCTCTGGTGGCTTAGATGGTGTGGGAGACCTGGTTTCAATCCCTGGGTTGGGAAGATGCCCTGGAGGAAGGCACGACAACCCACTCCAGTTTTCTTGCCTAGAGAATCCCCATGGACTGAGGAGCCTAGTGGGCTACAGTCCATGGGGTCACAAAGAGTCAGACACGACTAAGCACAGCATCATAATTTTACATAAAAAAGACAGAAGCTCAAATATGAAGTCATTTCCTAGGCCACATAGCTAGTAAGTAGCAAGACTGAAGAAGACTTACTGCCTGTCTCTGATGCTGTCAGTCATTCTATTGCTCCACACTACATTTCCAAGCCAGGCACAGTTGTCAGATAGAAATGACAGCCCTCAACATATGTCAGGCATGCTCTGTCACTTTATCTTATCTCATTTAATCTCCATAATGATCTTATGATCATACATCTATAATGATCACCATTTAATGGATAAAGATCATGGCATCCAGTCTCATCACTTCATGGCAAATAGAAGGAGGAAAAGTAGAAGCAGTATTTTATTTTCCTGGGCTCCCAAATCACTGCGGATGGTGCCTGCAGCCATGCATTAAAAGACACCTGCTCCTTGGAAGGAAAGCTATGACAAACCTAAACAGTGTATTGAAAAGCAGAGACATCACTGCCTACAAAGGTCCATATAGTCAAAGCTATGGTTTTTCCAATAGTCACATGCAGATATGAGTTGGACCATAAAGAAGGCTGAACACCGAAGAATTGATGCTTTCAAATTGTAGTGCTGGGAAAGACCTTTGAAAGTCCCCTGAACTGGAAGGAGATCAAACAAGGACAGGGAAACCTGGTATGCTGCAGTACATGGGGTCATAAAAAGTCAGACACGACAGAGCACCTGAACACAACAGCAGCAACTACTAGGATGAGGGAAATGAAGCAAAGGATATGCATTCCTGTTAGAGGAAGATCATTCTTGTCCTTATCATTGTTGTTAATAAAAATAGTTTTAGTCTAGACAGTGTACAATGAAGATGTTTGGATTAAAGCTTCATTCAGTTCAGTTCAGTTCATTCGCTCACTATTGTCCGACTCTTCCCGACCACATGAATCTCAGCACGCCAGGCCTCCCTGTCCATCACCAACTCCTTGAGTTCTCTCAGACTCACGTCCATCGAGTCAATGATGCCATCCAGCCATCTCATCCTCTGTCATCCCCTTCTCCTCCTGCCCCCAATCCCTACCAGGATCGGGGTCTTTTCCAATGAGTCAACTCTTCGCATGAGGTGGCCAAAGTACTGGAGTTTCAGCTTCAGCCACAGTCCAACTCTCACATCCATACATGACCACAGGAAAAACCATAGCCTTGACTAGACGGACCTTTGTTGGCAAAGTAATGTCTCTGCTTTTCAATATGCTATCTAGGTTGGTCATAACTTTCCTTCCAAGGAGTAAGCGTCTTTTAATTTCATGGCTGCAATCACCATCTGCAGTGATTTTGGAGCCCCCAAAAATAAAGTCTGACACTGTTTCCACTGTTTCCCCATCTATTTCCCATGAAGTGATGGGACCAGATGCCATGATCTTGGTTTTCTGAATGTTGAGCTTTAAGCCAACTTTTTCACTCTCCTCTTTCACTTTCATCAAGAGGCTTTATAGTTCCTCTTCACTTTCTGCCATAAGGGTGGTATCATCTGCATATCTGAGGTTATTGATATTTCTCCTGGCAATCTTGATTCCAGCTTGTGTTTCTTCCAGCCCAGCGTTTCTCATGATGTACTCTGCATATAAGTTAAATAAGCAGGGTGATAATATACAGCCTTGACATACTCCTTTTCTATTTGGAACCAGTCTGTTGTTCCGTATCCAATTCTAACTGTTGCTTCCTGACCTGCGTACAGATTTCTTAAGAGGCAGGTCAGGTGGTCTGGTATTCCCATCTCTTTCAGAATTTTCCACAGTTGATTGTGATCCACACAGTCAAAGGCTTTGGCATAGTCAATAAAGCAGACATAGATGTTTTTCTGGAACTCTCTTTTTTTCCATGATCCAGCGGATGTTGGCAATTTGATCTCTGGTTCCTCTGCCTTTTCTAAAACCAGCTTGAACATCAGGAAGTTCACGGTTCACGTATTGCTGAAGCCTGGCTTGGAGAATTTTGAGCATTACTTTACTAGCATGTGAGATCCAGATCAGTCGCTCAGTCATGTCCGACTCTTTGAGACCCCATGAATCACAGCACACCAGGCCTCCCTGTCCATCACCAACTCCGGGAGTTCACTCAGACTCATGTCCATTGAGTCAGTGATGCCATCCAGCCATCTCATCCTCTGTCGAGTGCAATTGTGCAGTAGTTTGAGCATTCTTTGGCATTGCCTTTCTTTGGGATTGGAATGAAAACTGACCTTTTCCAGTCCTGTGGCCTCTGCTGAGTTTTCCAAATTTGCTGGCATATTGAGTGCAGCACTTTCACAGCATCATCTTTCAGGATTTGAAATAGCTCAACTGGAATTCCATCACCTCCACTAGCTTTGTTTGTAGTGATGCTTCCTAAGGCCCACTTGACTTCACATTCCAGGATGTCTGGCTTTAGGTCAGTGATTACACCATCGTGATTATCTGTGTCTTGAAGATCTTTTTTGTACAGTTCTTCTGTGTATTCTTTCCACCTCTTCTTAATATTTTCTGCTTCTGTTAGGTCCATACCATTTCTGTCCTTTATTGAGCCCATCTTTGCATGAAATGTCCCCTTGGTATCTCTAATTTTCTTGACGAGATCTCTAGTCTTTCCCATTCTGTTGTTTTCCTCTATTTCTTTGCATTGATCACTGAGGAAGGCTTTCTTACCTCTTCTTGCTGTTCTTTGGAACTCTGCATTCAGATGCTTATATCTTTCCTTTTCTCCTTTGCTTTTTGTTTCTCTTTTTAGCTACTCTGATTCCAAGTTTGCCTCCCTGAGACTTCATCCCCATCAGTTTGTCAAAACTTGAGTGTTTGTAGCAAGGATATATTGTGATTAACTGAAGCAGACAAGGACAGAAATAAAGCAGAATTGTCAAGAGCTTCCAATGGAAGTTATGAAAACATAATAGTATCTGCTGCTGCTGCTGCTGCTAAGTCGCGTCAGTCGTGTCCAACTCTGTGAGACCCCATAGATGGAAGCCCACCAGGCTCCCCTGTCCCTGGGATTCTCCAGGCAAGAACACTGGAGTGGGTTGTCATTTCCTTCTCCAATGCATGAAAGTGAAAAGTGAAAGTGAAGCCGCTCAGTCGTGTCCGACTCTTAGCGACCCCATGGACCGCAGCCTACCAGTCTACTCCATCCATGGGATTTCCCAGGCAAGAGTACTGGAGTTGGGTGCCATTGCCTTCTCTGTAATAGTATCTGGTGAGGTTCAAAGGAAAGTTTTAAGATGTACTTCAGGGAGCTAGGTGAGCCTAAAGATCAGACTCATGTATTCTTGTTATAAAACTGACTTAGTGGTAGATAATATTAGTAGTTATTGGGAACTTCCACTATTCTTTCATAAGAACATTCAACAGAAACTAGACATTTGGATCAACTCCAAATATTGTCACCTGCTTATTTAACTTATATGCAGAGTACATCATGAGAAACGCTGGGCTGGATGAAGCACAAGCTGAAATCAAGATTGCCAGGAGAAATATCAATAACTTCGGATATGCAGATGACACCACCTTTATGGCAGAAAGTGAAGAGGAACTAAAAAGCCTCTTGATGAAAGTGAAAGTGGAGAGTGAAAAAGTTGGCTTAAAGCTCAACATTCAGAAAATGAAGATCATGGCATCCGGTCCCATCACTTCATAGGAAATAGATGGGGAAACAGTAGAACCAGTGTCAGACTTTATTTTTTTAAGCTCCAAAATCACTGCAGATGGTGATTGCAGCCATGAAATTAAAAGACGCTTACTCCTTGGAAGGAAAGTTATGACCAACCTAGACAGCATATTAAAAAGCAGAGACATTACTTTGCAAACAAAGGTCCATCTATTCAAGGCTGTGGTTTTTCCTGTGGTCATGTATGGATATTGGAGTTGGACTGTGAAGAAGGCTGAGTGCCAAAGAATTGATGCTTTTGATCTGTGGTGTTGGAGAAGACTCTTGAGAGTCCCTTGGACTGCAAGGAGATCCAACCAGTCCATCCTAAAGGAGATCAGTCCTGGGTGTTCATTGGATGAACTGATGTTGAAGCTGAAACTCCAGTATTGGCCACCTGATGTGAAGAGCTGACTCATTTGAAAAGAACCTCATGTTGGGAAAGATTGAGGGCAGGAGGAGAAGAGGACGACAGAGGATGAGATGGTTAGATGGCATCACTGACTCAAAGGACATGAGTTTGTGTAAACTTCGGGAGTTAGTAATGGACAGGGAGACCTGGCATGATGCGGTTCATGGGCTTGCAAACAGTCAGACACAACTGAGCGACTGAACTGAACTGAATAGGGGAATCTGTCACTAGATCAGAAAGTAAGTTATTAAAGAATAAAAAATACCAATAACTCTGGAAAAAATTATCCTTTAATCCTACAGTATGAGCAAGCCAAAGAAGGAGTGGTACAAAAAATTGGAAACTGCTAGATGGTAAAAATCCATGTTTTACAGAGCTTGCACTAAAACTGATTAGGAGTCTATATATTAATAAAGTGAAGATGCCACAAAGGGAGACTGTCAAAAATGGTCTTCATGCTATGCAATCACAGATGGTGCCAATAAAGAATAAAATGTTGGGATACCAAAAGAAATCAGAAGAGTTTTCCAGGGAGCTTTCCCATGAACATGAGAACATATAAAATTATGGAAGCAGTGTTATATAAGCAAGAATGATTACAGAAGACTAATAGAGACACCTAATAAAATTTCCAGTGAGTTTAAAGCAAAAATGGAACTGAGAAAAATTCCTAAGGATATAAAAAATAATCTTTAAAATTCTATTCAAATAAAGGAGAATAATTGGAGAATGAAATGGCAGCCCTCTCCAATATTCTTGCCTGGAAAATCCCATTGACAGAGGAGCCTGGTGGGCTACTGTCCATAGGGTCACCAAGAGTCATACACGACTGAAACAACTTAGCATGCAAAGAAGGATAATAAAAAGAGGAAGGTCTACTGCTTGAGACTGAAGGTGACATATTAACAGATGACCAGGGGAAACTGTGCATCTCTACTCCATTTAACTTTTCTTTAGACAAGAAAGAAAAGAAATGTTTCCATATCTGAGAGAATGCACCTACTTACTTTGACTACATCCTATATTATTGGGAAGACTTGAAATTGAGAGTTCTAAATTATTACTGGTTTGTTATAGCTATTAAATAAATACTTATGTATGCCAAGCACTCAATAAAGTATTACTAAGTTACTCCTTAAACCAACTCTACAAGGTTGATAATCTTTCCATATAATAATGAATAGAAGAAAACATTAAATATAGGAGTTATCTTCAGATTCAAGATCTACCTGTCCAGTGACACAATTTGATTTTCAGTGAGATTATTTGTTTTAACTTGTTCTTGTTGAACTCATATTGTCATGGGGTCTCTAATTAGTGTTAATAATTTTCAGTTATAAAATGAAAAGTCTTATGCTGAAAGTGAAAGTCACTCAGTTGTGTCCAACACTTTGCAACCCCATGGACTATAGAGTATATGGAATTCTCCAGGCCAGAATACTGGAGTGGGTAGCCTTTCCCTTATCCAGGGAATCTTCCCAACCCAGGGATTGAACCGAGGTCTGCATTGCGGGCGATTCTTTACCAGCTGAACCACAAGGGAAGCGAAAATCTTCTGCTATTTAGACATTAAAGTGACCAACTATTGAAACATACAAATTGTGTCATGCTGATCAAATCTTTAGGTGATATGAAGTTGGGAATACAGAATCTTAAGGCTGCAGAAATACTGAATGTAGATGAAACAACAGGAAGAGAATATTCCTTTTTTTTTTTTTTTTAAAGAAATCAATAGCTTTATGGATTAGAATGAACATGCATGCTCAGTTCTTCAGTTGTGTCTGACTCTGCAACACCATGGACTGCAGGCCATCAGGGTCCTCTGTCCATAGTATTCTCAAAGCAAGAATACTGGGGTGGGTTGCCATTTCCTACTCCAGGGCATCTTCATGACCCAGGGATCAAACTCACATCTCTTGCATGGGCAGATGGATTCTTTACCACTGTGCCACCTAGGAATCCCCATGGATTACAACAGAGAATTGGTAAAAATAAACTTCTCTGTGGATTAGAGTAGAGAAGGCTATTTTTGCTAATTCAATAGATTAAAAAGCTTTGCACAATGAAGGAAACTATAAGCAAGGTGAAAAGACAGCCTTCAGAATGGGAGAAAATAATAGCAAATGAAGCAACTGACAGACAATCTCAAAAATATACAAGCAGCTCACGCAGCTCAATACCAGAAAAATAAATGACCCAATCAAAAAATGGGCCAAAGAACTAAATAGACATTTCTCCAAAGAAGACATACAGATGGCTAACAAACATATGAAAAGATGCTCAACATCACTCATTATCAGAGAAATGCAAATCAAAACCACAATGAGGTACCATCTCATGCCAGTAAGAATGGCTGCTATCAAAAAGTCTACGAACAACAAATGCTGGAGAGTGTGTGGAGAAAAGGGAACCTTCTTACACTGTTGGTGGGAATGCAAACTAGTACAGCCACTATGGAGAACAGTGTGGAGATCCCTTAAAAAACTGAATATAGAACTGCTGTACGACCCAGCAATCCCACTGCTGGGCATACACACCAAGGAAACCAGAAGTGAAAAAGAGACACGTGTACCCCAATGTTCATCACAGCACTGTTTACAATAGCCAGGACATGGAAGCAACCTAGATGTCCATCGGCAATTGAATGGATAAGAAAGCTGTGGTACATATACACAATGGAGTATTACTAAGCTATTAAAATGAATGCATTTGAATCAGTTCTAATGAGGTGGATGAAACTGGAGCCTATTATATAGAGTGAAGTAAGTCTGAAAGAAAAACACCAATACAGTATATTAACACATATATATGGAATTTAGAAAGATGGGAATGATGACCCTATATGCTAAATATCAAAAGAGACACAGATATAAAAAACAGACTTTTGGACTCTGTGGGAGAAGGCAAGGGTGGGATGATTTGAGAGAATAGCATCAAAACATGTATATTACTATATGTGAAATAGATGACCAGTCCAAATTCGATGCATGAAACAGAGCACCCAAAGCTGGTGTACTAGGACAACCCTAAGGAATGGGATGGAGAGGGAGGTGGGAAGGAGAGTCAGGATGGGGGACACTTGTACACCCATGGCTGATTCATGTCAATATATGGCAAAAACCACTACAATATTGTATAGTAATTAGCCTCCAATTTAAATAAATTAATTTAAAAAATAAAAAGCTATACTAATATTGCTTTAAATGCATTCCTTTGATTACAAACGCTGCTGAATATTTTGCCCTAGTTATCTTTGTTTGATCACTTGTTCATATTAACTTGAAAATACCCTTTGTACATTAAAAATAAAATATGCTGTATACATTATATGTTGAAAATATTTATTCTCAACTTGTCAATTATCCTTAAATTCTTCATATGTTGTTTCTTATGATAAAAAACCTTTCAATTTTTTATGTAATCATTAATCTTGCACTTTAGAGTTCCTTCTCTAGCTCTGATATTTTAAAAAGTCTTCCTTTTGGTCTCCAAATTTATGTGAATATAATCTTACATGTTCTATAGCAATATAATGTTATATTTAAATATTTTTAGCTGTTTAAAATACTTGAATTATGTTTAAAATAAATGGGAAGGAAGAACCTAACTTTATTTTGTCAAAATTTAAGTTGTTCAAATATCATTTACTGAGTAATCCTTTCTTTCCCATCTTCTCATCTGTTAAATTATTTAGTTTGTGCTTACGTGTTTTATTTTATTTTTCTATTTTGACATAGAGTTTTTATTATAGAAAATTAATGATATATATTAAATACAATATTGATAGGTTATATCACTATAAAATTTTTATTTTCTGAAGCATTCTTTAACTACTTTGATTTTTCAGTTTTAGAATTTTTTAATTATGTTAACAACAACAGCAACAAAAGTCCTTAAGATAATTTCATTGGTCTTGCATCAGATTCTTAGATTAATTTTGAAGAAACAAACATCTTTAAAATATTTCTTCCTTTAATTTAGAAAAGGTCACCAACCTTTTGTGTATTCTAGGCAGGCAATTATATCCTCAATAAGAAATGATGACTTGAGCTCCTTCTTTAAATATTTTTTCTTGTTTTGTTCTTATCAAACTTAATTAGCTGTTGCATCCACAATATTAAATAATAGTAGCAAAATATACTCTTTTGTCTTATTTCTGATTATAATATAATTTGTTCATTGTAATGTGATAATTTATGAGAAGCTGGTTTTTTTCGTTATTCAGTCACTCAGTCGTGCCCAACTATTCAACCTCATGGACTGCAGCACACCAAACTTTCCTGTCCTTCATTATCTCCCAGAGTTTTCTCAAACTCATCCATTGAGTCGATGATCCCATCCAACCATCTCATCCTCTGTTGTCCCTTCTTTTCCTACCCGCAATCATTCCCAGCATTAATGTCTTTCCCAGTGAGTTGGCTCTTCACATCAGGTGGCCAGAGTAGTAGAGCTTCAGCTTCAGCATCAGTCCTTCCAATGAATATTCAGGGTTTATTTCCTTTAAAATTGACTGGCTTGATCTATTGCTGTCCACAGGATTCTCAAGAGTATTCTCCAACACCAGTTTGAAAGTATCAGTGCTGTGCTCAGCCATCTTTATGGTCCAACTCTCACATCTGTATGACTATTGGAAAAATCATAGCTTTGACCTACATGGACCTACATGGACCTTTGTCAGCAAAGTGATATCTTTGCTTTTTAATATGCTGTCTAGGTTGTCATAACTTTTCTTCCAAGTAGCAAGAATCTTTTAGTTTCATGGCTGCAATCACCATCTGCACTGATATTTGGAGCCCAAGAAAATAAAGTCTCAGACTGTTTCCAGTGTTTCCGCATCTATTTGCCATGAAGTGATGGGATTAGATGCCATGATCTTAGTTTTTTGAACGTTGAATTTTAAGCTAACTTTTTCACTGCCTTCTTTCACCTTCATCAAGAGGCTCTTTAGTTCCTCTTCATTTTCGGTCCTTAGGGTGATGTCATCTGCATATCTGAGGTTACTGATATTTTCCCAGCAATCTTGATTCCAGCTTGTGAGTCATCCAGTCCAGTATTTCACATAGTGTACTCTGCATATAAGTTAAATAAGTAGCGTGACAATATACAGCTTTGTCATACACCTTTCCCAATTTTGAACCAATCGGTTGTTTCATGTATGATTCTAACTGTTGCTTCTTAACCTAAATACCAGTTTCTCAGGAGGCAGGTAAGATTGTCTGTTATCCCCATTTCTTTAAGAATTTCCTGTAGTTGTCGTGATCCACATAAAGACCTTAGCATTGTCAATGAATCTGAAATACATGGTTTTCTGGAATCCCTTGCTGTTTCTATGATCCAAAAAATGTTGGCAATTTGATCTCTGGTTTCTCTGTCTTTTCTAAATCCAGCTTGTACATGTGCAAGTTCTAGGTTCATGTACTGTTGATGTCTAGCTTGAAGGATTTTGAGCTTTACATTGCTAGCATGTGAAACAGGCTCAACTGTATGGTAGTTTGATCATTCTTTGGCATTGCCCTTCTTCAGGAATGGAATGAAAACTGATCTTTTCTCATCCTGTGGCCACTGCTGAGTTTTCCAAATTTGCTGGTATATTGAGTGCAGCACTTTAACACCATCATCTTTTATTATTTGAAATAGCTCAGCTGCAATTCCATCACCTCCACTAGCTTTGTTTGTAGTAATGCTTCATAAGTCTCACTTGACTTCACACTCCAGGATGTCTGGCTCTAGGTGAGTGATTTTAGTAAGTTAAGAAATTGCATTTCAACTTTATATTAAAAATTAAGAAGAATTTTTATTAGATTATACAATGGATTTGTATAATCTAATTGTATACAATATATACAAGAATATACAATGGATTAAAGACAATCTCTTTAACAAGTGGTGCTGGGAAATCTGGTCAACCACTTGTAAAAGAATGAAACTAGAACACTTTCTAACACCATACACAAAAATAAACTCAAAATGGATTAAAGATCTCAATGTAAGACCAGAAACTATAAAACTCCTAGAGGAGAACATAGGCAAAACACTCTCCGACATACATCACAGCAGGATCCTCTATGACCCACCTCCCAGAATATTGGAAATAAAAGCAAAAATAAACAAATGGGACCTAATTAACCTTAAAAGCTTCTGCACATCAAAGGAAACTACTAGCAAGGTGAAAAGGCAGCCTTCAGAATGGGAGAAAATAATAGCAAATGAAGCAACTGACAAACAACTAATCTCAAAAATATACAAGCAACTCCTGCAGCTCAACTCCAGAAAAATAAATGACCCAATCAAAAAATGGGCCAAAGAACTAAATAGACATTTCTCTAAAGAAGACATACAGATGGCTAACAAACACATGAAAAGATGCTCAACATCACTCATTATCAGAGAAATGCAAATCAAAACCAAAAAAAAATAAAAATAAAAATTAAGAGAAATTTATATTGTATTTCATCAAATTCTACTTCAACATCTGCTCAAATGAGTTTTCTTTCCCCTTTGATCTAGTAGTGAATCATCTCTGGATAAATAAAATTTAGTTACTATATTACTTAATAAAATAATATTGGATTTGGTATGCTATGACTATTAATATGGTAATTTTACATAAGGGAGATTTTCTTTTTTGTGTTATTTTTGTCAGATTTTGACATCTGGTATTTTGACTGTATTTGACAGTTGGGAAGAATATTAGTTAGGATCACATTATAATTAAGAAACCATCCCTAAATTAGTGCTTAAAGCCACAACACAGTGTTTCCCAGGAGTATATGAACTGATCAGTTGGTTGTGCTCATCTTAATTAGCGTGGTCATCATGTGGAGTCACCTGAGAGAGAACTGATGTAAGGTGTTCTTTGTGGGGTTGATTCCTCTCTCCTTCTAGCTCTCTAGTCCAGACATGGTGGTGTCAGGGAGTCAAAAGAGAGAAAGTCAACTCATCCATGTGCGTTGGAAAGCTTCTGCTTACATTATGTTTGCTGCTGTTCACTAGGCTAAGCAAATGACATAGCCAGGCCCAGGGTTAGAATGAAAAGACATTATCATAGGGCATATAGATGCAAAGAGGTGTGAAAATTGGGGTCAATAATACAGTCAAACCACAACACAAAGAATTTCTAATTTCTTATTCCTTACAATTTTTAAAAAATAATGTAGGGATTATCTGTCGCAAGTTATGTTCTCTAGTTTTTTTAACCTGGTTTTCTTTATTCTTTTTTTTGATGAGGGGGCTTTTATTTTTTTTTTACTTTACAATATTGTATTGGTTTTGCCATGTATCAGTATGAATCCCCCACGGGTATACACATGTTCCCCATCCTGAACCCCCCTCCCACCTCCCTCCCTGTACCCTCCCTCTGGGTTATCCCAGTGCACCAGCCTCAAGCTTCCTGTATCCCGCATCAAACCTGAACTGGCGATCCGTTTCTTATATGATATTATACATGTTTCAATGCCATTCTCCCAAATCATCCCGCCCTCTCCCTCTCCCACAGAGTCCAAAAAGACTGTTCTATACATCAGTGTCTCTTTTGCTGTCTCGCATACAGGGTTATCGTTACCATCTTTCTAAATTCCATATATATATGCGTTAGTATACTGTATTGGTGTTTTTCTTTCTAGCTTACTTCACTCTGTATAATAGGCTCCAGTTTCAACCACCTCATTAGAACAGATTCAAATGTATTCTTTTTAATGGCTGAGTAATACTCCATTGTGTATATGTACCACTGCTTTCTTATCCATTCATCTGCTGATGGACATCTAGGTTGCTTCCATGTCCTGGTTATTATAAACAGTGCTGCGATGAACATTGGGGTACACATGTCTCTTTCAGTTCTGGTTTTCTTAGTGTGTATGCCCAGCAGTGGGATTGCTGGGTCATAAGGCAGTTCTATTTCCAGTTTTTTAAGGAATCTCCACACTGTTCTCCATAGTGGCTGTACTAGTTTGTATTCCCACCAACAGTGTGGGAGGGTTCCCTTTTCTCCACACCCTCTCCAGCATTTAATGCTTGTAGACTTTTGGATCGCAGCCATTCTGACTGGTGTAAAATGGTACCTCATTGTTTTCACTATGTAAAACTTCTTCTTTTGATAAAGATTTTCCTGCCTAACCTTTTCTTAATGAAAAAACTTTGTGGCTTTAATAATATTTCATTTCTAAAGTTGTTTATTCTTATGTTCCCTCCTCATCTTTAACTGGTCTTATCAGAATCATGCCCATTTTATTAATGGTTTAATAGAGCCTGTTCTTAGATTTCTTCATATTAGTTTCACTGTGTTCTTCTTCCTAATAATCAGTTTCTGACTTTTATAGGTTCCATTATTTACTTTACAAAGAATTTATTTTACTATTTTCTCTGGCTTCTTTAGTGCAATGCTTATTAAATAAGCATTATTTTAATTATTAAAAATTATTATTTAAAAATTATTTTAATTTTTCTGTACTTAAAAATAGAACTTACTTGAATACTCATCTGAAATCATTTTGGCTTCACCATGTAAGTTTTGATTTGTATTCCAATATCCTGTTTTCTAAATTCCTGAGACATCATATTGTATCAGTTTTTAGGTAGAGATCTTTATTTAAATCTCTCATTAGTCATTTTTTAAAAAATATATGTTATTAATGCCTATTATTGCATTTTTGTAGTAAAATGTGAACTATCCTATTTATTTTATAACTTGCTTCAAATTTTAAATATTTGCAGTTATTTCAGTTGACAAATATAAATTATGTTCCATGGATACTGAAAAATTTGCTGTCTTCTCTGTGGAATGTACAAGTTTATTTTATAATTAGTCTTTGAAGTTTATGAATTATAACATTACTAAAATTTTTCATGTAGTTATATTATCAGTAATTGATAACTAATGGTATTTAAGTTTTTCTATCATATGCATTTCAGTCTGTAGCTATATGTGCATATCTCTTTATATGTATTTCTTTATTTCTCTTGTATTTCTATATTTTTACTTTATATATGGGTGCTGCCTTTTTTCATGTATAAAGTTTCATTGGCTGTATTTTTGCAATGTTTTATAATATTTAATAATACTCCTCAAATTCCATTTTGTCTGACATAATTATTGCTACCTGGGATTCTTTATTTTTAATTTTTCAGTAGCAATGTAGCCAACACTTATAAATACTGTGGAACATAAACAGTTATTAAATATTTTACATGCAACTAATTGAGTCCTCACAAGAACCTTCTGAAGTAAGTATGATCATTGTTCCCTTTACTGAGGTATAAAGCTGAAAGACAAAGAATTTATGTAAGCTCTTCAAAGTCTTAAAGTTGATAAATAGCAGAGTTGGAATTGAACCCAAACTAGCTGCCTCCAAACAGTTTTTAGAAATTATATTCCATTCCTTCTTTTTTATATGCTGCTTAGTTTCATATTAATTAATTTCCTCCCTCTTTAAGTTTATTAAGTCTTTACATGGCTATGTCAGATCGACTGAGAAGCCCATCAAAGACATGTTTCATATCAGTTCCTGTGTTTATTATTACTATTAATATTATTATTTCTAGAATTTCCACTTGATTATTTCTAATAGAGTCCATCTCTTTGCTGAAATTTTCTATCTGTTCATGCACATTGTCCACCTTTTCTGTAAAAACCTTCATCATATTAGTCATGGTTGTTTTAAATATCCTTTCACTTCCAACATCTGGTTCATATATGCACCTGGTTCAGTGACCGGTTTATCTCTCAACAATGGGTAGGTATTTTGCTTGCCTTTCTTTGTGTCTTATAATGTTTGAATGGGAGATGAACATTGTGCAAAGAGACTAGAGACTAAGGCAAATAGTTTTTTATGTCTGGAAATGCGCATGCCCCTTCTGTGGCTTTTATTGTGGGGTATTAGTATATTATCACTCTGCTTATATAACTTATATGCAGAGTGCATCATGCAAAATACTGGGCTGGATGAATCACATGCTAGAATCAAGATTGCTGGGAGAAATATCAACAACCTCAGATGCAGATGATAACACTTTAATAGCAAAATGTGAAGAGGAACTAAAGAGCCTCTTGATGAAGATGAAAGAGGGGAGTGAAGAAGCTGGCTTAAAATTGAACATTCAAAAAATGAAGATCATGGCATCTGGTCCTATCATTTCATGTCAAATAGATGGGGAAAATGTGGAAACAGTGTCAGATTTTATTTTCTTGGGCTAAAAAATCAATGTGGACAGTGACTGCAGCCATGAAATTAAAATATGCATTTTCCTTGGAAGAAAAGCTATGGCAAACCTAGACAGCATATTAAAAAACAGAGACATCACTTTGCCAACAAAGCTCTGGATAGTCAAAGCTATGGTTTTTCCAGTAGATATGTATGGATGTGAGAGTTGGGCTATAAAGAAAGCTGAGCACTGAAGAATTGATGCTTTTGAACTGTGGTGCTGGAGAAGACTCTTGAGAGTCCCTTGGACAGCAAGGAGATCAAGCCAGTCAATCCTAAAAGAAACAACCCTGAATATTCATTGGAAGGACCAATGCTGAAGCTGAAGCTCCAATACTTTGGCCTGATTCCAAAGCCAACTCTCTGGAAAAGACCCTGATGCTGGGAAAGATTGAGAGATGAAAAGGGGCAACAGAGGACAAGATGGTTAGATGGCATCACTGACTCAGTGGATGTGAGTTTAAGCAAACTCAGGGAGATAGTGAAGGACAGGGAAGCCTGGTGTGCTGCAGTCATGGGGTCACAGAGTTGGACAAGACTTAGCAACTTCAACAACAACAGACGTCAATTAAGTCGACTCAGTTTCCCTGGGTTTAGGCTTTGTTGTTATTTATTGCATTCAATACACCACAGGCTTCAAATCCTCTAATTGACACATTATACTAGGTTGGGGATTGATCACCAGAGAAAATATCTCACTATTCCTCAACATTAGATTTTCCTGTGAGCCTGTGACTCCAAAAGTGTATTTTTACACTATTGCCCATTTCTCAATGGTAGAGAGCTGTTACTTGTTATTCAGCACTGGGTCATGGAGGGTGGGGGAGCCATTCTTAGGCTTAGGCAGGCCCTGTGTCCCTGGATTGAGTGGGTGCCTTCCTCCTTGATACTGCCTGTCGTCCTTATAGAAACCTCAACTTTGCCTTAAATATTTGGCAGGCTTGATGCTAATGAGAGATTTTACCCCTCCTATAATAGTTGGATTATTTATCTTTCATCCTTCCCTCAGTTTCAGTGGGTTTTCACCTGTGCCTGGGACAGCTCACAGTGACTTAAGGCTTTTGTTCCATAGGAGTGAACAGAACAAAGATCTGGGTGAGACTTTGCCCCTTTCCCACAGCAGAGGCAGCTCCCCTCCCTAGGACTACGTCACTGTAAATTAAGTCCACTGCTGCTGGTGCTGCTGCTGCTAAGTCGCTTCAGTCGTGTCCGACTCTGTGCGACCCCAGAGACCGCAGCCCTCCAGGCTCCCCCGTCCCTGGGACTCTCCAGGCAAGAACACTGGAGTGGGCTGCCATTTCCTTCTCCAATGCATGAAAGTGAAAAGTGAAAGTGAAGTCGCACAGTTGTGTCTGACTCTTAGCGACCCCATGGACTGCAGCCTACCAGGCTCCTCGGTCCATGGGATTTTCCAGGCAAGAGAATTAAGTCCACTAATTCATGCTCTCTCAAAAGTTTAGTTATCTCTTTTTTTTAACCTTAAGTTTAATACTTTTTCTTAGTTTTAGAATTCTATAAATGTTATAAAACAAAAATGACTAATTTCTTAGATGTAATTAATCTTATTGATTGAAATAAGAAAGTACAAAAATGAAAAATTATTCTGAAAATGCTACCACATGTTTGAAAGAAAAGCACAGCCATGAGAAATAAATAGAATGAATAAGTGAGTACGGAGCAAAGTGTGCCAGACAAAGCTAGTTTCTTTCTTGATAGCTTTACAGCCTTAATAAATGAGCAGAGTGGAGGAGGCGTAATGCATCTTGACTTCTAGCAAAGTACTGGAGAAAATGCCATGTGAAATTTTGATTGCAAAATTATTTTGACTTGGCTTGAATAACAGTTAAGTGAAATGTAAGCTGGTTAAAAAGACATACAAAGGAGAGTGTTGATTAATGTCAATGAGCTAATGCACTGAGTGAGATCTTCAGTTAAATGTCATAGGTGTGAGTCTTAGGTTGATTTACCACTAAATGGTTTATTATATTTTGGAAAAAAGAATAAGATGAGGTTGATTGAATTAGAGCAGATAATTTATCAGGGGACACAGGTGATTACAGAAACTGTATAAAGACAAAGTTATTTTAGAGAAAAAAATAAAACAATACAATTTTATTTAATGATTCCATGTTTTTATCACGAAAATGAATTCTATCAAGTGCCATTGCTTGAAGATCTTCAAACTGGAACTTCTCAAGACAGAAGATACAGTTAACTAATGTCTCAGCCAAGAACACCAATTCAACCCAATTAGTATCTATAATTTATCCAAATGAGAAAGTGATGGTAAATTCTTAGCTAGCTAGAGGGTCTGGTAAAGTTGTAACCACTACCTAGTAGAAATATGAAATGTAACTCAAAACCTGGTAATCCTAGAAAATTTGGGGCAGAATAAAAGAGAATTTTGAGGAAGGGGAGATAAATACATTCTTCTTAACTATGGGCAACTTTTGGTAGGACTAGAGATACTTGAAAATGAGTTTTGCAAATAAAAATATTTTAATATATCCAGATAAAATAGAGTTAAGTATAAAAATGAACCTTTTCAGAATAGGTGCCTCCTAGAAAATGCTTTTGCATTTTAAAATTAGTTTTCTATCACCACATTAATATATACATAAGGCTGTTCTCTTTTTCTTAGAATAAATTAGAGCATCTTTAGCAGAATTAAAGTATTATCCACTTTAGGAAAACTAAGGTTAGGAAAATGTAATCCAAATGTAATCCACCTATTTGTCTAAATTAGCATCCCAGATATTCATCTCCAATGCACATTCTCTTCATGCTGCTTTGCAATCTGGCACAAAGGCCTACTGATTCTGTTTCTGGAATGGATCTCAAGTGCTTCTCCTTTCTGCTAATTCTCCACTGAAATTTCCTTAGGTTAAGCCCAAATAATTTATCCTAGGGCTATTGCCTTCTAATTGATGTTCTGCTTCTAATTCTTGACCCTACTGTTCACCTTCATGTAAACAGCAAATACATATATTTGTCAAACACAGATCTTACCATGTTCTCTGCTTAACAATCTCTCTAAATTTCAGATTCATAAATGGAAACCAGTTTTCTTTTAAAAAGCATGCAGGGCTTCTCATAAATTGCTAATCTCTGTCTTTGTCTATTGCTTTCACTTAGCATTCCTCTCCTTACTACTTGGTACTACACGCACACACACACACACACACTTCTCAGATGGTCAAATCACAAGGAATTGTTCACTGTTTCTTGAACATCTCACTGAATTTGCTCCAACTATTCCCTGAAAACCAGAGTGTTCTTCCCTCTCTTTTCTACTTTAAAATTTTCTGCATAGATATTAAGGCACAAGTCAAATATTACATTTTCTCTTTTGTTCTCCCTGATCCATACTCTTTATCTTCGTATCTTTTATATGGAACTCTATTACTGTGTGTGTCATACTTTGTTTAATGATTTGTCTCGTGTGATTTATCTTTTAGACTCTGACTTCCTTGAAGGCAGACTGGATCCTATCTATCTTTTTATTGCCATTTGTGTGCATAGTTCTTGACACACAGTAGATGCTCATAAACCTCTTATGAACTACATTAATTTAAATGAAAGCCTTTGGCTCATTTAAATGACATGACTTACCTGTATTTGTTTTATAATCATAAATATAGTTACAGGATTAAGCAAAATGCATCCAGAACCAGGACATCGGTGTGCTCTATCTCCTACTATTAAATAGAAAGACACGCTGGATTGTTTATTCAGAAAGTATTCAAGTACAAAGCATTATTGATACTAGATAAAGCCAGATAATTTCAAAATAATTTTTAAATAGCTATCTTTAATATCAAAGGCACTAAAGCATCATATTTGTCAAGAATATTGTTCAGTCACTTAGTCATGTCCAACTCTTTGCCACCCCATGGAAGAGCCCACCATGCTCCTCTGTCCATGGGATTTTCCAGGCAAGAGTACTGGAATGGGTTGGCATTTCCTACTCCAGGGGATCTTCCCATTCCAGGGATCGAACATGTGTCTCCTGTATTGGCAGGAAAATTCTTTACCACTGAGCCACCAGGGAAGCCCATATACTTTGTGTTCTAATATAAATATAACAAAGGATCCCTGCCTTCACTACCATCATTGTACACTGTTAAAGAAACACAAGTAACCATGGTAACAATACAATGTAACATGATAAAATAGCAATATATAAATGTGAAAGGTCTCAGGACTGATTCATCTTTCAGAAAATATTAAAGAGTATTTTATACAAGGAAATTAATTTTGAATTTGTCTTTAAGAATGTGGCAACTGGAAAAGACTGAGAGGAGAACTTTCCAGAAAAAATGGAGCTATGCATGCACATTTGACAATGAGAATTATTATAAAAATTATTTTTGTTATTTTCCTGACCTCTTCTTGTATTCCACTAGCCTGATTGCAAATTTTTCCTTGTTGGTCTATCTTCAGTTACATCCCATGATTACATATCCACCTTTTCTCCATTATTCTCTAAATCTTAATTATTTAATCAATTGATTTCCCTTTCATTTTGTCTTCTCTTTGGGGCTTCATCATTGATGGAAAATTCATTTAATTGTCTCTTAAATGAGACAATTTGTGCCTGTAGTATGTTCTTCCTTCATTGCATTTTCCACTCTGTTTCCAAACTAATTTTCCATAAATATTGTTTTCATCATGGATATTTTTTGCTTAAATAGCATTGGAATCAGATGCACTTTTCTGTGATATAATGGTAGATAATACATACCTGTATTATGAGCAGAGGAAGGCAGTAACCTTTGAAAGCCTCACTAACAATGCCCAGTTTGTAAGATAATTATGAAAATATGTTTAAAATATGGAGGGCCCCGTGGAGAGCAAGGAGATCAAGCCGGTCAATCCTAAAGGAAATCAGTGCTGGATATTCATTGGAAGGACTAACGCTGAAGCAAGTGGAAGCTCCAGTACTTTGGCCACCTGATGTGAAGAGCGGACTCAATGGAAAAGACCCTGATGCTGGGAAAGACTCTGATGATGGGAAAGACTGAGGAGAAGGGGGCAACAGAGGAGGGGATGGTTGGATAGTATCACTGACTCAAAGGACGTAAGTTTGAGCAAACTCTGAGAGATAGTGAAGGAAGGAAAGCTTGACGTGCTGCAGTCCACGGGATTGCAGAGTCGGGCACAACTTAGTGACTGAACAATTGCAACTCCCAGCCAGTACTGATAATTTGATAGGTATATAGTATGTAAATAGATAATACTCTTTTGAGCACCTGTATTATTACCCAGCCCCCCAAAAAGCCATCATAATCCTTATTAGGTGTGGTGGTGGACACATGAGTGTCCACTTGAAAAGATTCACTCTTTCTAACCTCGCCTTAAACCCATCTCCTAGCCTTCAGAGTCCTGAATAATCTTTCCTACCTTCTGCATTTAACCTTGTTTTCCATCATTTCCCCACAGGAACCATTTATTATCTCTTTAATCCCTTCTTTAGCTTGGAACTTGCTAATATTTATCACATGTAAACTTGGGGTTTTGCTTCTGCTATGTTTCAAAATAGAATTTTCTGATATCTTTTGTTCTTATTCATTCTATACTTGTAGTTCAAATAACACCTCTTTACTAAGATTCCCCCTCCCGCCCCCACAACCTAGATAAAACCTTTTCTTTCTTTAATGTCATTTCTGTGCTGGCAAATGGTAATGTGACTTTCTATTTAATCTCTTCATATTATAATGCAGTAATCATTTATTTTTATCAGTATATGGTGCAGGTACATAGAATGTGATTTGTTGACTTATACTCATTATCATCTCACCAACAAGATGTTATAAACTCTGGACAGGAACTATGTCTTATATATCTTTGTACTCTCTAGGGCCTTTTTCTTCACTAATGGATCTTGTTATTTCCCCAGAATCTTAATTGACAGAAAGAGTATGAAATCTTCTCTACGTGAATCTTCACCGCAGTAGTTAACCTTAGCAGTGTTGCTGACACAGAGAATTAGGCTTAATACTAAAGCATCCATTGGATATAATTAACTAACTTCTCTTCTGTGAGTCTTGACTGGTGCCAGTGATAGCATGTACCAATCTTGGGAAAATTGAGAAAATGGTCACTAAAATTATTCTTTTGTTCTGTAATTGAAATAACGAATGTCAATTGGGGAAGGCTATGAGAGCATTTAACAAATGTTTGTTGTTTTTAAATAATAAAAATATTTGAAAGGAAATAGATTTAGAAATGCTTGAAACAATAGCTTGGTTTTCGAAGAATTAGATATACTACAGAAGCTTATTAGAATAGTTTCACGCTCTCATGTATTGTCCTAAGTGGCAAGTTGTTGTTTCCATGCCAATTCTTGGTTTAAAATCCACCATGCATTTATTATATGTCACTTTCCACTTAAATACTTGGGACAGTTAGATTGCACTGTCAAGTTACGGCGTTATAATTCCAACAGATGTTGTCATGTAGATGAAGAAAATTCATTTTAAATTATATCATTTTTAATGTGTTTTTCTTTGTGCCTAAGGAAGGCAATAATATGTCATATTATCTTTTCAAGTTCAGGTTCCAATCATTGCAGCATATTTTGATTAAATCACATCACCATTTCAGAATCGATGCAGGGTAACAGTGGGCCACATGTGTGGAAACAGGAATAGCAAGAGTGCGCAAGTGTGCTAGTTGTTTCATGCTTAATAACCCTGCATGTTATCAATCAATCTGTAAAAAAAAAAAAAGTGTGTAAGCTGAGAAAATAGTATGGTCAGAAACTGTACCTAACCTAAACAGGGGTGCAAATATAGCTGGGTCAATATTTATTTGGTTAGTATGCCCTAACTAATGATTTGAGTTTTTCCAGATAATATTTCAATTTTCTGTGTTTAATTTTGGAATAAATACATGATTTTACCTTTCCTTGTCAGTTAAAGAGTCAGCCAGTTGAAATCGCTCATGACGCCCTCCCTATATGCATCCCTGGAGATTAATCCAGAAACAGGTGGTTTTCATTCTGGTCACAAATAAATTGTGTGTGTGTGTGTGCGTGCGTGCGTGTGTGTGTGTGTATATCACACTATGTGTATATCAATAACTTTAGTTTTTTGATAGTTTATCTCCCAGAATACCCCTCTTATAAATACTGGAACAAAATTCTTCTACTTTAAGCTTCACATTGTGTATGTTGAAAGACAGGTTTTCATGAGCCTCTAGGGTTTTTGCAACTGTTATTAACTGAGGCACTGACTGTCTTTAAATTATTCTTTCAAAAATGTTTGTATAGTGAACAGCCTTGGAAGATAGAAATAGTGTCTTTCTCCAAAGCAAAGGTCAGATTTGTTTGCTGTCCAGTATAATAAAATAATATCTCCTTCAGAAGCAAATGGCAGGCAAGTTTATTGCTAGTTGTAAAAGATTTGGGTTCCCTAAGCTCAGGGTTTCTCTCTTGTAAGGCAACATACTGCTTTTGTAGGCATCACCTGGCCCTCTTTGAACCCTCCTATAGGACCTGGAACTTGAGGAATAGGTGCCAATGAAGATACTGCTATTGCTATGGGAGATAGTATCTGACCCAAGAGTATGCCTTCTGATTACATCATGAAATTGTGGCAAGATAATGTTAGCTTGAAAAGAAGGTCAAATCTGAAGCCATTTACAGTCTGGATGGCATTACTGACTCAATGGACATGGGTTTAGGTGGACTCCAGGAGTTGGTGATGGACAGGGAGGCCTGGCGTGCTGTGGTTCATGGGGGGGCAAAGAGTTGGACACGAGTGAGCAACTGAACTGAACTGGGAGGTCTAGAGGGGGAAAGAGTGGGCTAAGTAGTGTGTAAAGCTGGTCAACCGGTATCTGCATTTTTCAATTCCATATCCCAGCAAAACTTTTGTTCTGTTCTGCTATTCTTTGCACTGACCCACTCCCAATAAATTGATTTGTGCTGTGGGTAACTGCATCAGATTTCTGCAAGGAAGAACTAGGCAATGGTATTCCAAGTCAACACATGGAAAAGGCATGAGCTGAATTTAAAACACTTTGATCTATTTCATTGTTGGTTTTAGTTGCCCTATCCCTAGGCTGCAACTACATATATTGCAGACACAACACTTCAGTATATGCTTCCTCTTCCCAGGAGAGCCCCACAGCGCTGTTATATAGGTTTCTGGAATCTGTGTTTCACTCTGCAGTTTCCCCAGGCTTGATTTTAGGGCAGAACGCCAGAGCACTTATTATTTCACCACCAAATGTGTTTAAATCATAAGTTATAATGATATATTCCTCTTTAAAGGGTGCTAATGAGCCAATTTATTTGTGTGTGTGTGTGAAGACAAAACCTACTTCAGGCTAACTAAATAATGAATGAAGAAAAATAGGGGTTTTTCTTCAAATATTCCTCATATCTAAGAAGAAATGATATAATTTAAACTTTGGCATTTTGTCATTACTAATTTATTAGTTCTCTAAGGCTACTGTAAGAAAGCACCACACTCTGGGTGGCTTCAACAGTTTATTTGCTCACAGTTCTGGAGGCTGGAAGTCCAAGTTCAAGGTGTCAGCAGGTTCACTTTCTTCTGAGCCCTCTCTCCTTTGCTTGCAGATGGCCACCTTCTCACTCTGTCCTTAGGTGGTCTTTCCTCCTAGTGCTTGTATCCCTGGTGTCTCTCTGTATACTCTCACATCCTCTACCCATGATTACACCAGTATGATTAGATTAGGAACAACTCATGTGACCTCATTTAACTTGAATTACCTCTTTTGGAGGCCCTTTCTTGAAATACAGTCACATTCTGAAGTCCTGGGGATTAGGGCTTCAATATATGAATTTCAGGGCAACATAACACTAATGAACATAATAAATGAACGTAGTAGTTGACAGTATCACTAAGAGAGAAGGAGATGGAGGGTATGTGGCTTCTATTTAAAGCTGTTGTTGTAGTTTAGTCTCTAAGCCATGTCTGTCTCTTTGTGACCCCATGAACTGCAGCACGCCAGGCTTCTCTGTCCTTCACTGTCTCCTTGAGTTTGCTCAAATTCATGTCCATTGAGTCAGTAATGACATCCAACCATCTCATCCTCTGTTGTTGCTTTCTCCTCCTGCCTTCAAACTTTCCCAGTATCAGGGTCTTTTCCTAAGAGTTGGCTGTTTGTATCAGGTGGCCATGGTATTAGAGCTTCAGCTTCAGCATCAGTCCTTCCAATGAATATTCAGGATTGATTTCCTTAGGATTGACTGGCTTGATCTACTTGCCATCCAAGGGACTCTCAATAGTCTTCTCCAACACCACAGTTCAAAAGCATCAATTCTTCAGTGCTCATCCTTCTTTATAGTTCGACTCTCACATCCATACAAGACTACTAGAAAAATTATAGCTTTGACTATATGGACCTTTGTTGGCAAAGTGGTGTCTCTGCTTTTTAATGTGCTTTCTAGATTTGTCATAGCTATTCTTCCAAGGAGCAAGCATCTTTTAATCCGGAGACTGCAGTCACCATTCGCATTGATTTTGAAGCCCAAGAAAATGAAATCTGACACTGTTTACACATTTTCCCTATCTATTTGCCATCAAGTGATAGAACCAGATGCCATAATCTTCATTTTTTGAATGTTGAGTTTCAAGCCAGCTTTTTCACTGTCCTTTTTCACATTCATCAAGAGACTCTTTAGTTCCTCTTCACTTTCTGCCTATTAAAGTGGTATCATCTGTATATCTGAGGTTGTTGATGTTTAAGGTACACACACCAGATTCTTGCCAAATATTATATAAATTAGATCAGCTATATAGGTTTACCAATTTACACAAAATACAGTGGGCAAAGGGACATGTTAAGTCATGCGGAAGGATTCATCACAATCCAGACCTTAGAAAACTACAGAAGATATAATTTGTTTTTCTTTGATGCTTGGATTATAGGAAGAGATGAAGGTAGACAATGGAGAATCTTTAAATAAAAAGACTCAAGAGACATATTCAGTTCAGTTCAGTTCAGTCACTCAGTCATGTCCAACTCTTTGCGACCCCATGAATCGCAGCACTCCAGGCCTCCCTGTCCATCACCAGCTCCCGGAGTTCACCCAGACTCACGTCCATCGAGTCAGTGATGCCATCCAGCCATCTCATCCTCTGTCATCCCCTTCTCCTCCTGCCCCCAATCCCTCCCAGCATCAGAGTCTTTTCCAATGAGTCAACTCTTCGCATGAGGTGGCCAAAGTACTGGAGTTTCAGCTTTAGCATCATTCCTTCCAATGAAATCCCAGGGCTGATCTCCTTTAGAATGTACTGGTTGGATCTCCTTGCAGTCCAAGGGACTCTCAAGAGTCTTCTCCAACACCACAGTTCAAAAGTAGCAATTCTTTGGTGCTCAGCCTTCTTCACAGTCCAACTCTCACATCCATACATGACCACAGGAAAAACCATAGCCTTGACTAGATGAACCTTTGTTGGCAAGGTAATGTCTCTGCTTTATAATATGCTATCTAGGTTGGTCATAACTTTCCTTCCAAGGAGTAAGCATCTTTTAATTTCATGGCTGCAGTCACCATCTGCAGTGATTTTGGAGCCCAGAAAAATAAAGTCTGACACTGTTTCCACTGTTTCGCCATCTATTTCCCATGAAGTGATGGGACCAGATGCCATGATCTTGGTTTTCTGAATGTTGAGCTTTAAGCCAACTTTTTCACTCTCCTCTTTTACTTTCATCAAGAGGCTTTTCAGTTCCTCTTCACTTTCTGCCATAATGGTGGTGTCTGCATATCTGAGGTTATTGATATTTCTCCCGGCAATCTTGATTCCAGCTTGTGCTTCTTCCAGTCCAGCATTTCTCATGATGTACTCTGCATATAAGTTAAATAAGCAGGGTGACATATTAACTATTGTGAAATATGGATCCTAATTTGAATTAGGACAACTGGAATACAAACATATTTGATAATTTTAAGAAATTGTAAATTTTAGGGAGCATGATAATGACATCATGATTGTGTTTTTTAATACCTCTTAATATTCAGAGATATTTACTGAGATAATTAGAAATAAAATTATATAATATCTGGCATTTATTTCAAAATAAATTAGATAGGGATGGTGGCAAAAAGGAATAGGAGTATAAATAAACAGCTTGGAAAAATGCATTGATAATTGCTTAAGCAGAGTGATGAATATTTAGATTCATGATTAAATTCTGTCCATGTATATTTAAAATTTTTTATAATAAAAAGTTGTAAAGTTTTATACTGGCATTTTTAATTTAGCAGATGATCACAAAGTGGTATTTGGTACATCTTTTTAGTTGTTTTTCCTATTGTAATGATGCATTTTGGTGAATCAATCTGTCTGTCTCCTGAGCTTTCCCTGCAAGGTTAATTATGTGTATTGGAGAGCTAGCTGAGGTTCGGAGAACAAGCTCTGGTTGGAGGAAAGTGTTTCTGCTCTCTGAGCAAACTACCTTATGCGAGCGTTAAGCTTTGATGCTACCCTCATTAGCACAATATTTTAGTCACCTGTGGTAACCTGCCCAGATGTTTCTCTGATAATGTTCAGCTCAATAAATTTAGACTTCACACAGTGGTGCTTGTCATTTTATGCCCTCCTGTCCCAAATACACTTCAAAATATGTCCAATCCAGCTGTTAGCTTGACTGCATAAGATACTGTAATAACACTTTTGAGGACTGGGGTGATATTTGAAGTGTTTCAAGAATCTTTCCCCCCTGGGTTGGAAAATAGCTTTATCAGAACCAAAATTAACGTCCAAATCCATAGTTTCTATTTTACTTTCCATGGTAGCATTGCATTTAAAAAGGATTCTAGAAGAAAAAAAAAAAAAAAAGGGATTTTCTGATTTCTTACATATTAAATGAACAAGAATGTACTCTAAAACAAAATTATTCTATGTATATATTTTTATTACAGAATATGTAGTTTCAATGTTCAGGTCAAAATTATAAAATTTTAGTAATTTTATAAGGTTTAACTTAATAAATTAAAGCTCAGAAAACTTTGTGATTAAGATTAGATGAAATAATGGATGTAAATGCAATGCTTATCAGTTTCAGATACACAGTAAGCCCTCCATAAATGATAGATACAATGACGGTTATAAATTTTTTTTTCTCAAAATTATATCTAGGAGAGAATTTTAAGCCTGACTATTTTATTTATACTATGTTTCAAAGACAATCTAATATTTTTAAATCCAGAGATGATTTTTTTACTTTAACCAAATTAATACTTGTTTAAATTAAATTGAGATTTTAATAAATCCCCAAAATTGTTTTCACTCAAACAAAAGTGGCTAACATCTCCAATTTCAGCAAAAGATTATACAGAAATACTCAGAATAATCACTGAGTCAGTATTCCTTAAAAATAAACCTTTTAAAGCAACATCATATGAAGGAAAGTTCTTATATATTTTTCTATTAAGGGTTCCATAATTGTTACTATAAGTTGATCAGATTCCTCCAGATTCATTTACTCTGGATTTTATTACTTTAGTATAATAAAATTTTATACATTTTACTATATGGTTCAAAAAATTCACAAAGGCATGTGTTAGGATTCTGGTACTAATTTTTAAATGCACTTTTAATAAAGAACCAGAGATATGTTTCAGAAAGGTCTATCTAGGAGAATAATCTCAGTTTTAGTCTGTCTATATTCCTTCCCCGCCCCCCAAATTTTCTGATACTAACCAAGTGTTGTTATTCTTTGGCTTGAAGCCTTTATGTACCTGGTACTCCATTATGCTTTGACTTTAGAGAAAGGTTACAATTTGTTTTTTTCTGGGAGAATATGCTCCCAGCTGAAAATCATTTCCTTAGTTGAATAGAGGATCTCTTTGCAAAAATTTTCTCTGTTATCTCCTGAATAATTCCTACTATGTACAGAAGAATGAGATTGATTAACAATTTCATCCTCAATAACTTGTGACCTTATTATTCATAGGGCACATGAAACTTATTGATTTTTTACATTAAGGAAAGATATATTAAATAATATAATAACCTTCACATAGAGTGTACAGTAGGCAAACCTATGGAAAAATTATGTTGTCCTAGAAAGTTTTTCACCCACTCCAGTGTTCTTGCCTGGAGAATCCCAGGGACAGGGGAGCCTAATGGGCTGCCATCTTTAGGGTCGCACAGAGTCAGACACGACTGAAGCGACTTAGCTGCAGCAGCAGCAGCAGAAAGTTTTTCAGTGCACATAACATAAATAACCAATGTTCACTGAAAGTTTATTCTTTTTACTTGCTGTTATAAATAAGACATATTATATATTTAAATATAAAAGGATTGAAGATCAACCAAAACATTGACTGCATTGACATAGTGATAAAAATACAGAATATAAAAGTTATTCAAAAATATTTGAGTTGCATGTGCTTTTTACTCACTTTGATTTTAGTACCTATGTCTGACAGCAGTTAATCACACATAGCTTATCCTTTCCCTTCTTATTTTTATAACTGGCTTTAAAAAGCCAAACATAGATTAAAGAAGTGAACGATATTTTTCTACTGTTTTTCTCCATAGTATTTATAAAAGTATATATGAAATGCATCTGGGAATGTCTAAGGAAGAATAAGTCCATTCATACATCTGTTTTTTGAAGGGATATATTTGACCACTATTCACCAGTATCTACTATAAAGTGAATAATATACAGTTAATAACATTCTGATTACTACAAAGTTATTGTTTTTCCTGACTTCTGCTGAACCCAGTAACCGAAAATACTGAGATCGAGTCCATATGTGAAATGGGTTCGGGTAAAGTTTGACAAAACATGCAGGTCAAGTTTAGATTAGAAAAATTTGTTCACACATTTATTCCTACAGATCCTAAAATGTCAACATATCTGACCATCTGATTAGGTTTCCATGAACAAGTTTGAGACATTACATGTATCACAACCTTTCAGTAAATAAAGCACAGTGAATTCAACTTCTTATAAAAGAATGGTTTTTCCTAAGGAACATCTGAATGTCCATTTAACTAAGGCTTCTTTGGCTGATTAAAACATACCAGAATTTTTCTAGCTTTTTCATTTGAATGAGAAGGTTGTTGATAGTGATAAAATTTTCCTTTCAGGGGCTTTGCATATAAAATTCCATTTGGATGACTGAAGATATGGATGCAGATTCTGATAGGGCTGCTTTAAAACATCATCCAACTTAAATAGTTTGCATTACCTTGTCTAATTAACTATAAAATTATTTAACATGAAAGATTAAGACTTCAAAAAATTTTCTCTTTAACTTGAAGTGACTTCTTATATTCCTCAAAATGATGGAATCCCAGAAATATGGGCTTATCCATGGTTGTTAATGGCTGTTTTTGTTTTAGTAAACATATTTAGTGGAGAGTGAAAAAGTTGGCTTAAAGCTCAACATTCAGAAAACGAAGATCATGGCATCCAGTCCCATCACTTCATGGGAAATAGATGGGGAAACAGTGGAAACACTGTCAGACTTTATTTTTGGGGGCTCCAAAATCACTGCATATGGTGACTGCACCCATGAAATTAAAAGATGCTTACTCCTTGGAAGGAAAGTTATGACCAACCTAGATAGCATATTCAAAAGCAGAGACATTACTTTGCCAACAAAGGTCCGTCTAGTCAAGGCTATGGTTTTTCCAGTGGTCGTGTATGGATGTGAGAGTTGGACTGTGAAGAAAGCTGAGCGCTGAAGAATTGATGCTTTTGAACTGTGGTGTTGGAGAAGACTCTTGAGAGTCCCTTGGACCGCAAGGAGATCCAACCAGTACATTCTAAAGGAGATCAGCCCTGGGAGTTCTTTGGAAGGAATGATGCTAAAGCTGAAAGTCCAGTACTTTGGCCACCTCATGCGAAGAGTTGACTCATTGGAAAAGACTCTGATTCTGGGAGGGATTGGGGGCAGGAGGAGAAGGGGACGACAGAGGATGAGATGGCTGGATGGCATCACTGACTGGATGGACGTGAGTCTGAGTGAACTCCAGGAGTTGATGATGGACAGGGAGGCCTGGCGTGCTGCGATTCATGCGGTTGCAAAGAGTTGGACACGACTGAACTGAACTGAACTGAAACATATTTAAGGGCTTCCTAGGAGCTCAGAGGTAAAGAATTTGCCTGCCAATGCAGGAGACATGAGTTGGCAACCCGCTCCAGTATTCTTGCCTGGGAAATCCCATGGACAGAGGAGCCTGGAGGTCTACAGTCCATGAGGTCACAAAAGAATGGGACATGACTTAGTGACTAAACAACAACAGACATATTTAAAGAACAACAAAACCCCCAAACTATTTATATATGTATTTTATGTATACACATATGAAAAGCCCAGCATGGTCCTTAGGCATATTATGTGCTCAGTCGCTTCAGTCGTGTCTGACTCTTTGTGACCTATGGACTGTAGCCCACCAGACTCCTCTGTCCATGGGATTCTCCAGGCAAGAATACTGAAGTGGGTTGCCATGCCCTCCTCCAGGTTAGGCATATATGAGTAAATGCAAATTGTAAATCCTGATTGAGTAATGACTGTGAAGATTTTCCCCAACATTTAGAAAAGTTCTACTCTAATGCAGAAGAAATAATATACTATAGTATCAAATGTTCATTTCTGCTAAAGGAAGCAACTACAGAAATGTTTTATTTGTATAAAGTAACAAGTGGTACAGATGCAAAAACAAACAAAAACCCAACAACTTCCCCAATACTACTTCAAAATGAGCATATCAAACTTGATTTTCTTTAGAATGTAGTTATTTCTTTATCTTCTGGACAAAAATGCTTAGTCAGTCTTCAAAGAAAAGCAATTACAATTTGAGGACACTTCATATTTGTCTCTGTTGCCCGCACCAATTCCATCTCATATGAATTTTTCCATTCATGAAAACGATTAAATTCTCCACTGCTGTCTGCGGCACCAATTATTTATTCTGGACCAGGACCTCTGGTAAAACTTCTTGCTCAAGCAGGATCTCTTTTCTTCTATGATTTGCTATCACCAGGTTCACTATCAGATATTTTCTTTTTGTACCATCTTTTTCTTTACCAGCTTTTTGAGAATTAAGAAATGCTTCAATTAACTCTGGACAATCTAAATTTTCTTCCAGCTCTAAAGGATTGTCTGTATCTGTTAATCTCTTCCATTTCAGGAAATACCTCACCTTCCCATTTACTACATGTCAGTCTAGTTCTTTTTCTACTACAAATTCTTCAGATTCTGCCTCTTTGAATTTTTTACCCTGTTCGTTCTGTTTCTTTCTCATTTTTTTTACATTAGAGGCATGGTGCCTAGTGATCCCCTGAGGGCAAGGAGAGGGAACATTGTAGGAGTGGGCCATGACCAAAGTCTCCTCAGTGGAGGTTTCTCCTGCTTTGCCCATACATTTATTAAACCAAGTGCAATGTATTGAGGATAAAGAAACAAATATTTGGATCAAAGCCATTTATTGGCTATATATTGTATGTTAGTAATACAAAAGTGCTGCAGGTATTATAAGTGAAAAAGATGGTTCTGCTGGGGGAAATAAGTAGGTCAGTGACTAAAAATTAGGTTAATTAGCCCAGATAATAAGTACTACAGGAGTCTTGTTTGAGATGTGTGGCAAGAGCAAATTCATCATTATTTGGTAAGTGCTTTCTTGATTCTAATTTGAGGAAATTTAAAGCAATCAGCCAAAAATCTCCAAAACTAAACAACAACAAAAAACCTTGATACTAAAATGAGGATTTATGAACTATGATCTGTACTGACTGAATGGTCATTCCCTATACCCCTGCCAAAAAAAAAAAATGTCCATGAACTAACCCCTGAAACCTGTGAATGTGAGCTTATTTGGGAGAAAGGCCTTTGCACATATAACTAATATAAAGACTTCAAAATGAAATCACCGTAGATTATCCAGGCAGACCGTAAATATCCTTAGAAAGATGGTGGAAGATTTAAGACAGAAAAGGACAAAGTCGGAGTGGCTGTGTTAAGACCTAAGAGACAGAGATTGGAATTTCTCAGCCACAAGCTGAGGACTGCCTGGACCCACCAGAAACTGGAAAAGGCAAGGAAAGATTCTCATCTAGATGCTTTGGAGAAAACAGAGCCCTGACAACATCTTGATTTCAGATCTATTCTCTAGAACTGTGAGAGAACAAATTTATGCTGTTTAAACTACTGAAATTGTGGTAATTTATTATGGCAGCTACAGAAAACAAATCATGATCTAATCTGCCTTATTTTGCAAATCATAGACAATTTTGAAAGTGTTTCAGTCACTACAAAGATGAAAGTGCATGTAGAAATGTCTATATGAATCACAGTAGGGAACATTTTCTTTATTACGTTTAGATATATATTGCTTTTATATACCACAGCACATCATAGTGTTTGGTTTTTTTCCCTCTCCCCATGTCCATGAGTCTATTCTTTATGTCTGTTTCTCCATTGCTGCCCTGAAAATAAATTCTTCAGTACCATTTTTCTAGATTCCATATATATGTGTTAGAATATGATATTTATCTTTCTCTTTCTGACTTACTTCACTCTGTATAATAGGTTCTAGGTTCATCCACCTCATTAGAACTAACTCAAGTGTGCTCCTTTTTATGGCTGAGTAATAGTCCATTGGGTATATGTACCACTACTTCTTTATCCATTCATTTATCGATGGACATCTAGTTTGCTTCCATTCTACCTATTGTAAATAGCTCTGCAATGAACAATGGGACATATATGTCTTTTCAATTTTGGTTTCCTCAGGGAAACCTGGGAAACCTAGGAATGCTGGGTCATATGGTGGTTTTATTCCTAGTTTTTAAAGGAATTTCCATACCATCTTTCCTAGTGGCTGTATCGACTTGCATTCCCACCAACAGTGCAAGAGTGTTCCCTTTTCTCCACACCCTCTCCCCCATTTATTGTTTGTAGACTTTTTGTTGATGGCCATTCTGACCTGTGTGAGGTGATATCTCATTGTAGTTCTGATTTGCATTTCTCTAATAATGAGTGATGTTGAGCATTTTTCATGTGTTTGTTAGCCATCTGTATGTCTTCTTTGGAGAAATGTCTGTTTAGGTCTTCTTCACACTTTTTGATTGGGTTGTTTGTTCTTCAGGTATTGAGTTATATGAGCTGCTTGTGTATTTTGGAAATTAATCCTTTGTCAGTTGTTTTATGCTATTATTTTCTCCCATTCTGAGGGTTGTCTTTTCACCTTGCTTATAGTTTCCTTTGCTGTGCAAAAGCTTTTAAGCTTAATCAGGTCCAACTTGTTTACTTTTGTTTTTATTTCTGTTACTCTAGGAGATGGATCATGGAGAAGGCAATGGCAACCCACTCCATTACTCGTGCCTGGAAAATCCCATGGATGGAGGAGCCTGGTAGGCTGCAGTCCATGGGGTCACAAAGAGTCGGACACTTACTGAGCAACTTCACTTTCACTTTTCACTTTCATGCATTGGAGAAGGAAATGGCAACCCACTCCAGTGTTCTTGCCTGGAGAATCCCAGGGATGGTGGAGCCTGGTGGGCTGCCGTCTGTGGGGTCGCACAGAGATTGCACATGATTGAAGTGACTTAGCAGCAGCAGCAGCAGGAGGTGGGTCATGGAGGATCTTGCTTTGATTTATGTCATCAAGTGTTCTGCCTGTGTTTTCCTCTAAGAGTTTTATAGTTTTTGGTCTTACATTTAGGTGTTTAATCCATTTTGAGTTTATCCTTGTGTATGGTATTAGGAAGTGTTCTAATTTCATTCTTTTACATGTAGCCATCAAGTTCTCCCTGCACCATTTATTGAAGGGGCTGTCTTTGCCCCATTGTATATTACCTCCTTTGTCAAAAGTAAGATGCCCATAGGTGCATGGGATTATTTCTGGACTTTCTATCTTGTTCCATCGGTCTATATTTCTATTTTTGTGCCAGTACCATACTGTCTGGATGACTATAGCTTTGTAGTATAATCTAAAGTCAGGAAGGTTGACTCCTCCAATTCCATTCTTCTTTCTCAAGACTGCTTTGGCTATTCAGAGTCTTTTGTGTTTCCATATGAATTGTGAAATTTTTTGTTCTAGTTCTCCAAAAAATGTCATTGGAATTTGAAAAAGATTGCATTGAATCTGTACATTGCCTTTGGTAGTACAGTCATTTTCACAGCATTGATTCTTTCTACCCAGGAACATGGAATGTTTATGTAGTCTTTGATTTCTTTCATTAGTGTCTTATAATTTTCTGGGTACAGTTCTTTTGTCTCCTTGGGTAGGTTTATTCCTAGATATTTAATTCTATTTGTTGCAATAGTGAATGGGATTGAATCCTTAATTTCTCTTTCTGATTATTCATTGTTAGTATATAGAAATGCAATTGATTTCTGTGTATTGATTATGAATCCTGAAACTTTGCTAAATTCACTGATTACCTCTAGTAATTTTCTAATACTATCTTTAGAGTTTTCTATATACAGTATCATGTCATCTGCAAACAGAGCTTTACTTCTTCTTTTCTGATCTGTATTCTTTTTATTTCTTTTTCTTCTCTGATTGCTGTAGCTAGGATTTCCAGAAATACGTTGAATAATAGTGGGGAAAGTGGACACCCTTGTCTTGTTCCTGATCTTTGGGGGAATGCTTCCAGTTTTTCACCATTGAGAATAATGTTTGCTACAGTCTTTTCATATATGGCCTTTAATATGTTGAGGTAGCTTCATTCTATGCCCATTTTTGGAAGAGTTTTCATCGTAAATGGGTGCTGAATTTTGTCAAAGGCTTTTTCTGCATCTATTGAGATGATCATGTTTTTTATCTTTCAGTTTGTTAATATGATGTATCACATTGATTGATTTGCGTATACTGAAGAATCCTTGCATTCCAGGAATAAACCCACCTTGATCATGATGTATGAGCTTTTTGATGTGTTGCTGAATTCTGTTTGGTAAAATTTTGTTGAGGATTTTTGCATCTATGTTCATCAGTGATATTGGCCTGTGGTTTTCTCTTTTTGTGTTGTCTTTGTCTGGTTTTGGTATTAGGGTGATGATTGCCTCGTAGAATGAGTTTGGAAGTGCTCCTTTGCAATTTCTGAAAGATTTTTAAAACAATAGGCATTAGCCCGTCTCTAAATATTTGATAGAATTCTTCTGTGAAGCCATCTGGTCCTGGGCTTTTGTGTTTTGGAAGATTTTTTATCACAGCTTCAATTTCAGTGTTTGCAATTCAGTTGCTCATAATTTCTATTTCTTCCTGGTTCAGTCTTGGAAGATTGAACTTTCCTAAGAATCTGTCCATTTCTTCCAGAATATCCATTTTATTGCCATATAGTTGTTCATAATAGTCTCTTGTAATCCTTTGTATTTCTTCATTGTCTGTTGTAACCCCTCCTTTTTCATTTCTAATTTTGTTGATTAGATCTTCTCTCTTTTTTTCTTGATGAGTCTGGCTTGTCAATTTTATCTTCTCAAAAACAAACTTTTAGTTTTATTAATCTTTACTATTGTTTCTTTCAATTCTTTTTCATTTATTTCTGCTCAGATCTTTATGATTTCTTTCCTTCTACTAATTTTGGGTTTTTGCTCTTCTTTTTCCAGTTGTTCTGGGCATAAATTTAGGTTGTCTATTTGATGTTTTTCTTGTCCCTTGAGGTAGGATTCTATTGCTATAAACTTCCCTCTTAGAACTGCTTTTGCTGAATCCCATAGATTTTGAGATATCGTGTTTTCTTTGTCATTTGTGTCTAGAAATTTTTTTGACTTCCCTTTTGATTTCTTCAGTAACCTGTTGATTATTAAGAAATGTGTTGTTTAATCCCCATGTGTTTGTGTTTTTTACAGTTTTTTTCTTGTAATCGATATCTAGTCTCAAGGCATTGTGGTTGGAGAAGATGCTTGATACAATTTCAGTTTTCTTAAATTTACTGAGGTTTGATTTGTGATCCAAGATGTAGTCTGTCCTGGAAAATGTTCCATGTGCACTTGAGAAGAAGGTGTATTCTTCTGCATTTGGATGAAATGTCCTGAAGATATCAATGAGATCCATCTCAGCTAATTTTAGACTTGTGTTTCCTTGTTAATTTTCTGTTTTGATGATCTGTCCAATGGTGTGAGTGGGGTGTTAAAGTCTCCTATTATTATTGTGTTACTGTAGAGTTCTCCTTTTATATCTGTTAGTGTTTTCTTATGTATTGAGGTGCTCCTATGTTGGGTGCATAGATATTTACAATTGTTTTGTCTTCCCCATGGATTGATCCCTTGATCATTATGTAGTGTCCTTCCTTATCTCTTATAATCTTCTTTATTTTAAGATCTATTTTGTCTGATATGAGGGTTGCTGCTCCAGCTTTCTTTTGCTTCCCATTTGCATTAATATATTTTTCCATCCTCTCACTTTCAGTCTATATGTGTTTGAAGTGGGTTACTTATAGACAGCATATGTATGGATCTTGTTTTTTATCCATTCAGCCAGTCTGTGTCTTTTAGTTGGAGCATTTAATCCAATTACGTTTAAAGTAATTATTGATATATATGTTCCTACTGCCATTTTCTTAATTGTTTGGGTTGATTTTTGTAGATATTTATTTCTTCTCTTGTATTTCTTGACTATATAATTTCCTTTAATATTTGTTCTAAAGCTGGTTTGGTGGTACTGAATTCTCTTAACTTTTGCTTGTCTGAAAAGCTTTTTATTTCTCCATCAATTTTGAATGAGATCCTTGCTAAGTACTATAATCTTGGTTGTAGATTTTTCCCTTTCAGTACATTAAATATATCCTGCCATTCCCTTCTGGCCTGCAGAGTTTCTGTTGAAAGATCAGCATAAATGTATGGGGTTTCCCTTTTATGTTTGTTCCCTTGATTGTTACTTGTTGCTTTTCCTTTGCTGCTTTAAAAATTTTTTTCTTTGTGTTTAATCTTCGTTAGTTTGATTAGTGTGTGTCTTGGCATGTTTCTCCTTGGGTTTATCCTCTATGGGACACATTATGCCTCTTGAACTTGATTGACTATTTCCTTTTCCATGTTAAATAAATTTTCAACTATAATCTCTTCAAAAATTTTCTCATACCCTTTATTTCTCTCTTCTTCTTCTGGGACCCCTATAATTCGAATGTTGGTGTGTTTGATATTGTCCCAGAGGTCTCTGAGACTGTCCTCAGTTCTTTTCATTCTTTTTACTTTATTCTGCTCTTCAGAAGTTATTTCCACCATTTTATCTTCCAGCTCACTGATTCGTTTTTCTGCTTTGGATATTCTGCTGTTGATTCCTTCTAGATTATTTTGAATTTCAGTAATTGTGTTGTTTGTATGTTTATTCTTTTTTTTTTTTTAATTTAGTCTTTTAATAGGTTCATTCTTTTTTTTTTTTTTTTAACTTTACAATATTGTATTGGTTTTGCCATACATCAACATGAATCCGCCACAGGTATACACATGTTCCCCCATCCCGAACCCCCATCCTTCCTCCCTCCCCATACCATCCCTCTGGGTCGTATGTTTATTCTTTAATTCTTCTAGGTCTTTGTTGATTGATTATAGCATTTTCTCAATTTTGTTTTCAAGGTTTTTGATCTTCTTTACTATCAGTATTCTGAATTCTTTTTCAGGTAGTTTGCTATTTCCCCTACATTTATTTGGACTTCTGTGTTTCTGGTTTGTTACTTCATTTGTGTAGTATTTCTTTGCATTTTCATTTTTTTCTTAACTTACTGTGTTTGAGGTCTCAATTTCCTAAGCTTCAAGGTTGAACTTTTTTATTCCTTTTGGTTTCTGCCCTCCTAAGTATGATCCATTGGTTTATGAAAGCTTCTTATAGGGTGAGACTTGTGCTGACTGTGTTTGTTTATTTGTTTGTTTGTTTGTTTTTTCTCTCATGGGCAAGACTGGGGTGGTAATCTTGTCTGCTGATGATTAGGTTTATATTTTTGTTTTCTTTGTTTAGATGAGGTGTACAGGGTGCTACTGGTGGTTGGGTGATGCCGGGTCTTGTATTCAGTGGTTTCCTTTGTATGAGTTCTCACTATTTGATACTCCCTAGGGTTAGTTCTCTGGTAGTCTAGGGCCTACGGTCTTGGATTCAGTGCTCCCAGTCCAAAGACTCTGGGCTTGATCTCTGGTCAGGGTCAAAGATTCCACAAGTGATTTGTATGACATAAGATCAGATCAGATCAGTCGCTCAGTCATGTCCGACTCTTTGCGACCCCATGAATCACAGCACGCCAGGCCTCCCTGTCCATCACCAACTACAGGAGTTCACTCAGACTCACGTGCATCGAGTCAGTGATTCCATGCATCCATCTTATCCTCTGTCGTGCCCTTCTCCTCCTGCCCGCAATCCCTCCCAGCATCAGAGTCTTTTCCAATGAGTCAACTCTTAGCATGAGGTGGCCAGAATATTGGAGTTTCAGCTTTAGCATCATTCCCTACAAAGAAATCCCAGGGCTGATCTCCTTCAGAATGGACTGGTTGGATCTCCTTGCAGTCCAAGGGACTCTCAAGAGTCTTCTCCAACACCACAGTTCAAAAGCATCAATTCTTCGGCGCTCAGCCTTCTTCACAGTCCAACTCTCACATCCATACATGACCACAGGAAAAACCATAGCCTTGACTAGACAAACCTTTGTTGGCAAAGTAATGTCTCTGCTTTTTAATATGCTGTCAACGTTGGTCATAACTTTCATTCCAAGGAGTAAGCGTCTTTTAATTTCATGGCTGCAGTCACCATCTGCAGTGATTTTGGAGCCCAGAAAAATAAAGTCTGACACTCTTTCCACTGTTTCCCCACCTATTTCCCATGAAGTCGTGGGACCAGATGCCATGATCTTCGTTTTCTGAATGTTGAGCTTTAAGCCAACTTTTTCACTCTCCACTTTCACTTTCATCAAGAGGCTTTTTAGTTCCTCTTCACTTTCTGCCATAAGGGTGGTGTCATCTGCATAGCTGAGGTTATTGGTATTTCTACCGGCAATCTTGATTCCAGTTTGTGTTTCTTCCAGTCCAGCATTTCTCATGATGTACTCTGCATATAAGTTAAATAAACAGGGTGACAATATACAGCCTTGACGAGCTCCTTTTCCTATTTGGAACCAGTCTGGTTGTTCCATGTCCAGTTCTAACTGTTGCTTCCTGACCTGCGTACAAATTTCTCAAGAGGCAGGTCAGGTGGTCTGGTAGTCCCATCTCTTTCAGAATTTTCCACAGTTGATTGTGATCCACACAGTCAAAGGCTTTGACATAGTCAATAAAGCAGAAATAGATGTTTTTCTGGAACTCTCTTGCTTTTTCTATGATCCAGTGGATGTTGGCAATTTGATCTCTGGTTCCTCTGCCTTTTCTAAAACCAGCCTGAACATCTGGAAGTTCACGGTTCACATATTGCTGAAGCCTGGCTTGGAGAATTTTGAGCATTACTTTACCAGCGTGTGAGATGAGTGCAATTGTGCGGTAGTTTGAGCATTCTTTGGCATTGCCTTCTTTGGGATTAGAATGAAAACTGACCTTTTCCTGTCCTGTGGCCACTGCTGAGTTTTCCAAATTTGCTGGCATATGGAGTGCAGCACTTTCACAGCATCATCTTTTAGGATTTGAAATAGCTCCACTGGAATTCCATCACCTCCACTGCTTTGTTCATAGTGATGCTTTCTAAGGCCCACTTGACTTCACATTCCAGGATGTCTGGCTCTAGGTCAGTGATCACACCATCGTGATTATCTGGGTCATGAAGATCTTTTTTGTACAGTTCTTCTGTGTATTCTTGCCATCTCTTCTTAATATCTTCTGCTTCTGTTAGGTCCATACCATTTCTGTCCTTTATCGAGCTCATCTTTGCATGAAATGTTCCTTTGGTGTCTCTGATTTTCTTGAAGAGATCCCTAGTCTTTCCCATTCTGTTGTTTTCCTCCTTTTCTTTGCATTGATCGCTGAAGAAGGCTTTCTTATCTCTTCTTGCTATTCTTTGGAACTCTGCATTCAGATGCTTATATCTTTCCTTTTCTCCTTTGCTTTTCGCTTCTCTTCTTTTCACAGCTATTTGTAAGGCCTCCCCAGACAGCCATTTTGCTTTTTTGCATTTCTTTCTATGGGAATGGTCTTGATCCCTGTCTCCTGTACAGTGTCACGAACCCCATTCCATAGTTCATCAGGCACTCTATCTATCAGATCTAGGCCCTTAAGTCTATTTCTCACTTCCACTGTATAATCATAAGGGATTTGATTTAGGTCATACCTGAATGGTCTAGTGGTTTTCCCTACTTTCTTCAGTTTAAGTCTGAATTTGGCAATAAGGAGTTCATGGTCTGAGCCGCAGTCAGCTCCTGGTCTTGTTTTTGTTGACTGTATAGAGCTTCTCCATCTTTGGCTGCAAAGAATATAATCAATCTGATTTCGGTGTTGACCATCTGATGATGTCCATGTATAGAGTCTTCTCTTGTGTTGTTGGAAGAGGATGTTTGTTATGACCAGTGCATTTTCTTGGCAAAACTCTATTAGTCTTTGCCCTGCTTCATTCCGTATTCCCAGGCCAAATTTGCCTGTTACTCCAGGTGTTTCTTGACTTCCTACTTTTGCATTCCAGTCCCCTATAATGAAAAGGACATCTTTTGGGGGTGTTAGTTCTAAAAGGTCTTGTAGGTCTTCATAGAACCTTTCAACTTCAGCTTCTTCAGAGTTACTGGTTGGGGCATAGACTTGGATTACTGTGATATTGAATGGTTTGCCTTGGAAACGAACAGAGATCATTCTGTCGTTTTTGAGATTGCATCCAAGTACTGCATTTTGGACTCTTTTGTTGACCATGATGGCCACTCCATTGCTTCTGAGGGATTCCTGCCCGCAGTAGTAGATATAATGGTCATCTGAGTTAAATTCACCCATTCCAGTCCATTTCAGTTCGCTGATTCCTAGAATGTCGACATTCACTCTTGCCATTCTTTTTTGACCACTTCCAATTTGCCTTGATTCATGGACCTGACATTCCAGCTTTCTATGCAATATTGCTCTTTACAGCATTGGACCTTGCTTCTATCACCAGTCACATCCACAGCTGGGTATTGTTTTTGCTTTGGCTCCATCCCTTCATTCTTTCTGGAGTTATTTCTCCACTGATCTCCAGTAGCATATTGGGTACCTACTGACCTGGGGAGTTTCTCTTTCAGTATCCTATCATTTTGCCTTTTCATACTGTTCATGGGGTTCTCAAGGCAAGAATACTGAAGTGGTTTGCCATTCCCTTCTCCAGTGGACCGCATTCTGTCAGATCTCTCCACCATGACCCACCCATCTTGGGTTGCCCCACAGGCATGGCTTAGTTTCATTGAGTTAGACAAGGCTGTGATCCTAGTGTGATTAGATTGACTAGTTTTCTGTGAGTATGGTTTCAGTGTGTTTGCCCTCTGATGCCCTCTTGCAACACCTACCATCTTACTTGGGTTTCTCTTACCTTGGACGTGGGGTATCTCTTCATGGCTGCTCCAGCAAAGCGCAGCCATTGCTCCTTACCTTGGATGTGGGGTATCTCCTCACCGCCACCCTTCCTGACCTTCAATGTGGGAGTGAGATTAAAACAAATACCCAAAAATGAGAAACCAAACAGGAACCACAGACATATGGCAGTTACAAAATCAGACACATAATAATTAAAATAATGGAATTTACACATATACATATATACCCATAAGCAAAGTCAAAACAGTCCAACAAATATTAAGTACAGTAGATGGAAATGGGAACAGAGGGAATCAAATATTATATTTACCAGTTAAGAACAAAACTAACTAAAGCACAGACTGGAAAACAAAACTAAATCAAGGTGCCTAGTGAAGAATAAAGCAATGAAAACAAAATTAACAAATATATTGAGATGAAAGGAGAGAAAGAAAGAATAGACATGCAAAGTTAAATAGAGATAGACGAAGAAGATTTATATACATTAAAGATTAACTACAAGGGGAGAAGAACAGTAGGAAAAGCATACAAGAAATAAATGTAGAAAAAATAGAACAGGTTTTTAAAAATTAAAAAGTAAAATTATAAAAAAGAGAAAAGAAAAAAAAGGAAGAAGAAAGAAAAAAAGGAAAACTCCACAGAACTGCAAAAGCCCAACATAGAGGCAGAGGTTTATAGTAATAATAAAAAGTGTGACTGAATATACACATATACACCCATAAGCAAAATCAAAACAGTCCAACAAAAATAAAGTACCTCACCTCCCTGTACTGATCTCTGGACCTGCTGAGGGGTCAGCTCAGATTCTAAATTAGCCCTACTCCTGTGTGTTCTTGCCTCCAGTGTCCACAGCTAGCAGAACTAGTGCGTTTTCTTTTGTGAGAGATCTGTTTCCTTTTATGTTTTCCTTAGACACACAGTCTGCCTTGTTGATCCTGTGGATTTAATCTGCAATTTGTATGGCTGGTGGGAAGCTTTTGTGTCCTCTTCCTTAGCCACACTGCCCCTGGGTTAAGATTGTGGTTTTATTTCCACCTCTACATGGGGTTGTCCACTGGGGTTTGCTTCCTGAGGCTGCCCTGGAGGACTTGGGTCTGTCCCTGTGAGGGCCAGGTGTGGAGGTGGTGCAGCTGCTTGGGTTGCAGGGGTTCTGGCAGCACCACAGCGTCAGGGGAATTTGTGGCTAGGGCAGCAGGACATATACTCTAGAATGGTATGGCAACCAGTATTGGCCAATACACTCCAGTAGTCTTGCCTGGATTCCAGCTAAGCTATTTCAAATCCTAAAAGGCAATGCTGTTAAAGTGTTGCACTCAATATACTAGAAAATTTGGAAAACTCAGCAGTGGTCATAGGAAATGGCCACTGGAAATGGTCAGTTTTCATTCCAATTCCAAAGAAAGGCAATGCCAAAGAATGCTCAGACTACCACACAATTGGACTCATCCCACAGGTTAACAAACTAATGCTCAAAATTCTTGAAGCCAGCCTTCAGCAATACATAAACTGTGAACTTCCAGATGTTCAAGCTGGATTTAGAAAAGGCAGAAGAACCAGACATCAAATTGCCAACATCTGCTGGATCATCAAAAAGCAAGAGAGTTCCAGAAAAACATCTACTTCTGCTTTAAGACTACACCAAAACCTTTAACTGTGTGGATCACAACAAACTGTGAAAAATTCTTCAAGAGATGGGAATACAGGACCACCTGACTTGCCTCCTGAGAAATCTGTATGCAAGTAAAGAAGCAACAGTTAGAACTGGACATGGAGCAACAGACTGGTTCCAAATAGGAAAAGGAGTAGGTAAAGGCTGTATAATGTCACCCTGCTTGTTTAACTTATACGCAGAGTACATCATGAGAAATGCTGGGCTGGATGAACCACAAGCTGGAATCAAGATTGCTGGGAGAATTATCAATAACCTCAGATATTCAGATGACACCACTCTTATGGCAGAAAGCAAAGAACTAAAGAGCCTCTTGATGAAAGTGAAAGAGGAGAATTAAAAAGTTGGCTTAAAGCTCAACATTCAGAAAGCTAAGATCATGCAATCTGGTCCCATCACTTCATGGCAAATAGATGAGGAAACAATGGAAACAGTTAGAGACTTTATTTTGGGGGGCTCCAAAATCACTGCAGATGGTGACTGCAGGCATGAAATTAAGACACGTGCTCCTTGGAAGAAAAGCTGTGATCAACCTAGACAGCTTATTAAAAAGCAGAGACATTACTTTATGTACAAAGATCTGTCTAGTCAAAGCTATGGTTTTTTCCAGTAGTCGTGTATGGGTGTGAGAGTTGGACTATAAAGAAAGCTGAGCACTGAAGAATTGATGCTTTTGAACTGTGGTGTTGAAGGAAACTCTTGAGAATTCCTTGGATTGCAAGGAGATCCAACCGGTCCATCCTGAAGAAAATCAGTCCTTAGTATTCAATGGAAGGGCTGATGCTGAAGCTGAAACTCCTATACTTTGGCCACCTGATGCAAAGAACTGACTCACTTGAAAAAACCCTGATGCTGGGAAAGATTGAAGGTGGGAGAAGAAGGGGATGACAGAGGATGAGATGGTTGGATGGCATCACTGACTCTATGGACATGAGTTTGAATAAGCTCCAGGAATTGGTGATGGATAGGGAAGCCTGGTGTAATGCAGTCCATGGGGTCGCAAAGAGTCAGACATGACTAAGTGATTGAGCTGAACTCAACTGATTCTTGCCTGGAGAACTCCCCTGACAGAGAAGCCCTGCAGGCCATAGTCTACAGTGTCGCAGAGTTGGACACGACTGAAGTGACCCTGTGTGCATACATGCAAGACTTTTGTCTGTGGAAGCTCTGCCTTAGTGAGAGTTGAAGGTGGCACAGCTGCTTGGCTTGTGGATACCCTGGTGGCACCAATCGTGCAGGGACACATAATGCCTCCACAGCAGGAGTTATGGCCCTACCAGAGTCTTTTTTCAGTCCTCTTGTAGCTGTTGATCAGAAGGCCTCTTTGGCTAGTCTTTCTCCATAGCTCTGCCCATTCAGGAACTTAGAGGACTCCCTTGCCTGGGGTCCTTTTCTGTTGTTCAGTGAGTCAGGCACATAGAGGGGTCCCCCTGGCTGGGGACCTACTCTATAGATCGACACATCAGGCATTTAACAGGTCACCCTGGGTGGGGTCCTACTCTGTAGTTCAGTGCGTCAGGCACTTGATGGGTTAGCCTCTCAATTGTTCAGCTGCTGATGCTGGCAGGTGAGGCGAGAGAGGCTATGGTGATGGAACCACCCCCTACTCATGACTCAGCAGTATCACCTTGCTTCCATGGCTGCCCGGCCTTCCTCCACAGGAATTTCCCACCATAGTCTCCTCCCTCACATCCCCTCAATTGGTCTCTCCACAATCAACAGCAGTCCTTGCTGTGGGATTGCCCCACAATCCCTAAACTCCGGCTCCCACCTGCTGTGTCTTCCAGGGAACCTGCGTCCCTGTCCGGGGTATGTATGGCTGCAGCCAGGACTGTCTGATTCTCATTCCATTTAGGCTGCCACAGATCAGCTGTTTCACTCTCAGCCTTAAATATTTCTCCTTGACTTAGATAGTTGCCCTGATGTGAGGATTGGACACCTGCTTTAGTTCCCCCATCTGCTGAGGGCAGGTCCAATCCTACTAACACTTCTGTTTTTCCCCCAGTTCCTTCCTCCTACCGAGTTTTGCGTGGTTTATACATTCTTTTCCACTGGTCAGGTACTCCTGTCTACTCTTAGATGGTGTTCTCCATGCACATCTGTGTCTGAAGTTGTATTCCCTATGTATCAATGGAGAGAGATATACTCCATGTTCACCTATTCCTCCACCATCTTTCTCTCTCTCTCTCTCTTTTTTAAAGCTTTATAATATAAAGGAAGGTATTGGGGAAAGAAAAGAAAATTCCTCACACATGTACATATATTCAACTTCCTACTGCTTTCTAGAAGCCTTGAGTATTTCCAATCAACTTCAGAGGCAAAGGCAACTATTGACTTCCCATAAACCTTGGGTTTCAATTATTTATTACTGAGTAACAAAACAGCCCCAATATTATTGGCTTAAAGCAAAAGCTATTTTATTTCTAAGGATTCTGTGGGTCTGGTATTCAGCCTTGGCCCAGTGGGGATGGATCAGCTGTGCTCCGCATGGTGTTGACTGATATTACTCAGCTGGGGCCAGAGAATCCAAGATGGTGTCACTCACGTCTGGTGCCTGGGCGTTAGCTGTTGATTGGTGTTATTTAGTTCTCTTCCATGTGGTTTCTTTTTCTTTCCACATAGTCTGTCATTACCAAGTATTCTAACCATTCCTTTTTGAAAACTTGTTTTCTGGCTTCTAAAAATGGGGGGAAAAGTAATACAAGATCTCTTAAGACCCAGGCCCAGGCTCAGAATCATGTGTCATCCCTTCTGCCTCATTCTGTTGGTGAATGAAGTCATAAAGCAACCCCAGAGTCAGGAAAGGGAAATGGACCACGCCTGTTGATGAAAGATAATTATGCAGGCACAGGCATAGGAGGAATTATATGTGGCTGTCTTGCAAGCTACTTATACAGTACTCTGCTTTTTCTTTCCTTTTACAATGCTCTGCTTTTTCTAGGAATTTTCTTTGATGCCAACCAGTCCTTTATCATAGATTACCTCCCATATTTAAATACTTCTAATTTATATCATCTTTTGGGAATTATGAATATGTGGAAGTTTTTTTGTTGTAGCTTTTTTCTTTTAAAAAAGTTCGTGCTTTAAAATGTCAAAAAGATCACACACTTTTGGCTGTAAAAATGATGTGCTCTATATTTCCTTGTATCTCATAATACCAGCACAGCAAGTTTTTAATAAATAAGTATCTTGATTATAAATGTTGAGTGACAGAGAATGTGTTTAGACTATGTACAGTGTTGTATTAGAGTTCACTAGATTGTCCATTGCTAAATCTCTTGCAGATTATTGTGATTAGTTAGTTCTAACCTTTTCCAAACCCCTGCATTTTCTCATCCTTATAGTATATATGCGATTATAGATAATAATTGCCAATGGAAGTATATAGGGGGAATCCTATTTAGAAAAGAGCAATTAGAAAAACAAATAAATCCACAAAGTAGTATCAACTCTTTTTTGAAGTATACTGAAAGGCAATGGCACCCCACTCCAGTACTCTTGCCTGGAAAATCCCATGGACAGAGGAACCTGGTGGGCTGCAGTCCATGGGGTCAAGGAGAGTCGGACACGACTGAGCGACTTCACTTTCACTTTTCACTTTCATGCACTGGAGAAGGAAATGGCAACCCACTCCAGTGTTCTTGCCTGGAGAATCCCAGGGACAGGGGAGCCTGGTGGGCTGCCGTCTATGGGGTCACACAGAGTGGGACACGACTGAAGCGACTTAGTAGCAGCAGAAGCAGCAGCATTTTAAAACATGCCTGATTTATGGAAGTTTCAATTGCTCGAATGTTTGTAATATTTTACAATGAAATAAAAATTATATTCAGAACTAGTTAAGAATGCTTAGAGGCATAGTCGATCATTTGATGATTCACAGCTACCCAGGAAATTCAAGCACTCCACCCTCATTTTGCAAGTAAGCACTGATCTGATTAAGTGGGAGCTGGAAAGGAAGAATTACACGGTGACCTGGACAAAAGTGTCATGTCAGCATTAGCATCAGATAAACTGAATGAAGTGGCTGATTGTACTGCTTCTAGTCAGAGTTATTTTGGAAAATTTGAATGAGAAATCCTCCTTTGTCCATCACAGGAATGTCCCTTCGTATATATCCAGTCATATTAAACAATTGTAGAATCACAAAGCTAGACAGGATTTTATGAGATTAGCTGATCTATTCCTCACCTTGAGATAAAACTTGAGTGCTGCAAAATCCTCGAGGCACTGAAATTAATTTATTCTTTGAGAAAAATAAGACTCATTCATGCATTCAACAAATATTTGTTGTGTGTGAACCATACGGGTGCTTAGTTTGCATCAACAAATAAACCTGGCTAAGATCTTTGCCTTTGTGAGGCTTTCAGTTTAATAGGAGGATATAAATGATTCCATGAGTTTCCCCTTTGTCAATAACAATAATCCTTACTTGGTTTTAAATGTTTTTTAAATTGATTTGCTCATATGACAAAAAAAATCTATCCGCAAAGTAGACCCAATCACTAACAAGTTGTGAGTTGTGAGAAATGAGTTTGGAATTCATTTACATTAACAAACCATTTCACTTTCAGATGAAAATGCTAAGATTCAAAAAGTATGATTCTTATTTGGAGTAAAACCTTCTAACACCCAATCTAATGTTCTTTACTGTTTGCCCTCCTTTCAAAAATATCTTTCTTTTCCTACATTGACTTAGTTATAGAATGTATTCATACCACCTGGAACAATGTTCATATACTTTAGCTGTAAATCCATGTGCATGCTAAGTCACTACAGTTGTATCTTACTCTTTGCAATCCTATGGACAGTAGCCCGCCAGGCTCCTCTGTCCATAGGATTCTCCAGGCGAGAATACTGAGTGGGTTGCAAGCCCTTCTCCAGGGGATCTTTCCAACCCAGGGATGGAACCCGTCCGTGTCTTGTCCATCTCCCGCATTGTCAGGCAGATTCTTTACTGCTAGAGCCACTTGGGAACCCTATGTGACAGAAACCCAAAGTAAATAGTTGAGACCAAAAAAAAAAGTTGTTATAAGGAAATTTCAGTTTCTCATGGACTCCACAACACAAATAGAGCTAAACTGGGGAAATGAGCACTCAAAATCTATGAGGACTGTTTTTAAGCCCCCTTGCTGCATTATTTTCTGAGAAGTATCTTGCTACTTGAGGTCAGAAAGACCTAATGTTTTCTGGGGTTAAACTGCCTGAGTTTAAATCCTCACTATTTCACTTGTTAGATGAGTGACCTGGTCATTTAAACTCTCTGATCTCAATTTTCTCATATATTAAAATTAGGGTATAATTATAGTGGCTACATAAGATTACAGCAGAAAAGCAAATTAAGTGGTATCCAAGACTTGGGACAATGCTTGCTTCATAGGAAGTATCAGGAGACATGAACTGCCATTATAAAGTGAGAGATGTCAAGACTGAGCTGGGAGAGCTGCCCTGCCACAATGAGGGTGTAGTTGATTAAGACAGCAAGTCAAAATACAAGTAGGAATTAAGGCTTTACTCACTACTGCCATAGGAAATTACAGTGTTATTTGCTCAATCGTGTCTGACTCTTTGCCAGCCCATGGATTGAAGCCCACCAGGCTCCTCTGCCCACAGGATTCTCCAGGAAAGAATACTGGAGTGGGTTTCCATTCCCTTCTTCAGGGGATCTTAGTGACCCACGTATCGAACCTGGGTTTCAGAAACCCTGCCAAAGGAAAAGCAAGTCTATAAAAAAACTCATTGCTTCCCAAATGTTTAACTTTTGTCTATAGGATGACACTGAGAGACAGTCGGTGTAACAGCGCAGATGGGATGGGGGAACTGTGTCACTGCTGGAGGAATCCCAATCAAGAGGATCAGTTTTATGGACCTGAGTGGGGAATGGAGAGGAAGGAAGAAAGGAAGGGCTAGGAATGGACAAGTACTGGGTGTTATTTAATAATGAAATAACATATTCTCAAGGTTACCCCTTTCTGTGAATAGGATGTTCTCAGAGCCCAGGGTTCCAATAGTGAGGCCTCTGAATAGAGGCTCCTAGGCTAACAATGCAGATATAAATAAAAGTATGGCGGGCCAAAAGGCCTGAGTTCTTGACAGAAATTCCCTTCAACAGACCTGTCAGGTAAAGCCTTTGTAATTGCCTATGGTCAGGTTTAAAAAAAATCATATATAGGTTTTTAGCCAGGGGCTGGATTTCTCAAGAGCCTTCTCTGTTCTCAGGAGGGCTTTCTGCTAGATGGGTGATGTTTCATTCTCCAAAGTTTCAACAGTTTGTATTTCCTGGGTATACAGTGAATCTCTTGTTACTGAGATGGAATAAGTACATGCCTTAAAATGAGGCCTGGAATAGAAGAAGCACCTTTCATAAGCTACATCCTATTTTTATTATTGCTATTGTTTTTATATAATTGTTCCAATTATAGCCCTAATATGACAACTTACTCTCTACAGAGTTAGGTAAGATCATAATTCCTCATATTGAAGGTCTTTGCAAAGCATTCCCTGATCTTTATGCAGAGTTCATCGATTTGTACCCAGGAAGAATGAGAGTTGCAAATCTTCCTTCCAAATTAAAACAAACAAAAAAAAGCTCAGCTATTAGCTGACAGCACAGTGTCTTGGCCATATCATTACGATCTTCATTTAAGACATCATTTAAGAAACAATCAGCGACTGCTGCAAGATATATTAAGTTTCTCATTTAAAAATCATCTAAATTTGCTTAGTACTCAATAAAAATTGAAGCCCCACTTTGTGCCAGGAATTATGTATTTAATAAAGTGAATGGTACAAAACATCAATCTTCCTGACTCCATGGAAACTTACAGATAATTGGCACAATAAATGTTAATAATATAAAATACAGATTAAAATTCTAATTATGATATTACTATAAACAGAGGAACTTGATGCTGTATTGAAAGGACATGAGCTAGCCTGGGGGTGGATCAGATTGTCAGGGAAGGTTTCCCCCAGGCTGTAATGTTTGCATTGAGGTCTATAGGATGAGTAAGAGTGAATTCAGTGATTCACTGAAGAATGGCAGGTTTCTAAGATTCTTCCAATCAAGTAAGACTGTATGTTTAAAACCATTGATTACCAAATTTGACTAAACTTTGGAATCATCTTAGAAATTTTTGAAAAATACTGATACCTGAAAATTGCCCAGAATTTTTGATTTGGGGCTTCCCTGGTGGCTTGGATATCAGAGAATCTGCCTGCAATGTGGGAGACCCAGGTTCAATCCCTGGGTCAGGAAGGAGGAAATCATGGCAACCAACTCCAGTATTCTTGCCTGAAGAATCCCCATGGACAGAGGAGCCTGGCAGACTACAGTCCACAGGGTCACAAAGAGTCAGACATGACTGAGTGACTAACGCTTTCAACACTTTCTGATTTATTTAACATGGCATATGGCTTTGGCATTGGGACTTTTTTTAACTTCTCAAGTGGTTAATCCTTAAGGCAAGAAGATTATGTCTAACTCAAGAAATTTGAAGTAAGACTAGTGATTGGAGCCTAAAGAATGAGAGGGAATGTGACATGACCTGAGACTGTGACTCTAAAATGTGACAAATCACAGAGGTCTTGATTGGTCGTATTAGAAGTTTAGTCTTTGTCTTGAGAAACATAGAAACCTACAGAAAGATCATAGGAGAGGACATCATATCAAAATGTATGTTTATGTTTGCAGTGTAAAGATTGTAAAAGAGAAGCTATAAAATTAGCTTGGACTAGGATGGTGGTAAGGAGATGAAGTGAAGTGGGTTTGAAAGTTTTGTTTTGTTTTTTAAGGACTTGAAATTGTAGACTGACAATGGATAAAGTATTGAGAGATGATAAGACTGACTTCTTAGTTGCTGGCTAGTGGAACTGGTAAAGGTGAATTTTATGAGCCTACTCTTGTGATATTTGAGGTGCCTTTGAGATATCTAAACAGATATTAAAGAGACAGTAGAGCATAAGGATACATCTAGGCATAAGGTTTTGGTTGTTTGGGAACAAAGATCTAAAGTGCAATAACTTTAATTAAATCATGAAAGTTTTATAAAAATAATTGTTTTACTACAATAAATAATTGTAAAACTACAATAGTGTTTTACAAAACACTATTGTAGAAGGCATTGGGCACCTGCAGATCATTAAGATGAAGACATAGGAAAGATTAACACTCCTAATGTGGTTTTAAAATGAAGATCCCCTTTAAAATATCTCAAGGTAGCATGGAATGAAAGAGAAGAAATCCAACCGCTTTTATCAGATAATAATCAATAAGTGCCAAAATGTTATTTGGAAGAAAATTCTGATCATAAAGAAAAAGAGAGCTAACTGAATTTTAGTATGGAGCAATTGTCCTGAAGAATCACAAAAATTGTCAGAGATATAATATTATATAGTTGAACACAGTATCAGATTGGGGATATTTTGGTTTTTATTCATGTCAAACTGGAAAGCCCAAAAGGTAGAATAATAAAGAGGACAGCAGGAATTGTAATATATGCATTTCATTTATCAGATCTCTATTAGGACCAATCATGTACCAACACACCAAAGCTATGATAAGGACTAGGACTACAACAGCAGACAAGGTAAGCGTTATTCAGGTTCAGAGTTCATTGTCTCCTGTACTACTTAAAACAAGAAAAATAAAAGAGCCTGTTTATTTGAGAAAGTGTCACTAGTTAGCTTTTGCAAAGGAAGCCAGTAAAAAGGATGCCTTTAGTCAATAAGGTTAAGTAGCCATTTTATGGGATTGCATTCCCTGGATGTTAGATCAAGTTTTAGAGTAGTGGACATTAGGATTTAATTGTTCTGGGGTTAGGCAGGACATCAGAATTGTATAAAGCTTTCAGATCATTCTAATGTGCAGCCAAAGTTGAGAACCACACTTTTGAGGTAAGTTTCATCACTGAAACAAGTGAGTGACTCCAGATGATAAGGCTGGGAGAGGAATAAAACATGCTGATTACATAGGAATAATAATAATGAACAATTCTCTAGTCTTTATGTGCCAGGAAAATTTCTAAATGTTTAACATATGTTAAGTCAGTTAATAGTCCCACCAGCCCTATGAGGAAGTAATTTTTATTCTTCCTATTTGAGAGGGATCAGAGCCCCAATGGCCACACCCAGCAATTATCAGAGCAGGTCCTTGAACACAGTCTGGTTCCAGAGTTCCTGATCTTAACTGCTATGCGATATTTTCTCTAAATATTATGTAATAGTAATTTTACACTGAGAATTATGAAAGAAGGGAAAACATATAACAATGGCAGAGCATCATTAAACCGTCTTCCCTGATGACTCAGACGGTAAAGAATCTGCCTGCCATGCGGGAGACGCAATCTCTAGGTTGGGAAGATCCCTGGAGAAGGAAATGGCAACCCACTCCAGTATTCTTGTCTAGAGAATTTCATGGACAGAGAAGTCTGGCTGGATACAGTCCATGGGATCACAAACAGTTGGTCACGACTGAACGGATAGAGATATAGATCATTAAACCAGTCAAATACCAGCTGATGACTGGAAGTGGTTATAATGCGGCCATAAACACTTTTGAACTATATTTTATATGTATTTATGTAAATATACAAATAAATTCCTGTATATATTTAATATCTATATTCCATGTTGATATTCTTAATTTATGGAAATCAGTTAACAAGTTTGTCTTGTTGTACATGTACATTGTTAAATAGTCCAGAAGGTTTTGTCTTCAGCAGTGGGCAGGGAGATATAAGCTGTGGAAACAGGTAATTTTTTTTTTCTGACTTTTCATTTTCTCCTGAAGGAAACTCAAGTGCTAAGGCTATTCCATGTAATCTAAAGAATGACTCTTACTTCATGGTAATGACCAAGCTGTAGGAATAAAATCTTAGGAGGAAGTAATCATCCCCCAGTGAGCAAGTCTAACAAATCGAACCTATTTTACAGGTGGAAATACCATAAAGAAAAGTATCATTGGAAGGATTACTGGCACACTGCATTTCTATGCATGTCAAAAAAAAATTCCAATTTAACTCTATAAAACATGTATCTGAGTCAACCTGCCATATGTATTTTTTTCTTACACTTTCTATCCCATTACAGAAATAATACCTACCGAATAATGCTGTGCATTTCTAAATGGCTAGCTTTCAGGCACTTTGCCCAGCTTTTGTTGTTCCCTCTTTTCCTTTGAAGGCTGAGAAAGCAAATGTAGTTTTGGGGAGTGCAAGGTCCCCAGTGCTGTGGATATTTCGTGTCCTGAAGCTGAAGCTATGGTGCTATAACCTGTCTGGGCTGGCTCCCTATGAATACAGTGTAATACATGTAGGGAATTGTTTGGTATTCAATTAAGAGCTCTCTTCACTCCTGTTATTAAAGCCTACAAACTAGTGAGTGTAAAATTGAAGTTGAACAGTTCAGCTCTTTTTGACATTGAAACACTGCCTGAAAAATAGTGATGTAAAGCCCAAGTCAAATGTCACCCTTTAAAGCCCATGGAAAAATGAAAAGTGGAAACACTGAGGGGAAAGAGGAAATGTCTGAAACCTGGTCATTTCCTAATGACACAGTACATGATGTTAGGAGCATGCTACTGTGCTCATGCACGTACATCAGCCAGTTTGTCGAACACAGATATTACATTGATTTGAACAGAAAGCTGCAAGGTTATTATTGCTAAAGCTTCAGTGAAGGAAATAATTAAAGCATTAAGCATTTTAAGATTTTAAAATGACTTTAGGCAATCACCAGAAAACACTATAGGAAATCTATATACTGTAATTGAAAGGAAATTGAATTGGTCTTTATTTTTTAATCCCTTCTAAATGTCCTCTAGACGGTCAGACCATGGAAGATAATGCATCTTGTTTTGCCATCAGCAGTGCGACTTTCTGTAAATCTCATGTGCTGCAGGGCCCACTTTTATTATTTTTACTTAGAAAATGCCCAGCCAAATAGATAGTATGAAATTTTGTGTGTATTATCTTTGTTAGTCTCTGGTCTCATTGTTTAAAACAAAAACAACACAACCAGACAAAAACAACCTCTGAAGCAAAGTTAAGCTAAAAACATTTCAAACAACGAACCAGAGAAGTTGTTAGTTAAGTCTGACACTTAAACCTGAGTGAAAATCTAGATTTTATCTAACAATTTTCCTGTCAATCTTGCTCTGCTGCAAGGGCTATGACCCACTGTAGAGACAAATTCAGTTTGGATCTATGCGAACCTAACCCATTTTTATGGCTATTATTGGAAGGAGTTTTTATAATCAAACAGAATAGCTTGAAGTGAATCTCAGGGAGATTCTTGGGTATGAACAGAAATTAAGGAATCTCAACCCTTGAGTAATCCTTCAAAAAGATGTATAAAATCAGCATTTTCATTATAATGGAGTAATATTGATACCTTCATCATTTGGTGGTTTTGAGAAATAAAGTTATCAATATATGCACAGCTCCTAGTAGCTCAGACAGTAAAGCGTCTGCCTACAATGCAGGAGACCCAAGTTTAGTCTCTGGGCTGGGAAGATCTCCTGGAGAAGGAAATGGCAACACACTCCAGTATTCTTGCCTGGAAAATCCCATGGATGGAGGAGCCTGATAGTCTACAGTCCATGGGGTCACAAAGAGTTGGACATGACTGAGCGATTTCACTTTACAGATGATTAGTACATACTATGCACTACGTGGGGCTTTCCTGGTGGCTCAGCAGTAAAGAATCCACCTGCAATGCAGGAGACTCAGGAGACCTGGGTTCCATCCCTGGATCAGGAAGATCCCCTAGGGAAGAAAATGGTAACCTGCTCCAGTATTCTTGCTGGGAAAATCCCATGGACAGAGGAGCCTGGCGGGCTAACAGTCCATAGGGTTGCAGAGAGTCAAACATGACTGAGTGACTGAGCATTCATGCATGTGCACTATGTATGTGTTATAATTATTTTTATAAAAATGATGATAATGGTGATAATTTGCCTTTTAAATTTTATTGCCAAAATATCAATTAAGAGTTTGGGATGGTCATGTACACAGTGCTATATTTAAAATGGATAACCAACAAGGACCTACTGTATAGCACATGGAACTCTGCTTAATGCTATGTGGCAGCCTAAGAAAATGGCAACCCACTCCAGTATTCTTGCCTAAAAGATCCCATGGACAGAGATGCCTGGTGGGATACAGTCCATGGAGTTCCAAAGAGTTGCACATGACTGAATGACTAAGAACTCACACATATGAAAAGCCCCAGTACCATGGCTGACACATAGAAAGTATTACAAAAAATGTTTTTTAAAAAAGTTCTATTCAATGTAGAAATTAGTATTTCTTTATTATGACTGTGTTTATATGTGATATTCTTTATTTCTAGTTTTCCCGAGAGTCTGTATCCTGAATTTCTCTATGTCAAAATTCCATCTCTAGTTTTTGGTGACTACAGCTAACATTTAGCTAATACTAGGCATCAGAACAGGTGAATATGAAAGGATACCTGAGTTGAGTGAAAAAAGTTAAGTCTTAAAATCTAGACTGCTTTCATTAAGAACAGGAACAACTTTTCAACTTTCTAAGTGCTATAATCCATAGACATGTTAGAAGGATGGCAAAAAAAGAAGAAAGAAAACAGAAAGGTGAAAGACCTTCATAAAGCAAAGGAGAAAATTATATGTTCTGTAGCATATATGAGAGAATCTGGCAAAACATTAAAAAAACTTCATATCAACTTATTGATCTGCCCACCATGCACACACTTGATATTAAAAATAAACCTCCAAGGAAGGGCTTTTATTGGCTCAGGTCAAACAACCAATTATTAACAATTGCTAAACCAGAGAGTCAGAGTCATGAAAAAAGTCGGGGGATGAAAAAGGGAAAGCAGTTGTCTAGGGATGAAAAAAGAAAGCAATTCTCCAAAAGGCAGGATGGGGTTAGTGGCCATGCATGGCCACTGGAAGAAATCAGTGTGAGTAAAAAAAAAAAAAACAAAAAAATGTGAAAGAGAGAGGAGAGAGAGAAAAGAAACATTATATATTTATATATATATATAAAAATATATATATATTTATATATATATATATCTGTTTTGTATATATATAAAAACAGATAATGTTTAAGTCACTACCGAGGTCAGAAGATAAGATACAGCCACCACCTCTACTTCCTCCAAATGCTATTTCATTATCAATATTTCAAACCCCCCATTACTAGAGTACTTTAGAATTTTTAAATCATTGACTGCATTTACTTCTGTTTAAAGGAAGACATAATTAAGAAGAAGCTGGAAATTATATATTTTTAATTGTTTGTCCAGAGCATTATTGAAACAAACTGCTTATCAGGTTTTGTTGTTATTCCAGTAGTAAATATTTTGACTAGTTAATACACCAAAATGCTGTGTTCAAGTTGGCACTAACAAATGTAATTTATTTAGGCAAACTGACAATAAGTTCATCAAACTTAAAAAATAACTCCAACGGAGAAAAAAAAAACCCTGTGTTTACTTTGGCAGTTGAGATCTACTAGTCATGAATAAGATGACATTCTAAAAGCTATTCATGTACTTAGAATTAGGTAATGTAATTGTAAAAGGTGGATAGAGCATTGGAAATTTAGCTTTTTACTTTGTTTTAGATCTTTTTCCACCAATATTATATGGTCTATGAAATTAAACTCTTCTTGAAGAATTAATTAGAAAAAGTGCACATCAATGAAAATAATTGAGGATTGACTGGTTGACCTCAGAAGAGAACAAAAACTCAAAAGAAATTTCATAAGGTTTTAAATTTGGCAAGAGGACTGCAATATCTCTGATAATTAGACTTTCAACACATTTGGATTTGCTAATTGGATCTAAGTTCTAATTAGACTTTTATGTAACTAAAAATGACACATCATTGTATGAATTTAATGTGCTTTTACAGTTGAAACCAACAATTAGCAGCTTTTTCCACATTATTTTAATATGGAAAAATCTGGCTTTTTGCTTACATGTGACAACCCGTTCTCTTAAGATATATTGTGTACATTTTAATTTTCTTAATTAAGCACCTTTTGAGGAGCTTAAAAAGAAGCACCTAAATTGTTTATTTGTGAGGAAGACTTGCCGGTATATTGATGACTTCAGAAGCTTCAAACAAAATGCAATCAGTTCAGTTCAGTCGCTCAGTCATGTCCGACTCTTTGTGACCCCATGAATCGCAGCACGCCAGGCCTCCCTGTCCATCACCATCTCCCGGAGTTCACTCAAACTCACATCCATCGAGGCGGTGATGCCATCCAGCCATCTCATCCTCTGTCGTCCCCTTTTCCTCCTGCCCCCAATCCCTCCCAAAATGCAATACAAGGACATAATACAGTCTTTAACAGGAAGCAGCACGAATAACCAGGTGCCCCTATAAACCATTCAATTGATCAAAACAGTCTCTGAACATGACTAAAGTTCTGTTACATTTTTAAAGCCTGAAAATATGGAATAAGTTCCCAAATGGGAAGGCTCATTGGGGCTGGCATCAGAATTAATAGCATGGTATATCTTCCCAAGATGTGTGTTGCAACAATCTCTGCAGCTTCGCTTCTTGAGCAGTTATCTGCTAATTCAAATCACAGCATCTCTCTTTCCTCCTTATTTCTGAATTGAGAGTCATCCATTTTTATCCCGTTGGAATTTATAGGCAGTAGTTTTTAGACTGGTAGCCCTCAGATTTGGATGTTACAAGAGATAACAACTACATGAGAATGTAAAATTACACCAGTACTTTGGAGAGCAAAGAGCAGTAAATCATTGCAAGACTTTAAGGGAAAGACTGCTGCCAAAATCTCCCATGTAGATTGATAGCACTGACAAAAAAGGCAAATTACATTGTTTTATGTACTGTGGATATTTGAAAACAACAAAGCCTTATACATGTTTTATTTTCCTCAAATAAAAACTGTGACCCCTCTAACCACATTAAAAATCAGCTTTTTCCCCAATAAAAGCAATGTAAGATCTAATTAAAACCATTTAAACTGTAAGAAAATCTAACTTGTGCAGTAATTGATACATTAGAACAGGCATTTTACTAGAATTATATGTGCTATTATTTTTCTAATTAGTGTATTACTGGGACTGAATTATTGGTGTATTTATAACTCCTCATTAAGTCATATGTCTTCAGTGAGTCCCCTAAAGCCCTCTGGATACTGTCATATACCATATGATATTTAAAAGCAGGAAATATCATTTTTGATTGCTTCATTTGCTATTAAAAAGCAAAAACTGCACAGGACACTTTCTGTTATGTTATTCCAAGATTTATCATGCAGTTCTCTGAAAGGTCTATATATAGGTGATTGGACTGTTCCTCAGGCGGAAAAGTGACCAAGCTATTTTATCTTTCAGCTTGGGTGCTGGAATCCTGTCACAGGGCTGAATGGGTCCCTGACTGACAAGAAACTGGAGAATAACATGCGTGGAGTGGTTCTACGTGTGGTGACTGTTCTGGTAAGTCTGATCTCAGCCTTGTGGTTTTGGCTTCCAGGAGGTTATTTTATCCTTCATTTCCTTATGTTTCATTAACTGATGTCACAATATTAAAAGAGCTTTTAAAAAATCCTAACTATGCATTGTATGGTACTTGTAATTATCATATTTTCCAGCCTTCGATTTATGTGTGTCAGAATCAGGCTTTTACATACTTTTCCTTTAATTATAGTGCTAATTTCATAACTTACTTAGACAGCTTAGACCAGATTTCTATCCTTCTATAGTTTTCTACACATGACAAGATGGAGTTCTCTCTCAGGCATCCTCTCACTGAAATCCGATGGTCTATGTAAATGAAGATAACCAGGCCAAACAAGGGTGGATTTGATCAAATACAGTACATTCAGTAACACTGAAACGTTAGCTTTCCTGGGAAGGACCTACTTCAAAGTGAAGCTCATCGTATTGTTTAGTAGTTATTTATTGAGTATCAACTGTATTTAAGCTCATTACTAATCCCTGGGGACACTAATAATTAAAATGGACAGATCCGATTCTGTTGTTTTGAGTTTATCATCCAGTGATTCTGTGGCTATTACATGGGATTATACATGTGAAACATTTATTATAATTCCATTTGGTAGAAAAAACAATAAATGGTAACTGTTTATTCTATATATTATTATTTTCTCACATGATATATAAATAAAATGTTAATAGAAATAGTCTTCAATAGCAAAATGCTCCAATTGGTGCTGTCTAAATAGCCATAGGGGATGAAGACATGCCTTCTCCCTGCCTATCTCAATGTGTTTAACCTCATGCTTCTTCATAATACATTTCAAAAAGATAACCCGTAGTTATTAACTTCAGTTTTCTTCAGAAAAGCCCACTTCTTTTTAAATTTGAACAATTCTTTCTTATAGCCTAAAAAAATTACAGAATTAGTAAACATGAGAAGTGGTCTTTTTTGATGTGTTGATGCTAATTGAATATTTATCAGGATTTATAACAGCGATGACTGCCCTTTGCACATTGTTTAATACAAATTAAGCAGACTCAACATAATTTCATTGTCTATAAGAAGGATCTATGATACTCTCTATAAAAAGAAATTTAGACGATGAGTCTATCTTCCCTTTTGGTGCCTATAATTTATTTTTAGCTATGGTTTTAACAAGATTTTCATTGTTTGGAAAATAATTATATTATGAGTACTTGAAAACCTAATTGTGCAGGTGCTTCTGTACATACTCAGAAGTGTAGATATGCATTTTCACTGATGTGCTAGTATTTTTTTTAAAAAGGTATTTAAAGCATAATAAACTATAATAGTCTCTTCTCTAGTGATTAACATGGAAGCTCAAGTGAAAACCACAATAAAAGAAAATATATGTGCTTTGCTTTTGCCTTTGACATACATATTTTTAGGCAAGCTAGCCTCATTTACTCATTAAATATGTATCTAGTACTTACTGTATAATAGAGTTAGTTGGTAATGGGTATAAGATGAATGACACATATACTTATGTGCATATTTATGCCTCAAGTTACACATAGACTTTTGCTGGCAGGTGCATATGTAATGAAACAGCTGAGATTTATTTAATACTAACTATGTGCAGATACTCTACTGAGTTGTTTTCATGTATGATCTTATTCAGTCCTCATATTATTTCCAATAAATAAATAGTATTCTGATCCCAAGAATCTGGTTGAAGAAACTGAGACATACAGAGGTTGAAAAAAATGTGGATGATTATACAGATAGTAAGTAGCAGAGAGAATTGAGATTCAAATCCAAAAAGCCAGACTCTAGATTTCTTAACTTCTTCCTCCTTAACATTATATTTACTCCCTCTATTCCTACTGTGATAAGTGTGAGAATTGCAGTAGCTATAGGATTTTCTTGAGAGGTAGAAATGCTTAACTCTGAATAAGATGAAAGTGAGTTTTACTGGGAAAGCTTCATAGAGCCAATTATTTTCAATTCATTTCTAGGCCAAGAAAAATGATTGCTGTTTTGTGCGTGAAATGGTATTGCCTCACACAGTGTTAATACCTTCGTGCCCTATTCTCACCTTCGTGACGTGTAAATGATCCGTTTTCTTCAAGCTTAGCCCTGCCCTGACCCTGAATGTGCTTAGTGAGAGGAGATATGGAAAGGCTGTTTCCCTAAAGTCTTCTGTGGTACAATATGAATTTATGAGTTGGGTGCCCAGTTGAGCAAAAGGTTGTTACACTTGTTAAACTTCCTCAGTATACAGCCATTGTACTTAATAATTTTTCAGGCTTTCTGGTTCTTCCTGTAATTCCTATTTGAATGGAAAGCAGCCATGACTTTCTTATTTATTTCCTACAAGACCCTTTCCAGGTATAGCTCCTACTTATATGACTTTGCAAGCTTCTTCCACCCAACACTGAGAATCACTGAGAATCACTCTTCCCTAAGTCAATGCAGCGACTTTAAAATCATGATGTCAACTAAACCTGAAACTCAGAATTCTATATTGGACTTGATTTAGTCACCTAAACAATAACCCCTTGTATTCCAAGTATTTACCACTAGCCATTTCCAAAGAGAGAAAAAGGAGGGAGGGATCATGTGTAAAGGCCATGACAGAAGGTATCTTAGCCTTTATTCCATTCTAACAAAAATCTAATCCCAGTTATACACACACACACACACACACACACACACCACAGATTCTTTACTTCTTAGGAAAGTAATGTTATCAAAGACACACAGGTTAATAGAATTGATTTTTCTTGTTTAAATTTTGAAACTCCCAATCCCATCACTACTAAAGATACTTCATACACTTGAAGAAAATAATCTAATATTTATCTTAAACTAAATAAACTCCAGTACTCTTGACTGCAAAATCCCCTGGACGGAGGAGCCTGGCAGGCTGCAATCCATGGGGTCGCTAAGAGTCAGACACGACTTCACTTTCACTTTTCACTTTCATGCATTGGAAAAGGAAATGGCAACCCACTCCAGTGTTCTTGCCTGGAGAATCCCAGGGATGGGGGAACCTGGGGGGCTGCCGTCTATGAGGTCGCACAGAGTCGGACACGACTGAAGCGACTTAGCAGCAGCAGCATATTGTTTATGATGCCAGGGGCAAGTGAATGGGACTCAAATGGTTAAGTAAAGAGAATTAAATGAAGGGATTATTAACAAATAATGTAAATAAAGTTGAATAAATCAACAAGGGTGTTGAAGTGTCAGGGCCTAGATGTGCAGCAACCCTAAAGACTGATGTGATGGGGGAGAGAGTCTAGCAAAGCTAGAGCCATGGAACAGAAACCGCATCTTAGAAGTGGTGGCCTTGGCTGTGGGAAGAGGTTGGAGGAGAAGCACTCAAATCACATTCAGGCAGCGAAGAAATGGAGAGGCGGGTGCTCTAAAGTCATTCCTCCTATCTTTCCATCTACTTCCATCATTTCCAATTACAAATCCAACCAGAAGCAGAGGGCAAGGGAGCCCAAGTAATGTTAGAAGACCAGGAAGGTCTTCTTCTTAGGTCACAGTGTGGGGCCGTGAGGGACTCGAGGGCAAACAAGGAAAAACCATCTTCAGTATCTGTTATTTGGTCTGACCTATTAAGAACTTTATGTGTGTTAACTAATTTAATTCTTAAAAAAACTCTATAAGATATGTGCTAATTACATTTAAGGATGAAAACAGAGCTCAAAAGAATTAACTAAATTTCCATGTCCATAATAACTAACAAGAGCCAGAGATGAGTTTCAAGCCCAAACTTGAAGCCAAAGATCCTGATCCCTATGTCTTTAGCCTCTCTGACATTCTGTCTTTGGAATCAGAATAAATTCATGTTAGGTTTAATTTAAATGTAACTATTGAGATTACAGATGCTATTGAATTCATAATTTAAAAACATTTTTTAAAAATGGCATCGCATAAGGATAACTTTATTTTTAGCCATCACCAATGCCATATAAGTTTCTTAGAAATGGAGGAAAAGAAAGAATGTGAATAAATCTCCCTCTGCCAAACTCTGTTTCCATATTTGGTCCACTGATCTCTACTGCTTACCAAGTGGACCAACTGTCTTAATATGAGGCATTTATTAGGATTATTTTTTCCTTTTCATTTCATAAGTTGTACAACTATGGATAGCCATAAGTGACCAATTATGCCATACAGTTTTTTCATGGTTATTCACAAAAGTTATTGGAAACATCACTGAGTTGTAAGTATCATCATAATAATTATGAATCCTTATGAAAATAAAATGGAAAGAAGTTGGTGACAAATGGAAGATTTAAGAAGCTCTTCTGTAAGAAAAAGTACTAGATATCTGGAAAACATAAACTGGCCTTTAGAAGGAGATCACTCGTTAATAACTCTAATCTTCTTGATTTCGTTTTCTTAAAACAGACATATGGCATCTCTAATGAAACATAAACTCACTCATAAATTTATTTGAGAAGTATCTGTTGAGGGTCCTCTTCTAGTTGCTTGGGGTACATGCAAAATAGATAAAGATATTGACTTTGGGGAGTTTCATTCTAGCAGGACATTGAAAGCGCTAAGAATATTTTTGAAAAAATGCAATGCCTTTTTTCTGCATTGAATATATAGCACAATACTATTTTGCCTAAAACTACCATAAACATAATTGTATAACTTTATGTACATATGATTAGAAATTTGTGTTAGAGCTGTGGTGGTGCTTTTTCTGTATTTTATAAATTAAAAAACATAGTCTTTCATATTGTAATATCTTTGAATCAGGATGAGTCTTTCAGTTGATGTCTTCCTGCAATTAAAATTGGTAGCATTTTTTTGTCTTTATTAGTGGTAGGTGAAACAATTGTTCATTTTACAATTGAAAACATTTTAGGTCAAATAATATGTGGACACTATCTTTACAAAATTAATTAAGTTAATGGATATTCCTGGAAATTTAAATTTAACAAAACTGGGCGTGAAGCCATGGTAAAGAGACAGACTAAATAAAGAATACCTCCTAAAGGAAAGAAATAACAGTAAGAAATGAAGCCAATTTTTAAAAATAGGAGAATAACAGCAGTGAAAAAAATTACTATCTGAACTAAAGCTATCACTAGACCCATAGAAATATAAACATAGAAAATATACCAAAGCAGTTTATATTAAAACAACACCACACAAAGCAAAGTCCAAACTCTGTTGAAACATGTAAATTTTCCCAAGCAATCACCATGAGGAGGGTGTAGCAGGTAACTACCTACTGAACTATCATATTAAGAGAATTTTCCTTTGCCTAAAATATTTTGTTATAAGTCTAACATCTTGGGAATTATTTTAAGCAGGCCTTATTTGCCTCTAAAAATGGAAATGTTATCTGAGATCAGAAAAAGGTAAAAGAGTATTGCATGGTACACCCTAAACTATTAGGTTTGACTCAATAACTATCACTGAGCATTTATTGTAAGCTAAGCACTGTGCTAATCCCAGGGAGGCAAAGAAGAAAAAAAAAAAAAAATATATATATATATATACAGTTCCTGCTCTTGAGGAGTTCCACAGGAACCATTTTATCAGCATTAGTAAGTTCTCTATCAGAAAATAGGATCTGTTTGTGAAGGCATTAAATGCATTTAGCAGGAGCCTGGGAAAGAATGATGAGAGAGGGAGGCAGGGAGGGTGCACACAACGAATGTCACAGTGTTTATGACCGAATCTCAACGGTGACATCAAGGACCAGCTTTGTGGAGTTACGGAACAATTCGAGTGTTCATTTACTATGTTCTGTCACTCAGAACTCTTTGTAACTCTGTATTTTGTAAAAATTTCATTAGTGTTAGACTAATGAAATTAGACTACATACCAGTAAAACACAAGTTGTTTTCATGTACATTGTCAGGTATATAGAAGCAGGTCAATAAATATTTGTTGAATGAACAAATTAAGATATTCTGATAGCCTGTGGGTGTGTATGTGGAGTTGGGAGGGAAAGGAAAGAGGGAAGGAAGGAAGGAAAAAGGGAAAAAGAAAAGAAATTAAGAACTCTATATGTAATTACAAAAATAGGAACTGGAATGGACACAAGACTATGCCTGAATAAGTAGTCTTAGGATTCCTCATTCTTTAATTTTTACTTACTAAGACTAAATTTCCAAAAGAAATGCCAAAGGATTATGTCATTGTTAAATCTTTTGACATAGTTGTTACTGGGAAATGACATACATGCTTTTAAGTTAAAGAAGTAAAAAGTTTTAATTCAAAACATCAAGAATCATTCATTCACATTATTAAATAGCAAGTTTACGTTCCATGAGAAGTTACAAATCACAGAATCATTTCATATTATCTTGGTCATAGAGGCACTCAGTGCTTGGCTTTTGTTCCACAATATTTTTGCTATCATGTGAAATAATACTTCATATCTAATGTACCCATGAATTATGTCAGTGTAAGGATGAAGGCTTCCCTGGTGGCTCAGAGGTTAAAGCGTCTGCCTCCAATGCAGGAGACCCCAGTTCGATCCCTGGGTCGGGAATATCCCTTGGGGAAGGAAATGGCAACCCACTCCAGTATTCTTGCCTGGAGAATCCCGTAAACAGAGGAGCCTGGTAGGCTACAGTCCACAGGGTCGCAAAGAGTTGGACACGACTGAGCAACTTCACTTTCTTAAGGATGAATCAGTGTACTTAGCTTCTTCTCAATGTACCTTTTAGCAAAATAGTAAATAATATGCAATATGATTTCCTGTTGGAGTAATATTTCATTGTTTTTCCTCCACCTATTCTTCTCTTCCCAACACACTCATACTAACAGCCATTGGGCATATCCTGCAGAGTACTAGGTTTATAGCCAAAAGATATCCATTCAAGTTCTACCTCTTCTATTTAATAAATCATTGAATTTATGGAAGTCAGGAAGCTATTCTGAACCTCAATTTTTCTGTCTGTAAAAAAGGAACAAAAAACCGGCCACACAGGTTTTTTATGAGTGTAAATACCTTAAACTATCTGAAAGCAGTTAGTAAAGTGCCGAGTGTTTCTAAATATAAGATGCTGTTATCTCTGCAGTGGAACAATAATGTGTAAATTAACTACAGAAAAGGAAAAAAATGAGCATGAGTGATCGTGAAGCCATAATTAATCAGTGTCATCAATCTTTAGATTTTGATGGGAAATTATTTAAAGGACCCTAAGTTAGACAAGGAAAACATAAACTACAGAATCATGACTTTTAATCCCATTTATTGTTACTTTCCTTTGAAAATCTGCTAATGAGAAAAACCACAACTCTCCTCCTAGTGAAGATGGTGCTGCCTAGAGACAAGATTACACAAATATCTGATATTTTAAAAATCCAAATAATAAACTATACAAATTTCTGAAAGTCTGGTATGTCAAGTGTATTGTCTCAGGAATCATGTTTGGTTTTAGGCTAGCTTTAAATAGCTTCTGTATATGAATATAAAACTAAGAAAACACACTAAAAACAGCCCTGAAATGTCCTTTTGCTTAGTTTTTTGCCGAGGACATTGTCCAAGGTTTTTCTACTTGCAGACTTTCAGCGTTTTGAACCCCCGCCGAGGTTTAAGCTTTCCTGAGTCTCAGCCTTTGTCTTTCCTCAGTCTCAACCTGAACCTAGAGGCAAATTTAGGAGCAGGAAGAGTGAACTTGACAAAAGGCTCTCCTGGGTGGGCCTTCAGGCACAGATAAGGGAGGGAAGTTTGATGGCCATCTCTTAGTGGGCCCACAGCAGTGTCTGAAGAGGTCTCCTTTGAGTGTTAATAAAGTTTGGTTCAAAGCTCCAGGCAAAAATGACAACTCTGGCTGAGGACATGTCCTGTGGATACTGTCTTAAATAAATTAAGCTAAAACTCTCAATAAAACTTGGTAAGCGCCATGTAATAACTACTACACTGAAAGGACAATAAGCACGGTGGTTAAGAACACTGTCCTTGTAGGAATTCCACTTCTGAGGTGGCAGGCTGAGAAGATTCATAGACCCACTCTTCAGCAAAGTAAGCACCACAAAAAGCTGACTGACTGACTAAAATAAGTAAGTAAATAAATAGAAGCCATTTAAAATCTCTGTAAATTTCCTAAGGGCATACAAAAAATGAAGTAACACTTAAGAAAATGTACAGAAAGTCAGTAAAAACAACAGGAGGCTATAGCATCTCAACCTCATGGTTCTCTTTCTCCTTCCACCTGACTCACTGCCTTACTCAGCTTTATGGAAGCTCCACTCCAAGCCACTTTGGCCAAGAAGACAGGGCTCCATCTCCCTTAAAAGTTTCCAATGAAGGGTTATCTCTCCTGGAGGCTGCTAACATTTTCCACACAATCTAAATGTAATTTGAAAAGGTTAAGTCTTACAGCCATACCACCCTGAATGCACCCAATCTTATCTGAAAAGGTTAAATTCCTGGTGAGTGTGACCAAGAATTTGTGGGCTCCCTTTCTCCACCTAACTGTGACACATAGGAGGCAGTCTCTATCCCAGGTGTAACAGACTTAGAGTACTGGGGCTTTGGTTTCCATCACTCCACCTTGTTACAAGGCAGGGGGTTCTATGCCAAATGAGGTAAGTGGAGAAGGCCAGAGGCTGCCACTTAACTCAGTACCCAGAGTTGTAGCAAAGACTTTGTCCAGGGGAGAGGCAGTCCATAACAAAAGAGAATGCTTAAGCACTCTCCAATTATTTGAAACAGAGCATGGGGAATTTCAAGTCTTTGGCTCCTCTTAATTAAAAACAATAAGCTGAATCATAAGCCAACTAGTTTACCAGGAAAAGCCAGAAAAAAAGATAGCTAAGAATATCCCTCCTGAGGTCAGAATAAGTTTTAAAACCTGACTTCAAATATGACCCCTACCAAAATTTAGTTCCTTCAAACTACTGAGCAAATCCAAGGAATTGCTGAAAACAGTAAGGCAATCAACCAATAATCAGTGGAGTTTATCACTTAATGACTTTAATGACTATGATACATTTGAATACAGACACAAGCATCCTCAACAGAATGCTGGAAAACTGAATCCAACAATATATAAAAAGGATTATACACCATAAACAAATGAAGTTAATTCCAGGAGTACAAGGTTGGCTCAGTTTATGAAAACCAACATCATATCCCATATTAATAAAGGGATAAACCCACATAATCATCCCAACATATGTAAGAAAGCCATTTAATAAAATCTAGCACTCTTTCCCAATTAAAAAAAAAAGTTGACAATCTTATAATAAAAGAGAAGGAATTTTCTGAAATAATAAAGTATCATTTTAATGGTGAAATGCTGAAAAACCCCTCTTAATCCCTTAAGTTCTCACTAATTCTGTTCAACATCGCGGTGGAGGTTCTAGCCACCCCAATTAGGCAAGGTAACTAAGTAAAAGGAATGAAATTAGAAAGGAAAAAGTAAAACTTTCTGTATTTACAGATGACATGGTCTTGCAAATAGAAAATCATAAAGAGTAAACACACACATACACAATTAGAGTTAATAAAAGACTTCAACTGCTCTGAAGTGTAAACACTTTACAAAGATCAATTGTATTTTTGTGCACTAGCAATGAAGATTACAAAAAAGAAATTAATAAAGTTATTTTCATTTAAATATATCAAGAAGAATAAAATAGAATAAAATAAAAGAATAAACAGTAACAACTGCAATATTTGTACACTAAATGCTACAAAACATTCTTTGAAAGAAATTAAAATATCCAAAAAATGTGGAGAGATAGCATATAGTCATGGATTGGAAAACTCAGTATTGTAAAGATGGCAATATTCTCCAAATAGAGCTACAGATTCAATGAAGTCTCTATCAAAATTCTAGCTGTCTTCTTTTTTTTCTTTTTTGCCATAATTGACCAGCAGATCCTAAAATTCACATGGAACTGCGAGAGAATCAGAATAGGGAGAAAACAAACAAACAAAAAACCCACAAAATCTCAAAAAAGAGCAGTAGGAAGACTCACACTTTTCAGTTTCAAAACTTACTAAAAAGCTACAGTAATCAAACTAGGTCGAGGATAGACATCAGTAGAACAGAAATGAGTGTCCAGAATTAACCCATATATCTATGGTTAATTGATTTTTCAACAAGATTGTCAAGGTCATTCAATGGAGGAAAGAATAGTAGTCATTTCAACCGGATACCCACATACAAAAGGTGCAAAAGAATAAACTAATATCCTTGCCTAAAATAGCATACAAAAATCAACTCAAAATAGATCATGAATTTAAATGTATAAGTTAAAACTATAAAATTCTTAGAAGAAAACATTAGATGTAAATCTTTGTGACTTTATTTTAGCAGTAGATTCTTAAATATAACACTCAAAGCATAAACAACAAACAAATAGATAAATTAGATTTCACTAACATTAAAAATGTTTATGTCTCAAACGATAGAATGTAAAAAAATGAGAAGACAACCGAGAGCATGGTATAAGATATTTGCAGATCATGTGTCTGATGAGGGACTTGTATTTAATACATAAAAAGAATAAAGTTTCAAGAATGACAACATGTGAAAAATAAACCAATTAAAAATGGGCAAAGGATCTGGGTGGGTTTTCATAGAAGGTATAAAAATGACCAATAAGCATATAAAAAGATTCTCAACACCATTTGTCATCATAGACGTGCAAATAACAATCACAGTGTGCTACCACTTTACACCATGCACTATATACATGTGTGCATACATGCTTAGTCTCTCAGTCGTGTCTGATCTTTTGTGACCCCATGGACTGACCCCATGGACTGTAGCCCAGACTCTTCTGTCCATGGGATTTCTCAGTCAAGAATACTGGAGTGGGTTGCAATTCTCTTTTCCAGGAGAACTTCTTGACCCAAGGAATGAACCCAGGTCTCCTTCACTGCAGGCAGATTCTTTGCTATCTGAGCCCCTAGGGAAGTCCTTACACCCACTAGAATGGCTGTAAATCAAAAGGACAGATAAAAACAAGTGTGGCAGAGCTGTGGAAAAATGAAACATTTGTATGTTGCTGGTGGGAATGTGAAATAGTGCAAGAGCTTCAGAAAAATAGTCTAGCAGTTTGTTAAATGATTAAACACAAACTTAGTGGATGATTCAGAAATTCTACTCTAGGTATGTTCCAGGAGAAATGAAAATGTGTGTCCACACAAAAACTTGTACACATATGTCTCATAACAGCTTTATTTACAATAACAAAAAATGGAGACACCCAAAAGGTGTATCAACTGATGAGTGGAAGAAGAGTGGTATGCCCATAAAACGAGAGATCGTGGCAGTAAAATGTAATGAGGCACTGATAACACGGTGCCTGGACGAACCTTGAAAATATGCTAGTTAAAAGCCAGTCACAGTAGGTCACATGTTATATGACTCCATTTATATGGAATAGGCAAGTGTATAGGGTCAGAAAGTAGACTAGTAACTAGGACTGGGAGAGATTACAGGATTGAGAAATGATGGCTAAAGGAAATTGGATTTCTTTACAGAGTAATATTCTAAAACTACTATGATTGTAGCGTAAGTCTGTGAATGTAGTAAAGCTGTTGAACTGTACACTTTGAATGGATAAATTATATGTATGTGAGTTATATTTCAATGAAGCTATTAAAAAAACAGACTCCAGAACCAGATTATATTTAAATCTCCAGGTCTCCTATATGTGAATTTAGGCAATGTATTTAAACTCTTTATGATTCTATTTCTTTTTTTAAGATGTTTTACTCTTTTTGAAGAAACTTTTTATTTTGGTGAGGGGTATAGCTGATGAACCATATTGTGATAGTTTCAAGTGAACAGCGAAGGGACTCAACCATACACATACATGCATCCATTCTCTCCCAAACTCCCCTATCTAGTGTTAGTCGCTTAGTCATGCCTGACTGTTTGCGACCCGTGGACTGCAACCCGCCAGGCTCCTCTGTCCATGGGATTTTCCAGGCAAGGATCAGAACAGATCAGATCAGATCAGTCGCTCAGTCGTGTCCGACTCTTTGCGACCCCATGAATTGCAGCACGCCAGGCCTCCCTGTCCATCACCAACTACCGGAGTTCACTCAGACTCATGTCCATCGAGTCAGTGATGCCATCCAGCCATCTCACCGTCTGTCGTCCCCTTCTCCTCCTGCCCCCAATCCCTCCCAGCATCAGAGTCTTTTCCAATGAGTCAACTCTTCGCATGAGGTGGCCAAAGTACTGGAGTTTCAGCTTTAGCATCTTTCCTTCCAAAGAAATCCCAGGGCTGATCTCCTTCAGAATGGACTGGTTGGATCTCCTTGCAGTCCAAGGGACTCTCAAGAGTCTTCTCCAACACCACAGTTCAAAAGCATCAATTCTTCGGCGCTCAGCCTTCTTCACAGTCCAACTCTCACATCCATACATAACCACTGGAAAAACCATAGCCTTGACTAGACGGACCTTTGTTGGCAAACCACTTCAGTATTCTTGCCTTGAGAACCCCATGAACAGTATGAAAAGGCAGGCAAGGATACTGGAGTGTTTTGCCATTTCCTTAGGCTGCCACATAACATGAAGCAGAGTTCCATGTGCTATACAGTAGTTCCTTGTTGGTTATCCATTTTAAATGTAGCAGTGTGTACATGACCATCCCAAAATCTTTATGATTCTATTTCTTCATCTTTAAAATACAGGTAACATTACCTACGTCATAGAGCTGTTAAGAAAATTAAAGGAACTAATATATGAAAGAACAAAGGATGTCTTTGAGTAGAGCCTGGCACGTAGGAAGTGCTGTATCTAGGTGTTAGTTCTTATTATGCACAGCGTTAAAGAGCACATAAAAGAAGTATCTATCGCGTGGGTAGGGCAGTGGAAAAGGCTTAAAGAATGACACAAATTAGTTCTGAAACATAGGCAGTGACTAACATGGTATAGTGAAAAGGGAAGGAATATTCAACAATGTAAAGAATATACACAAAAGTATGCAGATATCAAGAATTTAAATTACTCTATAAGTGAGCTGCAGTATCACCTGAAGCAAATGAAATTGAAATGCAGACCATTCCAGCAGCCTGTGTGTTAGGTTTCCTTTTTTATTAAGAGCTCCTTTAGAGACAATTTAATTAGAAATTTTCTGTGAGAATAATGTTAGCATTATATAATTTAGATAATATTCATTAACTATTTAAAAACACCATGGTTGAAATCCTGATCTAGCTGTAAGGTAAGATAAAATGGATCTCATTTTTATTAGTGAAGCAGTATAATCAGTAGACATAGATATTTATGATATACATATTTTGTTATCTCTTCTGCTGCTTATACCCAGCTCATGTGAGAGAAAAGGGGAGAGTGCAATTTTTATAAACAGGCACTTGAGGAAGACTGGCTGAGGCAAACAATATAATTCATAGCAACACTGAAATATGTATTCACTTCAATGCTGAGTGAATAAAATTATTATGAGAATTGATACATGACAATGACTTGACAATTTCTTATTCTTTCTCATCACACCAATTCTTAAGATGATAGCTGTCATGCAAACATGCAAGGATCACTACAGCACTGAGATAACCATGCATGACCCAACTTTTCTTCCTTTTGGAAGATGAAACCTGAATTCTTAGAATAAACACTGCATAGATATTTCAAAGATATGGTACATAATTCACTTCTGAAAAATATATTTACTACTTGTCTCTAGAAGTTTAGAAAAGTATTGACATAGTCATTTGAAAATTCAAAGATGTAGAAACAGTAGGTCTATGTGATTTACATAACTTCTATAATATTTTAACCAACATCATATGAATTATATTATACTTTACTTTCAGAATTATATATAGCACTGTATCTAAAAGAAATCCAGATGTTAAGGTGACCTTGAAGTTTTAAGTTACTTTTTGCTAATGCAGTAGCTTTGGCATAGTTACAAAAAACACAAAACCAGTTCTATATATAATTCCTGAAAAACAAGTATAAGTAAAAATATGAAAACTAGAGAAATGCTTCTGACATAGATTTTACTTTCTAGAGTTACAAAGGAGTATATTAATGAATTAAGTGTTACCAGCCAGCATTTAGGGCACACTTATTATTCTCAGTTATTTTAATCTCCATGGAGCCCTAAAGATTATTATTTGCAGTTTGTTGATATGGCTGATACTTAGAGCTAGTTAAATAACTTCAAGTTACATTTGGAACAAAAGTGAGCATTGAATCCTTGTTTGTCTGACTTCTCACCAGCCATAGGGAACATATTGGAAAAGAGAGAACTATCTGAGGAGAATACTTGCAGAAATTTGCTTAGGGATCCTTTTGAGTCTTGGCTGAGTAATAGGTCATACAAGATACAGAGAAATTCTGCAATGCTGGGCAAACAATGACAAAAAGCATATCAATTCCAATTTTTTTTTAACTAAAAAGATAAACTTTTATTTTACCACTTTGTTATAATTCACTTTCTAGAAGCTATGTACTGGACATAGTTTAAAATATTAGAGACTTTTGAGACAGTTTTCTATTACTGGGAAGATCTTATTGAACGAAGACTTTATTTAAAAGGATACATGAAAAGCATGTATTTACCTTTTAATTATGTAGTAATAGATATTTAGGTGTACAAATATATAAAGTAGGATACTCCCACACATCTTGCTGTATCAGTGTTCTAAATGTTTCCTTGACCTCTCAAAAGGTTCAGCCTTTCATTAAGAAGATGCATATTCAGTTGTCACTTCTAAGCTCCCATAGCATGTTGATGTTGTTGCTGTTTTACAGTGACATAACTGATACTAGGCAAACAGATGCAAAAAAAAAAAAAAAAAGTCACAGGAAGTTGTCCTTTCTTACATCTTAGAAACCTTTCCAATTAGGAGGGAAAACTAGTGTTCGGAATTAAAGTGTAATCATTAGGTTTCAGTTTACAAAGGAAATACATCTTGAGAAAACCTTGTCTGCTTTCCCAGTCCCTCTCCAAGAGCCAAGGCCAAGGAAATGGCAACCCACTCCAGTGTTCTTGCCTGGAGAATCCCAGGGATGGGGGAGCCTGGTGGGCTGCCATCTCTGGGGTCGCACAGAGTCGGACACAACTGAAGCGACTTAGCAACAGCAGCAGCATATGGCTGCCTTACCGATGAGGAAGATAGGCCTCAGGCGTAATTTGGAGTTTTTCAAAAGCAAGGTAACAGGTTTTGACCAATGACTTGACCATTCATCAAGTCACTATCCATTGCATTAAACAGGACTCTAGGGTGGTCTAAAATGAGAAAAGTTACCTCCAAAAAGTACCCAACATGGGAATAGTTTACTCATCTGTCAGCTTCTAGAACACAAACAGCTATTAAAAGTCAGCTCCCTCTGGGAGATGGGAGGCAGTCAAGGAGAGAACCACCATATTGTATGGAGGCCCCAGAAATGGAAAAGCTGGTCAAGGAAAGGAAGGCAAATGCATACTCTTCCAAAATACACCCCTTGGGTTTTTCAATGATCAGACAAAATACAAAGAGGTTTGGATTTTAAGGTATCTCTTCACAGCATCTCCATGTAAACTGTGTATCAATTATTTTAACCTGGAAACAAAAAAGCCATTATGCTGAAAAGCGAATTTGTGGTTCTTGGATGTTTTAAAATTTTGAGCAAAGAATTTCAGGTTCTCTATGTGATGGGAGTTAGCACAAGGATATGCACTTTACATATTTTAGATTTTTGGGGGTAGGTTTGAAGGTGTTTCTTTTTTCCTTTTCTCTTTTTTATTTTTAACCATCGCCAGTGGCATTAAATGGGAAAATGAAATGTTCAAATTAATTTTTCCCATTGATTCTTATGTAGACTAATGTACTCTGCAGTTCAATTAAAAATAACAAGCTGTTGTGTTGTTCTGAGCCAAATAAAATCTCTAAGACCATGGTCAATAAAGAGCTCAAGAAAATACAGTATGGAGGCTGAATGGTCTGAAGTCTACTGGGGAATAAAGAAGAAACTGATTAGCATTAAAAAGCAAACTCTTTTAATTTTTTAGAAGTCAAGGAGAATAAAAAAGTGATCACTCATCAAGAACAAAGACTTTGAAAAATATCTCTCACCTTTGTTTAATGAGTCCTTTCAAAATTTAAGAATGACCTTTGGTCTTCAGCCCCAAAACTAAAATGATTTTCTGTACATGCAATGTTACATTTGGGATTACTCCTGGAGTATCTGCTGAGGAATGTAAAAATAGAAGGATCAGTGTTCAATGTTTTATCACTCTAAGTGACATTAGCTCCATCCAATGAAGTATGTCATAGGGTTAAGTATTGTGACTAGTTTTACACTAAACATTCCATTCTATTATGCAATAAAAAAAAAATCATGGGAAAAAGTTGCATACATCTTTACATTTTTCCATAAATTATGGGTGAAGTGAAAGTTGCTCAGTTGTGTCCAGCTCTTTGCAACCCCAAGGACTATATAGTCCATGGAATTCTCCAGGCCAGAATACTGGAGTGGGTAGCCTTTCTCTTCTCCAGGGGATCTTCCCAAACCAGAGGTTGAACCCAGGTCTCCCACATTGCAGGCAAATTCTTTACCAGTTGAGCCACCAGGGAAGACCAAGAATACTGGAGTGGGTAGCCTGTCCCTTCTCTAGTGGATCTTCCTGACCCAGGAATCGAACCAGGGTCTCCTGCATTGCAGGCAGATTCTTTACTAACTGAGCTATCAGGAAAGCCCAAATTACGGGTATATTCCTCTAATTCCTTAATATGGCCCCATAATTAATTCAGTACTGTAGTCCATATCTACAGACCTGATAAACTAGCACAGAATCTATTTTATATGCTTTTTATTAATTTAAATAATACTTCAGTAATCTTTTATACCCTTACTAATTTTTGAAACATAGAATATGGTCTTTACCACTTTAAGCTGAGACTTCTCTACATTCTGTACATCCCCACAGATTTGTTTCTTGCTTTTAAATATCAGCACATTTCTGTTTTCTATTCTTCTGTTTCTGCCCTCTATGCAAGAAATCTTTTCTTTAAGTATCCCTCTGTGGTTCATAATAAAATCAAAATAAAAAAGCATGTCCTTCAGAAAGCATTCAGCTTACTGGAAATAGAAAACCTGTCACCTTATTCTTAAAACCTTAGATCAGGCAGGTCAATGGCAGAAATAGTGAGTGCAGTTTCAGCAAAGGGTATAAAGTGGGATTACCAAAATTATTATGTACCTTGTTATCTCCAGATGGATTTTAAGGGAAAGACTATCTTCTTGCATGAAAAAGGCTTGGTACTGTTGGGAGGAAAACTTTTCTTCTACCTTCTTAGGTTCATATGTTTGGGGGCCTGTGAATTAAATGACAACAGGAGAAAGTCAAGGTTTATTTACATGTGCACATGCGTCTCATGAGAGTGGAGCCTTCATGAATCAGATTAGTGCCCTCACAAGATGAGACATGAGAAAAATGATCTCTCTGCTCTCTGCCCTGTGAAGCAGAGGAAGCAAGCTCTCCTCAAACCCTGGATCTACTGGCACATTTATCTTGGACTTTCCAGGCTTTACAACTGTGAGAAATAAGTGTTTGCTATTTAAGCCACTCAGTCTCTAGTAATTTGTTATAGCAGTCTGAATTGACTAAGACACCCACACACATACTCATGAATAGTTTTGTACATTTTCTTCCCATTAAGCAAAATATATATGACTATCTTTAATGTAAACAAGTATCCTTTACACAACAGATGTAAATCAATATTTTTTTTTCATCTGCTTGATGAATGATCTTTACAGTTGTCTCAAATTTCCGTTAATTTGTTCAGGGTTTTACATAATTCCCAGAATGCCAACTGAAATTCAACATTTTCATGTCCCATTTACTGAAATATGTTGGAATGCAAGTGAAAGTAATGTTTTTACCGTAATATTTTGAATCTTTAAGACAAACAAAAACAAACTAACTCCAGCCTTTAAAATGTTCTTAAATAAACCCTCCTGTGGTCTGATTCTGGGCAAATAACTATGTAACAGGGCACTGAGACACTGGAGATGACAGCTGAATGTGCTGTGTCTCAGTCCATGATACAGAGTTTTAAAAAAGCAATCCCTAATTGTTGGACATTTAGTTTGTTTTCAAGTTCTCACTAGAGAAGTTGCAATTAACATTCTTTTAGCTACATAACTATGTTCATTTATTATTACCTTCTTAGTTGGACAGCTACCAAAAGAAATAACACAAAAATTTCCAAACGTTTGCTTTCCTACCATGAATTTGTTTGTTTAAACTTCCCTGGTGGCTCAGATGGTAAAGCGTCTGTTTACAATCCAGGAGACCTGGGTTCTATCCCTGGGTCGGGAAGATTCCCTGGAGAAGGAAATGACAACCCACTCCAGTACTCTTGCCTAGAAAATCCCATGGACAGAGGAGCCTGGTGCAGGCTACTGCCCATGGGGTCGCAAAGAGCCAGACACGACTGAGCGACTTCACTTCACTTCTTCACTTCATGAATTTGTTTGCTTAAAGGTTGTACCAGTTTTAACTCACATAAGTAGTGTATAAGAAAGTCTGCTTCCTTATATGATTAAAAATTAACATTCTTTGCCAATCCAACGAGCTATAAATAACTCATCTTTTTTTGAAATTTCTATTTCTCAAAGGTGTATTAAGAGAACAAAAATAAATAATTCACCCTTAATGTTTGGTATTGAACTTTCTCCTTTTAAAATTCAAGCTTTAAAGATTATGATGATTTTAATGATTTTTATTTCTTCTGCTAAATATTATTTCTCTTTTAACTGATTATGTGAATCACAAATATGCAGGATAAAAAGAAAGTGCACATTTTCCTTCTATTAAATTTGAATGTGTATTAATTTTGCACTCAATGCAGTAGGTTTGTTCAAAATATTACCTTTGATTCTGTATTGAACATTCGCCCTAAGGACTTTGGTCTATTGATTGAAAGTTTTAATCCCTCTAATAAAATTATGTTGCATATGCCAAATGAAAAACATTCAGGGAGAATCTCAGGAGTCCATATACTTCTAAAGGCTGAGGTCTCCACTTAGAATTTCCAGAAGTATGGCATAGCATCCTATCAATTCTCACTAAGTACTAATAACTGCACATCTGATGTATCAGTGAATCCCATCAGCTTTGGGATTTCAAAGATTACCCAGAATCCAACTACTTCACATCAAATTCAGCTTACTGCCTAACTCACTGGCTTATTGCAAAGGATTCCTAACTACTCTCCTAGATTCTGTCCTTGGCCCTTCTAGCTTTCTTTCAATACCATCAACTGTCTTGAAAACCGTTAAAACATAGCAGATTACACACCCCCTCTGCCCAGAGCCCATCAGGCTGCCCATCTCAGTCAAAATAAGAGCTAAAGTTGTCACGGGGCTTAAAAGTACCATTGAAGCTCCACTGGACACACACCTGTTATCTCTCAGATATTTCCTATCTGACCCTAACTTCCTCGGTTCCTACCACACCAGCGTCCCTTCTATCTCTCAGTCATGTCAGAGAGATTCCTGCTGACACATTTACACTTACTCTCTTTTCAGTCCGAAAGGTTTTTCTAAAGAGGATCTTCCTTGAAGGTACAACACTTTCTCACATGCTCTTTGTCCTCAATATTTATTTAATTTTCTCCCCACGTTCTTATCATCACCTGACATAACATAAACAGTGCTTATTTTGTGTATTGTCCACCACTCCCATTAGCATGTAGGTCTACAAGGATAGAGAGGTCTGTTCATTGTTGGCTTTGTTCATTGCTGTGTTCTTAGCATAGCATTGCCTAGCATTAACACTCTTGAATGACAATAGATACATGAATTTCTGCTGTTTTTCTGTAATAATATTATTTTGGATAGATATACCACTAACTTTAAGCATTTCAAGTTTAACTTTTTATTGTATTCTCATATTTAATTAGCTTCATTTGATATTTATTAAACATCCTTATGTCCTGACATAGACTGTCTGGACATAAAGCTTATGTCCTGGACATGGACTGTCTGGACATAAAGCTCTGCTGACAGTGCTAACAGGACTGTTATTGACAATATTTTTATAGGACTATGACTGTATCAACAAGAGTGTTTGTAAACGTTATCATCATTTGGAAGTCAGATGTTACCAGGTTCTTGAGTTAAATATGTGGTAGAATTCTGACATTTGGTGAAGCCAATCACTTTTTGCAGCTGCAATATTCTATATCTCAAAACATACTTTTGATAGTTTTATTTGACATGACTGCACTTACAAAGTCTTCTGCACTAGTGAACTTTTGACAGTATTTATGGACTAGAATTGACTCTTGTATGTGGCTGTGGCCTTGTAAGGTTCATGTGAGTGTTGAATTTTAGCAAAATAATGAAGACAGGGCCCAACAAACAGTAAGTATTACCCAGCACTTATATTCAGAAAGCAAACCAAAGGTCTAATATTTCTAAGTTTATATATGGTAATCTTGTGGCCTATAAAATCTAAGCCTCCTAAAATGTATTTTCAAATGCCTGTGAGGGAAAACCAATAAATGAAAACTAATGTACTCAGGATTGTTGTGATCACCCATTGTCCTTGATGACCTTGTATTTCCAGTTACAGCATCTTATGTTTCTTTCAGATCCTCATAGAAACAAAAGAAACATATTTTTTGGTTTTGCCACCCTCCATTAAGTCACTAAAATATAGCCATTTCATGTTTTGAAAGGAATGTATAAAATCAAACATGTTATTGTGAAAATGAATTACCTTGCATACCAATAGCTTTGTGTTCAATTTAAAATATCTTTTTGACTTTTATAATTGCTTACAAAATAGGAGTCAGAAATAATATGTAAGGTATGGTTTTAGGAAGTTAGAGTGAGTAAATATTTTTATTTACTGATATTATTTATAATTTGAATCTTGTCTGATAAATATGTTTGAGCAAAGGTAATATATTGTCTGATAAATATATTTAAGCAAAAATTCGATTAGTGCAATATTTTCTAAATCTTTGTTCCTGCATAAAATCCTTCTGCGGAAGCCCTTTGAAAAATGTTTTCATTGCATATCCCTATGAGCCGGTTTTCTTCTCTCCATGCAACTCAGATGTTTTTGTTTTTACAACACCTAGATTGTTTATTCCTCTTCTGATGTTTTTTATTTTTGTTTTCCTGTCCTGGTGTTTCAATATCTTTTTAATAACCAACTCCATACCTTTTACCTTTTTAAACGTATAGTAGTTTCTAATATTTTGTATATGGTCTATAAAAATAATGAGATTTTTCCAAGAAGAATGATAGTCATTAATTCTGCATATATCACAGTGGAATGTGTCATCCCTAAGCAAAATATAAGCTCACACTGTGCGTGAAGACAGTTCTTGTTTGCTTCAGCCAGGAGCATTGTTTATGGGGAGAAGTTTTTAAACAGGTCATTAAGAAATATTCTTATTCTCTAGTTAATGTCTTTGAGCTGCACATGTGAGCAGAATGGTAAGGAATTTCCAGTGACTGATTCCAAGTTTTGACCAGCCCGGCATTCTGTGAAGTAATGCATATTTTAACTTCTATAAAGCCCTCAATAAAGACTTCACAGTAGAGCTTGTCACTTACACCTATCAAAAATGTCAGATGCTTTTTCCAAACTCTATCACTAGCAAACAGTATTGCATAGCTATTAAAATATGGGGATTTAACAACAAAGTCTGCAAGTTGCAAACATTGTTGTAAATCAACTAAGCAATTAACATGAGATTTTTTAAGTGATTGGATACAAGCTCAGAATTATGAAGTTATTATCTAATAACCTAACAAGTGATGTGAATAAATCCTTGCTAATATGAAAATTACCAATGACAGAAACCCATTTTTCTATAAGCAACTGTATGGATCCTCATGCTAACACTAAGATTGATAAACTACAGGCATTCAGTGAAAACGTCATTTGTTCCAGTTGCTGAGAATTGTGTTTAGAGATTCTTTCATCCAAATGATCAGCAAATCGAAGTCTGCAATTTGTTTTCATTTAATAGGCAGACACATTTTTACCAATTTAGACTCAGTCGTATTAATACTCTTTGAAACTAATTGCTGGGAAATGAATTTTAAAGTCAGGGTTTTATAATTTCTTTTTTCCTTTTTCTGTCCCTGTAATAGAAGATTCCAACCCACCTGTATACAACTTTCAAATCTATGTTTAACAGGCGTGGGCTATAATCCCCTGTCATCTGTATGGTTACAAAGGACCCTTATTCCCCACTCTGTCACAATCCACTCTACACTCTTCTCTCAAAGTTACTTTCTAATTATGCTGTTTCCCTTCCACAAAGTTCTGGTTCCCTGACAGATAAAAGACAGTAACCTTAATCTGACTTCAACATCCTCCATTATCTTCTCCCACTTAATGTACTTTATTTTTATTTATATTACAATTATAACACCCATACACAAAAAAAGTTTAAACCATTAATTAATGCATAGTAGAGTAATATCTAGATAACCACTGCTCAGAACAAAAGTTAGAATACTGTCATTACCTACAAGAGGCAGCTATCCTTGTGCATCTTTTTTATCACACCCTCTCTAGCAGCCAAAGCTGATTCCTTCCTTGATTTTTTTTATAGTGTCTCCACCTATTTAAGGTGTGACTCCTTAAACACATAGCTATTTCACCAGATTTTTAAATGTTACAAAAATGGAACCAAGCTATTCCTTGGAATATTGCTTTTTTTCATTCATCATGATTCTTGTAAAGGTCCATTCATGTTATTGGATATCACTCTAATGTCTTCAGTTTGAAGCTGTTTAATACTACATTGTATTAATATACCACAATGTATTCACTTTTCCATGTGGAAGTACATTTGGATTTTTAGATTATTTCTCAATTCAGTCACTCAGTCATGTCAGACTCTTAGCAACCCCATGGAATGCAGCACACCAGGCCTCCCTGTCCATCACCAACTCCTGGAGTTTACTCAAACTCATGTCCATTGAGTTGGTGATACCACCCAATCATCTCATCCTCTGCTGTCCCCTTCTCCTCCCACCTTCAATCTTTCCCAGTATCAGGGTCTTTTCCAATGAATCAGTTCTTCACAACACGTGGCCAAAATATTGGAGTTTCAGCTTCAGCATCAGCCCTTCCAATGAAAATTTAGGACTGATTTTCTTTAGGATGGACTGGTTGGAACTCCTTGCAGTCCAAAGGACTCTCGAGTCTTCTCCAACACCACAGTTCAAAAGCGTCAATTCTTCAGTGCTCAGCTTTCTTAATAGTCCAACTCTCACATCCATACATGACTACTGGAGAAACAATAGCTTTGACCTGACGGAACTTTGTCAGCAAAGTAATGTCTTTGCTTTTTAATATGCTGTCTAGGTTGGTCATAACTTTTCTTCCAAGGAGCAAGCGTCTTTTAATTTCAAGGCTGCAGACACCATCCGCAGTGATTTTGGAGCCCCAAAAAATAAACTTTGTCACTGTTTCCATTGCTTCTCCATCTCTTTGCCATTAAGTGATGGGACAGATGCCATGATCTTAGTTTTCTGAATGTTGAGCTTTAAGCCAACTTTTTCACTCTCCTCTTTCACTTTCATCAAGAGGCTCTTTAGTTCTTCGCTTTCTGTCATAAGGGTGGTGCCATCTGCATATCTGAGATTACTGATATTTCTCCCAGCAATCTTGATTCCAGCTTGAGCTTCATCCAGTCCAGCATTTGTCATGATGTACTCTGCGTATAAGTTAAATAAGCAGGGTGACAATATACAGCCTTGACATACTCCTTTTCCTATTTGGAACCAGTCTGTTGTTCCAGGTGCGGTTCTAACTGTTGCTTCCTGACCTGCATACAGGTTTCTCAAGAGGCAGGTCAGGTAGTCTGGTATTTCCATCTCTTGAAGAATTTTCAACACATTTTGTGATCCACGCAGTCAAAGACTTCGGCACAGTCAATAAAGCAGAAGTAGATGTTTTCTGGAATTTTCTTGCTTTTTCGATAATTCATCAGATGTTGGCAATTTGTTCTCTGGTTCCTCTGCCTCTTCTAAATCCAGCTTGAACATCTGGAAGTTCATGGTTCACATACTGTTGAAGCCTGGCTTGGAGAATTTTGAACATTACTTTTCTAGCGCATGATATGAGTGCAATTGTGTGGTAGTTTGAGCATTCTTTGGCATTACTTTTCTTTGGGATTGGAATGAAAACTGATCTTTTCCAGTCTTGTGGCCACTGCTGAGTTTTCCAAATTTGCTGGCATATTGAGTGCAACATTTTCTTTCACAGCATCATCTTTTAGGATTTGCAATAGGTCAACTGGAATTCCATCACCTCCACTAGCTTTTTTTGTAGTAATGCTTCCTAAGGCCCACTTGACTTTGCATTCCAGGATGTCTGGCTCTAGGTGAGTGATCACATTATTGTAATTATCTGGGTTGTGAAGATCTTTTTTTGTACAGTTCTTCTGTGTATTCTTGCCACCTGTTTTTAATATCTGCTGTTTCTGTTAGGCCCGTACCATTTCTGTCCTTTATGGTGTCCATCTTTGCATGAAATGTTCCCTTGGTATCTCCAATTTTCTTGAAGGGATCTCTAGTCTTTCCCATTCTATTGTTTTCCTCTATTTCTTTGCATTGATCACTGAGGAAAGCTTTCTTATCTCGCCTTGCTATTCTTGGAACTCTGCATTCAAATGGGTATATCTTTCCTTTTCGCCTTTGCCTTTCACTTCTCTGCTTTTCACAACTATTTGTAAGGCCTCCTCAGACAACCATTTTGCCTTTTTTCATTTCTTTTTCTTGGGAATGGTCTTGATCCCTACTTTCTGTACTATGTCACAAACCTCCGTCCGTTGTTCCTCAGGTATTCTATCCGATCTAGTCCCTTGAATCTATTTGTAACCTCACTGTATAAATGTAAGGGGTTTGATTTAGGTCGTACCTGAATGGTCTAGTGGTTTTCCCTACACTTTCATATTAAGCCTGAATTTGGCATTAAGGAGTTCATGGTCTGAGATTATTTCTAGATTTGGGCTACTGTAGACAGTACTGCTATAAACATTCTTGGGGATATATTCTGGTGCCCAACATTCATAGTGTTCATATTCAGAGTGAAATTGAAAAGACATAGCTGTCCATATCTTCATACTAGGCAATTTTTTATGTAGCACTCAAAATCAGGCAAAATTAACTTGAATTTAAGTATTTTCAGTCTCTACTACGCATGTCAAAATGTTTTTCAAAGTGGTTGCACCAATTTAAACATCATCAAAAGTCATGATAACTCCTATTTCTTCATATCCTTAACATCGTTTGGGATTATCATACTAATATCATCATATTTCTTTCTGCTTCTCATCTCTTACCCCTCCCTTCTTTTTTGTTTTTCTGTTTGTTTATCCCTTTGTACCCTGGATATTAATTCTAATATGTAATAGGTCACTAAGTCTCTATTTATCTGTTTCCAATTATGCTGATAAACTCAGTCATTTAGTTACTACTTTTGGTCATTGTCTTTTCTAACTCTTAAATTTCTCTTTAGTTCTTTTTAATTTTAACGATGACACTTTCTTTAGTTTTATATTTCCTGCCAAAAGAGTTTTCTCCTATTTCTTTCAAAATAGTAAACACATTTTTATAATATGCATTTGAAAATTTCAGCATTTACCTTCTTGAAAAGATCCATTTCTGTTATATATTATTTCTGCTGCTTCTATATATGGGATATAATTTCCTTTTACATAATTGGAGAAGGGAATGGCCAACCCACCCCAGTATTCTTGCCTGGAGAATTCCATGGACAGAGGAGCCTGACAGGCCTCAGTCCATGGGCTCACAGAAGTCAGAAATGACTGAGTGACTAACACTTTACATAGTATCTTTAACTTTTGCTTTGAACAGAATATTCAACCAACTGTTTGAAGGGACAATGTAAGACCTAAAATGAAAATACTTTCTTCCCAGAAGATTTTTTTTTTTTTCTGTCAGGAATCTGGAGTCTATCAGTCTCACACCAACTTAACTTGCTTTAAAATATGAAACAAATTATGGTATCTTATATTTTAATCTACTCATTTAAAATTTTGAGGTCCAAAGAGATAAAGTTGAAGTAAGATGAGCTATGACAATGCCTTTGTCTTCTGTAATTTATTGTGTGCTTTTGAGTTGAAACTTTTGTTTCTAATTTTTCTTATCTGTTAAAAATAGTGCATGCCTACAACCCCCAGCATAGTGATTTTGCTTTTTTGTTAATATCTATTTGGCAAGGCCAAGTCTTGGTTGGGTCAAGTAGAATCTTAAACCTTTAGTTGTGGCATGCAGAATCTAGTTCCCTCACCAGGGATCCAGCCTTAGCCCCTGCATAGACCACTATAGAACTCCCTATTTCCATTATTTTTACAATTTCCTTTGTATTTCTCTGGTCTTCTGTTCATGCCAGTCATGGTATGTGATACTCAAGTTTTACTTTATGTTTTTTGAGGACATAGCTTTTCCAATACTAGGTTACAATTGTTTTGAAGATGGTGTCCATGACTTTTTACCAATATCTCTCACTATATTGAGTGTAGTAATTTGATGCAATAACTGCTTAATGCATGTTAAATGGATGAGTCAATGAGTGAATAAATTTTGGAAACAGGCACATAGATAAAAGTGATTAAACCAAGCTCAGTATTGCCATAGAGAAGGAGTAAGTATCTTTTCTATTATCAGTCCCAGAGTTTCAGTCGAATTTCTGTTGCTATGTTTACTTGTCCACTATATTGGCTGATTGTCCTCATAAAACACAACTGGTCTGAGGTAGGATTTATGCATAACAATCCAAATGTGTAACAGAGCTTAAAAACAAAGCTTAAGAACACTGATCTAGAGGACAGTGATAAAATGTAATAAAGTTTATTTAGGATGTAAAATTAAAAAGCGTGTTCATCAATAATTCATCAGCTCTCTTTAAAAAACCCTTAGTATAATCATTTTTATTCTGTATCTTTAATCATTTGTAGCTGATGTTGCTAGGAACAGACTTTGACGACAAACTTCTGAAAGGGATCCATTTGCCTAGGGATTTACTTATAATGTTGCAATTAAAATATTTTCTAGGGGTAAATTCAGCATACTAAGCAAATATGACACAACTTAGCAATTAAACAGTTGTTCTAAAGATATGTTAATAGAATTGAAAAGAATCACTATTTCATACGAAAGCATACATTGGGGTATTATTTTTGCCACATAGAGCAGTTAGCTTTGCGTTATTATTAGTCCTCTTAATTTTCCAAATGTCACCCTAAAGACTGGTTTTCCATTTCCCGGTGATTAAATTGCTGCTGAACCTAAGAGATTTGTTAGATTTTAAGTCCATGAATAAATAAAGAATGTATATGGTCAAAATTATTAGTAGAGGACCAATAAGATCTTTTATGAAGCACCTTTCCATTAGTTTGTCGATGGATAGATGTTCAAAATATAGCAATGAATGAGATGTGTATAAGGAAATAAGTACATGCTCTCTGTTGCCAGCATGCACAGCATAATATAAATAATCAATGCCCAATTAATTCTGGAATTTCCTGATCTTATTTTCATGCTCTCTGAATATGATCTTTATTTTGGAATTTCTTTGACCTATTCTAAACAACTTTGTGACTTCAGGTCACAGATGCATTGTGCCATGTATCATCATTAACTAGGTTATATAATTAACAGTGATAAACTCTGCTATATTAGATGGAAGTTTTAATTTGGAATCAAGAAAATGTTCTGTATTTTATGCATAGTATTAAAGGATGTGTTGAATTTTTACTTTTTATTTAGTTGATATCATTTAGATTAAACAAGTCAGAATTGTTAAAAATTTTCGTTCATTCTCAAAGTTTCCAACCTATTGATATATATCAGTCTGTCTTTGTTCATTAGGATCAAATACTGGTAAAAACCGAAAAAAATATCTTGAGCTTAACAACAATAAGAAATTGAGGTTTTCTTTCCTTTTTTTTTTTTTTTTTTTACGTTTTAGAACAGTAGAGAGTTAGTGTGAGCCTTCTATAGCGTTTCAAATGTCAAGGACATACACTTCTGTATTATTTCTCTATTATGTGTGAGCTAAGATAGTTACCAGAACTTCCAGCTATTATGTGTTCATGCCAGCTAGAAGAAGTAGAAAGGACACAAAAACAGTTGCACAAAGCACCCTGGTTACATCACACTTCTTAGAACTGGTCACATGGTCTCACTTTGCCTAAAGGGAGATTGTGGATTGTCTATATTCTCAACTGCTGATTTGAAAATAGATATGTATAATTAATGAAGAGCAATTAATTGTTCCCACTACTGGGGAACAAATAGCAGTCATCTCCTTCATCTAACTGTTCATTTACTGATTTATTTTGTGCTAAGATAAGTTATAAACAGTTAAACAAGACCATTTTTTAAATAAAAAAGTATCAGCAATTTGGAAAATCAAGATTTTTTGAAAATTACAAATACCACAATGTCAACATAGTTATAGATGAGCATCATGGTCTCCTGGGTATCTAAAGTGAAATAGGATATCTAAATAATTATTTACTTTATTTTCATTATTTTAAAAAAGGCATTACTGAAGCAAAATTAAGCTCTATTGTCTCTGGACAATATAAAAACTTATCTCATGGTAATGTTTATGGAGAACTGAATGTTATGGTCGGAGAAGGCAATGTCACCCCACTCCAGCACTCTTGCCTGGAAAATCCCATGGACGGAGGAGCCTGGTAGGCTGCAGTCCATGGGGTCGCTAAGAGTCAGACATGACTGAGTGACTTCACTTTCACTTTTCACTTTCATGCACTGGAGAAGGAAATGGCAACCCACTCCAGTGTTCTTGCCTGGAGAATCCCAGGGAATGGGGAGCCTGGTGGACTGCCATCTATGGGGTTGCACAGAGTCAGATATGACTGAAGCGACTTAGCAGCAGCAGCAGCAGAATGTTATGGTGAACAATATTCCTATCATAGATGCAGCTGATTTTATAAGGCACTGACTTAGTGTCTTTGAGTAAGAGCCAAAAGCCAAATATTATTTTATAACTCAATAAAGGCTATTTTGTAAGTCCTTAATATTACAATCCTTAGGTATTCTGGCTTAGACGGAGGATAGATGATAACCTGCCCACAGGACTAGGTAGATATATACACTGTGGATGGTTATCTGTAAATATTACTGTTGCTGAAAGTTTTCTGAACAAGTTTAGGAAATTAAGAAATACATTATCTAATTTTCTGTAGTCTGTCAGCATGTCAGACCAATTTAGTGCTTATAACACTAGGTGCTCTAAAAAGTGAAAGGGGACCATTTGTTAACTGTAACAGCACAACAATGCAAAAAGATGAAAGAGGTTGAAATGGAAACCAATTTGCTAAATTTACTAAATTACACAGATTACCAAAAAGGTAAGTGAATTTCTCATAACGGTAGTGGAGAAACTACTTTTGCAATGAAATGTGTGTTTATATCCAAGTTTCAAAATTACTTAGCAAATAACTCCCAGTAAATGTGATATTATAAATTTTAGCTAAATTGTAAGTTCTTAGAATTTTTGTATCTTTTCAAAACAATTTGTGTCTCTTATATCTCTTAAAATATTTTTATGTATTTTGACAAATAGAAAATAACTACCCAGGGACAGAAACAATAAATTCATGGTTTCCTAAATATGATTATATTTTTGATGAATCTTAGGTTTATCCTGAAGTGGCAAGAGAAATGAATTTATGGTTCCTGAAGTTTTGTAATCACTTGCATCTAATTTTTTGATATGATAATAATTAAATGAGAGATGACAAGAAACTGGGTGATTAAACAGTTTGGTAAAATGATGCATTAATAACACATAAGTTTTATTTCAAAGTTATTCTTTCACAGTACAAAATCAATTTTAAACTGTAAGCTGCATTCTTTGAAGAATTAATCTTTGCTTTAAAGGAGCAGTATAGATTGACACCAACGATTTCTTTTAATTTCATGTAGGAAGAACCTTTTGTAATGGTGTCTGAAAATGTCCTGGGTAAGCCGAAAAAATACCAAGGCTTCTCCATCGATGTTCTGGATGCCTTATCCAACTACCTGGGTTTTAACTATGAAATTTATGTTGCACCGGATCACAAGTATGGAAGCCCACAGGAAGATGGAACATGGAATGGCTTGGTAGGAGAACTAGTGTTTAAGGTAAGCGTTTGTTTGTTTATCACACATCTAAAGTTGACTATAACCCTTGGAAGTTAATTTCATTTAAAATAAGTGTAAGGCAAGGCCTTGGGTGGTGGTGGTGAATGCAAGTCTCAGCCTATACTATTTCATGAACTTTGTGGAAAGAAAAATTGATGACAATACAAACCTAAATTTCAAAATATGTCCTAAAAAATATTTAGAGCAAGGATTTACCTTTACCAAAGTTATACTTCAAACATATTATCACTGTTTGGTACATGATGAAGTCACAGTGCCTTTTCCAAACACAATTTATGTCAATGTGTTCTTTTAAAACACAAGTTCAAGAAATAAATAAGATTCTGACCACTTAGGAACTGATCATTTCATTTTTGGATCTAAATAAGGTAAAGCTACTGTTACTTATATTTTTCTCCTTGTTCTTGCAATTCTCAGAGAAGTGTTTTAAATTTCCCCATTACTATATCCCTGTTCCTGTCAGTTTTTCCTTCCTTTTTGGAAGCTTTATTATTAAGTGCACCACATTTGTAAATATTATGCTTTCCTAATGAGTTGAATAGTCATATTTAGGTCTATAAATTACTATTTGATTTCTGTGTATCTCATTTTTCCCTCTGTTCCTTCATTTCTGGCCTTCCTCTGGGTTAGCTGATTTTTTGTGTGCTTGATTTTATTTCCCTGTTAGCTTCTTATTTGTATTTATTTGGTTTTTGTTTGTTTGTTTGCCTGTGGTTAGTCTAGGACAGTAATGTGCATTCTTAACTTATCACACTTTATGTAGATTAAAATCATATCATTTCTCATTTAAAAAGTAATAAATGTATAGCAATATAATTACATTTATATTCACCATAGCCTTTGTGTTATTGTGGTTATATATTTATATTTGATGAACTCCAAAGTAAAACTTTATACTTTTTTATTTAATCAATTGACTTTCAAAGGTATAAAGGGAAGGGAGACAGTGTCTAATGTTTTAACTATTTTTCTACTATTTCTGGGACATTTTATTCCTTTCTATACATCTGAGCTTCTAACTGGTATCACTTACTTCAACCTGAAGAAATTCCCTTTAGAATGTCTTAAAGTCCAGTCCTGGCATATACTCTTTACATTAGCTTACCTTAAAATTTCTTTGTTTACCCTCATTTTTGAATAATATTTTTAGCATATAACAAATTCTGAGTTGATAGGGTTATTTTTGGTAGGTACTGTTTGTCTTAGTGTTTTCAAATATTTCAAATAGTGGCACTGCTAATTTTGATTTACGTTTGACAAGAGCACTGAGTCTCAGAACACAGTCACTTATAATCAAAGTATCTTTTTCTTTATACTTTTTATTGTCTGAGAAGAATATTGTAGGTAAAATATTATTATTCCTAAAATCAAGGCTGGTGATTTTAAAGCAAGAGTAACTTTTTATTTCAAAAACAATAAGTAAAATTATCATTCAATAATATTTCATACAATAATAAATGTTTTCATTATTATTTCACAATAACATTGATACATAACCTGGTTAACATACATACATGATGTAGTTATGTATCAATGTTTACAACATAATATAAATACTTCCAAGTTTATGACATAGTAATTTGATATATGGATATATTGCAAAATGATTACCACAATAAGTCTAGTTAACATTCATTACCATACATATTTTTTTAAATGTTCATGACTTTAAATATTTCATTCTATTGTCTTTTGCCAAATGTTGTTTCTAATCAGAAGTTAGCCATCATTTGTAATTTGCTCCTTTTTTATAGTGTAGGGGTGGTCATCCCTGAGGTCTTATTTATTTTATTATGATATTTTACTCTCTGAACTTTAGATGAGTTAATATATCTTGATGTACTTTCAGGTTATTGATTCTTTCTTTGCCATCTCCAATTTCCATTAAGTTCATTCAGTAACTTTTTTATTCTAGATAGCTAGAATTATTCTTATGCTTGTGTTGGTTAGGAGTCAACCAATGATTTGAGGGAAGCTTATACATAGATTATGGGGCTTCTTTCTCTGTGGCTCCCTCCTTTATGTGAGTCCCTTTTGATTTCTGGACAGCCTGGATACCTCAAACACCACCCTCTAACACATCAAGCTAATAAGGTTCTGACTTTCTGCTTGAGCTCTAGCTACATTCTATTGCCTAACTGAGGTGTGTTCTCAGTGAATGAGCTATAGAAAAAAGGAACTCACCCAAAGCAGTTACTGTCTTTAAAGGGTTGAAGAGCCTACAGTTTATGCCTGTTTTTGACTGTTACACAATCTATTCAATTTGTGGGTTTTTAAAAATGTATCATTATTCTTTGTTGGGTTAACCCAATTAAAAAATATTCCCTTATTGCCAGAACTGGAGTTATTTATAAAAAGTATTCTGAAAACGAAAGGATCTAAGTTGTTTCCAAGGGATGCAGAAGAGAAAAAAATAAGAGATGTTGAAGACAGTGATAGGAAAAATAATAAAGCTGTTTTTCATATTCTTTAAATCTTGAAAAATAGTATCAGTTTATTTAATAAATGCTTTACATATGCAATTTTATTTGCAAAAGGTTAATATAAGTATTTTAATAGGAAAACAGGAATCATCACTCCTCACCCTCTTATTAAATCTATGACTCTTTACCTTATGTTCCTTACTATAAACACAAAACAAGCATCCTATCTTTGTATTTCTGAGAAGTCCTGCCTGAACTGAACCCAAATAAACAATTATATTAAAATAAATATAAGGAAAAGGAAGAAACATTATACAAGTTTTTTCTGTAGATATAGTAGATAAAAATCTGTAAGAGTTATCTTAGTGGACAAGTAATAGTAAACTTCACTTACTATTAATAAATGCTAGTTAAAAGTAATAAGCATTAAAATTAGTCTGATGTTGCTGCTGTTTTTAATTTTGTTGTGTGCTTGCTCCAGTTAGTTAAATTTTTGAGACTTACCTCCTCACCTATGAAGTGAGGAGTACAAGTATTTTAGTGGGAATATCTCATCCAACTATAACCTTTTAAAATCATTTTAAGACTTGATTACATAAGAATCACACACAGCAATAGTATGATGTTCTTCATCAATTCAGTCGCTCAGTCATGTCCAACTCTCTGCGACCCCATGGACTGCAGCATGCCAGGCTTCCCTGTCCATCACTAGCTCCCAGAGTTTGCTCAAACTCATGCCCATCGAGTTAGTGATGCCATCCAACCATCTCATTCTCTGTTGTCCCCTTCTCCTCCTGCTTTCCATCTTTCCCAGCATCAGGGTCTTTTCCAATGAGTCAGTTCTTCGCATCAGATGTTCTTCATAATAATTTGTTTTTATTTGCATGTAAGAGCATATTATTATATGATAATGTAGAGATCAGCAGGGTCCTTTCACAAAGCAAAAATTCAGGTTTAAAAAAGCTGACTGACAAATGTGTGATTTTTTAGCTGGAAAAACTATAAATGTATTTACTTACTGCAATTAGAACTACTAACCTAATCCATCAGATCACAGACTTTCAAGGGACTTGTGATCCATGCTGTTACTGTGTACTTTTACTTAGACCCTTCCCCCCGCCAAGCTTGGGCCTCCCAGGTGGCTCAGAGGGTAAAGAAACTGCCTGCAATGCCGGAGACCTGGGTTCAATCCCTGGGTCAGGAAGATCCCCTGGAGGAGGAAATGGCAACCCACTCCAGTATTCTTGCCTGGAGAATCCCATGGACAGGGGAGCCTGGTGGGCTACAGTCCATGGGGTCGCAAAGAGTCAGACACAGCTGAGCAACGAACACTATTTACTACAATTAGATTTTTACTTTCTTCAAAAAGATATTTAGCCATTCTGACTAGGCTTTAAGAAGTACTTATCAAGCAAGTGAAAGAGGAGACGCCTACGTAAGAGTTTGCTGAAACAGGTGTCGAGATGGGAAGAAAACTACGAGAGGGTGGTAGAGGAAGAGAATATTTTCATGAGCAGAGGACAGCCAGCATCACAGGATGACTGTGGTAATGTTATACTGAGGGTTCACAGCATTCTCTTTAACTGTCTTCTGTTACCAATAGAAAAGTATGCTCTAATTTTAAGCACCTCAAAAATGTCAATTCAAATATACAAATAGTCATGCAGTCAAAATATCATAAAGTAATTTAGATTATTCAAGACTCATCATATTAAAATTTTATCTGGCTTATACACACATCATATTAAAATTTTATCAGGTTTATTTACCCCGGTAGAGGAAAATATCACTATTGAATTGGCATAGTAATGTATGACCGAGCTCCAGAAAAATGAGCTTATTATTGCTATATATATTTTTACTAGTGTAGACATTTTTCATGGATCTAAGTATGCTTTAAGTAACAGTAAATACTGCCATTGAATACCTCTATACATGACATAAGACTTATGAAATTAATAAGGTTGTCTGCCTTCCTAAGGGGAAACCACAATTAAAAGAATGTTTTCTAGAGTCTTTGTCATGATAGTTATGGAAAAATACATTTAAAATGATCCAGAGAGGGAACATGGGAAATTTCTGAGTTCATATGATTGTTCAACAGTGATTTCCAAGGCTGGCACTGAGACATCAGGTTGGGATGACCTCATATTAAAGGGATTTTCCACTATAACTGGATGTCAAGAATCATGTATGTACATAATTCTTAAACTGGAAAATACCACCAGAGAGACCAAGGGATTGAACTATAAAGAAAGCTGAGTGCCGAAGAATTGATGCTTTTGAATTGTGATGTTGGAGAAGACTCTTGAAAGTTCCTTGGACTGCAAGGAGATCCAACCAGTCCATCCTAAAGGAGATCAGTCCTGGGTGTTCATTGGAAGGACTGATGTTGAAGCTGAAACTCCAATACTTTGGCCACCTCATACAAAGAGTTGACTCATTGGAAAAGATCCTGATGCTGGGAGGGATTGAGGGCAGGAGGAGAAGGGGACGACAGAGTATGAGATGGCTGAATGGCATCACCGACTCAATGGACATGGGTTTGTGTGAACTCCGGGAGTTGGTGACGAACAGGGAGGCCTGGCATGCTGCGGTTCATGGGGTCACAAAGAGTCAGACACGACTGAGCGACTGAACTGAACTGAACATATAGAATTGATTTAAAAACTGACAGTGTAGCAAAATCTCCTCCATTCCTTATCTGCGTCACTACTTTTATAACTTTCTGCAATTAATACGCTCTTAAAATTTATGAGAACACAGATCTGGCCAAAAGATGTTTCAATGTGAAATAGATAAATTAGAGATATGTTCTGTTCAGTATAGGAGAAATTGTTATGAGTGAGTTAATGTGGCTGATAAATTATTTTCTCTGATGTAAAAGAACAAAAATGAGAAGAACACAGAGACCTTGATACTATAGAAAATAGCAAGTATATCAAGTTTAGGATGGAAGTACAAAAAATTAAGAAAACAATGAAGGAGGACTATGAGTTAGACAGCTGTGTATTGTAGTTTTTAGTTTTTTTTTTTTTTTTCGTAGCATTTTTAAACTCTAATGAATCAATATATTGTGTACTAAGGTAATGATGACTCAATCCAGAAGAAATATTTTACACCTGAAACATTATGGTCACAGGTTGTTCAACAGAGACTGAATTTGAATATATACTTTTTGTACAAAGGTATAATTTGGTAAGCAAAAAAAGACTTTCAAGCATGCCTTTTTTTTATATTTGGATAAAAATGTTGTGAAGGTCATGTGGAATATAAACATAGCTCAAAGATGACATGATATAAATATCCCCATCTGTTTGAGAAAAGTGGGGTTCAAATCGCTATAATATTTAGATTCTAATGGGTACATTTTAAAGAATGATCTTGACAACTTTATTTTACATTATCAGCATTTACAACACAACTCATATAAGTCAGGAAAATAAAAACCACTCTTGGAATTTCAAAGAGGAGAGATTTAATCACAGGGATTGATCACAAAGTCATGGGAAGGAATGAAAACACAAAAGGGAAGATGTAACATGCAAGTATCAGGAGCTGGTAATGCTCCAGTCGATTATGTGTCTCCCAAAGAGGTACCCCTCAACCAGGGCTGGAATTGCCAAAACGATGCTGCCCAAGCAGTAAAGATGAAAACGTGCATAATCAAGGTTGAGATATACTGGATGAACTCGGCAAGGAAATTTAGTGAGATAAAAGAAAATTTAAAATCTTCAAGGATGTATGGTCATGACTTTGGTGATGGAACTGGATAAAATTTTGGGAAAAGGAATCAGAATATGAATATGAGGTTGAAAAACACGTAAAGTCTAAGTGAAGACATTAAAAGAAGTAGTAGAATGGAAAGAGGTTACCAGAGACTGAAATATAGAAGTTCTAGGGATGGAATGTATTAACAGAAGCTGACTTTGTGGGTCACAGTAGAAATATTATAGGAGACAAAAGGAGTTGGAGTTTAAAATGGCCCCCAACTGGGCAAGATAGGGAGAGACAAATGGGTGAAGCACAGGGTATCTTTAGGCCGTGAAACGATTCTATATGGTACTGTAATGGTGCGTGCATGACACCATGCATTTATCACAGCCCATAAAAGAGCAAACCCTGATATAAACTGTAGATTTTAGTTAATAATAATGTATCAGTAGGTTCGTCAATTGCTACAAATGTACCATACTGATGAAAGATGTTAAGAAAAATTGTATTGGGGAATGGAGGAGTGGCAGACCAGAGAAAGATATATAGGAACTTTTTGTATTTTATGCTCAATTTTTCTGCAAAAATAATATTTTTAAAAAAATGATTATTGTAAGGGGCATCTATGTTGATACTGAAATTTGTTAGAAAGTTGCATGAGAAGAAAATATTGTGAAGTCTGTCTGGTAGAGATGATAAGACAAGTCCCCCTCAGAAGCACACATGTAACTGGCAAAACAAAAGGAAAGTAGCATTAATCTCACTAATGAAGAACAGAAATCAGGTCCCCGCATGTCTAAAAAAATGGGCAAAATTTCTTGGCCTCTAGTATATCATGAAAGTGATAGAAGTGAATTCTCACTCTGTTGAAACTCAAAATAAGCATATATTTCTGCTCAAGTCATCCACAGCTCTCCATCTTTTTCTGTACTCCTCCTGTGTTCATCCCAATCTCTCTACCCTGCATGTGGCTACTGCTATCAAAGGCCATGAACTTGGCGGACTGAATTCACTTCAGTGTCATACTAGCTAATGTCATCAACAGAGCCTTCACTGATTCTCCATTGTCCTTTAATTTATTACATATTGATTTTTTTTTTATTTCAGTCTCCACAGTGGCTGTTTCAAACATTTTCCATACTTTTCAAGTCTCTCCTCCTAGTCCTACTTTTCATTATTGACACTTCTCATTTCTAGTTGTTAAAGCTCATGGTTTACTCAAAGACTATGTGAACCTAGTGTGAGTCCTTGTTTTCTTGCTCTTTAACCTCAACATCCTTCTACCTCTTCTCTAATCCTTAGTGGCAACACAGACTTTGGAATTGGATTGGAACAGACATTAGTTGTGAACACTGGGAACACAGTTACCAGCCTTGTAAGCCTCAGAGAGTTTTTAACCTCTTTGAATTGCAGTCTCCCCATCGGCAAGATAAAGCTATTGTGAATATTAGCAAATGAATTCAGGAATTCTTTGCAGGGAAAACAAACAGGTTTCATCTTATCTGCTGACTCTGATAGATGGGTAAAATCTTCATCAGGTTTCATGGTTAAAAAAAAAAATATATATATATATATATATATATTGTAAGTTCAACATATGTTTTGAATGTGGACTGGTAGAATTTGCTGATAGACTATATAGGAAAGAGCAAAGAGAAAGAGCAAAGTCAATGATATCTTCTTACTCAAAAGCTTTATTTCTTATCTTTTTAGCTACAGCAGCAGTAAAAGGCTTCATTTCTTCCCGTTTTCCCACCTCTTTCCACTCTTAACTGCCCTCAGTATATTTTGAACACAGCAGCCAGAGTGATCTAGTCACTCCTCTGCTGAAAGCCATTTGATAGCCTTTTAATCCCAAGAGTAAAAACTGTCCTTAAAATTATCTGCATACTCTGCCCAGCGAACTTTCTTTGAAATCCCATCTCTTCCTCCCTCACCACACTCCAGGCCCACAGACTTCCTCACTCTTCCTCACACTTGCTGAACTTGACTTTTTGTACTTCTGTCCTGTCTTCCTAGATTACTCTTCCCCGGGTATCTTTCTCTCCACCTCATTTTCCCAGTCTCTGCTAAAAAGTTACTAGAGAGACCTTCCGTAGCCACCCTGTAAACTACCATCTACTCCCTTGTCTTGTGTTCTTGTTCTAACACATACCACCATCTTACTATATCTTCTTGTTCATCTATCTTCCACTACTAAAATGTAAAACCTTATTCAGGGCAACTGTTTTGTGCATTTGCTTTACTGCTGAAAGTTAGTATCTAGAAAGATGTGACAAAAAAGAATGAATAGCAGTCAAGGGACATTTTAAGACATACATTAGATAATAACACTTCTGTGAAATTGTTCAATGACATCTCATGGTTCATTAATAAAGTCAACCAACCTCCCAAAGCCTGCTAAGTTTGGCCTTATTTAAAAGAAGTTTCTATCTTTATTGCCAGGTTAAACTTTGGGCTTTTGTTCCTATCACTTTAAGCTTGTTGTCCATTGACTATACAGCTTGTTATATTTGGTCACAACCACTCAGTACAATTGAATTGAGACTGGACCATTTACTGGCATAGGGAAAACTAAGGAAGGAAATACTTGGCGGAGGGTGGGGAGTGTGGGATCAAGAGTAACATTTTGGAAAGAGTAATAGTAACTAACACTGTAAAATAGCCAGATGATCCCAAAGCTTTATGAGTACTGACTCCTTAAATCCTCCTAACAATTCTATGAAATAGAACTTTTGTTCCTATTACACAGATAAGATTCTAAGCACCTTGTCCGAGGTCACGTAGCACCAGGACAAGAGCTTAAGATATTTGACTTCAGAGCCCAACCCCTTAACCACTGTGGATATGCCCTTGGAGTTATCCAAACAGAAAATGAAATAAGTATTTGATACGTGCGTCTGTCTGTAGGACTCTGGGGTGATCAGATACATCTGAGGCTAATCAGCATAGAGTGAAATTTAAATTGCCTCTCCATCTTTCTTTACTTTCCTTTTATGTCTTTAGTTTCCATCACATCTTTTCTTCCCAACTGCTTATAAACTGATTCAGGGATTCTTTATCTTAAAAATAACCTTTCTGGTTTTTTCTCAGCTAGATTAATTAGATGTTGTTGGTTGCAAATGGCAATCCAGTTGAAGTGAAAAGATAATTTAATATTTCACAGCCATGCAGGGATGAGATCCAGGTTCATGTCCTCAGGCCGTGAAAGCGCTGTCTCTACATCTCAGTTCTGCTTTCCATCGTGTGTCCCAGTCCTCAGGCGTGCTCTCCTTCTCAAGCAGCAAAGTGATTTCAGCAGGTCCAGACTTAGACTTCATCTTCCTTTCCATCCCAGTATGAACATAGAGTCTTTTTCACCATCAAAATATCAGTTTTACACACAATTCTAGCACTGAGATGGCTGGGAGGAAGCAGTGCTCTTTTGGACAGTACTCAGATGAAGCAAGGGAAAATGCTGATTCCCCAAGAAAGCAGCCAGGTTGTTATCAGAGCATGGAAAAGATGGATACCAGAAAGAAAAAAGGTATCTTTCAGAAACATAAAAATAATGGAATAAGTGACATGGAAACTATCAATAGTTACACATATACAAAAATTTAAATTATCAATAAGTCAAAACCAATAATAACTAAATTAAATTACAAATGATAGGCTGGAAAATATTTGCAAAAGTATGATGCATTGTTATCCTCACTGCTTCACTGCTACACTAAAAGTGTAAAATCCATAAGAAAATACTTAGATCCCCATAAGTAAAGCTATAAAAGATATGAAGTAGAATTTGAAAAGAAGAAACTGATAGATGATAGAAATCCAAAAGGAAGTCTAATGTAGTAGAGTAGGCAATTAATAAAAAAAAAAGGTAATAGATTAAATATGAATTTTTAGTATGTTTATAAGGAAAGAGCTAAAACTCTGTGTTATGTAACTTGGAACTCTTTTATATGCTGTGTTTTGTCATAAAAAATAGAATATTATTGGAATTAGAGCCACATATTTCAGTCACTGATATACTTGATGTGACAAGACAGGTGCCATAGAGAATGGAAAAAAAAAAAAAAGAACATAGTTTAAAATTGACCAAAGAATAATTATTAGCACTTATGTAGAGCTTACTATTGCCAAATCAATTGAACAAACTTTGCATGAATTAGCATTCCGTACTCACAGCAACCTTTTGAGGTAGGTACTCCTATTATAGTAGTGTGGATGATGAAACAGAGAGGGGAAGTGACTTGCCCATGATCACTTAGCCAAGTTGTGGAGAATTCATGACTCAAACCCAGGCATTCTAGTCTAAGTTTGTTTTAAAAGCATTTTAATAAACCAAGTCACAGACAGTGAGGAAGATCATACTCAGAAACAACTCAGCACAAGTTGTGTGTGTGTTTTTTTTTTTTTTTTAGATGTGCAAATTCAAAGAAGGTTCAGATGGAGTTTGGTTGGATATAGTTGAAGATCAAAAATAAGATTACATAGAAAAGGATTTGGGGAGTGACTGAAAACATTTGCATCTCTAAACGTCTCAGAAAAATCTCACTTTTTTCTCAAAAACCTGGCTTCATATTTTCCTTCTTTTCTTAAGAAAAATTAAAGCTCCTTAGAAAGGTATACGTTATTTTCTGCAGACTATGTCTCATTTTCCTACATTTTATCACACTCCATGTAGGTCGCATTCAGCTTCCATCTGCTTTGACTGTCCTCACCCACTTCATCTTCCTATAATTTCAACCCCAGCTAAACTCATGCTTTGATCATAAGGATTTCAAACCATTCCCATTTTTGATAACTCAGTCTTCTCAGTATACGTTTTTCACTTCTTTTCAAATGACCCTTTGGAAAAATATATATATTAATATATATAGAGAGAGATTGACTGATCTTTTCCTTTTCTTTCCATAGTCCCTATATTGGAGACCAGAGAGCTGAGGTTATATTTATTTTGTATGCCAAGCAGAATGCCCTATATTCATCATTTCATTCCCCTCATGTTTTTGAATGCATGCTATGTTCTGGGCACTTTGCCTAGCATCACGGACGCAAAGGAATGAAAGACATTGTTCCTGCTTTCAAAGACCTCACAGTGTACACAGAAGACAAATGTGTAAATAAATCATTAAAACACAGTGCAATCAGTGCCATAGGGTAATGCATATAGGGTGCCATGGTAACCCAGGGGTACAGTGGCAGCCTCTCTGGGGAGTTGAAAAGCTATGCATAAGAAAAGAAAATCGAGCTAGGTTTTGAAGATGAGTAGGAGTTTGAGGGCAACAATAGGGTTAATTATAAAAGTGTGCTTGCCATGCTAAAGAGTTTGGACTGTATCATTTAGCCAGTGAAAATTATGAAAGGCTTTTACATAAGAGAAAAGTAGGATTTAATTTATGTTTAAGAAAGATAGCTCAGGCTAAGGCCAAGGATGCATTCAAGTGAAGAAGGGAAAAGGCAAAAGTCTTTTTCAACAATCTAGAGAGGAATTAAAGATGTCTAAACTAAAACAATAGCAATGGGTCCCAAAAGTGATTTTGAGAAAGCAATCATTATTCCAAGAAAAACTGACTTGAACTTGATAAATTCAAGGAGAAGAGAAAGGAGGTGTTGAGACTTCATGAAAAATTTAGCAGAGGAACATGAGCAGACGGACACTCAATGACAGAAATAGGGAATACAGAAGGAGACCAGATTGGAAAAGGGCAGCAGAGATACAGAGCTTGACTGTAGACATTTTGATTTTAGGATGGCTGAAGAAGATCCAAATGGAATTGTCTAGGAAAGATAAGTAAATGTATCTGGAACCCATATGAATGATGCCTAGGGCAAAAAAGTTTAAGAAGTATAGGCCTTTTTCTCACCTCCATTATAAAAACTAAATTGGGAGTATTGAATTAACATGAAGATGGTGCACAAAATGGCTATTTAAGGTCCTAAGTGATTGTACTTGAGCTTGGATAAAGGAAGACAGTTATTATTGCTTTTGCTACAAAAAAAAAAAAACACTGAAGGAAAGAGAGAGCTCACTCAGGAGAGTTTAGAGAACCTGAGAATGTGGTGAGTTGCCCCCTTTCCCATCCATACTGAAGAACAGAGTTGTGGAGCCATCAGGAAGGCTTCAGGCATAAAGATAAGCCCATAGTTGGGTTTGTCTATGTCACAGTACAAGTTGTGGGGAGCACAATGGTTAATGCCACTCTCATCTCCATTCTTTACCAAGTCAGGGTTGAGATGGCTCCTTCAATATGGAGAAGACAGAGGTTGTTAGCTAGGACAAAGGGCAAAAGCTGAAGAAGCCACCCCCTGGATCAGGAGAATGCAGTGGGTGGGGAACTATGTTTGTGGATGAAGAAGGTTCTCTGTTGGGTGCCTGAAGATCATTACATATGTCCCATGGTTCATGCACACACACACAAATCCATATGTATTTCCATTCTGTCTTCCCATGACTACAAACGAGCCTTGAAAATATCAGCATCCACCAATGAAACTTCACTCACCAAAGAACTTCTCCCTCCATACAAACCTACCCCGTGACAATGCTTATGAACCTTGTGAAATGAAAAGGTAGCTTTGGGGACCTTCCTGTGTGGTCCAGAGGCTAAGAATCCACCTTGCAATGTGGGGATGTGGGTTTGATCCTTGGTCTGGGAATTAAGATCCCAAATGCCACGGGGCAACTAAGCCTATGTGCCACAAGTAGAGAATTTGTGAACCACTACAAAAGATCCTCCATGACAAACAAAGATCCTGCACAACTCAACTGAAACCTGATGTAGCCAAATAAATAAATATTAAAAAAGGAAAGAAAAGGTAGCTTTGCAAAATGAGCCAGAATAAAATGTGTAAAGAGAAGAAAAGTTCTCATAGAGACTTTAAATTGGGTAATAACTAAGATTTTAAGTTTTAAATTATATTAAATAAGTATTAATGGACTTATTGAATATCCCAGAATATGTCAGCTATTGTCAGGCAAGAAGTTGAAAAAGTACATGTGGTCTTAAGAATGCATGTTTGTATGTCTGAACAGTGAATGTTCAAAAATAATCCAATATATTTATATACATATAGAATGGAGTGGAATCACAGATGTGGGAAATCACACAAGCTGAATGTATGTAAGTAAAGGTGAAAAAAAGAGGCCCAAAATATTTGTTGTTGATAAAGAAAGATTTTAACACTGATGAAGGAGAAGGATGAGAAGAGATCTGTGAGAGGAAATAAATTATGTAGATGCAAATGACTTAGTGAATGGTTGTAGAAGCAATTTTCTAAATTTGCAGGTGATATTTAATTGGCAGACATTGCAAACACTAAGGAGCAATTCAATCAGATAAAGGACCTGAATCATTAAGTACTTGGTCTAATAGATGGCAAGAACAGATAAGTGGTGAATAATCAGTCTTGAATCAGAGCTAAAGAATAGAGAATGAGTATTTGCTAAAGGGAATGATGCTGTCCAGGAATGGCTTTAAGGTTTCAAGAGAACTTGCAGGCAAGGACAAACAAAAATTCAGTAAAATATGTGTAGAACTAAAAAGATTTGGTGGGTTATATGATATAAATTCGGAGAAGGCAATGGCACCCCACTCCAGTACTCTTGCCTGGAAAATCCCATGGACAGAGGAGCCTGGTAGGCTGCAGTCCATGAGGTCGCTAAATGTCAGACACGACTGAGTGACTTCACTTTCACTTTTCAGTTTCATGCGTTGGAGAAGGAAATGGCAACCCACTCCAGTGCTCTTACCAGGAGAATCCCAGGGACAGGGGAGCCTGGTGGGAGGCCGTCTATGGGGTCGCACAGAGTCCCACACAACTGAAGTGACTTAGCAGCAGCAACAGCAGCAGGATATAAATAACACACTACTGCATCAGTCAAAGGCAAGGTGTATAAAGACTGGTGCTATGATGAGAAAATCTCATAAATTGAGGATATATAGATCCTAAAGTCTACCGTTGGCTATTGAAATGCCATCTATTACCAAGATTTTCATCTGTCTCTGGTCATGGTTTAGGGATAAAATTAATGAGTAAAATAACTTCCATGTATAAGAGACTGCAGCTTTGGGCGAGACCATTCTAACTTTTAAAGAGCACTTTACCCATGAAATTTTGTATGATTCTATGAACATAATCTTAGGGAATTGTGTTTAGATTGACTGGTCATTTTTATTTAGGATGCTCATTCTATAAAATAGCCTATGTTAGTCTGGAAATTATAAAGACAGAGGAATACACTACAAATGAAAGAAGATAATAATTTATATGGTCTATGAAGATAGGCCATGCAACAGTGTGCTTTCTCCACTTTTTGCAATGCTGAGAATTTTAACTGCTAAATAAAAAGTTTAACTTCAGTACTGAAAAGAAATGAAAAAATATCTTTTATACAATGTTGAAGCCATATTTGAAATCTTTAAACAGTCACTCGTGATTATAGCAACCACATTTGAGGACTTTGTTTTAAATTTGCATACTAATATCAGGAAGAATATTTCAAAGTAGAGCCCTGTCTTGAAAGATATTTCTGGGTTTCTTTTTGACTGCCATTTGGTTACTTTGGATTTTATTTAAGTCTTAATGATTCTGAGTTTTCTGTTTATAATTTGATAAATTTTATAGTGGCAAGCATTACAAAAAGTCAAATTCCCCTGATTAAAAAACAAGCAAACATGTGAGCACCTAACAAGACTCAACTGTAATCAAGGGAGAAGGTGACTGCAGATGCTCCACATACAAGTGTGAGGACATCTAATGTGTCTCTTATTAATTTTATATTTCATTTAATGCCACACAGAATTGCTTGGAGAACAGCCATTATAGGTTCACTTCTCATAGAGACAAACTGTTTCTGGGAGCTAGTTCTTTCTCATTTAGAAAGGACGTACATTTCCCTACTACAGAGCTCTTAAAACATCTTTAAAGAGCAGTCTCAAGTGATTTCTAGAATGATTGAAAAGTTTACAGTAATGAAAATTAAAATTCATTCAACTTTGGTCATTATCCTTGGTTTGCATTTTACTGAAATGTGGATTTACAGTTTCGGCATTTCAGGTAGAGATTGCTTCTATATGCTCTGTTCACAAACAGACTTAAGATGACTTCTCAGAAAGTTTTTTTTAAAAAAGTCTCTCTACATAATTAAAAAGTCTTCTTTGAAGATGGTAGCATTCCTCTTGAGAACTGCAGAAATACTAGTATTTTTAAATCTCTTTTAATGCTGCAGAATAATGCCTGAAACACAGCAATTTATAAATAACTAACTTGTAGCTTGCTTCCCATTTGGCATTCAGTAAGAATTTATTGGGACCTAATGTGTAGCCGGCATTGTGGGGAACACATAAACTATACAACACACAGTTCTTGTTTTCTAAAAGCTAAGTAGCTTGGTAAGAATTAGAAGGGGAAGAGAGATCCAACACATATCCAACACTTTTCTCACTGTCTACGCTTCAACTTCTGATAAAGTCATCCAGTCTCAAGGATTTATTTATAAGTAGACAAATTTTAAAAGTGTTTCTTCATCCCAGCGGAATTACAGACTTACAGTTCTTAGTGCATGCCTCCGTGCCCAGTTGCTCAGTCGTGTCTGACTCTTTGCCACCCCATGGACTGTAGCCTGCCAGGCTCCTTTGTCTATGAAATTCTCCAGGCAAGATTACTGGAGTGGGTAGCCATTTCCTCCTTTAGGAAATCTTCTCAACTCAGGGACTGAACCGTTGTCTCTCATGTCTCCTGCATTAGCAGGCAGATTATTTACCACTGCACCACGTGGGAACTTCCACATTTCTTAGTACTACTCAGCATTTCCTCTTAATGTCTAATGGACACCTCAAAGGTAACATGTTCAAAACTGAATTCCTGATTTCACCACCACCCAACATGCCCACAGCCTTCCCTGTCATAGTGTATGGTTCTCATAGTTTATGTAAGCAAAATTCCAATCTCCAAGTTAGTAAAAAAATCTTTGAATTATCCTTGACTTCTCTTTCCTCCATTATACCTTATACTCTGCATCAACAATTTTCTCTGGCCATAAATCTATAGTAAATCCTATATGATCATTTCTTACTACTCCACTAATACCCAGTGATGCAAACCATTATTTCATCTCTTTAGGGCTACTTCCAGAGCCTCTTAACTATCTACCAGACTACAGCTTTTTCCTTCTGTAATCCATTTTCAATACAGCAGTCAAAGTGATTCTTTTTTTCCCTAATGTCAATCAGATCATACCACACTCTCCCTAAAAGCCTCCAAAGGTTTTCCACCTTATTAGGGGGAAGTGGGTATTCAAAGTCTTAAAATTGCCCACAATGCCTTCTTGCTCATTCATACACATGTACATGCTCCATCGTGTCTGTTGATCTCTTCCTCCTGGTTACTTCCCCAAAGTGGGTATTGCTTCAGGGCAGATCAGAAGTTGAAAAATAAGAGTAAGGATTAAAACCACACACATGCCAAAAGAAGAAAAAAATGGAGCAATGAATAATTTCTGGGTAAGTGATTAGTAGAAAGAGATAATACAGAAACCATAAAAGCAAAAGTTTATCAGACATAGCAAGTACAGTGTGATAAGTATGGTCAATTCTGCCAGTTGCTCACCTATAAGCTTTGGCAAGCTACTCACTTTCTCTGAACCTCAGATTGTCCTCTGTACAAGGAGGGTGGTAATTCCCCTGTACAGGGTTGTACAGCTAGTGGATGTGGAGGTTCACCCCACCTATGTGAGCTGAAAACATTAGCATCTGGACTACTAAGGTCAGAAGACCTGGCTGATAGCTTGATATGGAAAAACCTACAAAGTCAATGACTTCTTCATAGTGACAGAGCCCTCTTCAAGCAGTAGACAGCCTTGAAATCTATTCCTTTTCTTTCACAATTTAGGGTTTTATAAAAATACTTGTTTCTCTCACCACTCAGCAAAGAGCAAGTAAGTCAACAAACTTGTTTTGGAATTCTACTGTGAGCAAAGCAGTGTGAAGAAATATTTAGGGAGACAGAACACTATGAAATAAAAGCTGTTAGCTCGAGAATTTTATAATTGAGAAGATTAAAATAGGGATAAGTACTACATAAGAAATACAGAAAACAGAGAAATGAGGGATAAAGCTCCAAGTGAGGGAAAATGTCATGAACTCAGGTAAAAATGCTACACACACACAGGTACACATAGATAAATAGATAATATAGACAGACTAGTGAAAGCTAAACTATTGCTAGAGGGACTTGAAAATTATATAATTATGTGAATATGCATGATAGAGGGTAGGGGTTTGAAGAAAGAGAGCTGTAAGGGATGCCTGTGGCTTCTGGGAAGAGGCTTAGAAGTAAGACTAACAACGACATGAAAACTAAATTAATAATACTGTTTTGTCACAGTGGTGGTGTCAGAGACAAAACATCTATAGAAATAATGAAAAATATTAATTTCTAGAATTAGTGGGGTAAGTTCCAAGAAACAATTTTCAATTGAATATAATCCAAATTGCAAGATCAAATTCTGTTGCTTATAAGAGGCAAGAAAAAGGAAACATTCTGAAAGTTCTTCAAGGGAAAATGATTAAATTTATCAGAATACCATCATAATCATAATCATATTGAGTTCTGACCATCTGTTATTTATGTGCTGAAAATTCAAAGGTGACAAAAATAGCTGTTGCTTTAAACACTGTGCAGACTTTAGAAAGACTGAATAGCTCTGTGTGTGTGTTTGTGTGTGTTACTCAAAGACATTATATAATATTATGTAAAGTTTGATCAAATACTGGAAAAAATATGTATACATATATATATATATATGTGAAATAGAAAAGAATCTAAAAGGACATGCATCAATCTCAGAACAATGGTTATCTATGTGAAGGTGTGGGAAAGACATTGTCCTTAAGTATTTTTTCCCTCCTGTCTCAGAAACATAGCTCCTGAATTACAGCCAAATACAGACTGCCCACAGTATACATTTCTTTGCTTCTCTCCTGATCTAGTGTGGTCATGTGACTAAGTTCTAATCAATGAGAATTAAAACGAAGTTTCAAGAAAAGCTTCTGGGTATGTTTTTAAAGAGAGGATTTTTGTTCTTATTCTGATCCTCTTTTCTTCCTTGTTGGAATGTCACTGGAATGGCTGTAGATTAAAGAGCCATCTTAAAGCATGAGTTGGAACATTTGTGTTGAGCAGCAGAACGAGAGAATCTAAGTCTGATTTCTAACACTAGAAGCTTTATCAGCCTGGAACTGTCAGCCATGGAACTTGGTTTATATTGACATTTAAGTCAGTGATATTTTGAGCATTCCTTTCACTTATAAGAAGTAGACTGGTTTTATATAATTTAAAAATGAAAATGTATTTGTGTACTGTTTTTATAATATAATTCCCTAGTGGCTCAAACGGTAAAGAATCTGCCTGTGATGCAGGAGACCTGGGCTCAATCCCTTGGTTGGGGAGATCCTCTGGAGGTGGGCATAGCTACTCACTCCAGTATTCTTGCCTGGGAAATCCCATGGACAGAGGAGCCTGGTGGGCTATAGTCCATGGGGTCACAAAGAGTTGGACATGACTGAGAGACTAACACTTTCATTTTCACTTTTTTCTCTAGTTTGCTGTTTTAAATTTACTTATTTTTCACCTTAGTTTTGCTTTTCTATGTTTTATAGATGGCAATCTTACTCCAGTGCAGAAATATATGTTTTTCTGTTTTTTTTTTTTTCCTTTACCTTGGCCTATCTTCCATGTTGAGCTAAATGGACTCATATGATTTAACTTACCTGACAAATTTCCACATTTCTTTGGAAATTCAAGTTAGAAATTATCTTTTCTCATGTTTTTAACAACTAAAATCTGGGAAATGTTTAACTTACAAATAAGTAAGTATCAAATTCCAACAGAGCTAACAGTGAAGTCCCAAGTGAAATTGCAAGTCTATGGATGAGAAGAGAGAGGAAGGAAGGCATAAGTGATTTCTTAAGAAAGAAGAAAAGGAAGCAGAGAACTTGCAAGAAGCAGAGCTAAAATAACTTTCAGAAAGAGAAAGTTTAATACCAAGTGTTAATGTGCAGAAAACAAATCTGAAACTTGGTGATCCACAACACTGGCCGAGGGAAAGGGACTTAAAAGAAAGTGCACCAGGACAGTACCCTCAGGAAGGCTTTACTTCTGGAGCAGCAGGAGTGAAGAGGGAAGACATGTGCTCCATGAAGCCATGGTAGTGAAGGTAGAAGGCCATTAAAGAGCAAAGTTAAGAATTCTGTAAAAACTAAGCAGAAACAGTAGATACCACCCGCCTGCCACCCACCCACAAAATCCTCCAGTAAAAAAAGCACTTGTTACTGCACTGAGAGAAGGGAGCTCTATTGAACAAGGAATCTTGTCTACAAGTTTTCCAGGAATAGAAAAATAATTAGACAAGTTCTATTCAGAGCTACTCTAAGAAGAAAAGAAAGTATGTCAATGTATTTTTAAAGCTGGTTAACGTTTTCCTCACATAAGACAAACCATAGAGCAAAATAAAATTATAACATAACACTTCCAACTGAAGTTAATGCCTCAAATAGCCATTTGAAATGTTTTAAAAAGAAAATCTAACAGAATCATAAATTCAAAAGCTAATCATGGAAATGGTCAAATGACAAAGAAATCCAATAAATCTCAGGATATGTTTTGAAAAACAAAAGACAAAAAGTATAGGACATGAATTACAAATTGCTCAAAGGAGATTAAATTAAATTACACTGAAGAATAATAAAGAAAATAATTAAAATTAAAGAAGCAAAAGGTTCAGAGTGAAAGAAACAAAATGAAAAATAGGGCAAAAATATAATACATGTATTTGAAGTCTCTAAAGAAGCAAAACACACAATGATACAATTAATGTTTAAATCTTTAAGTAACTTCTGGAAAATGAAACAAATGTACTTAATATTCCTAGAAAGACTAATTCAGGACAATAAACTCTGAACTATAGCTTAGTAAAAATTATTAAACTTAAAAGACAAAGAAAAAAATCCTCAACGCAAAAGGATCAAACTGTTTTTAATGGTAAAAAGTTAAATCACTATCAGACTTCTCACGAGCTACACACAAAGCAAGCTAGCACTAGAGAAGCACTATCAAGAATTTTGTTTTTTAAGTGCTAGCCAGAGATCCTATATCCATTCAAGATCTCCGTCATGTCTACAGAGAAAACAGTTTCAAACAAACAAGTGCTAAGAGAAAAGTGGACACATGAGCCCCTCGAAATGAAACTAGCAGAGTATGAGCTTCTTTTGACCAAGAAATAACAGGAGAAACTTAGTGAAATGACTAATCATGATCCTTTAGTACATTTAAGACTAAAACTGATGCTAAAACAAGGTTAGAAATGTGGGTTAAATGATAATATGAAATCGTCATATGTTATAAAAGTGAAACAATGGCTTTATTAAACACTGGGAGAAAAAGAAGGAAAGAAAGGGGAAAATAGAATATCATTATTAACTATAGTATGAGTCACCTATTTCATTTAAAACTTAGAGAAAAAAGGTTAAGCAGGAAAGAAAAGTAGTAAAGGCACTATAAAAGGTATAAATATAAAGTTAACCACTATAACAAAAGTACAGATCTTTTTAAAAGTTAAAAAACATCAAAAACACATTACAGAGAAAAACACAGTAAATATAACACAATTCAAACTATAATAAATAACATAAACAATGAAATATTAATACATTTTTGTATATATATCAAACATAACATCCTGATAATACACTGTTTTCTCAAGCAAACATGAAAAATTCACAAAAATCAGTAATAGATTAGGTCTCATGGAAAACACCATTAAGGTCCATTGAGGAGGATATATTACAAATAACTTTCTCTGATCCAAATACAATAAAACTAGAAAAAAAAACAAAATTTAAAAAATCTTTCCGTCTGAAATTAATGAAGTCTATTAAACAACTCTTGAAGAGAAAGGAGAGATACAAATATATATATTGCTGACTTTTTTCAAGTAGTGGTAATGAAAACACTACAGGACATCCCTGGTGGTCCAATGCTTAAGAATCTACACAGGGGATCTACACAGGCCAACGCAGGGGACACAGGTTTGACCCCTGATCCAGGAAGATCCCACCTGTCTCACAACAACTAAGCCCTTTGGCCACAACTCCTGAAACTCACATGCCTAGAGCTGGTGCTCCGCAACAAGAGAAGCCACCACAATGAGAAGCATGCACACCACAACTAGAGAAAGCCTGCATGCAGCAACGAAGACTGAGAGCAGCAAAAATAAATAATTAATTAGAAATAAATCACTACATAGCTGAATCTATAAGGAATTATTTATAGTCTTAAAAACCTGTATCAATAAAAATTAAAAAATGGAAATAAACATATTTAATTCCTTCTTCAAAAGCTAAAAAATTTTAAAAATAAATAAAATTTAAAAAATGCCTAAAGCTGATTCATGTTTATATATGGCAGAAACCAACACAACATTGTAAAGCAATTATCCGCCAATTAAAAATAAATTTTTTAAAAAGCTAAAAAGTGTGCAACAAATTTTAACAGAAGATATAAGGAAGATAAAAATAAAAGGAGAAAGTAATAAGGCAAATAAATTTTTAAGCAAATTAAATTAATAAATTAAATCTTGGTTCTTAGAAAATATCAGCAAAAGAGACAACATATCAGCTAAACCAGTCAAATAAAAGAGAACTTAGACCAATGTATACGAAAGTTATCAAGGAATTGTCTCATACACGAGGACCTTGCCTAGAGTGGTTCACAGGTGAACTCAACCAGTTCTTTAGAGAATAGATCCTCCACGGCTGCTCCAGATTAAGGGAGACTAAGAGACAACTACTAAACACAAGACATGATTCTGAACTGAATCGCTAATATGGGACAGTATTAGGACCAATGACAAAGTTGTAATATGGACTGCAGATTAAAGTATGTTACTGATGTTAAATTTCCTCAATTTGTGGTTCTGTCTGCAGAATATCACTGTTATTTTAAAATAATATATATGGTTGTGCTCTAAAAGAGAAAAAATAGATTTGAATAGACTAGAATAAATAGAAAAATATAATGTTCTTAGATACAAAGACTATTAAAATATTTTTGACCAAAGTAAATTATCTTTGAGTCCATTCAGAATTCCAAAGTGACTTTATGAATTTATGAGAGTCATTTAAAATACATTGGAAGATATATTTACATAGCTTTAGCTTAAATAAACCTGAAGGTAAAAACAACAGAAAGCAAGAAATTCATGAACTGTAGATATTGACAATATTGACATAAAGATAAAAAAATTAAAATTGTATGAAATTGGACCAGTAAAAAAGAAGTCCCAGAACATATGTGTGTGTGTGTGTGTGTGTGATTGTATGAATTAAGCATATGTTAAAAGTCATTTCAAATCAGGAGAGAAATTGGACATTCTTCTAGAGCAGCACTGAGGGAGTGAGCTCATTGTTTGAAGGGGGAAGTGATTATGTTCACAACACATAGACTGTGGAGACAACCTGCCATCCAACCATCTCATCCTCTGTCACCCTCCTTTCTTTCTGCCTTCAGTCTTTCCCAGCATGAGGGTCTTTTCCAATGAGTAAGTTCTTCCCATCAGGTGGCCAAAGTATTGGAGTTTCAGCCTGAATATTAGTACTTCTAAAGGGCTGATTTCCTTTAAGATTGACTAGTTTTAGCTCATTACTATCCCAGTACTGCCCCATCTTAGCAATTTATTTAGTGCTTACTAGCAGCAGCAGTATATAATGGAGAAGGCAAATGGCAACCCACTCCAGTACTCTTGCCTGGAAACTCCCATGGACGGAGGAGCCTGGTGGGCTGCGGTCATGGGGTCGCTAAGAGTTGGACACAACTGAACGACTTCACTTTCACTTTTCACTTTCATGCATTGGAGAAGGAAATGGCAACCCACTCCAGTGTTCTTGCCTGGAGAATCCCAGGGACGGGGGAGCCTGGTGGGCTGCTGTCTATGGGGTCGCACAGAGTGGGACTCGACTGAAGAGATGCAGTAGCAGCAGCAGCAGTACTATATAATGGTTTCCCTGGTGGATCAGACGGTAAAGAATCCACCTGCAGTACAGGAGACCTGGGTTCAATCCTTGGGTTGGGAAGATCCCCTGGAGAAGGGAATGACAACCGACTCCAGTATTCTTGCCTGGAGAATCCCATGGACAGGCTACAATCCAGAGGTTTGCAAAGAGTTGGACACGACTGAAGCAACTTAGCACACACACAAGCACTGTATTGATGTTAAATAGTAGTAGCTATAGTATAATGTAGCTACTACTAATATAGCTAGTATAGCTAATATAGCTACTACTATATAGATGTTAAATATTAGTAGCTATAGTGTAATAATGCAATAACAAAATATTCTTAGTACTTGTCTTAGTTGGATTATTAGTTCCCTTATAATGCTCTAAGCTATAACCAAATTAATACCATTCTAAATATTATTCAGCCATAAAAAGGAATGAAATTATGCCATTTGCAGCAACATGGATGGAACTAGAGAATATCATGCTTAGTGAAGTAAGTCAGAGAAAAATAAATACTGTATGTTATCACTAATATGTAGAATCTAAAATATTAAATTAATGTATACAGCAAAAAGAAACAGACAGATATAAAAAATATACTAGTTGTTATAGAGAAAGGGAAGAAGGGAAGAGCAAGATATAGGTATCAGGTTAAGAAATAGAAAGTAGTATGATAAAATAGATAAGCAACAAGGATATGCTGTATAGCATGGAGAACTATAGTCATTATTTTGTAATAACTTTTAATGGAGTATAATCTATAAACATGATCACTATGCTATATACCTAAAACTAATAAAATGTTGTAAATCAACATACTTCAAAAAACAAAAATCAATACCATTTTTTCAGTGAGCTTGCAAATACTCTGCATAGAAGTGTGGTTGTTCAGTCAAAAGTCGTGTCCAACTCTGCGACTCCATGACTGCAACAGGCCATGCCTCCCTGTCCCTCACCACTCCTGGAGTTGGCCCAAGTTCATGTCTGTTGCATCAGTGATGCCATCCAACTATCTCATCCTATGTCACCCTCTTCTTCTGCCTTCAATCTTTTCCAGCATCAAGGTCTTTTCCAATGAGTCAGATGTTCACATCAGGTGGCCAAAGTATTGGAGCTTCAGCTTCAGCATCAGTCCTTCCAATGAGTATTCAGGGTTGATTTCCTTTAGGATTGACTGATTTGATCTCTTTGCTGTCCAAGCATAGAAGTGTAAAAGTAAATATATAAAAACATTAAGGGAGTTACAATAGTAATCATCCTTTGGGATCTGACTGTTTTCTTTATTTTGTTCCTTAAAAATTCTCTAGAATTTTTAAGTATAATCTTAATTTTAGAATGAAAGTTACTTTAATGACAATCTCATTGGTTTTGCCTGGATATTTATTCACTTCCAGTGGGATATTTGAAAAGTAATGGATATTGTACTATGTTTTTATTAATATGATTGAAACTGAAATATTAATATATAACAGTGACATGTGAAAACTTATTTGTTTCTTTCAAAGAAATACATAAAGTCTTGACATTGAGAAAATTAATCATTTGTGATTACTCTGACAGTTTGATTGGTTTTTTTCCCCCAGTAATTATGTTTTGTTTTTTTTGTAAGGGCAGTGACAACTGACATATTGTATTTACTAAGAAAGACCGGTTGAAACTTTAAGGTCTTTAATGTAAAGTGTTTAGAACAAGAATGTTTATATTCTCATATTAGCAGAAAATGACTATAATATAAGGTCCCAATAAATGATTTTTAGAATTAAAATTTCCAAGTTAGAAAGGCTCTTATATTACCAATTCAATCTATTCTTTACACAGATGAGTAATCTGAAATGATGAAGGTTTGTCCACTTGCCCAAAGCCATGGCGTATATCATTAAATAAAGGTTAAGACTTGAATACATTGTTTCTTTCTTCTCTGCCACTTTTCCTTCCCCTCCTTCCCTCCCTCTCCAACCCTTCTTTTCATCCTCTTTAGCATTTCTTCAATGCCTATTTTCTCCCAAGCAAGTCTGAAATTTTTACATTAGAATATTATTTCAAGACCAAAGAATATAAAACAATGTTTAAGAAAACTGTCAAGAAATTTTTAAAAATCTATGAACAGTTCGTTCTTGTGGAGAGTAGGATAAAAAATGTATGATTTAAGAAGTTGAATAGGCAGGATAGACCTAGCGGCTTGTTAAATATGTGCTAAAGCTCTTCAATAATGATTTTTCTTCCACTTTGTGCAAAAAAAATCTTTAAGGTGAAAATGAGAGGGACTTCCCAGACGGTTCAGTGGTTCAGACTCCATGCTTCCAAAGCAGAGTGCAGGTTTGATCTCTGGTTAGGAGCTAAGATCCCACATGCCATGCAGGGCAGCAAAAAAAAGAAGAATGATAGTGGAAAATACTTAAAGGAATTGAAGGCACCTTTCAATTCAGTTCAGTTCAGTTGCTCAGTCGTGTCCAGCTCTTTGCCATCCCGTGCACTGCAACACGCCAGACTTCCCTGTCCATCACCAACTCCCGGAGTTTACTCAAACTCATGTCCGTTGAGTCAGTGATGCCATCCAACCATCTCATTCTCTGTTGTCCACTTGTCCTTCTGCCTTCAATCTTCCCCAGCATCAGGGTCTTTTCCAATGAGTCAGTTTTTCGCTTCAGGTGGCGAAAGTATTGCAGTTTCTGCTTCAGCCTGAGTCCTTCCAATGAATATTCAGGACTGATTTCCTTTAGGATTGACTGGTTAGATCTCCTTGCAGTCCAAAAGTCTTTAATTAAGGCACCTTTAATGGTTCAAGTTTCCAAGTCTAAATGAATGATATCCTAAGGGAATAAATGCATTTCCTGAGGTGATATACAAGTTACTACAGATAATATGTGCAAAACAAGAAAAAGAGAGCTGTTACATCATTGGAGATTGACATATTCAAAATTAGAAAAGAAAATTCATTCTCACAGAGCAATGAATTTGATTTTATTTTCTGATATATTTATGGAATGGGTTATTAATCAGATGTGTTATAGGTGGCAATGAAGTAAGCAGTTCATTTTCTTTTTTGGTGGTATTAGCTATTCATAAAATGAATATGATTACCCATATATTTTGAGTTCAATAATGCCTTTTACAAAGCACTTAAAAACTATATAGAGAAAACTGACTGGATGACAGTAGAGTAAAAATACTTGTAGATGACTAAAAAAATTGTATCTGAAGTGTTAACTAATGAACTATTGTCAAAGTGGGTAGCACTATAGAGGCACATTTCAATACTTTGAACTTTCCCACATACTCTTCATAAGTATTTTGCTAGTAATGTAGATAAAAAAGTAAAAGCCTGCTTCTCAAACTTCTAAATGAGGCAAAATGAGCAGGAAAAGGTGATGTAATTGTTGATAGTAAAGATTCCAAATGTTTTAGAAAGATGTGAAGATCAAAAGAACCAAAGAATGAAATTGGTGAAAGACAAATATAAAATTCAACATGGATCACACCCTTGTAGTGGTAAGCGCCTTGTATAACTCAATGCAGTTATGAAGCATGGCATGCAGGGCCATCCAAAATGAATGTGTCATAGTGGAGAGTTCTGGCAAAAGGGGGTCCACTGGAGGAGAGAATGGCAAACCACTTTAGTATTTTGCCTCAAGAACCCCATAAACAATGTAGAATTAAAAATTTTGCTTCAAAGTCAACTGCATAGGATTTCTGAGGACTTCTGATCAACAGTATTTTGTTTTAAAATATTTTATAATTTTAAGATCAATAATTTTTATTTAATCCTCAGTTCAGTTCAGTCGCTCAGTCGTGTCCAACTCTTTGCGACCCCATGAATCGCAGCACGCCAGGTATTCCTGTCCATCACCAACTCCTGGAGTTCACTCAGACTCATGTCCATCGAGTCAGTGATGCCATCCAGCCATCTCATCCTCTGTCGTCCCCTTCTCCTCCTGCCCCCAATCCCTCCCAGCATCAGAGTCTTTTCCAATGAGGCAACTCTATGCATGAGGTGGAAAAGTACTGGAGTTACAGCTTCAGCATCATTCCCTCCAAAGAAATCCCAGGGCTGATCTTCAGAATGGACTGGTTGGATCTCCTTGAAGTCCAAGGGACTCTCAAGAGTCTTTTCCAGCACAACAGTTCAAAAGCATCAACTCTTCGGCGTTCAGCTTTCTTCACAGTCCAACTCTCACATCCATACATGACCACAGGAAAAACCATAGCCTTGACTAGATGGACCTTTGTTGGCAAAGTAATGTCTCTGCTTTTGAATATGCTATCTAGGTTGGTCATAACTTTCCTTCCAAGGAGTAAGCGTCTTTTAATCTCATGGCTGCAGTCACCATCTGCAGTGATTTGGGAGCCCAAAAAATAAAGTCTGACACTGTTTCCACTGTTTCCCCATCTATTTCCCATGAAATGATGGGACCAGATGCCATGATCTTCGTTTTCTGAATGTTGAGCTTTAAGCCAACTTTTTCACTCTCCACTTCCACTTTTATCAAGAGGCTTTTTAGTTCCTCTTCACTTTCTACCATAAGGGTGGTGTCATCTGCATATCTAAGGTTATTGATATTTCTCCCAGCAATCTTGATTCCAGCTTGTGCTTCTTCCAGCCCAGCCTTTCTCATGATGTACTCTGCATAGAAGTTAAATAAGCAGGGTGATAATATACAGCCTTGACATACTCCTTTTCCTGTTTGGAACCAGTCTGTTCCATGTCCAGTTCTAACTGTTGCTTCCTGACCTGCATACAGATTTCTCAAGAGGCAGGTCAGGTGGTCTGATATTCCCATCTCTTTCAGAATTGTCCACAGTTTATTGTGATCCACACAGTCAAAGGCTTTGACATAGTCAATAAAGCAGAAATAGGTGTTTTTCTGGAGCTCTCTTGCTCTTTCCATGCTCCAGCAGATGTTGGCAATTTGATCTCTGGTTCCTCTGCCTTTTCTAAAACCAGCTTGAACATGAGGAAGTTCACGGTTCACGTATTGCTGAAGCCTGGCTTGGAGAATTTTGAGCATTACTAAGTTTAGTCTAAGTCCATCTTTGCATGAAAAGTTCCCTTGGTGATTGAGTAAACAAATTATTTTTATTTTAAAGTAACTTTTCTAAGTAGAGAATAAACTAGTGTTCTCTAAGTATTTGAAATATTGTCATAGAGGGAGATATTTAGATTTATAATGTGATGTATCAGAGACATACTTAATAGAGGATACAGAGAAATATATATCAGTTCACAATAAAATCAATATGTTATATTAATTAGAATATTTCAAATGTAAATTTTTCATCTTCATAATTGGGCTTGTTAGAATATTAAATAATATAATGTATGTGGAGCATGAAACATGGCACTAGATATATAGTAAACATTACATAAATGTATAGCTATTGGTATTAGTAGTATAATGTCCTTAGCATTATGTTCAAGCATAAACTACATGACTATTTGTTGGATGTGCTCATTTATTTCAAATTAAATTTAGAGTAAATGTATTTCAATACTTTGTGTGTAAGTTTCTGAAAGTCAGTGAGCCTATGGCTATTAGGCACGTCCCATTGTATTATCCAGGGCTTTGTAGGTGGCTCAGACAGTAAAGAATCTGCCTGCAATGTGGGAGACCTGGGTTCCATCCCTGGGTTGGGAAGATCCCTTGGAGAAGGAAATGACTACCCACTCCAGTTTTATTGCCTGGAGAATTCCATGGACAGAGAAGCCTGGCAGGCTACAGTTCATGTGGTCGCAAAGAGTCAGACATGACTGAGCAACTAACTCTTTTACTTCACTTTCATTGTATTATCCATCCATCTCTTTATATGACTAGAATAATGTAAATCTTCTATTTCCTGTCAAGGTAAATGCTACAACTGTGTAATTAAAACAGTTGAAAAATATTTATATTCTACAATAGTTTTAGTGCTAGATCTTATCAAAATTCAAATAAGCACTTTTACATTAAATACTTGACATATAATAATAGTTTGTAATATATTGAACCTGCCCTAGTTGACTCTACCTTAGCTAATGGTAAATAACATAAACATAAGTATATTGATAAAGCAGGAACCTGATTTTAATTATTGAAATAATTAAGATATAAATCTATCACTTCTATCAAACAGTATTCTTATATTACCATTTTATTTTTATTCTGTAACATCCCCTCTTTGTCAGTTATGCTGAGAAATAGAAAACTTATAAGAACTGGTTAAAATATCTAGTAAATGTTACACCTTCCTTCATATATGAAGGAAGAGCTTATTGATGATGAATCTATTTCAAATAAGTGTGCTGGATACTGTTCAGTTCAGTCACTCAGTTGCGTCTGACTCTTTGCGACCCCATGAATCACAGCACACCAGGCCTCCCTGTCCATCACCAACTCAAGTGCATTGAGTTGGTGATGCCATCCAGCCATCTCATCCTCTGTCATCCCCTTCTCCTCCTGCCCCAATCCTTCCCAGCATCAGGTCAACTCTTCACATCAGGTGGCCAAAGTATTGGAGTTTCAGCTTCAGCATCAGCCCTTCCAATGAATATTTAGGACTGATTTTCTTTAGGATGGACTGGTTGGCTCTCCTTGCAGTCCATGGGACTCTCAAGAGTCTTCTCCAACACCACAGTTCAAAAGCATCAATTCTTCAGTGCTCAGCTTTCTTCACAGTCCAACTCCCACATCCATACATGACCAATGGAAAAACCATAGCCTTGACTAGATGGACCTTTGTTGGCAAAGTAATATCTCTGCTTTTTAATATGCTAGGTTGGTCATAATATCTAGGTTGGTCATAACTTTCCTTCCAAGGAGTAAGCATCTTTTAATTTCATGGTTGCAATCAACATCTGCAGTGATTTTGGAGCTCAAAAAAATAAAGTCTGACACTGTTCCACTGTTTTCTCACCTATTTGCCATGAAGTGATGGGACCAGATACCATGATCTTAGTTTTCTGAATGTTGAGCTTTAAGCCAACTTTTTCACTCTCCTCTTTTACTTTCATCAAGAGGCTTTTTAGTTCCTTTTCACTTTCTACCATAAGGGTGGTGTCATCTGCATATCTGAGGTTATTGATATTTCTCCCAGCAATCTTGATTCCAGCTTGTGCTTCTTCCAGCCCAGCCTTTCTCATGATGTACTCTGCATATAAGTTAAATAAGCTGGGTAACAATATACAGCCTTGACGTACTCCTTTTCCTATTTGGAACCAGTTTGTTGTTCCATGTTCGGTTCTAACTGTTGCTTCCTGACCTGCATACAGGTTTCTCAAGAGGCAGGTCAGGTGGATACAAGAATATGCCAATTTTTTTTGTTAAAATGACAGTCCCTCCCTTCACAGGGCTTTTGGTCTAATAGAAAATTTCATTGGTCAAAAATCATACAAATATGGGTAAAATTACAACTGGTATAACTGCTAGGTAAATGAGGAATACTCCTGATAGTGTAAAGAACAAAATTATTATTCCAGTCAAAACAGCCCATGAATAGCTCCCCTGTGGAAGTGATAATTGAGCTGGTTTATGAATATGAAGAAGAGTTCACTTGAAGTTTCAGGAGAATTAATTCAGACAGTGTAATCAGCATGTAAGAAGATCATGCATCACAAAGAAGTGCTGGAAAGAAAAATGGTTCAGTAGGAATATGTTGTGATAGGTGGAGGATAGTCTATCCAAAGATGTATAGACTTTGTTAAAGATTTTAATCTCTTTTCTTATAAGCGGTACAAATCCACAGAAAGCTTTTAAACTGTGGTAGGGAACAGGATGAGATTGCTCAACAGAAAGACTGCCAAGATTTAAGACTTAGGTGAAAAGATATCCACTGAAGCAGGAAACATCGGAAGAGGACTGATCTGAGTTGAATATCTCTGTTGTGGTCTTGGCCGCATTAAATTCAAAGTGTTTTGGAGACATCTAATAGTAATATCAATTATGTAATTACATAAATTATTCCAGACTCCAGAGCTCAGCTCTAAATCTAGAAGTATAAATTTGTAAATCATGTGTGTAGATGGGGATCAATGGGGGTAATGGATATGAATGGGCTTGCCAAGGCAGAGGATCTCAAATAAGAAAAGGGCCCAAGTACAGAGGATCAGCAACGTGAAATTGCCAATAAATGGATGTTTAAGCAACTGAAATGGAAGGGAATGGTTGTTAAGTTTATTGATAGAGGGTTGGCTGTAGATAGGAGGACAGTTTCTCCATAGCAAATAAATTTGAGTCAAATAGACTGGATGTGGGATAGAGATTGAGAAATAGAAATAAGTATGAATTTTAATTCAGCATCTTCTGTGTCCTCTGTAAAAGAGCAGCGGAGGTCATCTTCTGAGAGTTAGAGGGACTGAGAAAATTAAATATTTTATGAGGCTAAAGATGGGAGAAGTCATTGTAGAAACTGAACAAGTGAGTTGAAATACACATACATACGTACATGCATAGATACATAAATACAAAGACAAATAATAGACAAAGAGGGAAGGAAAGAAAGAAAGGCATGGTTGTTTGAGCATTGTTGGTTACTTGGACCTTTTCAAGAAGTTTTAGGAACATCTTTCTGAGTCAGTGCTTCTTGCTTTTTCTTCTGCTACAGTACAGCTTCTTTATTAGAAGTAAAGAATATCACATACTAATAACAAACACAATGGTCTGCTGTATTACTGATTCACAAGTCTGGAGTCAGGCACTTCCTCAGGAAGTTGTATACAAATCCCAGAGACAGAAAAATCTGTGTGTTGTTGGGTATGTGTTGTGTTTGTAAATGCATTTGCACAGTTTAAAAAGCCCATTTTATGATTCTAATATCCTCTCCACAGGGTGACTGGGAATTTCTCCTTGAGCACAGAATAACCAAGTGTTTGACAGTAGACTAGAATTTAGGAAGTTCTTCATAGAAACAGGAAAGGCAATTATTATTTTTAATAAATATTTTAGCACATGCAAAATAATCAGTTCACTTCTCCAAAAGAAAAAATAACAAACACAACACAATGTCCCCTAGATATTTTTATTACATTACAGAAATTTACTGTGTGATATGTGCAAGTATCTATTATTAAAAATCAGTAGAGTAATTATTCTGATTCATAATAATTAAATGTAAAACATTTAGTTATTTATTATCAAAATATTTGTGAACATTTACAAATATTTAATCAATATGTTTTCAGCAAATTCCTCCTTAGATGGAAATTTTTTACTTTGACTCATAAAGTGCTTTGGGTCCCTAGTGCATCAATTCGTAAATTACTGATCCACAGTACTTTAATATCCTGAAAAAGGAAATGTGTTTTCTGAGAATTTAATTGAATCTTGAGGAGTTACTTATTCACCACTGAGGTTGGGATAAGTGAGTCAGCTCACAATAGTCATACTAAAGACAGTTATATTTATTTCACAAATAGGTAAACTGAAGCTCAGAAAAAATTGGACTAAAGTGCTAAGGATCCAGGTTACATTTCTTTCCGAAAAGAAACCCGATTCCTAGTAACTGAACAATGCAAAATAAATACATGAGCTTGAAAGCAATAACTATTTCTCTGAAAATTCATTTCCACATAGTGTTACTAAGTTTAATACTTCTCAGTTAATAAGCCTAAATTCATAGTACTTATGATAATATAGCCTTGTTGCAGTGTAAATAGTAAAATTAAGAAAAGCAAATTTCAAACTCTTTTAAAGTAAAAATTTTCCTAAAACTAGTTATCCTAATTACCTACAATATGAGCCATTTGGCAAATGAGTGATTTCTTGCAGTATGGTAAAATGATTATAAGCACAGGCTTTGGAGTAAGAAAAACATAGCTTTAATATTTGGCTTCTGAAAACTTCGTGAGTGTGAGGACTGAAATAAGTTACTTAAATTCTTGAAGTTTTAGTTTCTTCATCTGTGGAATGGGTAAGAAAACATGTAATTCATAACTCATTGTAAGGATTAAATGAGAGAAGCTATTCTAATACTTATCACAGGGCCTAGCATCAAAATATCAGAGAAGGCAATGGCACCCCACTCCAGGACTCTTGCCTGGAAAATCCCATGGATGGAGGAGCCTGGTGGGCTGCAGTCCATGGGGTTGCTGAGAGTCTGACATGACTGAGTGACTTCACTTTCACTTTTCACTTTCATGCATTGGAGAAGGAAATGGCAACTCACTCCAGTATTCTTGCTTGGAGAATCCCAGAGATGGGGGAGCCTGGTGGGCTGCTGTCTATGGGATCGCACAGAGTCGGACACAACTGAAGCGACTTAGCAGCAGCAGTAGGAGCAGCAGCATCAAAATATATGAATGAGCTGATACACACACACACATACAAACACACACACGGCTTAACTTTAGGTAGAGTATCTTTGTAGCTGTTATTACTTCAGAAGCTAGATGTATCTGAGTTGATTTAGCATTCCACTAGGCATGTTACTTTTCATGTCTTTTTTCTTCTGAAAGCATTAAAACCAATTTCTATATTCTTTCATTAAACAATAACAAAAAAAGAACAGTGAAAATATTCAACAATTTACTATTGTTTGTGTTTGTCTGAAAGAAGCTTTCTGCAAGTTTAGTCACAGCTATAGATCATTATTTCAAACAACATGCATAGTTTAGATATTTAAATATTTTTTACATCATAGAATTTAAATGTGAAGTCATTAGTTCTGTGCTTTTACTGCAATTCTATGTGCCTTATTATATAAGCCAAATAGCATATGCTATGATTTTGATTACTAAATACTGAGCATTTAAGGCACACTCTGAGAAGAATGGTTATTGCTCCAAGAAGAGTATTTGTCTCCTTAATCTAATTGTTTACTAAAATGTTTCTGAGGTTTAAAAAATAAAATTATGGTAGAAATTTCTGGTGTATGATGCTATAGCTTCGTGCCATGAAAGCTCTAATAAACTCTAATGTATATAGAACCTAATAATATAAACTTTGATGCAGAGAAGTCTAAACCAAGGGTGAAATGCCATGTTGAATGTCTTTAATAACCTAATAATTTACTTGGTAATAATATATTGAATTTCTTGGAAATATTTTCTCAGGAAGAATTGTTTAGAATAAATTTTATCTTTGCTATTGTGTTAATGATGGCTTTGATAAAGTTACCCAAGGAAAAAAGACAGTTTCCTTCAGGAGTTACCTGTGTCTGAAATATTCTTCCCTGATTTCACAGGCACTGATAATATGAATAAGGTAATTTGTCTAACTCTCCTGAGCTAAGATTTGCAGTAGGAAATGCAAAATTCACATATGGCTATTCTCTAAGAAGTCTCTGCTGTGCTTTTCAGTTTTTATAAAAAGGCTTAAGATGTTGCCTGAGGCGTCTATTTTTTTCCCTCAAGACAAGCTACAGTGCCACAAATAAAGTTGTTTTTCACACTGTTAACATGTTCCTTTCTCTTTCCATTTCTCAGAGAGCTGACATAGGAATTTCTGCTTTAACCATCACCCCAGACCGTGAGAATGTGGTGGACTTTACAACACGTTACATGGACTACTCAGTGGGAGTCCTACTTCGAAGGGCTGAAAAGACAGTGGATATGTTTGCTTGTCTTGCACCATTTGATCTCTCACTATGGGCTTGCATTGCTGGCACAGTCCTTCTAGTGGGTCTACTGGTCTACCTCTTGAATTGGCTTAATCCTCCACGATTACAAATGGGATCAATGACTTCTACTACTCTCTACAACTCCATGTGGTTTGTGTATGGATCCTTTGTACAACAAGGTAAGGATAAAAAATATGGTATAGTATAAAAAAGAAGTGTGTTGTTTCATATGCCATGAATTCAGTTAGGAAGGTTCTGTATCTTGACATCAATAAATGTTCTAAAAGGTCTTTAGAGTAACACTCAGAAAAGAACATATTCTACTCTTCCCTAGTGGACCTCAAACACCAGATTTCCAGCAAAAAAAAAAAAAAAAGGTACAGTATCTTTTGATGTAAATTCAAGTTCATCAACAAAGCCAAAGATAAATGTCAGATGTCAGGTTCACAAGAAACTCAAGATGAGATTTTCCCAAACTGAAATTCTGAGAAATAGTCTTACTGGATGAAAATACTTACTACCAGAGCAGATATTGCTTAATTATTTACATATGTAAGAGATTTTTAGACTTGCTCTTTGTTGAGAGACATCATTTCATGTATTAAAAATATTTATTGGCAGTGAAAAGCCCTCAAGATTCCAATAAGAAATTTTATGCTATATCTTTCACTTTAATACATAATCTTTACCAGTTGTTTAACTGAAATTTCATTGTATTCTACAGAATGTCTTTGCTGTGTTGTTCGATAGTCAATCTGCCTACTCTTTAAACTTGCCTACATAATTACTTGACTCTGTTTCAGAATAGAAGAATACTTATTAAATCCCTTATTTGAGACTACTGCCATCATAGAAAATGAAATAATAAAATACTTAGGGCATTATTAGTTTCTTGCAGATGCATCATATGTATTGAAGAAGAGACATAGGTGTCACAGTGGAGACACATGATGCTTTTGCCTTAATATTTATTAATACAACTCTCAATAGCATCTTATTTTTTGAATATACTTGCTATTGGATCTTCCATTAAATTTCATCCTTTCTATCTCATTTGACCAATCATAAGTTTTGCCTAGACTTTTAATCTCTACTTTCTTACTTAAAATCTATCCCTTAAACATGCTTTTCCCCACTACCTTTCTGTATCTTCATATATTTATCACAGGAAGTTTTGGTCCATTAAATAATCACTAATCTAGTAGATATTTGCATCCGTGCATGCTCAGTAATGTACAACTCTTTCCGACCACATGGACTACATATAACCCACCGAACTTCTCTCTCCATGGGATGTCTCAGGCATGAATACTAGAGAGGGTTGCCATTTCCTTCTCCAGGGGATTTTCCATACCAGGGATTGAACCTGCATCTCTTGTATCTCCTGCATTGGCAGGCAGATTCTTTACCACTAGCGCCACCTAGAAAGTCCATGTAGTAGATATTTAATCCACACCTTTTATTTAATAGAACTTTGCTAGGCACTGAGTATACAGTTGTGAACAAAAGAGTCTTTGCCATCATTGATCTACAAGTCCTTTGGGACACAAACATGTAAAACCCACATGTGGTAGAGATCAGCACAGTCTGTTATGAGATCATAGAGGTAGGGAGGCTGCATATATCTTGATGTGGCAAAGAAGGCTTTTTGAGTTAATACTGTATGAACAGACAGAATTAACTATGCAAAGGGCTTATTGAAGAAGAGGATGGGGGAAGGACACATAGATGGTAGGACAGAATTGAAGACCAAGAAGTGAGAAGGAAAGTGCAGTAAACATTGCAGGGTGTAACCGATAAAGATAAGGCTGAAGATATATTTGTTAATAGCAGGGATTTGAATTTGATCTTCAGGGAAATTATCAGCAATTTAAAGGCATTAAACAGGAAAATACATGTTTAAATTTTAACTATAGAAATATTCTGATTATCAAATGGAGGAAATTGAAAAAGAACAATGTGGAAAGGGAGAAAAATTATCTGAGTATTATGATAACTAAGTAAAGAGGCACCGTGTCTTGCACAAAGAAAAGATGGCATTGGGAATAAAGAGAATGGTATTGATGAATTGGAATTAATAGAACATGATAAATTATACAGTGGTATGGGGATTGCTACTGAAGGACAGAAAGGAGGTGAAATTTTATGCTAAGTTTCTGGATTGGGAAGTTGTGTGTATTGGATGATGATATCATTTCTGGGGGGAAAAAAATTAGGGAGAGCAGGTGTGATAGGGAAGGTAAGACATGCATTTTGGTACCTTTGAGTTGTGGTATCTGTAAAATATCCAGGGGTATATTTCTAATGCTTGTTAGTGGTTTGATAATATTTGTCAGAAACACAAAAAAGGCGTCTGGGCTGGATTATATATTGGATATATATTGAGGCGATATTGGCATAGGAGATAATTGAAGCCAAGAAAGTGAATCATATCATACAGAGTAGTTGTTCTTAACTGCATACGCCTGACTGAGGACCACTGCCCAGAAAGGGCCTAGGACAGAGCCCTGTGGAAATGAATGGGTAGAGGAGATTTCAGTGGTAAATTATAAAGAATGACAAGAAAGAAGCAAGTACCACGTATACCATCTAGTTGTACACACACAAAGTAAAGATAATTTTTGAACATGGAAGATTTGGTTGACAGAGTTAAACATTTCAATGAATTGAGTAAAATTAATACTTGAAAGGCTTTCATTGGATTTAGTGATAACCTTTTTATAGGTAGTGTTCCAGTGACTATAGCTGTGTAATAAATTACTTTAAAACCTATCAATTTTGTGCATCACAGATCCAGACAAAACATGGTGAAGGTGGGTTGTCTTTGCTCAATAATCTCCAAACTCCCGCTAGACAGCCCAAAGTTTGCAAGCTAAACTCATCTGAAGGCTTGTTCATTCTACTCACATGTCTGATAGTTAATGCTTGCTGAGAGCTGTTTCCCTCTGTGGCTTTTCTCTATAGGATAATTTGGCTTTCTCACAGCGTGATGGTTGATTTCTCCATAGAGAACATCCTCAAAACAGAGAAAAGAGTCAATGAAACAGAAGAATTTTGTAGTCCAGCTTGGGGATTACAAATTTGTATGCTGGTGTGAGCTTCTCTTGCAGGAAACACTCTGTATGTGCCACCTCATTGCTTTGGAATGACAATTAAAATGGTTAAAAAATGTGAACTCCTTAGATGCAATAACTCACACAAGTATCACATAAGTGTTTACTAAATAAAAAACAAAAACTTAGGCTCAACCATGAATAGTTAGGCACATGAAAAAAAGGGTAACAAGGCAAATTACTTTAAATTATTACCAAGACTGTGGTTGAAATCATAGATATTAGCATACATGGAGAAATAAAAAAATAGAAGGACCAATGATGAGTCCAATAGTGAATAAGACCAGAGGGTAATAGAGTAGTAGTGGGAGAGAGTACAGTTTTCAATGAGGCCAAAGAACAATAGTGGAAACAGTGGTGTGAGAGTTCAAAGTTTGCATTTACCAAATGGGACCTGTAGATGTGGATTCCTGAAGAGGTAGTATACAAAAAGATCTTAATGACCCAGATAACCACAAAGGTGTGGTTACTCACCTAGCGCCAGACCTCCTGGCTTGCGAAGTCAAGTGGGCCTTAGGAAGCATCACTACTAACAAAGCTATCGGAGGTGATGGAATTCCAGCTGAGCTATTTAAATCTTAAAAGATGTTGCTGTGAAAGTGCTACACTCAATATGCAAGCAAATTTGGAAAACTCAGCAGCCACAGGACAGGAAAGGTCAGTTTACATTTCCAATGCCAAAGAAAGGCAATGCCAAAGAATGTTCAATCTACCTCACAATTGTACTCATCTTACATGCTAGCAAAGTAATGCTCAAAATTCTCCAAGCTAGGCTTCAACAATATGTGAACTGAGAACTTCCAGATGTTCAAGCTGGATTTAGAAAAGGCAGAGAAACCAGAGATCAAATTGTCAACATTTGTTGGATCATCAAAAAAGCAAGAGAGTTCCAGAAAAACATCTACTTCCACTTTATTGACTACACCAAAGCCTTTTACTGTGTGGATCACAATAAACTGTGGAAAATTCTGAAAGAGATGGGAATACCAGACCACCTGACCTGCTTCTTGAGAAATCTGTATGCAGGTAAAGAGGCAAAAGTTAGAACCGGACATGAAACAATGGACTGGTTCCAAATTGGGAAAGGAGTATGTCAATGCTGTATATTGTCACCCTGGTTTTTTTAACTTATATGCAGAGTACATCATTTGAAATACCAGATGGATGAAGCACAAGTGGAATCAAGACTTCAGGGAGAAATACCAAAAACCTCAGATATGCAGATGAGACCACCCTTAAGGCAGAAAGCAAAGAGAAACTGAAGAGCCTCTTGATGAAAATGAAAGAAGAGAGTGAAAAGCTAGTTTAAAGCTCAACATTCAAAAAACAAAGATCATGCATCTGGTCCCATCACTTCATGGCAAATAGATGGAGAAACAATGGAAACAGTGACAGATTTTAAAATCTTGGGCTCCAGAGTCACTGCAAATGGTGAACTGCACCCATGAAATTAAAATACGCATGCTCCTTGGAAGAAAAACTGTGACCAACCTAGGCAGCATACTAAAAAGCAGATACATTACTCTGCTGACAAAGGTCTATCTAGTCAAGGCTATGGTTTTTCTGGTAATCATGTTTGGATGAGAAAGTTGAACCATAAAGAAAGCTGAGCACCAAAGAATTGATGCTTTTGAATTGTGGTGATGGAGAAGACTTGAGAGGCCCTTGGAGTACAAGGAAATCAAACTAGTCAATCCTCAAGGACATCAGTCCTGAATATTCATTAGAAGGACTGATGCTGAAGTTGAAACTGCAATACTTTGGCCACCTGATACGAAGAACTGACTCATTGAAAAAGACCCTGATACTGGGAAAGATGGAAGGCAGGAGAAGAAGGGGATGACAGAGGATGAGATGGTTGGATGGCATGACTGATTCAATGGACATCAGTTTGAACAGCTGTGGGAGTTGGTGATGATCAGGGAAGCCTAGCATGCTGCAGTCCACGGGGTTGCAAAAAGTCAGACACATTTAAACGACTGAACTGGACTGGAGAAGTGGTGAAGGACCTCAAACTTGATCAACTGAGAGTCTAGAGGATTAGATGAACCATCTCTAATGATGGTTGACTTAGATTAGAGAAAAATAAAATAAACCATGTGTCAAAATTGTCAATAAGTGAGGATAGATAAGTAGGATTTGATAAATATGAGCATTGACTAGAAACAGGTGGTAAAGCTAAATGCAATGAATCTCACTTCTTCGCATTCTAGCCAGTTTTTCTGGGCATGGTTTCAATTACTACCAAAATGCAGATGTTTCCCAAATCTACATCATCCATCCTTAAATTTTAGTTTTGTATACTGTCACTAGACTCTCAGGATATATCAGAGATTCCATAAATTTCAATATGTAAATAACTGAATTTATTTTGTACTTTAAACCTTTATAGCCTCTCATATTCTCTATTCCAGCCTATGCATTAATGACTTAAACAGGTTAGAAACTTTGAAAACCATTTTGATTTCTTCTTCTTTCTATTCCTTATATTTACCTATTATCAAGTCCTTCAAAATTTACCAATTTATTTCTAGGAGTGGAAATCTCTTCTCACCTAGAGAGATAAATCCTAGATTGTTACCTCGATTAGGCCTATCTCATTTTTTTATAGGAACTACAGGAATCTCATAATACCTCTTCCTTTTCCAAATTTATTTCCTGTAATTACGTGGTCCACATACTTTCATGTATACCCAAATTATCACTGTCATGGAAAGCTAACCACATAATTTCCATTCTTTAAATATTTCCTTGGCTCCCCAATGCCCACAGTTTAAAAGTAATTTAGAGCATGAACAGTATTCCATCATCTGACCCTTGTCCAGTCTTGATTCTCATTTTCTGTCACTTATGGCTCATCTCTAATTGTCCAGTTTCTCCAAACTGTATTTTTCTCTTGAACATAAGACTGTGTCATGTCTCTGCCTTTATGCTTCTCAATTCCTGAAATGCCTTTATTACCAATTTCTTAATCTCTACTCCCACTTTCTGCTTTCACATGGCAAATTCTTGTGCATCTTCTAATTCTTCTTCTGATCTCACTTTTTTCAAGAAGTCTTTGCTGGGATTAAGGACCGTCTTCCATGCTTTGTCAGATATATTTATCATAGTACTTATCAACTGTAGTGTAATTGCCTTTTTTTAATTTGTCTTCACCTGAGTCCTTTGAACACAAGACAATGTCCTATTTATCTTTAAAGCCCCTTTACCTAATTCCATGTCTTGTACATGAATAAAGAGAAAGCATAAGTCATTCAGTCATGCCCAACTCTTTGCGACATATTAGGTGTTTGATAAATGCATAGTGATCAATTATATAAACTAATAAGTTTTAAATACTTAACTCCCCTGGAGGAAGCCATGGCAACCCACTCCAGTATTCTTGCCTGGAGAATCCCCTTGGATAGAGGAGCCTGACAGGCTGCAGTCCATGGGATCACAAAAAGTCAGGCACAACTGAGCACAGCAAATACTTAACTAAATCAAGTGTAGAGTTAACTGCAATACTGTGTTTATTAGAGTACATTCTGTTGCCCAATGACATTAAACTCATTTAAACCAAATAGAGAAGTATCCAGAATGTCTCCCCTAGTGTATTTTCTTAAATAGCTAAGATGAGAAATTTATAAAGTCTCCCATTGGTTGAAGCCTTATTTTTGAGAATGCTGACAAGCTTATAGGCTTTCTGAATTCTTTTCTCCAGGTGGTCCAATTTCTTCAAGTTTTGGAGAATACTCAAAAGAAAAAGATAAAGAAAAGTATCCATATGGTTTAAATTCTTTTCTAGTTCTGTAAACAAGCTGCAGATATCAAAAGTTATAAATATGTTAAGCACTTTTCTATCTCAACTGCTCCCTTAAATAAGTTGTACAGCTTGTAGGTTGATTATACATTTATACAAATTCATAATGATGAATCATGCTGAATTGCATAAGATTAACTACTTCATCTTTTAAATGCTGCTATTCTTCCACTTGCTAACAATGAAAAGGTGAACTCATTAAAAGATACTGAGAGCACCTTTACATTTTGATTAAAAATAAATTAAGGACAGTTTTAAAAAACCCTATGAAAAATAGAATCAATTTATGACAGTATCCATGCACAGGCAGTAAAGTTGAAATTAGTGATAATTTCTAATAAAAATATAGTCTTTTAAGGAGAAGTATTCAAAAGCAGAGACATTACTTTGCCAACAAAGGTTCGTCTAGTCAAGGCTATGGTTTTTCCTGTGGTCACATATGGATGTGAGAATTGGAATGTGAAGAAGGCTGAGCACTGAAGAATTGATGCTTTTGAACTGTGGTATTGGAGAAGACTCTTGAGAGTCCCTTGGACTGCAAGGAGATCCAACCAGTCCATTCTAAAGGAGATCAGCCCTGGGATTTCTTTGGAAGGAATGATGCTAAAGCTGAAACTCCAGTACTTTGGCCACCTCATGCGAAGAGCTGACTCATTGGAAAAGACTCTGATGCTGGGAGGGATTGGGGGCAGGAGGAGAAGGGGACAACAGAGGATGAGATGGCTGGATGGCATCACTGACTCGATGGACGTGAGTCTGAGTGAACTCCGGGAGTTGGTGATGGACAGGGAGGCCTGGCGTGCTGCGATTCATGGGGTGGCAAAGAGTCAGACACAACTAAGCGACTGAACTGAACTGAACAGCTATTATTTCATAATTATGGTCTTTATTGAGCCACTAGACCAGATTGAGTAGGAATAAAGAGGCATTTCAGTATTATCATAGAGATGTTTGAAAAAAGTTCAGGGATGGCTAAAAGCATAAAAATGTTAAATATATGTGAGTTGTTTACTAATCCTGATTGTTTTTTAAAAATCTGTAACTTCAAACCGTTCCAGAAAAACAGCTCAGGGAATCCAACTGTGCAAAAGCAGTATGGTCCATTATAGAGATAAACTTAGTACATCTGTTTGGCTAGAACATTAGAGCTTGTGAATTAGGTAGTTTAATGCATGAATGAGAGACCAATTTTATGCAGGTTTTGTTGCCATTTTATATCCTCCCTTATCTTCATGACTGTGCAATCAACATACCTAAAAAAAACTGAGGCTTGATTTTTGAAGATCCCTGATATTTAGTTTATGGTCAGTGACTCATATCATCCTGGCCACGAAGGGCCTCTATGACTTATTCACACACGTGGATATCTGTAATTCATTTGCTGTTTACTTGCAAATGGAAATTTCAGAGTTTACTTCAGAGAGTTTTATCTTGTTCTTTGAACTATAAATATGTATAATCATGTAAACGTTTGAGACTATCACATATGTTTATTTCCTAAGTCTTTGTGACCCCGTGGACTGTCCATGAAATTTTTGAGGCAAGAGTACTGGAGTGGATTGCCATTTCCTTCTCCACGGGATCTTCCCAACCCAGTGATTGAACCTATGTCTCCTGGCTTGGCAGGAGGATTCTTTATCACTGCACCACATACCAGCAAGCATTTACTATACTAGCTATGTGTCAGGAGCATGAAGAGCAAAAGAAAACAAGGAATAACTATATTAACTGACTTTATAAATATTCCTTGGGTATAGTGTATGGCATTCCCAGCCTAGATATTTTGAATATGATCATAAGAAAGACACAGTCCTTGCAGGAATGTTCAACATCATTTAAGTGGGCCATAGTCAAATTGGGACCAAATAAACCACCTTTGATGGTGCTAGTAATAAAGAACCTGCCTGCCAATGCAGAAGATGCAAGAATGAGGGTTTGACCCTTGAGTCAGGCAGATCCCCCTGAAGAAAGAAAATGGCAACCCATTCCAGTATTCTTGTCTGAAGAACCCCATGGACAGAGGAGCCTGGCAGGCTACAGTCCATAGCGTTGCAAAGATCAGACATGACTGAAGTGACTTAGCACAGCACAAACCACTTCTGATAAGAGGAGCAGACAGAATTATTGAAAGGAGTAAAGAAGGAAAATCCCTTTGGTAGTTTTCTTAAGGATTAAATAGTTCTGCAGATGCTAGTGATGAAGAGAAAGAGGACCTTTAGTAATGATAGAAGATAACGTGGTGGCTGCTGCACAAGAGTTAACATGAAAGGCAACCCACTGACTTTGAGATCCCAGGACAATTTTTGGAAGAAAATAAAGAGCTCTTCCCACTGCCGGATGGATCAGTGTTACAGAGAATCACAACGTTTTCATTTCCACAAAAAGAAGAGTCAGACATTCTTCTCTATCAAATTAGGCAACAGAAAAGATTATTGATGAGAAAGCATCTCTTTAAAACTTAGAATAGGAGAATAACTCCAAAAGACATCCAATTTAATGGTGTAGATTATCAGATATACAAAATTTGCCAGTCTCCTAGTCAGAAAACCCCAAAGGATTCAAGCCATGAAATGCAGTAGCTAAAGGCATCCCTTTGTAATGTTATCTGATATTTCACATTCAATTTGACTATAACAAAAATGATATTGGCTGGCTCTGTTGTTTACTGACCCTAATGAACACAGAGAAAATGAGAGTAATTCCCAGTGACAGATTAGCTAGGCTACAGAGACAAGTTCTTTTCTATATTCTCTTCTTACAGATATTAACTCAAAAAGGCTCTCTGTAATTTTTATTTAGGTTCAAACAACATCTTTGTTGTTGCTAATTATGATTGGCAGTCCTTAACGAAGGGAGCGCCAAGTCCTCTGAGTGCTGTCACATCTGCTTGAGAATTTCCCCATGCCAACTTAAAACATGACAAGACACTTATATTCTTTCCTTTTATAACCAGAATTCTCCAACACTAAAGGAAAAGGTGAACTTTGATACTTTCAGAAATTGTTTAAAGTCTATCATTATGGGTGTGGGATATGAATAATGTAAGTGACCAGAAAACAATGTCATGACTCTAAGATGTGACCCACCAGTTTGTTTACATTCCCAGTCAATCCCTAAGCAATTATTCCATGAACTCGATGCATGCAATATTGCCTGGGTTTCATTTATTTTAATACTATCTCTTTATGATTTAAGCCAGAAAATTCTTGCTCTTGCTGAACTAGGCTTTTGAAGAGTTACAAGTAATTAAGAAACATGAAGCACAAATCAGATTTTTGCTTATAAAAAAAAGAACTAGTGTGAACAGTATTTTCTTGACTATTCTGAACTATTTATCACCTACTGTAATTAAAAGTATTTTAGTATTTAAAACAACAAAGGAGTTGTTTCTAAGAGACATTTAAAATAATTGAAGGGTGATTTCAAGATGTTCTGAGTTGGTTTTTCTTCTTTCCTAAAATGCTGTAAGAAACTATATATTTTTAAATCCATATTTAAATGATAAAAAGCATGTGTCATAGATTCTTTAAAATGTACTGGCATCTTTGTAGTACCTGGTGTTCTTACAGTACCATACAATACCCTTCAGCTTAAGATTAGGGACAAAATGTACAGTGAGAAGAATATAATCAATAATAATGTACTGTTTCTGTATGGTGATAGGTGGTAATTAGACGTAAGTACACGTAATCACGTGTGGTGATCGTTTTGAAATGTATAGAAATATCAAATAGAAATATCAAATCACTGTTCACCAGGAACTAACATAGTGTTGTAGTTCAAAACAAACAAGCAAACTCATAGAAAAAGAGATCAGATTGTGATTACTAGAGATGGGAGGTGAGGGAATTGAGGGAGAAGGAATCGGATAAAAGTAGCTAAAAAGTACAAATTTCTAGTTACGGTATAAGTAAGTACTAGGTTCATTATGTACAACATGATAAATATAATTAACACTGCTGAATATTGTATATGAAAGTTAAGGGTAGAAATTCTAAGAGTTCTCATCACAAGGAAATTTTAAAAAAAAATTTATCTATAAAAACTGATGGCTATTCACTAAACTTATTGTGGCAATCATGTCATGATATATAGAAGACAAATCAATATGCTTTACACCATAAACTTACACAGTGCTGAGTCAATTATATTTCAGTAAAACTGAAAGGGAAATAAACAAAGATGACCAAGAGAAAAATAAAATAAGAGACTGCTGCTACTGCTCAGTCACTTCAGTTGTGTCTGACTCTTTGTGGCCTCATGGATTGCGACCCACCAGGCTCCTCTGTCCATGGGATTTTTCTAGGCAAGAATACTGGTATGGGTCGCCATGCCCTCTTCCAGGAGATCTTCCTGACTTAGGGATTGAGCCTGCATCTTCTCCTGCATCGTAGGTGGATTCTTTACCACTGCTACACCTGGGAATCCCAAAATAGGCAAAGACATCTCCAAAGATAAATTTCTTCCAAAGATGATTTGAGATTGATTAAAGTTGAAGTGTTTGTATCAAAGGATTCAGTCTGTTCAGTTCAGTTCAGTTGCTCAGTCGTGTCCGACGCTTTGCGACCCCATGAATCGCAGCACGCCAGGTATTCCTGTCCATCACCAACTCCCGGAGTTCACCCAGACTCACGTCCATCGAGTCAGTGATGCCATCCAGCCATCTCATCCTCTGTCGTCCCCTTCTCCTCCTGCCCCCAATCCCTCCCAGCATCAGAGTCTTTTCCAATGAGTCAGCTCTTCGCATGAGGTGGCCAAAGTACTGGAGTTTCAGCTTTAGCATCATTCCTTCCAAAGAAATCCCAGGGCTGATCTCCTTCAGAATGGACTGGTTGGATCATGTGATAATAAAGACCATCAGTTTAGAATGTAAATTTGGAAATTCAATTTTTGTTTGAACTGAGTCCATTTTCCTCTTCACCTGTGAATATGTAGTTAGAAATTTAATTATGATGATCACATTTCTAAAAGTATGGAAATCTTACCATAGCTTTTAAAAAAAATTATATTTTGAAAAATAAGACTTTTACCACTTACCCTATCTCTGAGATGCATACTTAGAACACAACTATAACACATATAATGCTAAATTTAGAACTCCTGTCTCCAGTTTGCACAACTGATGAGTAATAACGTTCTGTGATACTTTTGTTAAATACCCTTAAATGTGGCACAGCCTGTACTATACCTCTTCACTATTATAAGGCAGAGAAATTCCAATGCATAATATAAAGTGAAAATTCACATCATATAATGGTTTTATAAAAGGCAGAGGAACCAGAGATCAAATTGCCAACATCCGATGAATTACTGAAAAAGCAAGAGAGTTCCAGAAAACATCTACATCTGCTTTATTGACTATGCCAAAGTCTCTGAATGTGTGGATCACAAAAAGTGTCGAAAATCCTGAAAGAGATGGGAATACCAGACCACCTGACCTGCCTCTTGAGAAACCTATATGCAGGTCAGGAAGCAACAGTTAGAATTGGACATGGAACAACAGACTGGTTCTAAATAGGAAAAGGAGTACGTCAAGGCTGTATATTGTCACCCTGCTTATTTGACTTATATGCAGAGTAAATCATGAGAAACGCTGAACTGGAAGAAGCACAAGCCGGAATCAGGATTGCCAGGAGAAATATCAATAACCTCAGATATGCAGATGACACCACCCTTATGGCAGAAAGTGAAGAGGAACTAAAAAGCCTCTTGATGAAAGTGAAAGAGGAGAGTGAAAAAGTTGGCTTAAAGCTCAACGTTCAGAAAACTAAGATCATGGCATCTGGTCCCATCACTTCATAGGAAATAGATGGGGAAACAGTGGAAACAATGTCAGACTTTATTTGGGGGGGTTCCAAAATCACTGCAGATGGTGATTGCAGCCATGAAATTAAAAGACGCTTACTCCTTGGAAGAAAAGTTATGACCAATCTAGACAGCACATTAAAAAGCAGAGACATTACTTTGCCAACGAAGGTCCATCTAGTCAAGGTTATGGTTTTTCCAGTGGTCATGTATGGATGTGAGAGTTGGACTGTGAAGAAAGCTGAGCCCCGAAGAATTGATGCTTTTGAACTGTGGTGTTGGAGAAGACTCTTGAGAGTCCCTTGGACTGCAAGGAGATCCAACCAGTCCATTCTAAAGATCAGTCCTGGGTGTTCATTGGAAGGACTGATGCTAAAGCTGAAACTCCAATACTTTGGCCACCTCATGTGAAGAGTTGACTCATTGGAAAGGACTCTGATGCTGGGAGGGATTGGGGGCAGGAGGAGAAGGGGACAACAGAGGATGAGATGGCTGGATGGCATCACTGACTCGATGTACATGACTCTGAGTGAACTCCAGGAGTTGGTGATGGACAGGGAGGCCTGACACACTGCAATTCATGGGGTCACAAAGGAGTCGGACACAATGAGGGACTGAACTGAACTGAACTATTAGTGTTTCTTATTTGTAAACTACATTTCTTGATGGCAGTTGCTTTTCTTGAATCAAGATGTAACAAAATATCAGTGCATGATCCACACTTCTACACTGTGGAAATGCAAAATTGCTCTTTGATTTGTGGGTGACCAAACTTTATAGAGTCTCTTTATATTTACAGCTCTGTCTCTCAGACTCTTATCACTCCATTTGGAACAGCTGTACAGAAAACTTCAGTTCCGTCAGCTTCAGTTTTTTTCTAGCAGTTAATAATGATATCCATGGTTTAAACTCTGCTTTAACATTTCTGAAAGGTGTATCTGCTGCCTTTACCATTTAAAAGTATTGATTCTCAAAAAAACAAACTATATTAATGTATACGTATGGAATCTAGAAAAATGGTGATGATGAAACTATTTGCAGAACAAGGATAGAGCTTCAGACATAGAGAATGAACTTGTAGACACAGAGGGAAGAAGTGGATGGGACCTATTGAAAGTAAGCATTGACATATACACGCTACCATGTGTAAAATAGATAGCTGGTGGGAAGCAGCTGTACAGCACAGGGAGCTCAGCTCAGTGTTCTGTGATGACCTGGAAGGGTGGGATAGAGGGGGTGGGATCAAGGCTGAAGAGGGCGGGGATACATGTATACATAGGGCTGATCCATGTACAGCAGAAACTAATACAACTTTGGAAAGCAATTATACTCTAATCTTAAAAAATAATAAATTAAAAATAAAATTCTTCATTCTCTAGAAAACATCTCCTTGGACATTAAAATAAGAATTATTTATCTAGTCACGAGAGTGAATAGGACAGCATGTCTGTCTTCATGGAGCTTTAAATCTATGAGAAAAACAAAGTAGCAAATACACAACTGCATCTTAAAGTCATCATCACACTGAGGAAAGCACAAGTCACAACGTAGGCGAAGTGAAGATGTGCTGCTATTTGGTGTATTACAATTAGGTCAAATTCATCCCAAGTCATGACCTATTAAAGAGAGGGACACAGACTAGGAACTGATCTTCTTTTCATCTAGTGACAATGGAAAAAATGAATTGGCCCATTAATTCACTTGATCTTTGTTTCTTGATCTATAAAAGAAAGTGTCAGATTATTTTTAAAAAATTTTTCAGTTATGAGATTGTATGGTTGTATAATACAAGTATCTACTTAAATCTACTCTTTTCATATCTTTGTGTCGCACTAAAAGACAGTTCAGTTTTAAATCCTCCATCTCTCCATTTACGAGCTGTGTGCCATTGGACAGCTTTCTTGGCCCACTAGGAGCCTTAGTTCTGCAAATAAAATTACCTACTACATCAGGTGTTTGAAAAATTAAGAGTTTATATATATAAGACACTTAAAACTGTATGAAAGACATAAAATAAGCACTCAACATTGTAATTATTATTTTCTCACTGTTTTTGCCACTCACAGCAAGAGATGAAATCAGCCACATTGTTTAATGCTCTAGATATTCATTATTACCACACAGAAAATAAACAGTATTTCAAATAAACATATTGTAATTAATCATAAGGAAATGTATTAAAAAGGTAGTCCAGCTAATGAAAATACTTATAGTAAAATCATACAATAACAAATTCATAATAACTTTTTGTCATTCAACTAAACCTAAAAAGCTACAGCAACGTTTTGTCCTATGTAAAAACACAGTTACCATGTGTATTTGTAATAAACTATAGAATAATATCGCCAAAGAAAAAAAAGTTAATAAAGTTTTTATTCAGGTTGCTTCCAGGTTATAAATGCAGTTTTTTGGGCTAAAAAAGACTAAATAAACTTTTGGGGGCTAAACTATAAAAATTGTAGACCTTCTAGAACTAACATCTGAAAAAGATGTCCTCTACATTATAGGGGACTGGAATGCAAAAGTATTCTCTGGAGTAACATGCAAATTTGGCCTTCGAGTACAAAATGAACTAGGTCAAAGGCTAACAGAGTTTTGCTAAGAGAATGCAGTGGTCATAGCAAACACCCTCTTCCAACAACACAAAAGACAGCTCTACACATGGACATCACCAGATGGTCAATATTGAAATCAGATTGATTACATTTTTGCAGCCAAACATGGAGAAGCTCTATATAGTCAGCAAAAACAAGACCAGAAGCTGACTATGGCTCAGATCATGAACTCCTTATTGCCAAATTCAGACTTAAATTGAAGAAAGTAGGGAAAACCACTTCACCATTCAGGTATGACCTAAATAAAATCCCTTACAATTATACAATTCAGCTTAGTCATTCAGTCATGTCTGATTTTTTTTTAACCCATTGGCTGCAGCATGCCAGAACTCCCTGTCCATCACCAACTCCCGGAGTTTACTCAAACTCATGTCCATGGAGTTTGTGATACTATCTAACCATCTCTTCCTCTGTCGTCCCGTTCTCCTCATGCCTTCAATCTTTCGCACCATCAAGGTCTTTTCAAATGAGTCAGTTCTTCACATCAGGTGGCCAAAGTATTGCAGTTTCAGCTTTAAATCAGCCCTTCCATAGAATATTCAGTACTGATTTCCTTTAGGATCGACTACTTAGATCTCCTTGTAGTCCAAGGGACTCTCAAGAGTCTTCTCCAACACCACAGTTCAAAAGCATCAATTATCAGATTTCTTTATACCACAACTCTCACACCCATAGATGACAAATGGAAAAACGATAGCCTTGACTAGACAGACCCTTGTTGGCAAAGTAATGTGTCTGCTTTTGAATATGCTATCTAGGTTGGTCATAACTTTTTTTCCAAGGAGCAAGCATCTTTTAATTTCAAGGCTGCAGTCACCATCTACAGTGATTTTGGAGCCCCAAAAGTGAAGTTTGTCACTGTTTCCATTGCTTCACCATCTATTTGCCATGAAGTGATGGGACAGATGCCATGATCTTAGTTTTCTGAATGTTGTGTTTTAAGGCAACTTTTTCGCTCTCCTCTTTCACTTTCATCAAGAGGCTCTTTAGTTCTTCTTCACTTTCTGCCATAATGGTGGTGTCATCTGCATATCTGAGGTTATTGATATTTCTCCTGGCAATCCTGATTCCAGCTTGCGCCTCCTCCAGTCCAGTGTGGTGACAATATACAGCCTTGACGTACTCCTTTCCCAATTTGGAACCAGTCTGTTGTTCCATGTCCAATTCTAACTGTTGCTTCCTGACCTGCATACAGATTTCTCTGGAGGCAGGTCAGGTGGTCTGGTATTCCCATCTCTTTCAGGATTTTCGACACTTTTTGTTATCCACACAGTCAGAGGCTTTGGCATAGTCAATAAAGCAGATGTAGATGTTTTCTGGAACTCTCTTGCTTTTTTAGTAATTCATCAGATGTTGGCAATTTGATCTCTGGTTCCTCTGCCTTCTCTAAAACCAGCTTGAACATTTGGAACTTCACAGTTCACATACTGTTGAAGCCTGCCTTGGAGAATTTTGAGCATTATTTTACTAGGGTGTGAAATGAGTGCAATTGTGTGGTAGTTTGAGCATTTTTGGCATTGCTTTTCTTTGGGATTGAAGTGAAAACTGAGCTTTTCCAGTCCTGTGGCCACTGCTGAGTTTTTCACATTTGTTGGCATATTGAGTGCAGCACTTTCATAGCATCATCTTTCAGGATTTGAAAAAGCTCAACTGGAATTCCATCACCTCCACTAACTTTGTTCCTAGTGATCCTTCCTAAGACCCACTTGTCTTCACATTCCAGGATGTATGGCTCTAGGTGAGTGATCACATCATCATGATTATCTGGGAGTGAAGATCTTTTTTGTATAGTTCTTCTTTGTATTCTTGCCCATTCCTAATATCTGCTGCTTCTGTTAGGCCCATACCATTTTTGTCCTTTATTGTGCCCATTTTTGCATGAAATGCTCCCTTGGTATCTCTGATTTTCTTGAAGAAATCTCTAGTCTTTCCATTCTATTGTTTTCCTCTTTCTTTGCACTGATCACTGAGGAAGGCTTTCTTAGCTCTCCTTGATATTATTTGGAATGAGGCATTCAAATGGGTATATCTTTCCTTTTCTCCTTTGCCTTTCACTTCTCTTCTTTTCACAGCTATTTGTAAAGCCTCCTCAGAAAATCATTTTGCTTTTTTGCATTTCTTTTTCTTGCGGATGGTCTTGATCCCTGCCTCCTATACAATGTCACAAACCTCTGTCCATAGTTCTTCAGGCACTCTATCAGATCTAATCCCTTGAATCTATTTCTCACTTCCACTGTATAATCATAAGGGATTTGATTTAGGTCATATCTGAATGGTCTAGTGGTTTTCCCTACTTTATTCGATTTAAGTCTGAATTTGACAATAAGTAGTTCATGACCCGAGCTACAGTCAGCTCCCAATCTTGTTTTTGCTAACTGTATAGAGCTTCTCCATCTTTGGCTGCAAAGAATATAATTTCAGTATTGACCGTCTGGTGATGTCCATGGTAGAGTCTTCTCTTTTTTTGTTGGAAGAGGGTGTTTGCTATGACCAGTGTGTTCTCTTAGCGAAACTCTGTTAACCTTTGCCCTGCTTCATTCTATACTCCAAGGCCAAATTTGCCTGTTATTCCAGGTGTTTCTTGACTTCCTGCTTTTGCATTCCAGTCCCGTATAATGAAGGACATCTTTTGGGGTGTTAGTTCTAGAAGGCCTTGTAGGTCTTCATAGAACCATTCAGCTTCAGCTTCTTCAGCATTACTGGTCAGGGCATAGACTTGGATTAGCGTGATATTGAATGATTTGCCTTGGAAGTGAACAAAGATCACTCTATCATTTTTGAGACTGCATCCAAGTACTGCATTGTGGACTCTTCTGTTGACTATGATGGCTACTCCATTCCTTCTAAGGGATTCTTGTGCACAGTAGTGGATATAATGGTCATCTGAGTTAAATTCACCCATTCCAGTCCATTTTAATTTGCTGATCTCTAAAATGTTGATGTTCACTCTTGCCATCTCCTGTTTGACCACTTCCAATTTGCCTTGATTCATGGACCTAACATTCCAGGTTCCTATGCAATATTGCTCTTTATGGCATCAGACCTTGCTTCCATCACCAGTCACATCCACAACTGGGTGTTGTTTTTGCTTTGGCTCCATCTCTTCATTCTTTCTGGAGTTATTTCTCCACTGATCTCCAGTAGCATATTGGCCACCTATGGACCTGGGGAGTTCGTCTTTCAGTGTCCTATCTTTTTTCCTTTTCATAATGTTCATGAGGTTCTCAAGGCAAGAATACTGAGGTGGTTTGCCATTCCCTTCTCCAGTGGACCACATTTTGTCAGAACTCTCAACATGACCTGTCTGTCTTGGGTGGCCCTACATGGCATGGCTCATAGTTTATTGAGTTAGACAAGGCTGTGGTCCATGTGATCAGATTGGTTACTTTTCTGTGATTGTGGTTTTCATTGTGTCTGCCCACTAATGGAGAAGGATAAGAGGCTTATAGAAGCTTCCTGATGGGAGAGACTGACTGAGAGGGAAAATGGGTCTTGTTCTGATGGGTGGGGCCATGCTCAGTAAACCTTTAATCCAATTTTCTGTTGATGGAGCTAATGTTCCCTCCCTGCTATTTACCTGGGGCCAAACTATGGAGCCCCTGGTGGCTCAGACAGTAAAGAGTCTGCTTGCAGTGCAGGAGACCTGGGTTCCATCCCTGTGTTGGGAAGACTCTCTGGAGAAGGAAATGGCAACCCACTCTAGTATTCCTGCCTGGAGAATCCCAGGGCCATGGACTCACAAAGAGTCGGACACAATTGAGTGACTTCACTCTCACTTTCACTTCAAACTATGGTGGAGGTAATGAAGATAATGGTGACCTCCTTCAAAACATCCCATGCATGTACTGCTACACTCACTGCCCCCAATCCTGCAGCAGGCCACCACCGAACCATGCCTCTGATGGAGACTCCTGGACACTCCCATACAAGTCTGTATCAGTCTCTTGTGGGGTCACTGCTCCTTTCTCCTGGATCCTGGTGCACACAAGGTTCTGTTTGTGTCCTCTAAACGTCTATTTCCCAGTCCTGTGTAAGTTCTGGCAGCTCTATCATGGGGTTAATGATGACCTCCTCCATGAAGGCTTATGCCATAGTCTGCTGCACCCAGAGCCCCTGTCCCTGTGGCAGTCCACAAATAGATTCAAGGGATTACCTCCACAAGAGAGACTCAAACACAGTTCGGTCTCAGTCTCTGTAGAGTCCCTGGGTCTTCATGCGTACAAGGTTTGTTTGAGCCCTCTGAGCATCTCTGGTGGGAATGGGGTTTGATTCTAAACATGAATTTGCCCCTCTTACCATCTTGCTGGGGCTTCTCCTTTGCCCTTGGACATGGGATATCTCCTCACAGCCACTCCAGGGCCCCACAGCTGCCGCTCCAGCACCAAATGACAAATAGTTTCAAGGGATTAAATTGATAGACAGAGTGCCTGAAGAACTATGGTTGGAAGTTCATGACATTGTACAGGAGACAGGGATCAAGACCATCCCCAAGAAAAAGAAATGCAAAAAAGGCAAAATAGTTGTCAATAAGGCCTTACAAATAGCTGAGAAAAGAACAGAAGCTAAAGGCAAAGGAGAAAAGGAAAGATATACTCATTTGAATGCAGATTTCCAAAGAATAGCAGGGAGAGATAAGAAGGCCTTCCTCAGTGATCAATGCAAAGAAATAGAGGGAAACTATAGAATGGAAAGGCTAGAGATCGCTTCAAGAAAATTAGAGATACCAAGGGAACATTTCATGCAAAGATGGGCACAATAAAGGACAGAAATGGTATGGACATAACAGAAGTGGCAGATATTAAGAAGACGTGGCAGGAATACACAGAACTAGACAAAAAAGATCTTCATGACTCATATAACCTCGATGATGTCATCGGTCACCTAGAGCCAGACATCCTGAAATGTGAACTCAAGTGGGCCTTGAAAGGATCACTACAAACAAAGCTAGTGGAGGTGATGAAATTTCTGTTGCACTATTTCAAATCCTAAAAGATGATGCTGTGAAAGTGTTGCGTTCAATATACCAGCATTTCTGGAAATCTCAGCAGTGGCCACAGAACAGGAAAAGGTCAGTTTTCATTCCAATCCCAAAGAAAGGCAATGCCAAAGAATGCTCAAACTACCACATCGTTGGACTCATCTCACACACCAGCAAAGTAATGCTCAAAATTCTGCAGGGCAGGCTTCAACAGTACATGAACAGTGAACTTCCAGATGTTCAAGCTGGATTTAGGAAAGACAGAAGAACTAGAGATCAAATTGCCAACATGCACTGGATCATCAAAAAAGCAAGAGAGTTCCAGAAAAACATCTGCTTTTGCTTTATTGACTATGTCAAAACCTTTGACTGTGTGGATCACAACAAATTGTGGAAAATTCTGAAAGAGATGGGAATACCGGACCACCTGGCCTGCCTCCTGAGAAATCTGTATGCAGGTCAGGAAGCAACAGTTAGAACGGCACATGGAACAACAGACTGGTTCCAAATTGGGAAAGGAGTACGTCAAGGCTATATATTGTCACCCTGCTTATTTAACTTATATGCAGAGTACATCATGAGAAATGCTGGACTGGATGAATCACAAGCTGGAATCAAGATTTCAGGGAGAAATATCAGTAACCTTAGATAAATAGATGACACCACCCTTATGGCAGAAAGTGAAGAAGAACTAAAGAGCCTCTTGATGAAAGTGAAAGAGGAGAGTGAAAAAGTTGGCTTAAAGCTCAATGTTGAGAAAACTAAGATCATGGCATCTGGTCCCAACACTTCATGGGAAATAGATGGGGAAACAATGGAAACAGTGGCTGACTTTATTTTTCTGGGCTCCAAAATCACTACGGGTGGTGTTTGCAGCCATGAAATTAAAAGACACTTACTCCTTGGAAGGAAAGTTATGACCAACCTAGACAGCATGTTAAAAAGCAGAGACATTACTTTGTCAATAAAGGTCCATCTCATCAAGGCTATGGTTTTTCCAATGGTTATGTATGGATGTGAGAGTTGGACTATAAAGAAAGCTGAGCGCCAAAGAATTGATGCTTTTGAACTGTGGTGTTGGAGAAGACTCTTGAGAGTCTCTTGGACTGCAAGGAGATCCAACCAGTCCATCCTAAAGAAGATCAGTCCTGGGTGTTCATTGGAAGGACTTAATTTGAAGCTGAAACTCCAATACTTTGGCCACCTGATGCAAAGAACGGACTCATTTGAAAAGACCCTGATGCTGTGAAAGATTGAGGGTAGGAGGAGAAGGGGACGACAGAGGATGTGATGGCTGGATGGCATCACTGACTCGATGGACATGAGTCTGAGTGAACTCCGGGAGTTGGTGATGGACAGGGAGGCCTGGAGTGCTGCGATTCATGGGGTCACAAAGAGTCGGACACGACTGAGCGCCAAAACAGAACTGAAAAGGAATAAAAGAGCTTTGGATTTTTTGTGGTTAACAAAATGACCAAGTTCCTAAATCAATAATAATTTATGGCCTGAAATAGAATTTTTGAGAAGTCTGCATTTTAAATAGATGTGATCCTAATTTCGGAGAAGGTAATGGCAACCCATTCCAGTACTGTTGCCTGGCAAATCCCATGGACGGAGGAGCCTGGTAGGCTGCAGTCCATGGGGTCACTAGGATTCGGACACGACTGAGCGACTTTTTCAGCCTTTAATTATTCAAATATATAGTATGACTTCTGCAGATGATTAAATTATCTGCAGATTCCTTGGAGATTGTTGATGGCATTCTGTTTTAATTTGGACCCGTTATCATATCATGATGGTCTCTTCTTTTTTTCTAAATACAAACGTAACTTGTCTCTATCAGCAGGACTGTCTCTCAGCACCATGTTTCTGTACTGTTGTGCTATTCACAGAGTTGAGGCCACTTAGTTTTCAGTCCTCTGTCTTACATCACCACCCAAGGAGTACTATAATCTTCCAGAAATGCATCGCCTGGAGTGTGGCACTGCTTAATAAATCACTCTATCTTATTTATCTGTCTCTTGACATATATCTAGCAGCAGGAACCATTATCCTGTGACAGTGTTAAGTTCTATTGACATTTTCTCTTAATTAACTACACTACTGGCTACGAATTTTACATTGGGAATAAACTTCCTTTATTCAATGCTCTCTTGAACAAAGGAGGTGTTAAATTTGTCATGCATTCATTATCATAACAGATATTACAATAAGGGTAACATCTTTGTTACTTTTCCAGAAAACCAGTTTATTCTGCTGAGGAAACAACAACCAGAAGTTTTATTTAGAATTATATTATCGATACATCATTTTTATTAGAAAATACATTTTTTCATTAGACATCTTATTAATTATATGAGTCAGATTACATATGTCTGTAGTCCTCTGTGATATATACCTGTTTAGTCAACTGAGTAACTTTTACATGCTTAGAGAAACATTACTTTTCAGATGAAACATATTTTATGTACTCTAAACTAAGTATTTGTGGCCCAAATTTCAAATCATTTGTTGATTCAACATTTAGAATGTCTACAATATAACATGCACCATTCAAACTCCCAGACTACCTTCTGATAAAAAGATTCAGGCCTTCACAGAACTTATATTCTACTGAAGGGAGACAGTAGGCATGATAAGTAAATAAATAAATTACATTGTATATCAGAACTCAAATATGATAAAGAAACTTAGAGTGAGAGGAAATTGAAGTGTGTGTGGAGGGGTTGTAATTTTCAATTGGCTTATTGAAGTAAGCCTCTTTGATAATTTGATATTGGAACAGTGAGCTGGAAGATGAGAAGGATTATGCTATATCAGTATCCGGGGGAAGAGTGGGCAGATATAGGGAACCGCAAATGCTAAGGGCCTGCTTCAAGATGTCAGAAGAATAGCTTAAAAGGAGGCAAGGTCAGGGAGGGCGGTTAATTCTGATGACATCAGGCTCTGTTTACTTGTGCTTCTACTTTGAGGGTGCTGGAGATCACTGGTGCATAGGATTGGTTGTTTCAGACCGTGTTAACTGGAAAGCTATTCAGTATCTGTTCTGTGTTCAAATCCATATTTGGGGATTTTGTTATTCTTTAAAAAAAATTGTAGATTTGTATCTAAGTGAGTCATGATAACATTTTATAGGTGCAGGATGTTTATCTACTTAGGTAGATACATGTTGGTTACAAAATATATCCAATCCATTGTACCTTTAAAAAGCATTAACTCCAAGACTCAGCCATACTGTTTTCTACTCTGCAGATCAAGCAAGTATGGATATTCATTTCAGAAAACATATTAACAGTTAATCAAAAGGCACAAGAGGTACATTTCTAGCTTCACTTGTGGTAGTAATTCCTAAAGAAGACCATTTTTTTCTAAATAGTCTTTGTGGGCACAATTTTTTTGTCCTGTATTAAACCAAACTACTACTAATACAATGTATTTCAGAGTAGGATTAAATAAGACCTCTGTTCCTAAATCACCAGAGATAAGGTTCTCTATAGAATATTTGTCAGGTAAAGGAATTGAAGATCTTTCTTATTTTCTTCATTTGAAATGTATGTATACTTTACCCAGAAAGATCTTGAAATCTACCAGTATCCTTAATAGCATCAGATTCTCTGGCTTCTTTCACAGGAAAAAACAAAACAAAACAGTAAGATTCTATTCCCAGTTTTCCTTATCAAGACCAGTTCTTTGATTTGAAATTTTCATGATTTTTAAATCCACAGTCACTTGGTCACAAAAGGCCATCTGGAGTCTAAGATTAAATAGACACTAATTTCAGTCACAGTAGGAATCTGTACACTCAGCATTATCCTCCAGAAAACCTTCTTTTGAAAATGATGTGCAGTTCATCCATTGAGGCCATACTTAATCTTCAAGCCATAGGAAAAATAAGCTCAAATCTTCTGTTGACACCAGAAAATAGTGTAACTGGTCCCTTTATTGCTGATGTAAATAGTTATATAGATTAGTGACAATTTTGAAAAACTAAATATTTTAAAGTAAGTCTTTAATATTCATTCAATCCTCAAAGTACAGCAAATGGTTTAGGTTAAAGAGTAAAAATTAAAATGTTCACCCTGATGTTCATTGATTTTTAATTTTTTTCTTCTGAGCTAGTATTGACCCAATTGACATTCTACAAATGCTGACTTAAATCAGGTTAAGCAAGTTAGAAATTATATTTGATGACCTGAATAATTCATTAAAAAGAATAAACATTAAAACTTGCTTTAGTAGCACAAATATTTTTTATAATAATGTAAGATAACAAAGCTGACCACATACAAAGTCCAGGATGGACACTTTTAAGTTGGAATGAATAACTTATGTGCTGCTAAATTACATAGAATACAGATTTAACTCATGAGCTAAAAGGGAGTAGTTTGGCCAAGAAAAAGTCATTCTTGGAACAAACAGGCAATTTAACATGCATTTATACCCAGGAAAGCTTAGAAAATGAACAATAATTCCAGAGGTCAAATCTGTAAGCTGGCTGTACTAATTTGTTTCACTCCAAGACTTGACTGCAATGCAATTTTAACCTCAAATCTGTTACTATCTGAGACTGTCATTGAATTTAGGTAGCTTATCAACTGAGGAAAATGTAAATAATGACATAAGCACCATATACAAGGTGTAAGTAATTTCATCTATCAAGTAAATGACACCATGAAGTGTTAGGAGTTTACAAAGTAACATATTACATACATATTAGGTACATATTCTCCTTTAGAAGAATACCTCCTCCTGGTATGTCATTATAGTTTAATAAACCTCATAGCAATAATGACATTGCAAACAAATATTGTATTATGCACAGGTGGCAGAAAATAGCCAAAGGTATATGATTTTCCAAAGCAATAATCTACAAGCTTTATTGTAGATTATTTTTTTATTTGCTTTCAAGTAGTAGCTAAATAGTCCTAAAAAATACATTTTAATTTTAAATTGCAGATTTTTATATTTTCATTTCATTTATGACATTTTAAAATGCAACTTGATTTTTTGAATGATATAAAAACAAGCCAACAAACACAATGGCTATGAGATGTGCATTTTCTGTCTCCAATTTATTTTACAAACCTTTTAGCAATGCTATAATCAAAAATACTTGAAATAAGAGAATTCACAGGAAGTAAAGAATGAGAAAAGCCAAGTGGAATATTCCCCTTTTTAAAATATAGATTTAATTTTTGAATCACAATGTCTATCACTATTGAAATAAAATGAACCAGACTTTACAGGAAAAAAGACTTAAACATTATTAAAACTTCTTTCCTCCTCTCTCTGACTTCTGTGCAGGTGATTTTTTGATAATCTCTCTGAAGGACACAGAGGTTTCTTACAAATAATTTATGAGAAAAAAAAAAAAAAAAACACTACCTCCAACTTTTAAACTGTCTCTCCGTAAGTTAAACATTTCCAAAGTGTTGTAGTCTATAATTCTCTAGTTTGATTTTCCCATTTTAAATTCACTGTTGATTAAGTTACCAAAAACACAAAGTGCTGGTAAGCATGCTATACCAAGTCTGAGAGGTTTGAAGACTCAGATGAAGCTTATAGGGATCCTCCTAGGCTGATCTTTAAGTGCTTTGATCTAGCACATTTGATCTTCAATTTGACATATTATTTCTTACAAAGATCCTTTAGCTGGAAAACCTCCCTTTAACACAGAAAATGTGGAGATTTAAGCTTGCAACAATTTTTAGGGTCATACTTCTTTCAAATTTAAGAAGTACTTCTTATTAATCAATTTAAACATTGTCCTTTCCTCTCATAAATTTAATATTTTATTCATGCTCTTCAAAGTTTTATCAGCAAATGATCTGGCAGAGTGTAACTGTTAATCACAATGAGAGAGTTGTGTTAGATTAGACGTTGTGCTTATAAATATAAAAGTATGATATACAGCTCAATATATATGGGTTCTTTATTTAAAGCAACAAGAACAGCTTCTCATCCAAACAGCCTAGTGATCTCTGCTGTTCAGAGACAGTATAAAGGATGGCTTTGAAATCATGAGACTGTTGAAGTAGACTTAACTGAAGTGATATAGCCTGAAAAACATTGATCACTACAACAACAACAACAAAATGGAAGTAAGACTGGAAAAGAGAGAGTGATTAGAAATATGCCACATTTCTAGAGAGTGATTAAAAGTGCTGCACATGCTAGCACTTAACACTTAAGTGGGTCTTAGTATACAGAAAATATATTCATATATGGATATAATAGTGGTTTCCTACTATTTATAATGTGTTCAAAATTAAACTAACAGTGCATCCTGAACACCTATTTATTTATTTAGGTACTCTTCTGCAGCATTATTTGCTATGTAAGTCTTTATAGTCTATATAAGAATCTATACTATTAAGTGGGGGTTGTTGGACAGTTGCTAAATTGTGTCCAACTCTTCGCAACCCCATGCAATGCAACACACCAGGCTTCCCAGTCCTTCACTGTCTCCTGAAGTTTGCTCAAACTCATGTCCACTGAGTTGGTGATGCTATCCAACCATCTCATCCTTTGTCTCCCCCTTCTCTTCCGGCCCTCAATCTTTCCTAGCATCAGGGGCCTTTCCAGTGAGTTGGCTGTTCGCATCAGGTGGGACCAAAGTATTGGGGCTTCAGCTTCAGCATCAGTCTTTCCAATGAATATTCAGAGTTGATTTCTTTTAGGATTGACTGGTCGGATCTCCTTGCAATCCAAGGGACTCTCAGACTTCTTTAAGGTCCGACTCTCACATTCATACATGATTACTGGAAAAAGCATAGCTTTGACTATAACAGACCTTTGTTGTAGTCGACAGAGTGATGTATCTGCTTTTTAATATGCTGTCTGCTAAGTCACTTCAGTTGTGTCTGACTCTGTGCGACCCCCTAGACAGCAGCCCACCAGGCTCTCCCGTCCCTGGGATTCTCCAGGCAAGAACACTGGAGTGGGTTGCCATTTCCTTCTCCAATACATGAAAGTGAAAAGTGAAAGTGAAGTCGCTCAGTCGGGTCCGACTCTTAGCGACCCCATGGACTGTAGCCGACCAGGCTCCTCCACCCATGGGATTTTCCAGGCAAGAGTACTGGAGTGGGGTGCCATTGCCTTCTCCAAATATGCTGTCTAGGTTTGTCATAGCTTTCTTTCCAAGGAGCAAGCATCTTTTAATTCCATGGCTGCAGTCACCATCCACAGTGATTTTGGAGCCCAGGAAAATAAAATCTGTCACTGTTCCACTTTTTCCCCATCTATTTGCCATGATGTAATGGCACTGGATGCCATGATCTTAGTTTTTTGTACGTTTAGCTTTTTGAGAGTGAAAAGCCAGCTTTTTACTCTCCTCTTTCACTTTCATCAAGAAGCACTTCAGTTCCTCTTTACTTTCTGTCATTAGAGTGGTATAATCTAAATATCTGAGGTTATTGATATTTCTCCTGGCAGTCTTTCTTCCAGCCTGTGAGTCATAAAACCTGGCATTTCAGTTAAATAAACAGGGTGATGATATACAGCCTTGACATACTCCTTTCCCAATTTTGAACTAGTCTGTTGTTCTATGTCTAATTCTAACTGTTGCTTCTCGACCTGTGTACAGGTTTCTCAGCAGACAGATAAGGTGATCTGGTATTCCCATCTCTTAAAGAATTTTCCACAAATTTCTTGTGATGCACACAGTCAAAGGCTTTATTTAGCATAGTCAGTGAAGCAGACGTAGATGTTTTTCTGGAATTCTCCTGCTTTTCCTATGATCCAATGGATGTTGGCAATTTGATCTCTGGTTCCTCTGCCTTTTCTAAACCTAGCTTGTACATCTGCAAGTTTTCAGTTCACATACTATGAAAGCCTAGCTTGAAAAAGTTGAGCATTACTTTGCTAGCATGTGAAATGAACACAATTGTACAGTAGTTTGAACATTCTTTGGCACTGTCCTTCTTTGGGATTGGAAAGAAAATTGACCTTTTCTAATCCTGTGGCCACTGTTGAGTTTTCCAAATTTGTTGCCATATTGAGTGCAGCACTTTAACAGCATCATCTTTTAGGATTTTAAACAGTTCAGCTTGGACTCAGAGGTACATGTATATAATTTTCTCACCAAATTCTTTATTATATTTATAAAATAGTGAAAGCTCATTCTAGTGGTTCAGTCTTTGTACACATCCTTGGTTAATTTCTTAAGAACTTATTTTAGGAAGGCAGCTTCTGAGTTAAAGGATGTGCATAAGTACACTTTGAAGACTTCTGATATATTCAGCCAAATATCATACCGTACTACATATTTACATATTTTAACTATTAGAACTACATACATTTCTATGGAATTTTAAAGGATTTATTTAGAAAAATAATAGTAACAATAGCATAATTGTAGCTTTATATTCTGTGTTTTACTAGATTAGTTGGGGACACTTTTAACATATTTAAATATGTTAAATATTCTGAATATTTAACATATTCAGAAGAGGAAATTGCTTGGATGGAAAGCATGACAAGACTACAACACTTAAGTGCTGACTAAATGATTTGGGTAAAACGCTGACTAAATTATTTGAACAAAGGTGTGATGAAAACCAGATTGAAAGTTAGCTCAGATATTTAAGTGTGTATTACTGATGTTTATAAAGGTACAAATTATACTATATAAAATATGGTGAGGCTTTTAGAATACTTTAAGATACAACAAAACTTTTATATACCTAACTATAAAAGAGGACTGTGTTGTTCAAAGTGATAATGACCAGGGCAGGGCAGGGAGAAGAGGGGGATTTGACAGCTCCATAAAGAGAAGAGAGGACAAAAGAAAAAGTAGATGATCAGAATTTACCTAAAATTATAATGATCCATATAGTCATTATAATTTTTAAAATTTCATTTGTAAAGAAAAAAATCAAATAACCTTCAAGTTATTACTCCCAGAGTCATCAAAGTTTATTAGGCAGACGAGAACTCTTAAACATGTTGTGAAGTAGTGTATTAAACCACAAAAATGACTAGTTAGTGATTAGTTTGATTTATTTGGAATTCGTCATTTGTCTACAAGTGACCAATATTTTATAAAGTATCTGACTGCTGAAAAGTTCATTCCCTATTAGAATTAAAATCTAAGGTTATATCATAAGGAACATGATGAAAGAAGTAAGAAAAGAAAGTTGCAGAAAACTGCATGAGAACTTAGTCATATGACTATCCTATGCTATGCTATGCTAAGTCACTTCAGTCGTGTCAGACTCTGTGTGACCCCATAGACGGCAGCCCACCAGGCTCCCCCGTCCCCGGGATTCTCCAGGGAAGAACACTGGAGTGGGTTGCCATTTCCTTCTCCAGTGCATAAAAGTGAAAAGAGAAAGTGAAGTCGCTCAGTCGTGTCCGACTCTTAGCGACCCCATGGACTGCAACCTACCAGGCTCCTCCGTCCATAGGATTTTCCAGGCAAGAGTACTGGAGTGGGATGCCATTGCCTTCTCTGCATATGACTATAATTAATATTAATAACAATTCCTCAGATAATATCATCACATGAAAATCTCCCAGCATATCTGTTTTCAAATAAATCATATCTGTTTTCAGCCTGAGTTATTAAGCAATGTCAAGGGTCTCTCATATATTGCCATGTGTGCATAGAAGAAATTTCTAAGTTTGTAAATCTTGGAAGAAGCCAAAAAATATATTTATTTTCTATTTTCAATAAACCTATGCAGAGAACCAAGGTAAATGAATGTCTCCAGGAAAAGGGGAAACAAAAAAGTAATTCATCGTTTTATTTGCACATAAAACTTATACATTAAAGTTTTATTCACCTGCATATAACCTACTGTGTCTAAGGTTAGTTACAAAGTTTGTTTGTGAAAGCAATTTACAAAGAAAAATAATAGATATTTATAACTTTAATAATTGGGGCATATAATTTTTTACTGATACAATAAAAAGTTTATACATCACCATAGTGGCTCAGATGGTAAAGAAGCTGTCTGCAGTACAGGAGACCAGGGTTCGATTATTGGGTCAAGAAGATCCCCTAAAGAAGAGAATTGCAACCCACTCCAGTATTCCTGTCTGGAGAATTCCATGGAAGAGGAGCCTGATGGGCTACAGTTCATGGGGTTGCAAAGAGTGGATACAACTGAGCAACTAACACTTTCACACTTTCTCTTTCACTTGCTGAGTTATTCAAACAATGGAATTAATTACATGGAATCAGAGCCTGCCTACTAGAACAAGTCTGAGGAAAGAGCTCTTCAACTACCTGTTTGCTCTATAGTTTATTCCTCATTAGACTCTCATCTTTGCAGTATCACCTTCCTGCTATGTTACATCTTCCAAAGTCTTCTATTAATTATATTGTTTGCATTTTAAGTTGGTTCCTTCCTACTATCATCTTAAAAAGTATCATAGTCTTAGTAAGTTATTTCCAAGACAAAATAAGGAGGATTTTTCCTAATGCTTATAGATATCTAATGGAGAAGGCAATGGCAACCCACTCCAGTACTCTTGCCTGGAAAATCCCATGGACGGAGGAGCCTGGTGGGCTGCAGTCCATGGGGTCACAAAGAGTCGGACACAACTGAGCGACTTCACTTTCACTTTTCACTTTCATGCATTGGAGAAGGAAATGGCAACCCACTCCAGTGTTCTTGCCTGGAGAATCCCAGGGACGGGGGAGCCTTGTGGGCTGCCGTCTATGGTGTCGCACAGAGTCGGACACGACTGAAGTGACTTAGCAGCAGTAGCATAGATATCTAAACTCTTCTTACTCTTTATTTTAATTTTGTTTGAATCTGTCCTAATTTTTTTAACCTTGTCTGCCCACAATGAACCTGTTCATTCTTATTACTGGGGAGAACAGAGGAAGAAAATGAACTAGCAGTAATAAATCAGAACCTTTGACATAAGAAACATACTTAGAGGAAGAGATGCCATGATTCTTAGAATCTAGCTTCCTAGATTATCTGACATGTGTCACTCTCTGACTGGTCTTTTCCCTTGTCTTTGAGAACCTGTGAGCATGAATCATCTATCCTTACTCCTCTATGATCTTGACCTTGGCTGATAAAACCCAGTCTTGCTTTCCTAATCATTTCATAAGACTGTAGTGAAGATTAAATAAGAAAATGCTTATAAACTCTTAACACAATGCCTAGTGCATTAGTAAATACTCAACAAATAGAGGCTTTTATTATTTTGTTTCCTGACCTTTGTTTTATAATCTCTTGCTTCCTGCTTTTGTCTTGGTTTTAATAGGGTTTTTGTTTGTTTTGGTTTGCAGTTTCACCCTGAACCCTTTACTTCCTGACCTCCCTTCCTACTTTGTTACATTCATGGTTTTGTTTTACTGCTTAAGTCCAGGAATTTGAACTTATTTCCTGATTTTTCCATTGCTCATCAGTTCAATCCAAGTCCCTTACTCAGTGACTAGATTGAAATTTTACTCATTTTACATTTGAGTTTACTCATTTTCTAGATTGAAAATGCCTTTAGAACTTCCTGTTATGACCAACCTAGATAGCATATTCAAAAGCAGAGACATTACTTTGCCAACAAAGGTCCGTCTAGTCAAGGCTATGGTTTTTCCTGTGGTCATGTATGGATGTGAGAGTTGGACTGTGAAGAAGGCTGAGCACCGAAGAATTGATGCTTTTGAACTGTGGTGTTGGAGAAGACTCTTGAGAGTCCCTTGGACTGCAAGGAGATCCAATCAGTCCATTCTGAAGCAGATCAGCCCTGGGATTTCTTTGGAAGGAATGATGCTAAAGCTGAAACTCCAGTACTTTGGCCACCTCATGTGAAGAGTTGACTCATTGGAAAAGACTCTGATGCTGGGAGGGATTGGGGGCAGGAGGAGAAGGGGACGACAGAGGATAAGATGGCTGGATGGCATCACTGACTCGATGGACGTGAGTCTGAGTGAACTCCGGGAGTTGGTGATGGACAGGGAGGCCTGGTGTGCTGTGATTCATGGCGTCGCAAAGAGTCCGACACGACTGAGCGACTGATCTGATCTGATCTGTTCTGATCTGAAAGAATCTAGAAAACATACCTGAATTGCTCATTTTAAAAAAGAGGAGGAGGAAAAGGAGGAGATATTCTTTAAGTAATATGTTAAACTTCATGTGGAATTCTGAAATGCATTCAGCTTATGTATTCACATTCACAAACACAGAAATACATGAACTGTTCTTTATACACATTTGCTTATTCAATCAACAGTGTTGAAGAAATTACTGTGATATGAATTATTTTATGTTCTTCAGTTACAGATCTATGTTACATATTGAAATCTATCTAAATATAGAGAGCCCATAAACTGAATAAATGTCTATATTTTATCTCAATAAATTTCTGTAACACCAGCACACCAAAATCTCATCTCAAAATAATATACTAAAAAAAAAAGGAGAAAAATTTATTTTTCTTTTCTGCTCCTTCAAATGTCCTCCTAATAATTTAAGCCTAAGAACTCTGGAAAACCAGATAAAGAATTTCAGAATTGAGAAGGCCACTATTATTTCTGAAAGACTGAATTCCTTCTCTATCAAACTGTAAATCTTGCTGTATAGACAATAAATGAGTTATGATTTTAAAATAATATCCAGTGGTGATTAACAGGTTACTGGGCATAAATGGCATTCTAGAGCTTTAAAATGTATTTTAGATCTGGCTCTCTTCCTATCATTAAAACTGATTGAATATGCATTAGCCTTTTCTAACCTTGTGGAAATAATGACACACATATGCATAAAGCCTGGTTTAAGACCCAATCTCAGAAATTCCAGAGGTAATTAAAAGCTTCGCTTGGAGATTCATTTTTACTTTTGATTTCTGTTGACAACTGCTGCTTACCTTTTGAACTTAAATGCTTGTGGGATTAGTAAAATGGGTGCACTTTTCCTCAGAACCACTGATTGATTGAATCCCTGAAAAGTGGGGTTGATAATGGCCCTAGAATTTATATAGTGGTTTTATATAGTGGCTTAGGCCCTGCTACAATTATTTTAAAACATTAAAAGCTAATGCATCACTGCAGAGTGGCAGGCCTGACTCAACTGCCATCTAACTTCATGCTCTTTGACAAATGACTCGTTATCCAGACAATGTGGCCTGTCTAAGCGCCTGTCCCGTAGAGAGTACCAAGACTGTACTGAAATCAGTAGGTGACCAAAAAAATAGTATAAAAACAAAAGTAATCATTTTTGACACCTCCAGAAAATGGTGTTTGGTATATACTTTAAAATGAATTATTCAAAGAATTATGATATATTCCTTGTTCAAAGCATGCCTTATGTTCCTGGTTGGTTTTTTTTTTGGTGGGGGCGGGGATGTTTTTCCCTTTTGCTGAGGAGATAGGCAATTGATACATATTGATATATTAAAAATAGGAACAAAGCATCTAAAATACCAATCAAATAATTTGGTAAGCAAAAATAAACTAGAAGTACATGAAGCCAAATATGGTAGATATGAGAAAAACTAAGAGGTGATATATAAATTGATTTTAAAATTATTACTTCATCCCTGAGCCAAACTACCTAAAAGCTTCCTGAAGATTTTGAAGGTTTTATCTGGATATCTTTCACCCTTTTTATATTGAATTACTAAAATCTCACTTTACTTTTATAATATCAGATTTTAAAATCTCATGTACTATATGTACACTTAAATCTTTTATCAAAATCTTGGACTTACGTTCTTGAGTCTTATAAACAAAACATACTAGCATATCTAAGAACAAACCAGGAGAGAAAAAAGATGAGACTATTTGGTTTCTCCTCTTTTTATATATATGTATATATATACATATATATGTGTATATATATATATATATATTTTAATAAGACTGCTAAAATATCACAATGAAACAGATAATAAAAGCATGAATAAAGAGGCTGAAGATACTTCTAGGAGCACCTTTTAAAGTGTGTGTGTTTTGTAAAATATAAAAAGCATACAAGTTTTGGGAATTCTGAAAGTCAATGAGGATTTGAGATTGTTTCTCCACAGTTGTTGAAATTTAGTTTTGATATCAATGTTCTGAAGATGCAAAGTCTTATTTGTATCATTAAGATTCACAAGGTCCTAATGGCAGATATTGAGAAAGGAAAAAGAAAAAGAGATAAGTGAACATATTTTTTTGTCATATGTAAAAATGGCAGGAAATTCAAGGAAAATGTGTCTGCTGATCCATTGTGGTTTATGCTAAAACTGCTTTCTTTAACCATTAGTACCATAAAATGCAAATCTATGAGTTAGTGGAAAGCTAAACAAATACCCATATATACTACAAAACTTCCAACTAAACTGGTCAATTTCAAATTTATAGAAGCTCCTTTAGAAAAAGAACTTCTAATTTCAGTGTCATTTCAGAATCATTGAACAATTTACTACAATTTATATATCCTGTGATCATTTTTTCCAATATTATTGAGTACCAAGCAACTGGTGCAGGGTAGGGGAAAAGAGCCTTGATTAAATGAGACCTAGAGAAAAGAATTGCAGCAAGGGTTTCTGTGTCATCACTTGCCACTGTCTGTGGAGAAATGAAAGTAAACCAGTTTGTGGTGGGGACGCATGGCAGACACTGTATGTATTGCTCATCCATGTTCTTAATGTTGCATTTGAGGGAGCTCATATTTCAGGGAAGCCCTTAACCTCAGTTTCCTTGACTATTACTTGAGTTATAACTTGTGTAAAACTAAAATGTAGTCTGCCTTACAAACTGAGAACCTGAAATCTTCTTTTAATTGAAATAGTAACATCTCAAATGTTTTAATTTTGTGGTATTGAATAGAAATTGGCTTTCAGTTGGCTGCTTTTATTCCCTAGCTCATTAGAAATAGTGAAAATTTTATAGGAGCTGGAATGGTGAAAAACATTATGAAAGTAAAAAGATGCTAAATATTACTTTTAAAGTGTAATGTAATTCAATTTAGTTCTGTAAGTCACAGCAATCAGTATTTTGAACTTAAGTTAAAATCAGGATATAAGGTTTATGTGGTATAACCAGCAACCATTTAATTTGATTATAATTAATTTTTAATTTAACACTTTTCTAATGTGTTCATCAAAAATTAGAAATGCAGTATTGAGTTGCGTAAACCTTAAGTTTCAATTGAGTTGCGTAAACCTTAAGTTTCAAACACTATAAAGAGTATCTCCTATTGGAAGTTCTAATGTTGAAATCAAAATTTTTTTTATTTGATCAGAAGAACATTCTTATTTTGGGTAAGTATGTATAGGTGGCATTTGTCTGTATAAAAGCAATTTATTAATTAAGAAAAAATGAAATATGTTAAAATCTATTATTCAGTTTATATAGAACTCTTTAAAACAGAAGTGTATAGATAATGTTAAAGAGTTGGAAAGAAGGAACTACTATTTATAAGCAGCTTTACATGTATTATAATTACTGTGAAAATGTAAATAATAAGTCAGAGAAGTCTTCCTCTGTATGGAAAATTGACATTTTGATTACATGGTCTCATGCCTTCTAGCTTACTTTTGTTTAGCTGCAAATGGACTTATCTGCCAGTCCAGAACAGTATTTTGTCATTCAACTGAAATGTCAACACTTCAGAAAGACATTAACGGTAGAGGAGGAACACTATCTATCATTATTTGTTCAATAAATATTGTTATAAAAGTGTGTTTGAAAATTTTTAACATTTGTATAAGACATAACAAAATTCATTTTTTCACCAAATCACTTGTTCTCATGGATTCCATCCAAAGAAGATGTTTATTACAATGTGGTATATGATGATGTAAAATCCTACATTTACAAAAAAATAGGATACTAAAGTAAGCTATAGTGTATCTGACTGGGAAAATGTTCAGCCAGTAAAAATATAATAAGTAAATTACAAAAATATAAGTGTGGCATGACTATTAGCATTAAAAAATTACTTGAGAAAAATGTCCAAAAATATCAAAAATTGCTAAGCTGGTATCCTCTTCAATATTGGATTTTGGGATCTGTAACCTAGATAAGTTCTAAGAACTCATTCAGTTCAGTTCAGTTCAGGCGCTGAGTCGTGTCTAACTCTTTGCAACCCCATGAATCACAGCACTCCAGGCCTCCTTGTCCCTCACCAACTCCCGGAGTTTACTCTAACTCATGTGCATAGAGTCGGTGATGCCATCGAGCCATCTCATCCTCTGTCGTCCCCTTCTCCTCCTGCCCCCAACCCCTCCCACCATCAGAGTCTTTTCCAATGAGTCAACTCTTCGTATGAGATGGCCAAAGTACTGGAGTTTCAGCTTTAGCATCATTCCTTCCAAAGAACACCCAGGACTGATCTCCTTTAGAATGAACTGGTTAAGTGGCTCCAAATTCCCGGTCAGCAATTTAGACTCGGTTTTCTGCTTTCAGATCTAGAATTGTTTTGTCCATACATACCAAGAAGTACCTTGGTTGGCTGCCTATTCCACATTTTGGAACCCTGGGATAAGCTTAGTCTTCAAGAGATGGGAATACCAGACCACCTGATCTGCCTCTTGAGAAATTTGTATGCAGGTCAGGAAGCAACAGTTAGAACTGAACATGGAACAATAGACTGGTTCCAAATAGGAAAAGGAGTTCATCAAGGCTGTATATTGTCACCCTGTTTATATAACTTATATGCAGAGTACATCATGAGAAACGCTGGACTGGAAGAAACACAAGCTGGAATCAAGATTGCAGGGAGAAATATCAATAACCTCAGATGTGCAGATGACACCACCCTTATGGCAGAAAGTGAAGAGGAACTAAAAAGCCTCTTGATGAAAGTGAAAGTGGAGAGTGAAAAAGTTGGCTTAAAGCTCAACATTCAGAAAATGAAGATCATGGCATCTGGTCCCACCACTTCATGGGAAATAGATGGGGAAACAGTGGAAACAGTGTCAGACTTTGTTTTTCTGGGCTCCAAAATCACTACAGATGGTGACTGCAGCCATGAAATTAAAAGACGCTTACTCCTTGGAAGGAAAGTCATGACCAACCTAAATAGCATATTCAAAAGCAGAGACATTACTTTGCCAACAAAGGTTCGTCTAGTCAAGGCTATGGTTTTTCCTGTGGTCATGTATGGATGTGAGAGTTGGACTGTGAAGAAAGCTGAGCGCCGAAGAATTGATGCTTTTGAACTGTGGTGTTGGAGAAGACTCTTGAGAGTCCCTTGGACTGCAAGGAGATCCAACCAGTCCATTCTGAAGGAGATCAGCCCTGGGATTTCTTTGGAAGGAATGATGATAAAGCTGAAACTCCAGTCCTTTGGCCACCTCATGCGAAGAGTTGACTCATTGGAAGACTGATGCTGGGAGGGATTGGGGGCAGGAGGAAAAGGGGACGACAGAGGATGAGATGGCTGGATGGCATCACTGACTCGATGGACATGAGTCTGGGTGAAGTCTGGGAGTTGGTGATGGACAGGGAGGACTGGCATGCTCTTTTGTTCTTTATACACATTTGCTTATTCAATCAACAGTGTTGAAGAAATTACTGTGATATGAATTATTTTATGTTCTTCAGTTACAGATCTATGTTACATATTGAAATCTATCTAAATATAGAGAGCCCATAAACTGAATAAATGTCTATATTTTATCTCAATAAATTTCTGTAACACCAGCACACCAAAATCTCATCTCAAAATAATATACTAAAAAAAAAAGGAGAAAAATTTATTTTTCTTTTCTGCTCCTTCAAATGTCCTCCTAATAATTTAAGCCTAAGAACTCTGGAAAACCAGATAAAGAATTTCAGAATTGAGAAGGCCACTATTATTTCTGAAAGACTGAATTCCTTCTCTATCAAACTGTAAATCTTGCTGTATAGACAATAAATGAGTTATGATTTTAAAATAATATCCAGTGGTGATTAACAGGTTACTGGGCATAAATGGCATTCTAGAGCTTTAAAATGTATTTTAGATCTGGCTCTCTTCCTATCATTAAAACTGATTGAATATGCATTAGCCTTTTCTAACCTTGTGGAAATAATGACACACATATGCATAAAGCCTGGTTTAAGACCCAATCTCAGAAATTCCAGAGGTAATTAAAAGCTTCGCTTGGAGATTCATTTTTACTTTTGATTTCTGTTGACAACTGCTGCTTACCTTTTGAACTTAAATGCTTGTGGGATTAGTAAAATGGGTGCACTTTTCCTCAGAACCACTGATTGATTGAATCCTGAAAAGTGGGGTTGATAATGGCCTAGAATTTATATAGTGGTTTTATATAGTGGCTTAGGCCCTGCTACAATTATTTTAAAACATTAAAAGCTAATGCATCACTGCAGAGTGGCAGGCCTGACTCAACTGCCATCTAACTTCATGCTCTTTGACAAATGACTCGTTATCCAGACAATGTGGCCTGTCTAAGCGCCTGTCCCGTAGAGAGTACCAAGACTGTACTGAAATCAGTAGGTGACCAAAAAAATAGTATAAAAACAAAAGTAATCATTTTTGACACCTCCAGAAAATGGTGTTTGGTATATACTTTAAAATGAATTATTCAAAGAATTATGATATATTCCTTGTTCAAAGCATGCCTTATGTTCCTGGTTGGTTTTTTTTTTGGTGGGGGCGGGGATGTTTTTCCCTTTTGCTGAGGAGATAGGCAATTGATACATATTGATATATTAAAAATAGGAACAAAGCATCTAAAATACCAATCAAATAATTTGGTAAGCAAAAATAAACTAGAAGTACATGAAGCCAAATATGGTAGATATGAGAAAAACTAAGAGGTGATATATAAATTGATTTTAAAATTATTACTTCATCCCTGAGCCAAACTACCTAAAAGCTTCCTGAAGATTTTGAAGGTTTTATCTGGATATCTTTCACCCTTTTTATATTGAATTACTAAAATCTCACTTTACTTTTATAATATCAGATTTTAAAATCTCATGTACTATATGTACACTTAAATCTTTATCAAAATCTTGGACTTACGTTCTTGAGTCTTATAAACAAAACATACTAGCATATCTAAGAACAAACCAGGAGAGAAAAGATGAGACTATTTGGTTTCTCCTCTTTTTATATATGTATATATATACATATATATGTGTATATATATATATATATATTTTAATAAGACTGCTAAAATATCACAATGAAACAGATAATAAAAGCATGAATAAAGAGGCTGAAGATACTTCTAGGAGCACCTTTTAAAGTGTGTGTGTTTTGTAAAATATAAAAAGCATACAAGTTTTGGGAATTCTGAAAGTCAATGAGGATTTGAGATTGTTTCTCCACAGTTGTTGAAATTTAGTTTTGATATCAATGTTCTGAAGATGCAAAGTCTTATTTGTATCATTAAGATTCACAAGGTCCTAATGGCAGATATTGAGAAAGGAAAAAGAAAAAGAGATAAGTGAACATATTTTTTTGTCATATGTAAAAATGGCAGGAAATTCAAGGAAAATGTGTGTCTGCTGATCCATTGTGGTTTATGCTAAAACTGCTTTCTTTAACCATTAGTACCATAAAATGCAAATCTATGAGTTAGTGGAAAGCTAAACAAATACCCATATATACTACCAAAACTTCCAACTAAACTGGTCAATTTCAAATTTATAGAAGCTCCTTTAGAAAAAGAACTTCTAATTTCAGTGTCATTTCAGAATCATTGAACAATTTACTACAATTTATATATCCTGTGATCATTTTTTCCAATATTATTGAGTACCAAGCAACTGGTGCAGGGTAGGGGAAAAGAGCCTTGATTAAATGAGACCTAGAGAAAAGAATTGCAGCAAGGGTTTCTGTGTATCATCACTTGCCACTGTCCGTGGAGAAATGAAAGTAAACCAGTTTGTGGTGGGGACGCATGGCAGACACTGTATGTATTGCTCATCCATGTTCTTAATGTTGCATTTGAGGGAGCTCATATTTCAGGGAAGCCCTTAACCTCAGTTTCCTTGACTATTACTTGAGTTATAACTTGTGTAAAACTAAAATGTAGTCTGCCTTACAAACTGAGAACCTGAAATCTTCTTTTAATTGAAATAGTAACATCTCAAATGTTTTAATTTTGTGGTATTGAATAGGAAATTGGCTTTCAGTTGGCTGCTTTTTATTCCCTAGCTCATTAGAAATAGTGAAAATTTTATAGGAGCTGGAATGGTGAAAACATTATGAAAGTAAAAAGATGCTAAATATTACTTTTAAAGTGTAATGTAATTCAATTTAGTTCTGTAAGTCACAGCAATCAGTATTTTGAACTTAAGTTAAAATCAGGATATAAGGTTTATGTGGTATAACCAGCAACCATTTAATTTGATTATAATTAATTTTTAATTTAACACTTTTCTAATGTGTTCATCAAAAATTAGAAATGCAGTATTGAGTTGCGTAAACCTTAAGTTTCAATTGAGTTAAAGTAAACCTTAAGTTTCAAACACTATAAAGAGTATCTCCTATTGGAAGTTCTAATGTTGAAATCAAAATTTTTTTTATTTGATCAGAAGAACATTCTTATTTTGGGTAAGTATGTATAGGTGGCATTTGTCTGTATAAAAGCAATTTATTAATTAAGAAAAAATGAAATATGTTAAAATCTATTATTCAGTTTATATAGAACTCTTTACAGAAGTGTATAGATAATGTTAAAGAGTTGGAAAGAAGGAACTACTATTTATAAGCAGCTTTACATGTATTATAATTACTGTGAAAATGTAAATAATAAGTCAGAGAAGTCTTCCTCTGTATGGAAAATTGACATTTTGATTACATGGTCTCATGCCTTCTAGCTTACTTTTGTTTAGCTGCAAATGGACTTATCTGCCAGTCCAGAACAGTATTTTGTCATTCAACTGAAATGTCAACACTTCAGAAAGACATTAACGGTAGAGGAGGAACACTATCTATCATTATTTGTTCAATAAATATTGTTATAAAAGTGTGTTTGAAAATTTTTAACATTTGTATAAGACATAACAAAATTCATTTTTTCACCAAATCACTTGTTCTCATGGATTCCATCCAAAGAAGATGTTTATTACAATGTGGTATATGATGATGTAAAATCCCTACATTTACAAAAATAGGATACTAAAGTAAGCTATAGTGTATCTGACTGGGAAAATGTTCAGCCAGTAAAAATATAATAAGTAAATTACAAAAATATAAGTGTGGCATGACTATTAGCATTAAAAAATTACTTGAGAAAAATGTCCAAAAATATCAAAAATTGCTAAGCTGGTATCCTCTTCAATATTGGATTTTGGGATCTGTAACCTAGATAAGTTCTAAGAACTCATTCAGTTCAGTTCAGTTCAGGCGCTGAGTCGTGTCTAACTCTTTGCAACCCCATGAATCACAGCACTCCAGGCCTCCTTGTCCCTCACCAACTCCCGGAGTTTACTCTAACTCATGTGCATAGAGTCGGTGATGCCATCGAGCCATCTCATCCTCTGTCGTCCCCTTCTCCTCCTGCCCCAACCCCTCCCACCATCAGAGTCTTTTCCAATGAGTCAACTCTTCGTATGAGATGGCCAAAAGTACTGGAGTTTCAGCTTTAGCATCATTCCTTCAAAAGAACACCCAGGACTGATCTCCTTTAGAATGAACTGGTTAAGTGGCTCCAAATTCCCGGTCAGCAATTTAGACTCGGTTTTCTGCTTTCAGATCTAGAATTGTTTTGTCCATACATACCAAGAAGTACCTTGGTTGGCTGCCTATTCCACATTTTGGAACCCTGGGATAAGCTTAGTCTTCAAGAGATGGGAATACCAGACCACCTGATCTGCCTCTTGAGAAATTTGTATGCAGGTCAGGAAGCAACAGTTAGAACTGAACATGGAACAATAGACTGGTTCCAAATAGGAAAAGGAGTTCATCAAGGCTGTATATTGTCACCCTGTTTATATAACTTATATGCAGAGTACATCATGAGAAACGCTGGACTGGAAGAAACACAAGCTGGAATCAAGATTGCAGGGAGAAATATCAATAACCTCAGATGTGCAGATGACACCACCCTTATGGCAGAAAGTGAAGAGGAACTAAAAAGCCTCTTGATGAAAGTGAAAGTGGAGAGTGAAAAAGTTGGCTTAAAGCTCAACATTCAGAAAATGAAGATCATGGCATCTGGTCCCACCACTTCATGGGAAATAGATGGGGAAACAGTGGAAACAGTGTCAGACTTTGTTTTTCTGGGCTCCAAAATCACTACAGATGGTGACTGCAGCCATGAAATTAAAAGACGCTTACTCCTTGGAAGGAAAGTCATGACCAACCTAAATAGCATATTCAAAAGCAGAGACATTACTTTGCCAACAAAGGTTCGTCTAGTCAAGGCTATGGTTTTTCCTGTGGTCATGTATGGATGTGAGAGTTGGACTGTGAAGAAAGCTGAGCGCCGAAGAATTGATGCTTTTGAACTGTGGTGTTGGAGAAGACTCTTGAGAGTCCCTTGGACTGCAAGGAGATCCAACCAGTCCATTCTGAAGGAGATCAGCCCTGGGATTTCTTTGGAAGGAATGATGATAAAGCTGAAACTCCAGTCCTTTGGCCACCTCATGCGAAGAGTTGACTCATTGGAAGACTGATGCTGGGAGGGATTGGGGGCAGGAGGAAAAGGGGACGACAGAGGATGAGATGGCTGGATGGCATCACTGACTCGATGGACATGAGTCTGGGTGAAGTCTGGGAGTTGGTGATGGACAGGGAGGACTGGCATGCTGCGATTCATGGGGTCGCAAAGAATCGGACACGACTGAGGAACTGATCTGATCTGATCTGATGGATCTCTGAAGGTCAATACACATCAATTACAATTTGCAACATACCTTGTCAGATTATGGTCATTTCACCTTGTCTCTGATAGCTGAACAGATATCTACACTCTACACTTAGCATGTATCAACCTGTACTCATTCTGATACCAAGAAATCCAGTTTCTTTGCAGTATTCCAGTGTCATCTCAGGCCAACAGAGGACAAGCACACAGAACTCTTCAATAATACTTGTGTTCCACCCCATCCTCTGCATTTCTTAATGTCTTTGTGGAGAGTGTTCCTCTCACTAATAACCAAGGAGGTAAACTGGTTGTCCAGAACAGATTCATTCTAACATTTCCACCTCCCTGTATCTCTACAGTATAACAGATGTTGTGTATAGGTTATCTACAAAATCCTTTCTTTATTGGTTCATCCTTCAATTAGCCAGTCCAATAAACTGTTATCACCATTCCCCAAGTATCAAGTCAGCATATTAAATATCAAATTGCAGATCATTACCATCCATGACAATATATCTGCCCTAATCAATACTTACATTTAGCCTATGTATAAAGCTTTTATTAGCAGGCTTTATATGTCTCTGACTTAGTTATGTTGGAATCTAAGTTGTAGGCTGGAGACAATGAGGGGTGATGTTGGTGAGGAGAGAACTATGATTCCCTGGGTCCAGTCACTAAGAGGCATTTATGCTAGAGAAAGCTGATTCCCTCAGAAGGGGTGGTTGCTTCCAATACGAAGAAGTTTCAGTGCCGGGGTCCAGCCCCGGTGGATCCAGGGAATTCGAAGCGGGGACGGCGTTGGCGAGGATCAGGAAACAACTGCTTAATTAAACGTTAATTAAGGATATAAAGAGTAATAGAATAAGGATAGCTCAGTGAGGAAATTCAGTGGAGAAAAGAGGCTGAATAATTCAGCCAGAAGGTAAGAGAAAGAACGACATGGTGAGACCAAGTTTCGGTGAACAAGGCCCGCACTTTAATTTCCAAAGTAGTTTTTATACCTTAAGTTATGCATAGAGGATAATGGGGGAAGGGGTAGAGTCATGCAGTAAGCCAGGCTTTCTTCCTGCAAACTTATCATATGCAAAAGTTTAGGTGATTTGCATCATCTTCTGGCCCGGAGGCCTTTTTCTCTAAGGTGATTATTCTAAAGTCAGGCGCCAGCCTCCAAAAAAGCATTAGATAAAGTTGCATTCCTACAGAGCAAAGTGTGGTGGGGTATAACAAGAAAAAGAATTAATTCAAGGGTCCCAGGTTACAAACATTAAAGCTACTATTTACACCAATTATATTAATCAATACACTGCCAGGGACACAGCAGGTAAGGGATATGGAGACTTAGCAGCAAACATTGGCCCAACAAGTGAAAATCCCTTCACCAATACAATTTCTAATCAATCTTTTGACTGCTCAAAGGAATCTGTATTTAGACAGTTTAGAACATCTCATGCCTCTCACAGTTTGGAGGCTCTGAGCAATCACATGTGGCGGAAAAACCTATTCAGGCAGGCTAGAGGACTTCAAGGGAGTTTGTAGGTTGAAACACTGTCACACCCAGGAATTATTAACTGGAGCTGTAAGCTAACTCTTTTTTCAGAGAGGTAGTGGGGGACAGCCCCCCATAAAGTCAGAAGTGTAGGTGAAAGCACAAAGCAGAAAGTAGGCAGACTCTGGTTTGGGGGGTAGATTGCTCGAGAATTTCAGGGGAGACTCTGAGGCTTGATCCGCCTTTGAGTATGCAAGCCTCCTTTTCAATTAGTATTTGAAGCACAACTCAGCAACGGAGTACACCATTACAGTCAAGCCTTAATCTTATCCTTAGTCATATCTACCCTGAGACTATATGATTTAAGAGAGCACTTCAAAGCTGCCATCAACATCTCACATTTTCCATTATTTCTGAATTGGGTATTTATTGCCTTCAATTTCTCCTCTAACATTTATATTATTTGAAGACTCCAGAACAGTTTGCTGAAACCACAGTCTTTAAAATCACAGTTATTGCCATAGCCACTTCGTCTCCCAGGACCTTGCATTCCACATGTACTCCATCCTATGCCAACACTGGTACTAACTGAATAATTATAATGTAACCACAAGCTGTGGGTTGCCAGTGTTCCATTTCCCACAAATATACACTACATAGATAAATGAGCAATTCAATCCCAGAATCCCATTATGCACTTATGTTTCATGGGACCTTACATGATACCAGATAGGACATAGATGGTACATTCTGTTTGGGACATTGATGAAAGGTTACTAAAGGAACTCTCTACAGCGATGTAGATGGAGTTTTGAGAAAGTAACAAGGGTTGGTACAGTACCCACTAGTTACAGAGGGAGCTATTATCACTCATGTTTAAAGGGGCAAAAAAAGGGAATAGTTACTAAAACTAGAAGAGAGAGTTATCTGAAAGGGCTGTCCAAAAGGACTGTAGTCTTCAGTAATGGGAAGCAGTCATTGCATTTTTGTCTTTACAGTTATGTCACTAATTTGATATTCTTTCAAGTTCAATTCTATCATGGTTTACATTATCGTTGTTTGCTCTTTTAAAATTTAATTTTCTTTTTAATTGTGTGAAACAGATAACAGCTCCACATTTAAAATTAAATAACAAATCAGTCACAGATTTTGTAATTCAGTTCTTGTTTCTTTCACTCTGCTACCTCCTGCTCTCCATATGTATATAGTTTTTGTTATTTTCCAGTTGCTTTATTCTGAAAATATAAGCACATTTTTCCCTCTTTTTTTTTTTTACCCTAAAGTACACTCTGAAAACTGTTTTGGATGGTGATTTTCTCTGGAAGTTCCTTGAAATTGCTTGAATTTTCTAAACTAGATAGATTTCACAATCATCTTCTGAGACTGAGAATGGGAATATGGAATTTGTGGTATTAGAAGAGAGAGAAACTGGAATTCTTATCAAAGAGAGTGGAGAAGAGAAAAATTAGAGATACCAAGGGAATATTTCAAGAAAAGATGGGCACAATAAAGGACAGAAATGGTATGGACCTAACAGAAACAGAAGATACTAAGAACAGGTGGCAAGATATGCAGAAGAACTGTACAAAAAAGATCTTCACGACCCAGATAATCACGATGGTGTGATCACTGACCTAGAGCCAGACATCCTGGAATGTGAAATCAAGTGGGCCTTAGAAAGCATCACTACGAACAAAGCTAGTGGAGGTGATGGAATTCCAGTTGAGCTATTTCAAATCCTGAAAGATGATGCTGTGAAAGTGCTGCACTCAATATGCCAGCAAATTTGGAAAACTCAGCAGTGGCCACAGGACTGGAAGAGGTCAGTTTTCATTCCAATTCCAAAGAAAGGCAATGCCAAAGGATGCTCAAACTACCGCACAATTGCACTCATCTCACACGCTAGTAAAGTAATGCTCAAAATTCTCCAAGCCAGGCTTCAACAGTACATGAACCATAAACTTACTGCTGTTCAAGCTGGATTTAGAAAAGGCAGAGGGCCAGAGATGAAATTGCCAATGTCTGTTCTATCATTGAAAAAGCAAGAGAGTTCCAGAAAAGCATCTATTTCTGCTTTATTCACTATGCCAAAGCCTTTGACTGTGTGGATCACAATAAACTGTGGAAAATTCTTCAAGAGATGGGAATACCAGACCACTGGCCTGCCTCCTGTGAAATCTGTATGCAAGTCAGGAAGCAAAAGTTACAACTGGGCATAGAACTACAGACTGGTTCCAAATTGGGAAAGGAGTACATCAAGGCTGTATATTGTCACCCTGTTTATTTAACTTATATGCAGAGTACATCATGAGAAATGCTGGACTGGATGAAGCTCAAGCTGGACTCAGGATTGCCGGAAGAAATAACAATAACCTCAGATATGCAGATGACACCACCCTTATGGCAGAAAGAGAAGTAGAACTCAAGAGCCTCTTGATGAAAGTGAAGGAGGAAAGTGGAAAAAAGTTGGCTTAAAACTTAACATTCAGAAAATTAAGATCATGGCATCTGGTTCCATTACTTCATGGCAAATAGATGGGGAAGCAATGGAAACAGTAACAGACTTTATTTTGGGGGGCTCCAAAATCAGTGTAGATGGTAACTGCAGCCATGAAATTAAAAGATGCTTACACCTTGGAAGGAAATTTATGACATTCTAGACAGCATATTAAAAAGCAGAGACATTACTTTGCTAACAAAGGTCCATCTAGTCAAAGCTGTAGTTTTTCCAGTAGTCATGTGTGGATATGAGATTAGGACTATAGAAGAAAGCTAAGTGCTGAAGAACTGATGGTTTTGAACTATGGTGTTGGAGAAGACTCTTGAGAGTCCCTTGGACTGCAAGGAGACCCAACCAGTCAATCCTAAAGGAAATCAATTCTGAATATTCATTGGAAGGACTGATGATGAAGCTGAAACTCCAATACTTTGGCCACCTGATGGGAAGAACTGACTCATTTGAAAAGACCCTGATGCTAGGAAAGATTGAAGGCAGGAGGAGAAGGGGACCACAGAGGATGAGATGATTGGATGGCATCACTGACTTAATGGACATGAGTTTAAGTAAACTCGAGTTGATAATGGACAGGGAGTCCTGGCGTGCTGCAGTCCATGGGGTCACAAAGAGTCTGACATGACTGAGCAACTGAACTGACCTCAATATGACTGTGCTGCTGCTGCTGCTGCTAAGTCGCTTCAGTCATGTCCGACTCTTCCCGACCCCATGGACTGCAGCCTATCAGGATCCTCCATCCATGAGATTTTCCAGGCAAGAGTACTGGAGTGGGTTGCCATTGCCTTCTCCGCAATATGACTGTGAGGCTGCATTAAAGACTCTCTTAGAGTTTATAGACATGAATTTAGAGTGAGTTGTACAAAACAGAGCAAAGAAAGAGTTGGATTTGAC